>NC_080787.1:24732045-25334795 GCF_028018385.1 Neofelis nebulosa
CCTGCCACACTGTCCTCACCAGCAACAGACTTTAAAACACAATTATGATGGAGGCATCTGGGTGGCTCAGTCAGTTTGAGCCCTGCATCAGGCTCTGCGTTGACAGTGCAGAGCCTGCTTTGGATCCTGTCTCCCTCTCTGCCCCTCTCCAGCTCACACACACACTGTCCCTCAGAAATAAACTTTAAAAAAAGTTACAAAACAAAAACAAAAACAATTATGATGGTCCACAAGGGAACCTCAGATTAAACATGGGCATGACTGCCTGGAATATTAATATTACTTGGTGGTCATTTAAAACTTTCCAAAAAGTTTTTAGCAGGAATTTATTATTAATTAGAACACAAAATTCACATGAATTTTTTTTTTTTTTTAAAGCTAAAACAAGAGATTTGAAAGAAATGTCATGCCTGGCAATAGAGTGGAATGCAGTGTGGGGCCATGCTTTTCTGTCCCAGTGAGTACCTTCAGTAGAAAAGTTTGAGGAGTAAACTAACAAGCTAACAAAATACTGTTAGAAAAAACAAGTATTGGGGCACCTGGGTGGCTCAGTCAGTTAAGCATCCAACTCTTGATTTCGGCTCAGGTCATGATCTCATGGTTTGTGGGATCGAGCCCCGCATCAGGCTCTGCGCCTGCAGAGTACAGAGCCTGCTTGGGATTCTCTCTCTCTCCCTCTCTCTCTGCTTATCTCCAGCACGTGCACACACACACTCTCTCAAAAATAAACGTTAAAAAAAAGAAAGAAAGAAACAAGTATTTAATGCCTCCTTATACTAATTTATTCTTAAGAAGCCCCATTTTTCTCTCTTGTATATATTATCTATTATCTATATTTAAGCCAAATGGAATGGCAATTTTATCTTCAGAAGTAATATTCCTGAATATGAAATTTTAAAAACGTATTCATATACAAAATTTAGAATTTTCTACCCCACAAAAAATAGGTGCAATTAATTTTAATATGTTTTGTTAATACTTATATGTTTAATATATTTATTAAATTATTAAAATATATTTAATATATTTTCCAATATAATGTAGTCCCCCTACCCCTTATCTAGGGGAATATGTTCCAAGACCCCTAGTGGATGCCTGAAGCCACAGATACTACCAAACCCTGTATATATAATTTTTTCCTGCACATACACACATAGGATAGTTTAAATTATAAATTAGACACAGTAAGATTGACAAAAACTAATAATGTAGAATAATGATAACATACTGTAACATAAGTTATGTGAATGTGGTCTCTCTCAAAATATCTTACTGTACTATACTCACCCTTCTTGGGATATTTGATGATAAAATGTCATGTGAGGAGATGAAGCAAGGTGAATGATGTAGGCACTGTGACCTAGTGCTAGGCTGCTGTTGACCTTCTGAGGATACATCAGAAAGAGGATCATCTGCTTCTGGACCACGGTTGACCACAGGTAACTGGAACCACCAGTAAGAGGGAGCTACCGCATGCAAAATATTATCATTGCAACATGGAATCAATATTAAAAAGTGACTAAGTTACTTGACATTCTTTTTTTCATATTAAGTTTTCAGAATCCAGTGTGTATTTTGCACTTTAACGATCCAGCCCAGCCACATGGCAAGGGCTCAGCAGTCATACGTGGCCTGTGGTTACCACCTGATGGCAGCTCTAGAATTCTGAGACCTCATCACTCAAACACTTTCACTTTCTAGAAGAAATTGAGGCCTAGAAAGAGAAAGTGAGTCTCAGCAAGTTAACAGCATGTCAGAGTCCCAATCTAAGGCTCTTCAAATGTCTGTTTCTGTGTGACTGTTACTCTTTTCTTGAAGTATGTGTGCTGTTTTCAAGTAAAACAGCTCCTGATTAAATGAGCTACAACTCTGGAAAAATGTTATTGAGTTATTTCTCCAGGAGTTCTTTAAGAGGATTAATTCAAAGATCTGCCACCAAACATGCATCTGCCAACAGGATCCGTTCATTTAATCCTTTTCTAAGGGGAATGTAGAGATGAACTTGACCAGTGTAGCAGAGTCTAAAAGTTCTGGCAATCAGCAGCCTAAATGGCCATTGATACAGCTTGTAGGACATGTTGACAATCAGAACTCAAGAGCACACCTCCCTCTAGAGGAGCAAACATTACAAGGACAATGAACACAAAATTAAAATGGCACACAGTAAGAAAAAGTTGCCTTGAGATTATGACTCATATAAAAAGAAAATCTGCCTTGTATGGTAACTGGCACCTTAAACCCATTTATTGTATCTTGAATTAACAAACTCTTTTAAGAGATGTAATTCTAGCCTGGTCCCTTGGTCTTTTTAAAATCACTGATGTGCTACACTTTTTAAAAATAATGGAATTGTAAAGAAGAAAATTTAGGACTACCTGGTCTGACTCCCTCAATCCACAGATGAAAAATCTCCCCCCAGAGGAAAGTGGCTTACCCACTCCTCCACCCAAGAGAGAGAGATTGGGCTAGTGGCTCCTTTAGCCCCTCAAGCAAAGTTTGACAGTGTTTACATGCTGGGGGAGCAGGAGACAAGCTCCCAACATTACTGCCAATGTTGGTACCATTTAATGAAAAACCAGGTTAGGCAAGACCAAATATGTAGTCAACAATCATGCCAATCTCCTGGGGATGGGGTATTCTTTTATGCCCTGTTGAGGGAACTGATCAGGATGGTGCCTCACTGTGGTAGTTTCTGAGCTTCTCAAGTGAGCAGAGGTCTTGTTTAAACTCAGAACCATCCTCTATTTATTTATTTAATTAATTTATTTAGGTTCCATGCCCAACGGGGCTTGAACCCATGACCCTGTGATCAAGACCTGCAGGGCACACCTGGGTGGCTCAGTTGGTTGAGCATCCAACTTTTGGCTCAGGTCATGATCTCGCAGTTTGTGGGTTTGAGCCCCACATCGGGCTCTATGCTGACAGCTCAGAGTCTGGAGCCTGCTTCAGATTGTGTGTGTGTCTCTCTCTCTCTGCCCCTCCCCTGCTCATGCTCTGTCTCTCTCTGTCTCAAAAATAAACATTTTTTTAAAAATTAAAAAAAAAAAAAAAAAAAAAGACCTGAGCTGAGATCAAGAACTAGATGTTTAAGAGGAGGGACCCAGATGGTGGAGCAGCATGGAAGTTTTCTGTTTCTCTCATCCCTGAAATGTAGCTAGATCAACACCAAACCATCTAGAAAACTGATCTGAGGATTAACACAACAATCTGCACAACCTGAACCACAGAACTTGGCAGGTAGGTGGCACAGAGAGGTGAACTGGGGGAGAGAGAAGCCATGGAGGGTAGGGAGCTATTTTTGCTTGCAGAGAAAGGACAGACACAGAGGGGAGAGTACAGAAAAAGCACTCCCCCCCAAAGCAGCTGGAGAGAGAGAGAAAGAATGGAAACACCCATAAGGGACTGAACAAGAAAAGGAGAAAGGAGAGGGTTTAAATACCATTAGGACTCTATAAACAGGGCAGCACAGAGTCTGAAACTCTGCAGCTCAATACCTGGCGGAGTCCTAGTGGGAAGGGTGAATCCCCAGGAGCAGATAGTGAGGTCTGAGGGGTCCTCAGGCCACACAGGGAGAGGCAATTCCCCTGCTGAGAGGACATTTAGTAGAGGCTGTGCAGCCTTCCCATAGGCAAAGGTTCCAGTGGGCCCCGGAAAAGTGCCATGTTTGCTGGTGTTGGTACAAGGACGTTAAGGGGGAAGATTGACGCCAGATGTGTGTTGTGATTTACCATAATCCCTGAAATGCTGCTGCTACAAGATCCCTCGAACTTCTTCTGGGGTGGGCTGGCACCCAGCCACAGTCTCTGGGCATCTGTAGCAGCACAGTTGCACGAATATTCCTCAGGGCAGGCCGGCACCCGGCCGTTGCTCAACGAGACCCTCCCCCAGAGGGTCAGAGTAGGTCAAAGCTTCAGGGCCCTCAGAAGTGAAAGGTTTAGAAACACAGACCCATCTGAGATAATACTCAAGAGGGAGGTGCCACCTGGCAGGCTGATAAGTTGGTCACAGACAGTGTAGAAGTGGGAAGTGGATGGAAGCTAGAGACAAAGGAGAGGTACTTGATTGCCGGTTGGGGAGAGTACAGAGTTTTGATACTAGAGACTAGGTAGCCGGGTGACGACATTTTCACCCCTCTTGCGCATGCACCTACAAGCGTACATGCGTCACAGCAATTCAACCCAGTAAACTAAGCAGCAACATCTAGCAGAGAATGGAGCCATTATATCAAGCTCTGTCCAGCTGTGCCAACCGTGCTCTAGAGGAACACAAGTCTCTCTGCCTGCTTAGTTTATGAACTATAAAGTAATTCATAGTTTGACTTCTAGGGGAAACTGGATGTAATTTCAATTGTATTTCATTCTGTTCACTGGTCCATTTATTCAATTTTTTGTCTTTTTCTTTTCGTTTCTTATTTGTGAATACATAAAGAGAAACTTATTTTTATTTTCCATTTTTTTTAAACGTTTATTTACTTTTGAGAGAGAGAGACGCAGACAGACAGAGCACGAGCGGGGGAGGGGCAGAGAAAGAGGGAGACACAGAATCCAAAACAGGCTCCAGGCTCCGAGCTGTCAGCACAGAGCCCGGCACAGGGCTTGAACTCACAAACCGTGAGATCATGACCTGAGCCGAAGCCAGACACTCAACCAACTAAGCCACCCAGGTGCCCCTATTTTCCGTTTTATAAAAAGATTTTTATTTAATTTTTTATACTAAATTTATTTTTTTGTAAAATTTTAAATTCTATTTTGCTTTCATCATTTCATTTTATTCTATTTTATTGTATTTTTTTAAATTTCAAACGTTTTCCTACTTTTTCTTTTCTTTCCCTTTTTTCTCTATTCTACCAAGTTTCTTTCAACAACCAGACCAAAACACACAGGCGGTAGCATCCTTTGCTTGATTGTTTTGTGTCGTTTTTAATTTTATTTTATTAATTCTTTTTCTTCCTCCAAAATGATAAAACAAAGGAATTCACCCCAAAAGAAAGAACAGGAAGAAATGATAACCAGGGACTAAATCAACACAGATACAAGCAAGATGTCTGAACAAGAATTTAGAATCACGATATTAAGAATACTAGCTGGGTTGAAAAAAGTATAGAATCCCTTCCTGCAGAGATAAAAGAAGTAAAATCGAGTCAGGATGAAATTAAAAATGCTATAACCGAGATGCAATCTTGAATGGCTGCCATGCTGCAAGGATGGATGAAGCAGAGTAGCGAATCAGCAATATAGAGGACAAACTTAAGATGAAGAGAGAGAAAAAGGGGTAGAAGGTTTATGTAAGCAAACCATAGCAGAAAACTTTCCTAATCTGGGGAAAGACACACACATCAAAATCCAGCAAGCACAGAGAACTCCCATTAGATTCAACAAAAACTGACCACTGACAAGGCATATCATAGTCAAATTCACAAAATACACAGATAAGTAAAGAATCATGAAAGCAGCAAGGGAAAAAAAAGTCCTTAACCTACAAGGGAAGACAGATCAGGTTTGCAGCAGACCTATCCACAGAAACTTGGCAGGCCAGAAAGGAGTGGCAGGATATATTCAATGTGCTGAATCAGAAAGATTTGCAGCCAAGAGTTCTTTACCCAGCAAGGCTGTCATTCAAAATAGAAGAAGAGATAAAGAGTTTCCCAAACAAAAACTAAAGGACTTCGTGACCACTAAACTAGCCCTGCAAAAAATTTTAAGGGGGACTCTCTGAGGGGAGAAAAGACAAAACAAAACAAAAAAGACCAAAAGCAATAAAGACTAGAAAGGACCAGAGAACACGACCAGAAACTCCAACACTACAGGCAACACAATGGCAGTAAATTCATCATCTTTCAGTATTCACTCTAAATGTCAATGGACTAAACATTCCAATCAAAAGACAAAGGGCAAAAGAATAAGAAACAAGATCCATCTATATGCTGTTTATAAGAGACCCATTTTAGACCTAAAGACACCTTCAGATTGAAAGTAAGGGTATGGAGAACCATCTATCATGCTACTGGTCGAAAGAAAGCTGGAGTAGCCATACTTATATCGCACAATCTAGATTTTAAAATAAAGACTATAACAAGAGCTGAAGAAGGGCATTATATCATAATTAAGGGGTCTATCCAGCAAGAAGACCTAACAATTGTAAACATTTATGCCCCCAATGTGAGAGTACCCAAATATATAAATCAATTAATCACAAATATAAAGAAACTCATTGACAACAATACCATAACAGTAAGGGACTTCAACACTCCACTTACAGCAATAGATCATCTAAGCAGAAAATCAACAAGAAAACAATGGCTTTCAATCACACATTGGACAGGATGGACTTAACCAATATATTCAGAACATTTCATCCTAAAGCAGCAGAATACACATTCTTCTCGAGTATACATGGAACATCCTCCAGAACAGAACACATACTGGGACACAGATCAGCCCTCGACAAGTACAAAAAGATTAAGATCATACCATGCACGTTTTCAGATGACAACGTTATGAAACTCGAAATCAACCACAAGAAAAAATTTGGAAAGACAACATATACTTGGAGACTAAAGAACATCCTAGCCAATGAATGGGCTAACCAAGAAGTTAAAGGGGAAATTAAAAAGTACATGGAAGTCAATGAAAATGTTAACACCACAGCCCAAAAACTCTGGGACACAGAAGGTAGTCATAAGAAAGAAGTATAGAGCAATCCAGGCCTTCATTAAGAAGGAAAAAAGGTCTCAGATATACAACCTAATCTCACACCTTAAAGATCTGGGGAAAAACCCAGCAAATAAAACCCAAAACCAGCTGAAGATGGGAAATAATAAAGATTAGAGCAGAAATCAATGCTATCAAAATCAAAAAACCAGTAGAACAGATCAATGAAACCAGGAGCTGGTTCTTGGAGAGAATTAACAAAATTGATAAACCACTAGCCAGTTTGATCAAAAAGAAAAAGGAAGGGACCCAAATAAATAAAATGAAGAATGAAAGAGGAGAGATCACAACCAACACTGCAGAAATACAAACAATAATAAGAGAATAAAACGAGCAATTACATCCCAATAAGTTGGGCAAACTGGAAGAAATGGACAATTGCTAGAAACATATAAACTACCAAAACTGAAATAAGAAGAAACAGAAAATTTGAACAGACCCATAACCAGTAAAGAAATTTGTATTAGTAATCAAAAATCTCCCAAAAAAGAAAAGTCCAGGACTGGATGGCTTTCCAGGGGAATTCTACAAACATTTAAAGAACATTTAAAGAACATTCTTTTGAAGCTGTTCCAAAAAATAGAAATGGAGGGAAAACTGCCAAACCCATTCTATGAAGCCAGCATTATCTTGATTCCAAAACCAGACAAAGACCCCACTAAAAAGAAGAACTACAGACCAATTTCCCTGATGAACATGGATGCAAAAATCCCCAACAAGACACTAGCCAACCAATCCAACAATACATTAAAAGAATTATTCACCACGACCAAGTGGGATTCATACCTCGGATGCAGGGCTGGTTAAATATCCACAAAACAATCAATGTGATACATCACATCAATAAAAGAAAGGACAAGAACCACATGATCCTCTAAAAAGATGAAGAGAAAGCATGTGACAAAATACAGCATCCTTTCTTGATAAAAACTCTCAAGAAAGTAGGGATAGAAGGATCATACCTCAAGACCACAAAAGCCATGTATGAAAGACCCACCACTAATATCCTCAACGGGGAAAAACTGAGAGCTTTCCCCCTAAGGTCAGGAACGTGACAGGGATAGCCACTCTCACCACTGTTATTAAACACAGTATTGGAAGTCCTAGCCTCAGCAATCAGACAACACAAGGGAATAATAGCCATCCAAATCAGCAAGGAGGAAGTCAAACTTTCACTCTTTGCAGATGACATGATATTCTATATGCAAAACCCAAAAGATTCCACCAAAAAACTGCTAGAATTGATCCATGAATTCAACAAATTCTAAGGATATAAAATCAATGCACAGAAATCTGTTGCATTTCTATACACTGATAATGAAACAACAGAAAGAGAAATCAAGGAATCAATCCCATTTACAATTGCACCAAAAACCAAAAAATACCTAGGAATAAACCTAACCAAAGAAGTGAAAAATCTATATGCTGAAAACTTTAGTAAGCTCATGAAAAAACTGAAGACACAAAAAAGTGGAAAAATATTCCATGCTCATGGATTGTAAGAATAAATATTGTTAAAATGTTGGTCCTACCCAAAGCAATCTACATATTCAATGCAATATATCAAAATAACACCAGCATTCTTCACAGAGCTAGAACAAACAATCCCAAAATGTGTATGGAACCAGAAAAGACCCCAAATAGCCAAAGCAATCTTGAAAAAGAAAACCAAAGCTGGAGGCATCACAATCCCAGACTTCAAGATGTGTTACAAATATCACCAGGACAGTATGGTACTGGCACAAAAGCAGATACTTAGAACAATGGAACAAAATAGAGAACCCAGAAATGGGCCCACAAATGTATGGCCAACTAATCTTCGACAAAGCAGGAAAGAATATCCAGTGGAATAAACACAGTGTCTTCAGCAAGTGGTGTTGGGACAACTGGACAGCGACATGCAGAAAAATGAACCGGGACCACTTTCTTGGAACTAGAGTGTATTATGTAAGCAAAATTAGAGAAAGACAAATATAACATGATTTCACTCATATGCAGAATTCAAGATACAAAACAGATGAACATAAGGGAAGGGAAGCAAAAATAATATAAAAACAGGGAGGGGGACAAAACATCAGAGACTCAAATATAGACAACAAACAGAGGGTTGCTGGAGGGGTTGTGGGTAGGGGGGTTGGGCTATATGAGTAAGGGGCATTAAGGAAGACACTTGTTGGGATGAGCACTGGGTGTTATACATAGGGGATGAACCACTGGAATCTACTCCTGAAATCATTATTGTACTATATGCTAACTTGGATATAAACTAAAAAATTAAAAAAAAAAAAAAGAGTTGGGACACTTAAGTGACTAAGCCACCAAGGTACCCCTCAAGTCAGAACCATCTTTTAAAATAAATTTATCTTAAAAACTTTGTCTATTCAGTCTATATTTTAGAAAAGATGACAAAATGTGTAAACACAAATGTTGGTTTCAAAGATTCCCATTGTTACACATTGTGGTGATTGAAGAATTCATCAGTCAATCCAATTTTGGCTGAGCACTTTGGATAATGCTCAGATGGTGTCACATGGTCAAAGTCAAAATATCAATCTAGTTTAAAACCCATGAGTTCCAGGGACGCCTGGGTGGCTCAGTCGGCTAAGCGTCCAACTCGATTTCAGTTCAGGTCATGATCCCATGAACTGTGAGAATAAGCCCCAGCGTTGGCTCTGTGCTAACAGTGCAGGAACAGGCGTGGGATTCTCCCCCCCACCCGACACCCCCGCCACTCCCCTGCTCTCGTGCACACACGCTCCCTCTCAAATAAATACTAAAAACAAAAACCCATCAGTTCCATTGACTTGAGTGCCAAAGGGGCAGTGCTATAGCCTACAGACAAAGCTCGGGTCAGCCACTTTAAAGTGGACACCGCTGGTCAGGGTAGGGCTAGAGAGGGTACAAAGAAGTCCACATCAACTTCTACTTTTCATTGTTATGAACATGAGGGGCGCATCCAATTGATGTAATACCCTCATTTTTGTTTAAGGAACACGACCTATCATTCACTTAAATATTTATGGAGCATTTACTATGTTTCAGACAGCATTCTAGGTGCTGGGATACAAAACTGAACAAAGGTAAAAATCCTTGCCCTTATGAAGCTTACATTCTAATCAGAGTTTCGGAAGTGAGCGAAGACACGTGATATACAGAAGTAAATTCAATATCTAAGTACTTGAGTTAGAAGAGCTCTAGAAAAACAGTGCAAAGGTAATAAAGAATGTAGGGGCCTCAGGGAAGTGGGCAGACAGCCATGCCAAACAGTGGTTAGGAGAGGGCACTCAGAAGGTGGCATCATATTTTAAAACAAGGATCAGGTTCGGCAGAACTAAAGCTTCCATCAGCCTTTGTTCTTTATACAGGTTCTCCAACTGCACCCTACTAGTGGCATCTGAATTTCAGACCCAAAAGTTCATTTCAAGTGACACCAAGCAAGTGCAGGACCAGTAGGCATCACGATTCTGCCTATACTGACTTTATTTGGCCCACATGGTTAAACCTTGATGCTCAGGCAAAAACAGTTACTTAAAAATAAGAAGACAAGTATATAGACACTAAGTGACAAGCCCTGTTTTTAATACGCTTTAAATCATCTTAAAAAACACTTTTATGGAAACTTTTATATATAGAAATAGAATAACACAATGAATCCTATACACCCATTACTCTCAGCTTTAGCACTTACTAATGTTCTGATCTTGTCTTGTCTACTGCAGGGATGGGGATAAAGATGGAGTATTTTCAAGCAATCCCAGACATCCTATTTGTCTGACCCATAAAGTCTTCAGTCCACACAGAGAGCACAATTTTTTTTTTTTTTTAATTTTTTTTTCAACGTTTTTAATTTATTTTTGGGACAGAGAGAGACAGAGCATGAATGGGGGAGGGGCAGAGAGAGAGGGAGACACAGAATCGGAAACAGGCTCCAGGCTCCGAGCCATCAGCCCAGAGCCTGACGCAGGGCTCGAACTCACGGACCGTGAGATCGTGACCTGGCTGAAGTCGGACACTTAACCGACTGCGCCACCCAGGCGCCCCGAGAGCACAATTTTTAAAATGGAACAATACCACCCTCATATCCAGTAAAATTACAATTCCTTCCTATCATCATCGAATACCTACTCCATTTTAAATTTCTTCAGTTTGCCAAACAAACAAACAAACAAACAAACAAAAAAAGCCCATCTTCTTACAATTGATTTGGTCTAATCAGGATCCAAACGATGTCCCCAGCATTGGCATGCCTGCCTCTTAGACTTCTTTCACTTTTTGCAACAGTTTTTCTTCCTTTTTCCCTGACAGATATTCTGACTCTGGATTTGGATGACTGATTCCTCCCAGCCTCAGTTAATCCAGCCTCTGTGTGCCGCTGACCACATCTGGAGACTACCTGGATTCAGGCTCAGTGGCTTCTGTAGGAGGCAAGATACTTCACAGGTGGCTGTGTTGCGCTTCTTCCTACTCCACAACAGGAGCGCCCACGTGTCTGGCTGTTCCACTTTCAGTGACTGAGCAATGGGTCTAGGCACTGAAGGCCTGATCCACCCCTCACCAAGCTCTCCTCAGCGTCCTTCACAGGAACTCTGTGAGGTGGGCCCCACTACTATCTCAACAGAGGTCGCCACATCTGTCTACTTCATGGCATCAGGTTCTGAGAACCTGAAGCCGCCAACACCACCAAGGCTTGGCCTGCACCTGAGCTCAAATAGATCCCTTCCCTTTCTAAGTCCTGAAACACACCCACGGGGTCTTTCAGAACTCGTTGTCAGACACCAAGAGCCTTTGTGTCCTCAGCATCTCCTCTGAGGGTTCCCTTTTACTTACTGCATTTAAACTCTGGCTCTCCTGGGGGCACTGCTCGACCTGCCACCCTTAGTTTCATGTCATCAGACACCGCTCACTTCCCCTCCAAGTGGCAAACATCGATGCCACGCCCTCCCCGGCCCACTTCCCTTCTCTCCCTGAAGACTGAAGCAGGGCTCCTACGGACACTCTAAAACTAGGCCTGTCCTAACACAGATGGCCCTGCCATGCCCTAGCCTCAGTTCCTTGGCCTTCCGGCCTTCAATGCTTTTGTCTGCTACCCTCCCGTGGCCACTCCCACCCATGGCTGCACCGCAGATATGTCCAAGGGCAACTTTCCATTAGTATGACCTTAAACATACCTTTCTCTGGCCTCCTCTGTTTTTCCAACTTCTGCACTCTAGTAGCATCGTGACTCCAACAATTCTTTGGCCCCAAGGACCTACCACTTTTTCAATGACAAATCTAGAACCCCATGATGGTCACAAACAGTGGTTACACAGGTTAAAAATCTCATCCAAAGAGGATGAGGTTGATCAGGCTTTAAACAAAACTACTACTAAACAAACAAACAAACAAAAACTACTAAGTAGCACTCATGAGACATGGAAGCGTCTCAGAGAGCTACAAGTAGCTCTGCTCACACACTAGATGACCCCCTTACCGTTCTGGGGGAGGGGGGGAATGAGGACAAAGATTGTGTGGCTGTGTGGTTACTCTAGCTGTAGGACAGCCACCTCCTCACACTTATGGCCTGCCAGCACTTAAAGCACGATGTGCAGTGACACAGAGGATGAAGGAAAGCTGAAAACCAAAGTCAAGAATTCCACCAATTCAAGTCTTGGTTCCTCAAATTCAAGTCCAGAGGTTTACCATAACACTATCAACTGGGACCAAGATGCATGGAGAACACAGGTGCAAGAAAGGCATCTTCTCCTTCGGAAACTAGCTTAGATGATTTGATACCCAGCATTCCAATTTGCCCTGGGGCATTTACAAAAGTCTTTATGTCCAAGGCAACACAAACCCAAAGGCTACAGAAGTTAAAAACTGCAACCGAAATGTAGGGACTGTGACAACTTAATCCGATTCAAAACACAGCATAAAGAGCTCTTGCTTAATGATTACCCATGGTTGAAAGCTGTGTCCATCTGATGTGCTCATAAAACATCTTCCTGGGAAACTATACTTTGAGGAGATGCTGATCAGTGCAACTCTTTCACCATGACAAAGTAACCCCCAGAAGTCAAGGTAGAACTCTGAACGGTCATGGTCTCTACTTACTGTGTGTATAAACAACTAAAAATTAGAAAACCTGTCAAGCTTTTGAAAACAAAAAGATTTTAATGTCCTCCTTTGGAGCCCATGACGTTTGAGATGTCCTTAAACCGAATTTTTTTTTTTACCAGCTTTTAGAACTTTTCAACTCTTCATTTGCCAATCCAAAAGACTAATGAGATCACAGCCATAAAACAGGATAGGCCCACTACCAAAAAACAGCAAGCTGCTCACACTGAATTCAACAGAACATTCTTGAAAAGGAGAGACCATCTCAAACAACCCTTTGTACCAAACCAAAACGTTTTCCAACCTCTTGAGTCCATCTTCATCAAGGAGAGAGAAAACTGAAGGAAACCTGAAGCCAGCACAGAAACCTGGGTTTCCTACTTGTCAGACTGAGGCAAATAGTGCCACCATAGTTCCTGTCTTTTTGCTGCAAGGCCGTGCTCAAATGCTGGAGCATCTGGGCCTGTGCAAGTTCTGGTCCCAAACTGCTTCATCACAGGAAGGATGACACCTAGAGCAGCCCTGGAGATAGCTGTGATTTTGTGCTTCAAAGAAATTATCCAAATTTCTCACAGTTAACTTTTAGAAAGAACGTACATTATTTGAAAGGATTAAGTATCAACAAAATATGACAGAAAATCAGATACACGTACAATTGACAAAATTATGTACCAGCTTTTGAGTCAAAGACCCAAACCTCATCCCTCCAGATGGAAAGTAACTGTACAACCAATAATCCATGGGTACTTAAAACCTGTCAGGCACTCAAAATTCAATTGCAACTGAAGTCAGCAAATAGCTCTAGAAGTCTGCCTAAGAAGAGACTCCTTCTAAGCATTCTGGTGAGAAAGACAGGAATGGGGACATACAGTTTCAGACAAGTTTGCCAGGAATATTACCAGTGGCCCACAAATCCAAACAGGGAAACAGCCTATCAGCAAGACAGTTATTAGAAAAATGTTCCTCAAATTAGAATCTACCCCCCTCCCCTTTGTTTAAAGTAGGTTCCACGCCCAGCGTGGGGCCCAAATTGGGGCTTGAACTCACGACCCTCATGCTTAACCAAGCTACCCAGACACCCCCTAGAATCTCCCTATAGTCCCAAATTTTGGTATTTTACAAGCCACTTCCTCCCGGAAGCAATGCAAATGAGAAGGAATTGTCCCTGTATCTTGCTGACACTACTTCTGCCCAAGAAATTGATTCCAAACTTCATAATTACATTAGATTCACCAAAAGATAGCACTGAGAAACTTGGTCTCTTCAAATACACCCTGTCAGAGAGTAAGACCAAACAAATACAACATAGGGAAGATCCTGAAGATAAAACCCTCAAAGGTGTATAGAATTGTTAAGTCTGTTTCTGCTTTCCCTTTGGTTAATTGTAGAATATTTTAGAGGGGCTGTTGTATTTCACTGAATTACATTTTGCATTTTGAACTTTTTGAAGTCAGGGAGAAGATCGTATGAACATAATAAATGTGATCTAATATTTTAAAAGCTTAGTTGACCACCCCCACTAGCCCACCAACCTTCAAACAAGCAGGTGCAAGCTTCAGTTTTAAGGTAAACTAAGCTTATTTGTAGCAACTGTTTCTGATGCAAGGGCTAAAACAGACATTTCTAACATAAAGTATATGGTAAAAAGTTAAAAATTAATTTCTTTTGACCTTTGTGCTTTGTTGCAATGTAAGCTTTTATCTCATCTCTTACCCCCAAAACCTGCTCCAGCCACATTCCTTCCCAACACAGGAAGTGGCAACTCCAACAGTCTCTCAGTTGCTTGGGTCACAAATCCTGAAGTCATCCCTCACTGTCTGTCACACGCCTGATACATACTCTCCTCAGCACATCAGGGTTGCTCCACTTTGTGTTACACCCAGAATCCCACTGCTCTCTCCAAGTCCACTGCTACCATCCTAGACCAAGTCACCACCATCGCTCACGTGGGCTACCACCATAACCACCCACTGGTCTCCCACCCTTGCTTCCTACTCAGGACTCCACACAGGCTAGAGAGATCAAGATCCTCCCAAAACCCAAGTCAGATCATATCCTTCCTCTGCTCAAAACCTTCTAATAGCCTGGCACCATCGGATCTCCTCTTTCTCAGTTATGGGAGTCTCTTGTTTCTAGAACTTTCTGGCACACTTCTGTCTCAAGGCCTTCCCACCTGTTGTGCCTGGAATACCCTTCTCTCCGAATATGCACACGACTCACATTCTTCAAGTATTTGCTCAAATGTAGCTGCTTAGTGTGGACTGTTTGACAATGGCAGCCTCCTTCCTCCCCAGGAGTTCTCTCTTTTCTGCATCCTTTCTCTCCACAGAATTCACCACCTACTCAGATACTGTTTTTTATTTACTTGTTTAACGTTTCAAAATGTAAACTACCTGAAGGTAGTCATTTTTTGGTTTTGTTTACTTCTGTATCCCTAGCACCTGAGCCACTCAAATATTTGATGAGTGAACGAACAGGCCAAACAGAGGAGTGTGAAACAGCTTACGAACTGGGATGTCTGAACTCAAGAGTATCAAAGATGATGCATAAGTGCATCACAAATGAACATCAATGCATATCTCATGGTCGTAACAGTTGCAGTGAATGATTATGTCAACAGCCATGTGAATTCTCTTCGAAGGGAAACTCCCTTCTACAGAAACCGTGGCCCTGTGATCAAATGATTTCAGATGGGTCTCTGGCATGTACAAACAAAGCAAATACAATCTGCCAAGTCTGTCCAAAGTGCCTTTACGCTTAAAGATGATGAATGCTCATTACATTATAACATTTATGATGCCTCAAAAAACACACTGCAGGAGAAAAAAATACATATAAAAATAAAATTGTACAAAGTTCTTCATATAGTTGCTTAAATAAATCCTCTGTCAATACCACACAGAGGCAGTGACTGGGTCTAGATAAGAGAGCTTAGAGCTTTTTACATAATTAGATGAGAACACGTAACTCCGTCTTCACGACACTGCCGTGATAACCTCAGTTAAAATCAGTAGCACGTCTTCAAGACGCAGCTCATAGCTCACAGCGTGGGTGAGAAAAGTGACAGACGGTAAATTACTCTTATGTTGTGGCATTCTGATTCTATTTGCCCTTTTTCATCCTGGCGGTCTTCTCCTTTCTTTTTTTCACATGTTTTGGAATTTTGTTTTTTCTTTTCTCTCTCTGGGCTTCCTTGACCATCTTTTTTCTTTCCTGTAAAAAAACAAAAATAAACTAAAAGAACCTGCAGACTTCATTTGTTCAGGGTATTAACTTTACTATTACAACTAAATAAAAAATATATATGTGAAAAGATAAAAGTGAATATAGCTAGATGAAAATGATTATGATTTAGTAGTGAAATTTCATTCGAAATTTGTCTTTGGAGTTTCGTAACAGAAATTTGCGGGGCACTTGGGTGGCTCAGTTGGTTAAGTGTCTGACTCTTGATTTTGGCTCAGGTCATGATCTCCCGGGTTCCTGGGTTTGAACCCTACATCAGGCTCTGCTCTGACAGCATAGCACCTGCTTGGGAGTCTCTCTTTCCTTCTCTCTCTGCCTCTCCCTGACTCACACTCACTCTCTCTCTCAAAAATAAATAAACATTAAAAAAAAAAACGGGGTGCCTGGGAGGCTCAGTCGGTTAAGTGTCCGACTTTGGCTCAGGTCATGATTTCAGTGTTCGTGCGGTCATCAGGCTCTGTGCTGACAGCTCAGAGTCTGGAGCCTGCTTCAAATTCTGTGTCTCCTTCTCTCTCTGTTCCTCTCCTGCTTACACTCTGTCTCTCTCTCAAAAACAAAGACTAAAAAAAAAAAAAATAAAAACAAAAAACAAAAAACAACCCTGAAGACTGCCAGGTGCACCTAGATTAGTCAGTCGGTTAAGTGACTCTTAATTTCTGCTTAGGTCATGATCTCAGGATCCTGAGATCTATGCCCAGCATGGAGCCTGCTTAAGATTCCCTCCCTCCCTCTTTCTGTCTCTTCCCCCCACCCTCAGCTCCTCCCCCACACCCTGTGGGGGGAGAAAAGAAAAGAAAAGAAAAGAAAAGAAAAGAAAAGAAAAGAAAAGAAAAGAAAAGAAAAGAAAAGAAAAGAGAAAAGAGAAAAGAAAAGAAAAAAGAAAGAAATTTGAAGACTGCCAAACAGAAATATCTGGGAGGATTATTAAATGTTTGCAACTAATTTTCTTCACAAGTTTCATACTCTAAGAGAAATAAAGGTTGGAAACAGACTAAGCATTTCTAGTAGATTGAAAGAGAAAATTCTGTGCACATGAGCTCGGTATGTCTCTCAGAAGTCTTAGGACCCACATGTTGTAAAGTTTAAAGGATCAAGCTAAGAATGAAGAGTAACATTTACACAGCAGTCATGTATCATTCAGTCAGTAGTGTCTCTTGTCCATGGCTAGGAGTGGAGTAAGTCTTTTAGATCCTGGCAACACTTGACGGGGCTGCAAATCCCCTGTAAAATGGCGTTTCAGTATTTCATCATGGGACAACTCCAACATCATTTGTATTTCAAGTGAATTACAATCATTTCTGATCAATGAATTCAGTGTGTCCTTCTCTCTAGGCAGTGCCCAGGGACCTCTTAATAGCAGTCCAATCCCTAAACAGTGTGACTTCCAAAGGCAAAGTTCACACTTAGAAACTAGATCTACAACTGGAAGTACTTACTGATCAATACTATTTTCTGCCATCATAATCTAGATACGTGAGCAAAGAGAAATGAGGCTGGCTTTGCTGCCACATTGAAGAACAAGGGAATCTGAGTTCTCACTAACCTTTTTATTAACTTCAGGGTCAGCAGCGGGTTTCCTGGAGCAGGCCTGGTCTCCCTGCTCTTCAGAGTCTGTGTCAGAACACTCAGAGCTTCCAGCATCATCTGAATCAGAACAAGCCTTTTCCTTAACCTGATCTTCCAGAAGTGCAGGAACCTTGAAAATATTACAAAACCATGTCATTCGAAACCACTTAGTTATCTATTGTTAAATGTGTTAAAGCCACAATTCAGATTTTTTAGCCTTGCAGATATACACTGAAAAACAACATCCTGTACTGAAGCATCGAAAACAACAGAACATCAGGGCAGAAGCTAGAAAACAGCCCATCTCGTAAGGCTCAAGAACATACCCAAATGAAGGAACTGGGGCTTTCCTGGGTGACTCAGATCAAAGACAGAACTGAGCTGGAATATCGAAAGACGTGAAATATAGACGGAAGTAAGAAATAAAAGATTTCTTTGGATAATCTCACAGCTGTTTTCCTATGAATACGATTTCAAGCAACAATTTATTGTTAATCAAAAGGGAAAACAATATTTAAACAAGAGAGATTTTCTTTTCTGACGTTTAGAAGTTTTAGCAGAAAGCATTTTTAAAGAACAAGAGGTTTTCTTTTTCTAATAAAAAGTAAACTTTAAAAGGGAACTGTACAAAAAGGTTTCCTAGCCAGTTTTAATAAAATGTTCCTGGCCTGGAATTCATGGCACAACAGCCCTGTAACACTTGCTATATATAACACACAGTGAGTATGTGAGTTTTCCTAATTTGATTCTTCCAAAAACAAACACACATCAAATTTTCAAAAAGCAAACTATGATCCTTCACATTTAAACCTTTAGTTAAGAACATTAAAATAACAAGAACTGCCTTTATTTACTACTGCTTAATTAGAATTAATCTGCACCATCCTGAAATGTAAAACAAAATAAAACAAGACTTTTCCAAGAAAAAACCCCTAAGGCATCCAGCGGTATAAGACTGCTAGACTCATGAGGAGATTGCTCTTCAACAGGTTATAAAGCAGTAGGAGACCAGATTCCATTGTGTTTGTTTTTTTTTAAAGCTGACTGTAAAAACATTAAGAAATACATGGCTATCATCAATAATTTCACAAATGAAGACCAGGATATAAAAAATATCACTGCCTCAGCAACAACAATAGAACAATTCAGAGGCAGAATGAAAAATAAACCGTAAATTCCCAAATTTCAGTCTTAGGATTAAAAGAATGAACACAAAAAGGGCATTTCTGAAAATTCCCATGAACTTGGAAAGGATCTATACTAATATAATACCACTGTTAATTTAATTCTAGTATACATCAAGTTTTACACCCTCCAAAGGAGTATTCACGTAAGTGAACAGCAACACATGTTCTCATACCTTCTGAACTCCTGACAAATCTTTCTTCATTCCCGTAACAGTTTGGTACAGAATCTTATAACCAAAGAGACAAAAAAGAAGAGTCAACATAAACCTACGCTGTGAAGAACACACCCTGTAATATTATGGAAGAACGCTGGGAGCTGACCGGTACCTTCTGTGATTATTAAAAGGAGCCTAAAATTTATCTCCTCTTAACACACAGTTTATTCTTGGTGGGAATTATTCTTGCCCACCAAACATAAGAGACATGAGCAAACTCTGGCCCACACCCTGCCCACAACCTACCCACAGCTTGATGGTTTTTACAGATGAAACTCTGCCACCAACCTGATGACACAAAACTCTAACTCTGAATCTCAATTAAATGAAATGTATTCTGCTCCCCCAAATAACTCCATTCTTCTCTCATTAATAGGAATTGTGATTAGTAGGAATTGATTATTATTAAAGAGCTTTTAATTTCATCAATAAATACTTGGGGAAATTTTTTGTTATATAATGACCTACATAATAGCCTCCAATTTGCTTCCTGGCCTGCAAAGTCAAAAATATTTACTATCTGGCTTTTTCACAGAAAAAAAATGTTCCAGACCTTGAAACACATATGTTAACAGACCTACTATAATAATGATTTATAGCCTAGACTTAAACAGATATCTTCAATTTTCTGCAACTATCGTCTATTGGACTCAAATGTGTCATTTTTTCACAAATGCCAGTGAACATCCTTTACATCCAATACACAGAAAGGACTTGTTAATGCAAAGGGAATTAGCCATCTCACTAGATTAGAAGCCAACAGTCAAGAGGCAGGTATGTGACAGTAGCTTCCTCTGTAAATTTGCTTGCTATATACAAACCAAGCTACTCACATTGTCTTGTTGGGCATTCATGGCCATATCCTCTTCCTTCAATTTCATCATTATATCCACATCCCTCTCATAATTTTTTACTTCGTTTAAGGTTCTAGGAATGTATGCTCGCTTAAACACCTAACACACACAGAGAAAAGTAAAACCGAAAGTGTAATTCACATGCTTCTCTCATTCACTGAGCATCCCACACCCGTCATGCCACAGAGGAATCTATCGTTATCTACAACACTGATTTTCAGCCAGGTTCTCTGCACACACTGGTGTTTACATCTGCTGTGTGGTGTGCCAAAAAGAATTTGTTACTAACGATAAAATATGAAATGATTTGAAGTTACCCTTAAAATAACACCTCTCTCCCTTCATTTGCATTCTCAAAAGCTTTTCTGAGTGGGAAAGGAAGGAATGGAGTTGCATTAGCAAGTGCTGCCCCTGGTTATGCCTTACAAAGGAACATGTTCTTACATGGAAATATTGTCTGTCCTGTGCTATGGTGAAAAGGGTTCAGAATTGGTGATATAGGGTGCCTTATAGTCATCCATCACACTAATAGCTGTGAGAACATGGATCACACTCACAAAAAATCCACTGATCTTCAAAGCTAAAACAATTTTCTTTTTTACCAGAAATATTTAAAATCTACAATGTTACTGAAATCAACATATAAATCATTTTAAAATTCACAGTCATGAACTGAAACAGGATTTTCCTTCTTGAGTCAGATGTTTCAATAGCTTCTTTAAAAATGTGCTCTATCTCAAGTATTATACTCTCTGATTTCAAACTACACTACAAAGCTATTATAATCAAGAGAGTATAGCACTAGCACAAAAACAGACACATAGATCAAGGAAACAGAATAAATAAGCCAGAAATAAACCCATGCATATAAGGTCAATGAATTTACAACAAAGGAGGTAAGAACACACAATGGGGAAAGGACAGTCTCTTCAACAAATAGTGGTGGGAAAACTGGAAGCCACATACAAAAGAATGAAACTGGACCACTTTCTTACACCATTCACAAAAATAAACTCACAATAGAGCCAAGACCTAAATGTAGGACCCAAAACTATAAAACTCCTAAAAGAAAATAAAGGCAGTAAAGTTAAACAACAGTGTTGGCAATATTTTTTGGATCTGTCTCCTCAGACAAGGGCAACAAAAGCAAAAATATGCAAATGGGACTGCATCAAACTTAAAAAGCTTTTTCACAGCAAACAAAGCCATCAACAAAACGAAAAGGCAGTCTACCGAATGGGAGAAAATATTTACAAATGATACATCTAATAAAGGGTTAATATCTAAAATATGTAAGGAACTCCTACAACTCACCACCAACAAAAAAACAATCTGATTTAAAAAATGGGCAGATGACCTGAACAGAGATTTTTCCAAAGACACACAGATGGCCAACTTACCCATGAAAAGATGCTCAGGATCACTTATCATCAGGGAGATACAAATCTAAACCATAATGAGATATCACCTCACACCAGTCAGAATGGCTAGTATCAAAAATAAATCAGTGTTGGCAAGGGTATAGATAAAAGAGAACCCCCATGCACTGCTGGTGGGAATGCAAACTGGTGCAGCCACTATGGAAAACTATATGGAGGTTCCTCAAAAAATTAAAAACAGACCTACCATAAAATTCAGCAATTCTTCTGAGTATATAACCAAAGAAAATAAAAATACTAATTCAAAGAGATAGATGTACCCTATATTCACTGAAGTATTATTTACAAAAGCCAAGATAAGGGAGTAACTTAAGTGTCCATCAACAAAGAAAATGGAGTGTATGTATGTATGTGGATACACATACACACACAGTAAAATAAAATTATTAGTTAAAAAAAAAAAAAAGAATGAAATCTTGTCATTTGTGATAACATGAACAGACCTCAAGAGTATTACATTAAGTGAAATAAAAGAGACAGACAAATACTATAAGACTTCACCTATATGTGGATTCTAAAAAAAACAAAACAGAAACTGACTCATAATATAGAGAACAAGCTGGTGGTTGCCAGGTGGGGAGAGGATGAGGGGCAGAGCAAAATACGTGAAGGGGATTAAGAGGTACAAACTTC
This sequence comes from Neofelis nebulosa, assembly GCF_028018385.1. Lineage (NCBI taxonomy): Eukaryota > Metazoa > Chordata > Mammalia > Carnivora > Felidae > Neofelis > Neofelis nebulosa. The sequence continues at coordinate 24,753,986 of NC_080787.1, forward strand.
CAGTTTTAAAATAAGTCACATATAAAATACAGCATAGGGAATACGGTCAATAATATTGTAATAACTATGTATGGTGACAGATGGGAACTAGACTTATTGTGGTGACCATTTAGTAATGTATATAAATGTTGAATCACTGTGCTGTACACCTGAAAGTAATATAATACTGCACGTCAATTATTCTTCAAGTAAATAGAGTTCTCTATCTAGAAAAATTGTCTCATAGGCTGCTGAGTGGAATGATGTAGTGAAATGTATTTATATAATCTGGCTCAGTTAAATTATGCACAAGGAAAACAGTCATTTGAAAACTGCTTCTCTCTTAAAATCAAGTTTGTGACCTAGCATGCCCTTAAAACAAATAAAAAACAAAACACAAACAAAACTCAGTGTTTCCTAAGCCTGTGAGTAGATAATAAATCTTACCTCTTCATCCACATGATCTTGGCTGGACCTTTCTTCCTTGGTCCTTTGAGATGCTATTTCCATGGCCTTGGAAAGAAATCAGAAGTTACTTTCCTTTATATTCAACCTATAGAAGATGCATCCATTTCTCAATTTTAGTATAAACCTGCTCTAATTTTTACCAGTATCACCTCTACACTTCTGAAAGAAAAGACTCAGTGACCTCTAGTGATACAGGTTAGCTCTCTCAGTCAGACCTCACCAAAAAGGCTGCGGGAAGCTCACAAGTAACAGAATAAATCAAACTCACCTACCCTCAGGGGATCCCCACCCCTTTCCTTAAGAGTAAAACTACTTTTCCTAATTTTTAAATGATTAGCAAAAACATTTACTAACAGAAAACTGAGACCCAAAGAATGAAAGACCTATTCTTTAATTCTTGAATAGTCAGTGAAAGAAATGAAAGAGGAAAGGTGGATTGTCCTTTTGAGTATGTGTCTCTAATGCTGTGGAAGCATCAACCACCAAAGAAAGCTCTTTGAACAAACGATGACTGACACTAAGGTGACAGATTTTACAAGAGTCTTCTGGCTTGTAAAATTGGATTCGTTCTCTACTTAGAATATACAGGAAAGAGGAAAAAATTGTGGTACTAGGTTTTTTTGTTTTACATTCAGACACTAAAATTAGTGCTTAAGAGTTTAGAAATAAAAATGATACCATTTATCCAATTAATATATGCAATTGCTTAGTATGCACCAGTACTGACTGAGGGACAGGCAATACAAGAAGAGAACTCCTGTCCCTTAACAGTTCATGGTCTAGTAAAGGGTGACAACACTAAAAAGAACTTAATAACAGAATGCAGTACAACTACTTCTATTACAGGCTCACATAATATGGGAAATACACCCGTGGAAACAATGATTTTTGCCTGATTCCTCCTGGAGAAAGCTTTTTGAACTGAGCTCTAACATTCACTAGGCAGAGCAAAATGTGCAAAGGTAGAAATGGGAAGGCATTCCAAGGAAAGGGGAGAATACAAAAAGGGTATGATAAAACCTGGAAAACTGTTTCGGGGCATATATGCCATGTATTCAGTATTCTAATATTTAGAGGCAACGAAAGTAAAAACAGATACACTGAAATCAAAAAGGTGTGACCAAGAGAGGGAAAAGGCAGCCCAAAGAATGGGAGAAAGTATCTATAAATCACAGATCTGATAAGGGGTTACTATTCAGAATATATAAAGAACTCCTGTAACTCAACAACAAAAAACAATCCAATTTAAAAATGGGCAAAAAAGTGGATGACATTTCCCCAAAGAAGATCTATAAATGGCCAACAAGCATGTGAAAAGACAGATGCTCAACATCACTAATCATCAGGGAAATGCAAATTAACAACTATAAGACACCACCTCACGCTCACCAGGATAGCTGTTCCAAAAACAGGAAAACACCAATAGGAAAACAAAACCAGAAAATGGCGAGGATGTGAGTATGTGGAGAAACTGGAATGCTTGCACAGTGTTGGGTGGCAATGTAAAATGGTATAGCCACTAAGGAAAACAGTGTTAAAATTAAAAGCAGAAATTACCATATAATGCAGCAATTCCACTTTTGGGTATATGCCCAAAAGAAATAAAAGCAGGGTCTTGAAGAGGTATTTGTGCACCCGTGTTCATAGCAGCATTATTCACAACAACTGAAAGGTAGAAGCAACTCAAGTGTCCATCCACACACGAATAGATAAACAAAATGTGCTGCATGCCATGAATGAATCTTGAGGACATTACGCTAAGGGGATCAAGTCAGCCAGAAACAGAAACAAACAGCTTGATTCCACTTATGTGAGGTACCTACAGTAGGCAACATCACAGACAGAAAGTAGGATGGGCTGTGGGAGGGAAGAAAGAGGAGTTAATGTTTAATGGGCACAGAGTTTCTATTTTGCACAAGGAGAAAAGTTCTGAGATGGATGGTGGCAGTGGCGGCACATCATTGTGCATGCACTTAAGTGACATGTACACTTAAAAATGTTAACAATGGCAAGTTTTATGCTATGTACGTTTTACCACACTTTCAAAAATTCTAGGATTCAGAAAGACCTCTGAGAAACAAGGGAAACACCAAAAGCGAACAGGTCTCTTACTAAACATTCATGAACTTTGGCAGTCTATGTAACCCTGCCCAATGCTTCATGTCAAGAAACCTGGCTTTCTCATTGGCCTTTTACTGTACTTTTGATTCCCTATCTGTGAAATCAGAAGGAAAAGGTCTCAGGAAGCTGTCAAAATGAACATATGCTAAGCAATTTGAGTCCCTAGAAGCGCCACGTAAGTGCAAATTACTATTGCCATTTTCTGCCCTTTCCCTTCCTCGCCCCATCTCACCTTTAAGAGATAAGCATCTATGTTCTCATGTGTAATGGATGGATCTGTGACAAATTCAAAGAGTTCCCGCACAGTCATCACGGCAACGCTGTGCTTCAAAAAGAAATCTGTTGGAAGGAAAATATAATGATAGCTTTATGAGGGAAAAGGTTTATTCCAACTACTTTACAGAGAAACAAAGAGATGAATAAAAATATACAATCTCCTCGCAAATGGTAATCGCTGTATCAAATGATTTAGGGCCATATCAACAGCTTAACAGTGCAAAACCACTATACAAACAAGCTGGCTGGAAACTCCAATTCCCACTCACCATTGATATTGGCACAATCTTTTCTCAAGAACTCCAAGGCATGTGGGTGGTCATGCTCCACGGACTGGGAAACATCAATGATGTACACACCTCCGCTATGGTACCTGTGGGCCAGACACACAGGGACTTGGATGCTACTACTTTCCTGCATTCCTTGCTTAAAAAATTCTACTTTAAAAGCAAGGGAAATAACCCATAAGATGAACAAGGTGGGTAAGGATAAGAGGCCGCCTGACTAACAAGAGATGAAAACTGAGAAAATTTCCAAAGTCCTAGAAGCCTGTTAATGATCAGATGGTCAATTCTGTGACTGTGGTCACCAGAGGCAGAGAACACATCCTATACTATGACCGCATGGAAGCCAACTTTAAAACTTTAAAATTTAAAAACGACTTCTTAGATTGGGATTTTATTTTTTTAAAGGACATGAAACACCACGCAGGTGGCTCCTAAAGGACAGAATGCACTCACAGCATGTTAAATTCACTGAGATCCGCGTGGACGAGTCTGGCGTCTTGATACATCCTTCTCACGAGTTGGATGACCTGCAGATACAACTCCCGAGCCTTGGATTCTGAGAGCTGGACGTTTTTCAACAGTGGCGCTGGCCTTGAATAAAAATCAAATGAACTAAGATAAAATGCCCCAGAACAAGTTTTCCTGCTTTAGACTACATTGCTACATGCACTTCTTTTCGACAACTCATCGCTGAACAATTTGGCTCATGACAGATGTACCATTTCAACAAGCTGTCAAGAAACAAGTGCTCTTGCAGCCTACTATATAAAACATTTCTCAGAAACAGGGTGAACTTTGTTATTCTGAAGCATTTGGGGACTTAAAAAAGGTAGAATAAATTAACTCTATGCACTCATACAGTAAAAAAAATCCTATGAAATACTTCAAGATAAAAGGAGCTATTTAAATGGGAAATATTTATACACTGTATACTTCAAAGCACTTAAAAATACCATTCTGAGCATGTAATTATTAGGCCTTCTACGTACTCACATGTCATCTTTACCAATGAAACCCATGACAAGAACATGACTTCTTAGCAGGATAGGTTCTGGGCATGGGATCTGTGCGGTGTTTAGCCTGTGATATTCAAACAGGTAAAAGGACAAGTGAGAAGGTGACACAGCATCTAAAGCAAATTATAATGGCTACAGAAGATTAGTATCACTGTTAGGAGGCAGCACCAGCATGTTTCAACTGTATTATTGTTTGTCATAAACTCTAGGGCCCCAGTGATTTTTAGGTGACACCATGATGCACCACCAAGAATGACACGACACTGGCAATTCAACTACTCACAGTCTCTAACACTCGGTCCCATTCCAGAGATGTTAACCTGTCAAATGTACATCTCAGAATTGATGAGATACAGCAGGTATGTCTTTTCAGCTGACTAGCTAAACAATGATTAATAAAAACAGTTGGGCTCAGGGTGCCTGGCTGGCTCAGTTGGTACAGCATGCGATTCTCGATCTCAGGGTCATGAGTTTGAGCCCCATGTTGGGCACAGAGTCTACTTACAAAATAAAACAAAACAAAACAAAACAAAACAAAACAAAACAAAACAAAACAAAACACGGCTGAACTCATACCTAACATCTAGCTAGCTAACTGAACACAGGAAGATTTCAGAAGGACTTTCAAAATAAGGATTTAATACTAAAGTATCCAATGTATGTTACCTCTGTATGGCACATACAAAGTTAAAAGTTATTTGAAAGAGAAAAAAATACTTCAAATTTTTTGAAAACCTTCATCTCAGCTAAGCAAGTTGCCTTCACTTGATATAAAAGGATCAGCACAAAGAATAATACATAAACATGTCCAAAACTGGAAAGAACGAGGAGGGGTGCCTGGGTGGCTCAGTTGGATAAGCATCCGACTTCAACTCAGGTCATGACCTCGTGGTTTGTGAGTTTGAGCCCCGTGTCGGGCTCTGTGCTGATAGCTCAGAGCCTGGAGCCTGCTTCAGATTCTGTCTCTCCCTCTTTCTCTGTCCCTCCCTTGTTTAGGCTCTCTCTGTCTCTGTCTCAAAAATAAATAAACATTAAAAATTGTTTTAAAAACAACTGGATAGAAATAAGAAAAAGAAACTATAATAGAGTTTAGGACCTAGCAAAACTGTCTAAACTCCAATACCTATGACAAAATAACCCATCAGTCTCACCACCAGATTGTGTTACTTCCCTGTTTAAAATCTTGCAACAGCCACTCTGGAAAATAGTATGGAGGTTCCTCAAAAAAGTAAAAATAGAACTACCCTACGACCCAGCAATTGCACTACTAGGTATTTATCCAAAGGATAAAAAAAAAATGCTGATTTGAAGGGGTACACATACTCCAATGTTTACAGCAGCACTATCAACAATAGCCAAATTATGCAAAGAGCCCAAATGTCCATGAACAGATGAATGGATAAAGATATGATATATATAAAATGGAATACTACTCAGTGATGAAAAAGAATGAAATCTTGCCATTTGCAACAACGTGGATGGAACTAGAGTGTATTATGCTAAGCGAAATAAATCAGGCAGAGGAAGACAAATATATGATTTCATTCACATGTGAAATTTTAGAAACACAACAGATAAATATAGGGGAAGGGAAGGAAAAATAAGATAAAAACAGACAGATAAACCATAAGATTCTTAAATACAGAGAACAAACTGAGGGTTGCCAGAGGGCACTGGGTGGGTGGATGGAGCCAAATGGGCAATGCGTATTAAGGGGGGCACTTGGGGTGAGCACTGGGTGTCACATGTAAGTGATGAATCACTGATTCTACTCCTGAAACTAATACTACGTTATACATTAACTAACTTGAATTTACATAAATAAATTAGGGGTGCTTGGGTGGCTCAGTCGGTTAAGCAACTGACTTCAGCTCACATCATGATCTCATGGTTTGTGAATTCAAGCCCCACATTGGGCTCTCTGCTGTCAGCACAGAGCCTGCTTCAGATCAATCCTCTGTCTCCCTGTCTCTCTGCCTCTCCCCACTTGCGCTCTCTCTCAAAAATAAACATTAAAAAAATAAATAAATAAAATAAAGTCCTGCAACAGCCCCCTATCATCCTCCGTATAAATTCTAAATGCTTTCACATGGTTACCAAGGTGCTTCAAACGACTCACCCTTGCTGAATAAATGTAAATTTTTCTATAATGGATTCTCAAAACAGAGAAGATAAGGTAGTTTCTATTTGCCCAGAAATTGGTTTCTTTTGCATACTTCAGATCTAACACAACTGAACAGCACTATGAGTCCCCACCTTTACACAGAACCACACTGGGATTTGTCAGCAAGAAGGAGCTGGGGCCAGTATGCCTGGCACAGCACAGACACCCGCCCTCGAGAGTCACCTGATTAAGTTCCTCATTTCTTTTTCTGCCCAAGTTTTCACCATCTTTCTGGGGTTTCCTTTACAATAGCCATGACGAAATCTTGAACAAGAAAAACACTTGTTATTATAATCGTTCTATTATTCTAGTTTTTATTTTTTTAGGATATAGAAATCAGGCCACTGGAAAAAGAATCTGAGCTCACTCACCTGAACTCCCCGCTTACATACTTATCCCGATCTTTGAACACCAAAATAGAAGTTTTGTAAATTTTGATTGCTCTGCTGTCTCCATTTGCTGTGCTAGCGTGGTACACATTAGCCTATTTTGCATCAAAAACAAAATAAGTTTGTATAAAATAACAAAAGTATTTTAATTTTCAACTGTTTGATTCTATCCTCAAAAGTCAAAAAAACAAAGTCAAGTGAACTGAAGTAGCATGTAGAAGAAACATCATCTTTTGAATACATCAATTAAAATATGAAACATCATACCAAAAGGTACAGTAAGTAGATTTACATATAAGATCCAATTTATAATTAAGCATGAAGCAGTTTCAAACATCTTTGCATCTCAAGTATGTGAAAAATATTTCAAGACATTCTTACATCTCATGATTTATAAACTGAATTTTACTGAGGGCTGCTTCCCATAGAATGAGTTGCTAATTTACAAATGCCATGTCTGTCTGTCTCCATATCCACGTACAAAGAAAAACTGAGAAAGAGATTTGCTTATCCACAGAAACTAGACTATAAGCCCCTCCTCCCATAGTAACTATGTGGCAAGGACTGGGGCCTGCAGTAATCTGACCACCTATGCCTACCCTGGGCACTACCTGGACTCAGTGATCCAGTACAGCAACGATAGTGAAAAGGCCGATTTATGTGCACAACTTCCTACCTAGCCATAAATATTAATAAAGCTGTTTTTACAAACACTAATTAAACTATCCTGACTTGTGCATGCTTTTTTTTTCTTTTCTTTTAAAGGCACCATTTATTTACTACGTGCCTTAGTTTCATTTGGTATCTGAAATAAGAAAACTAACATGAAAACATTCAGGCATCCAAAGAAAAGCTCACTTCTTTTCCCGTGCTAATGCAGCCATTTATCTCTGATATGATTCCTCTAGTCAACATCTTGAATAGTATCATTCGTGTTCTAGGATCCAACACCTAAAAAAATGCAAAAAATAGAAAGTTCAGAAAGATAGTATCAAGTATTTCTCATTGAAGCACCTGACCATTAATAAACTGAAGAGCTTAAATACTATGCTATTCTGGCTGACTGACAGTCTCAATTGTGGTGTTTTTATTTATTCTGATTTTTAGTAAATAAAATACGACACGAAGGCCAAAGGAACAAGAGACAAACCAACAAGTTCGTTCAGACACAGAAGTCAAAGTCTACCAAGTTCAACAGAAGCAGAAATGGACTCTAGACTGATATTAGCTAATAGAATATATAATGCAAGCTGCATAGCAGTTTCACATTTTCTAGTCACACTAAAAGCAGCAAAAAGTAGCAGGTAAAATTAATTTTGATATACTTTATTTAATGCAATCTATCTAAAACACTATCAATTTCAACATGTAATCAATATAAAAAGTTATCAGTAAGAGATTTAACATTCTTTTTTTACACCAAGTCTTCAAAATCTGGTTTATGTTTATAGCACATGTCAATCCAGACTAGCTACGTTTCAAGTGTTCAGTGGTCACTGTACTGGATTTGCAACTTTAAACTGGGGTCAGCACCCTACAGCACAGAAGTCAAATCCAGGCCATGGCTTTTTTTTCTGCAGCCTGCAAGCTAGGAATGGTCTTTACATTTTAAAAGTTGCTTAAAAAAAAAAAAAATTGTGAGCCACAGTGCTTGAAGTATTTATTATTTAACTCCTTATTTATTATTAAAAAAAAAATTTTAACGTTTACTTTTGAGAGAGAGTTAGAGCGTGAGCAGGGGAGGGGCAGAGAGGGAGGGAGACACAGAATCTGAAGCAGGCTCCAGGCTCTGAGCTGTCAGCACAGAGCCCGATGGGGACCCATGGACCATGAGATCATGACCTGAGTAGAAGTCGGACGCATAACCAACTGAGCCACCCAGGCACCCCATTTATTTTTTATTTGAGAGAGAGAGAGCAAGAACACGTGCACACACGAGTGGGTGGTTGGGGAGGGATGGGACAAGGGAGGTGAGGGAGAGAGAGAATCTCAAGCAATATCTGCACTGAGTATGGAGCATGACCAATGTGGGCATAACCTGAGCTGAAATCAAGAGTTGGATGCTCAACCGAGCCACCCAGGCGCCCCTATTATTTAACCCTTTAAAGAAAGAGTCTGTGCACCTCTGCTATAGATGAGTAAATCAGGGAAAGGGTCTCTTTCAAAGTTAGAGCAATCAATCTTGAGTAAAAAGGATCCCAAAGTCCTCTTTAACAGAAAGCAAGGAATTTAAAGCCTGGTCTCATCCATGCCTGAACTCAACCAGCCAGATATTTACATGCAATTTCAAGGGACACTCACAGCAGCCCCTCCAGCTCCACAGAAAGAGATAGTGTGAAGTGGCCAAATCTAACTATACTTTAGGGTCTATCCTTCAGTGATGCAGCCACGGTCATACCAGAAACCTAGAGTTAATAAAAACAAAACAACCCTGGAAAGACTACAGGACAAAAAGCCAAACTGCAACTATGGCAACTAGAGAGGAATGAAAGGGAATTGGGCTAATGGGCCCTAACTGACATTCCCACTTCACTGCACAGGTCAGCAGAAGGAAGCGGCGCGCTGAGAATCCAGGCACACACCTGTGTGGCTGCAAAACTGGGAGGAAGCCAAGGCAGGGGCGTAGGAGGAGCAACGTACCAAAATGGCTTAAAAACAAAATAGGGGAGAGAAACAGGAGAATGGAATAAACTTTACAAATACGTATTTAAAATGACAGCTTAAGACCAAGATATACATTGTTAATTCAAAATTAATTTTGAAAAAGGGGGATAAAAGGATTTCTTGCCTTTGTTATTTTAGGGTGTTTGAAAATTATGGCTGCCTCACTTCTCTCAGCTGGACTATACACTTTGTTTCCAACCACACACACACAAAATAAATGAGAGGACAAGGAAGACACAGATCTCAGACCCACTCCTGCCCAACTACAGGTGGAATTCTTCAACTGCACAAATGGTTCTGGAGCTCAGGTTGGGTGTTACTCTGCTGGGGACTGAGGTGGCTAGTAGCAGGGGGTTCACATCTTGTATCAAGGATCTGGGGATCATAAGGGCTACTATTCCAAAATGTTTGTGCCTCTGTGTAGGGGTGAGAAGGGTGGTAGATAGCAGTAGCAATGTTCTGACCCTTTTTACCACCTTCACGTCAAAAATCGGAGCCAATGCTAACTTCCAATTCACAACTCTCTACGTATGGGAAAATTAGGAAAAATTTCCCCCATTCTTGAACAGAAAGAATAAAACCAGCATAATGTCTAAACCAAGTAAGGGATTTCTAGTGAAAATCTGAAGGCATTGCCCTATCCCTTCACTTTGTGACAGGTACCTTCTAACAAAGCTCACAAAATTCCTGCACATCTTGCTTAAGACAAAAGATTTCTGGACTTCCAGTAAATTCTGCATCCTCATAGAAGATGAAAACACCGCATGGTGGCCACAGAGGAGGGCATGACTCTAAGTTATCTATTATCAATAAAACAAAATGTAGACTTTTTTTTTTTTTTTAACGTTTATTTATTTTTGAGACAGAGAGAGACAGAGCATGAACGGGGGAGGGTCAGAGAGAGAGGGAGACACAGAATCTGAAACAGGCTCCAGGCTCTGAGCGGTCAGCACAGAGGCCGACGCAGGGCTCGAACTCACGGACCACAAGATCATGACCTGAGCCAAAGTCAGACACTTAACCGACTGAGCCACCCAGGCGCCCCTCAAAATGTAGACTTCTAAACTCAAAACTAGAAGGAGTAATTTTAGGTAACATTAGCATTAAGCAAGAAGAATGAATGCAAACTATAATCCCAAGAGAAAAGAAGTGCTAATTTAAAATGAGAACTTAAAATGCTAACTTAAAATGAAAGCACATTTAAATTGTACCTGTTCCACAGTTGCTCTGTCTGCCTTATCTTTGATGCGATACCTAACCAAAACCAAAAAAGAATGTGACATTCAAAATTCAGAAGCCAAAATAAAAAGTTTGAAATGTATCTCATCCCATAAAATTCCTAAGTAGGTACTTTCTTTAATAACCCATTTCATAATCTCATTGTAGTTTCATTGCTCAGTGTTGCTTCCTTTGTGTCCCCTTAATCATCAGTTCAGTTCCCTAGAGCAAAAGGAGCACATCTGCAGTAAGAAAAAATCATTCTATCCATATTTCAGAAGGATTAGATAAAGAGAGCAGCCGGGGTAAGGTGAACCATGCTGCAAAAAAGGAAACATCGGGTCTGTTAATATTGTCTTTCAATCTTTAATGATTCTATTAATCTAATGTGAGATTTAAAGTCATTTATATCACCTTCTCTTTAGAGTCCCTTTCTACAAAGACACGGGTTTTTGTCATCTAAAGACAGTTCTTGAGTTCTGCATTAAAATGCAGAGTCTGACTGGCTTCAGCTCAGACACTGATTCTATTAGCACACTAACCTCAACTCAAAGATTCAAACACAAAGATTCAGACACTTCTATGAAATAACAGATGACTATGGCAGTTCTCAAAAGGCTGGTATCTCTTGGGGATAGGAATAAACCAGAAGAAAAGTGATTTTTAGTCAGAAGAAAGTTGGTTTTTAAGTTCAGTTCTAACACTGCTAGTTGTATAAACTTAATGTCATTTTCTACAATATGTCAATGCCCTAGTGTTTTTAGCATATAGAAGTTAGCTTGCACTTAAACAACTGGTTTTGAGAAGAATAAATAGAAATTGTTCTTATTAGATCACTATTTAATTTTAAATCTTCCCTTACATTTTTTAAAATATTTCATGGAGGGGTGCCTGGGTGGCTCGGTTGGTCGTGAGTTCAAGCTCCACACTGGGCGTGGAGCCTACTTAAAAAAATTTAAAAATAATAAAATAAAAATTTAAAAACATTTCATGGAAGGGAAAAATTTTTAGTAAGTTTTTAAAAGGAAGCATTTTTACACTTTAACACTTCAGTTTAAACTGGAATCTACATTTTAGTTTACCATTACCCTCCCAAGAGCACATTGTGAATTTCACAAGATTATAGTTTGACCACACATTTAAAACTCACTTAATATTCTCAACTTACTAAGGAAAGGACACCCTCATTTAAGCTAAAAAGAAAAAGAAAATAACTGGTTTAATCATATAAAGAAATATCCTTTCCAAAAGAATTATAACCAAGATGCTCATTTGTCTAGAATTAGTCCCTATCCGCCATGTTTTATAGTTAAAATATTACTTACATATCTGCTTCCTTTTGTCTAGACTTTTCGGTGACTTTATTTATGACAGAATCAGTAACATTTAGCTTATCTAAAAATTAAAAAATCCACAATGTAAACAACAGTTAAGACAAAAAGACAACATTTTGAATAGAATACTTTTTCCCTCTTCCTCCTCTATTTTCCAAATATTTTGTTACATATAGAGTATCTTTTAATGATGATAAACTATTAATGTTTTTAGATGTTGAGCATGAAGTTGTGTCTCCTTAGTGACAAGTGTTGTCACTGTCATCATCACAGCTCTAATTTGAGCCACAGAAACCCAGATCCAGGAATCTCCCCAAAATCCTTTACCTGCATATGCTGAATTTCAGACACTTGTTAATACTTTATACGGCTAATTTGGGAATATAAACTGCCCGAATTCCAAGTTTAACTCTAAAAACTTCAGTTTCATTTCAAGTTATAGGTCAGTGATAGGATATGAGAGACACTGTGCTAGGTTTATAATGAATCAACTTCCATAAGACAAAGATGATCCTGCATTTTTTTAAGAGGTGGTGGTTCAAATCAACATTCTGATTCCTTGCATTCAACAGCTCACTAAATGATTAATGCGTACATAAAAAGTTTCTAGTAAAACAAAACGTATTTATATTCAATATTCTAGTACAGTTGATACTTGAACAACATGTGTTTGAATTATGCAGATCTACTTATATATGGATTTTTCACAGTAGTGTACTGTACATGTATTTATGACTTAACATTTTCATTTTCTTTTATCTAGTTTCTTTTATTGTAAGAACTTAGTATATAACATAGATAACATATAAAATGTGTTTATCAACTGTCTATGTGATCAGCAAGGCTTTTGGTCAACAGTGGGCTACTGGTAGTTAAGTTTTGAGGGAGTCAGAAGTTACACGTGGATTTTCAACTGCATGGAGTCAGCATCCCAAACCCCAAGTTCAAGGGTCAACGTATTTTCAACATTCTAGTCTGAGACAATGCTACTTTAATACAAAACAGACGAAAACTTGAACAGATATCTGTAAATTTTTTTACAGCAGAGGAGCAAACAGAGCTAAAAAAGCAGAGGCTGAAGTCTCTTCCTAAAGCCAGGTCTTTAAATACTGAGTTTTTATCTTCTCTAAACATTATCATTATTCAGCCAGTAACACTGAACACACTCATTTCTTGACCTAACAAAATTTATGACACTTCATGGCTTCTGAATAACTTCCTCATAGCCCAAATATATTTTATGAACTCACCTAGATTAATTTTATTCTCAAATTTCCGTAAGACCTTGTCTGCTGGAGTAGATATTTTGGCCAAATTGTAGTTGGAAGTCTGCTGATTTGCCTAGAAGAAATAAGTTCCAGAGTTGAAGGCACTAGTTATAAATACAGACCTAAGGTTAGTTATTACATGTCTTTCTCCTTAGCTAACAGTTAACTATCAGAGCATCAATACTTGAAGGAGTACCCTAAGAAAAGGTTAAGAATCAGTCATATTTGCTCAAGAAATTTTTTAAAAAGACATTTGAAATAGGACAAAGTTACTGGCTAAAATGAAGAGTCTGTATAATCTGTATTTTTTAACCTCCCTACAATGTATTCCTCATTATTTAACCTCCCTACAATGTATTCCTCATTATTATAAATAACAAATTGTAATTAAATGCATTTTTTAAATTCAGCTGTTAATAGATTTAGAATTTGACAATGTTCATTTACCTCCAAACGTATAATGAATGGCTAAGGCCAACATTAAACTCGTTCTAAGAATTTCATTTTGGGCCTATTGTCTCAAGAAAGGGAAAGATCAGGCATGAGGCTTACCACTTACGCTGGCGCTATACACAAACTAAAATAATAACAAAAAGAAAGAACCCTTATTCAAAGGGAGTATAGGACAGATAAAAAAGGCTCATAACAATGATTTACTCCACGTATCTCAGCTTGCAAGTGTGAGGGTGACTGCATAGACCTATGCTGTCTGTATAGACCTATTTAAAGTTTTCTACCAGATATAACTTTAAAAACATTTCTAAGTACAGATTCACAGTAGAAAACACAGGTAAAATTTTAATCACCTACAATCCCAGCACCCAAAGATAATAGTTAACATTTAAGCATATACACTTGCCATTTTTTCTATCTTTATTAAAAGAGAATAAACTCTATATTAAAATAGCTCAACATCTCACCAAAACAGACAAGTGTGAAATTCATCTGGTTATTTTTAAAATGAACTCATTCTTATCCACAATATAGCAATCTTAATATTCAAAGAAATACTGTTGGTTTTTTCCCCCTCCATCTCTTTCAGAAATCTTTATGCTTTAGTAAGATGTACCATGTTAACCCTAAGGCTCTGCAAAATCCTGAAACAGAGTACTTCCAGTTGAGAAGCAGGCTCTACAGTCTGATAACTTGTGCCCGGTACACAGTAGGTGATGGCAGATTCATGTCATTAATATAGTTTTCCACTGCAATGTATTTTATGGCTGCATAATATCCCATCGTGTGAAATCAGTCCCACAACAAATTTAGTCAAGCTTGTTTCCAGTGTTTCTCTATAAACAATGCTGGAGAATCATTCTCATAACACCATTCTTGGCACAATCTTAAAAGAATTGCTGAATCAAAGCATTTATTTTATGTTTTAAAAGCTTTTATCACATACCAGTTTATCCTCTAAATAAGTACTTATTTACTCAATCAGCAATTATAGATTTTGCATCTTGGTCAGTTTCATAAGAGAAAAAACAGCATTTCTACATATTTAATCTACATTTTTTAATTATTAAGGAAGCTGAACTTTCTCTCCATGTTTCTTAACCACTTGTAGTGAACTGCCTATTTGCATCTTTCCCCATGCAGACTTTAAAGCTCCTAACCTTACCATAATTTAAATAGTTTTTAAAATGTACTGACTATGAAAAGAACCTACATCCAGGAAATTATCAGAAATACAAAAAGGATGAAGAACAAAACCCGTTAAAGGTTGGGGCTACAGGGCAACACAACCTGAGGGAAATCTTCCAATTCAAGTCCAGAACAACAAAAAGTCCTTTGAAAAAAGAAGACATAAATAACATAAAGATGTATACAATCATTTGTAAAATACCTGTGGGTTACTCCTTGCATTTGAGATACAACCTTTGGTGAGTTTTCCAACTCCATCATCCCAATCCCAGTCGTCATCATCATACTCCTCCTCCTCTTCCTCCTCTTCCTCCTCTTCCTCCTTCTCTTCCATATCACCTCCACCCATCTTCTCAGGCACATTCTTCTGCAGATCTTCAAACAGAATATCTTCCTCTCTGATGGTCCTCAGGTCAATGTTTTCACTAGAAATAACAATGTGCAGCATGTTTCCACATAACTCTAATTGGATTTATACATGCAGCTATTTGTGATATAACAGACTAAATTTATACCAATAAATCTAAAAGTTTTCCTCTCAACGTTATCTCCCAATAAACTCAAACTTAATACCAGGTTCTGTTTTTCAAAGTGGCATTCCCATTGTTTGCTTATTCTCCAGGTCCTACTAAAGAAGAGGTACATCAGATATTAAACCACTTCGGCCTTACTTAAGTCAGGATTTACATTGTCATTTTCTCTGCTGAATGAATGCACTCTGACCAGTACACCAGACCCAACTCCAGGAAAACCATTCACAGATATGTCTTAAGAGTCAGCTGGGGGAAAGCTTTCTGACAAAATTTGGGACTAAGTCTAAAGCAGCCTTACCTTGAACTCAATACCACTCCAACAAAAGAAGCTGTATCAAGATTTGTGCTACATAAAGAACTTCAAATCACCCCTATTCATAAAGGGAAGGAATGGTGAACATAAGCACCACAAATGAGTGGTGTAATTCAGAGCAGTCTGGGTGTAATTCAGTAAGAGAAGTGGTGATTGTCAAACCCAGAGATCAGGCCCAGAGTAAATGGAGCACAACCAATAGGGTGTTTTTCTGCCATGTGAAAATTCAGAGCCAGTGCTACCAGATCTTAGTTTTTCAAGAGAAACCAGAAGTGTGGACTTTTAAATCTCCCACTTAACTGGTACATTTAATTTTAACCAAATACTGTGTACACCAAACAAAATATGTCTGCAGGTCAGATTCAACAGAGGTCCCACCAGTTTTGACCACTCATGTAGAGAACAAACACAGGAACCACATAGAACCCTGATAATGTGAATTACCAGCTTAAAAATGGTCAGACAAGAGTTCAGTAAATTCAGGTGATCAATCCTGATTATTAATTAGCCACAGCTCAAAGGGTTCCAAATCTCCATGGACATGGGTGGGAAGAGAATAATCATCAAACACCTGCTATTTACTACGATTTTGTAAACAAAATCCTTCATTTGATCCTTTAATTGCCAACAATCTACAATGGCACATTAAAGTTATACCTCATTTGTTTGTTTGTTTTTTTAATTTTTTTTTAATGTTTCTTTATTTTTGAGACAGAGAGACAGAGCATGAACAGGGGAGGGTCAGAGAGAGAGGGAGACACAGAATCTGAAACAGGCTCCGGGCTCCGAGCTGTCAGCACAGAGCCCGACGCGGGGCTCGAACTCACGGACTGCAAGATCATGACCTGAGCCGAAGTCGGACGCTCAACCGACTGAGCCACCCAGGCGCCCCAAAGTTATACCTCATTTGTACCAGAACTTCTCAACCTTGGCTGGACAATTCTTTGTGGTGGGAGGTCGTTTTCTGCCTTGTAGGATTTTAGCAGTATCTTTGGCTTCTACCTACCCAATACATTATGCTCTCCCCCCACCTCCCAGTGGAGTGGACCCTGGAGTGTGGCAGGGTCACAAAGTCCACTGGCTTATCTTCACAACATCCAGTGATGGATGGTAAACCAGTGTATACCCATTACTGCCAACTATTTACCAGCCACACTGGGCTGTTTCTTCTTCCTACTTCTTCCCTAAAGACTTTTATATGGTTATCTGGAAACAAACCTGGAATGCATCTGAAATAAAATCTTCTTGTTTCTCTGACTAAATCTTATGTAACCTTTCAGTATTAGATTATCATCATTTGGTCAGGAAAGTCTCCCATCTTCTTCACTCCTTTTTCCTTTGTACTACTTACCCAATTCTAACACAAATAATTTGTCCAATTATTTAATGTTTCCCCTCCTATCATGTAAGCTCTGTGTCAATCAGGGTGGTGTTTACAATGTATCCCTACCCACTAACACTAGACCTGGCACACAGAAAATGATCAACATATTTTTACTGGGAAAAAAAAAATCCCCAAATGACTACTAAAATCTACATGTAATGAATCTTTACTGTGAATATAAAGTAAAAAACGTTTTCTTGGAATTCCAAAGGAACTCTTATGTTTCATGTAGGAGTTATCCTGAAATCCTTTTGCCTCACATCCCACAGCCAATCTACCACCAAACCTTGTCACTTCTACCTCCAAAACATATCCCGTGACCCTATCTCTAGCTCCCCTCATGTTTGAACTGAATTACTTTATCACTTTTGAACTGCTTCCACTCATGCCCTCTACAACCATCCTCTCCATAACAGAGTAATTCCTTTAAATCATAAATCAGATTGTCATTCCCCTAGTAAAATCCCTCCTATGGCTTTCTGTTAAAACCTAAAATATCCCAACTGCTTATCATCCCTTATAAGGCTCTATATGATCTGGCCCCTTCTCACTTCTACATCATTACCTAGCCATCTTCTCAACTACCTGTGCTGTGCTCTAGGTACACTGGCCTCTAGCCCTTTCTTTCACAGCCAAGAGTGATGCCAACGTTGGGCCTGTGCATTGTCTCCTCTTCCTGAACTGCTGTTCCCTCTGCTCCTCCTGAGGTTAGT
Source organism: Neofelis nebulosa (assembly GCF_028018385.1). Taxonomy (NCBI): domain Eukaryota; kingdom Metazoa; phylum Chordata; class Mammalia; order Carnivora; family Felidae; genus Neofelis; species Neofelis nebulosa. The sequence goes on from NC_080787.1 coordinate 24,771,754, forward strand.
TCCAGATGTGGACTTAACTCATCCCTGACACTGTCATTACTTAATCTACCAACTGATTTTAATTATTTGCATAGAGTATATTATCTGTGGGGGGGGTTTTGTTTGTTTATAAAATATCTGTATGTACTTAATTGTCTGCCCTCCTTCCCAAATAGAAGGTAAAATTCAAAGACTGCAGGGACTTAATCTTGTTCACCACCATCTCCCGCGGCGAGGACAAAACCTGGCCCACGACAGGTGCTCAAATATTTTTTGAACGCCAAATGCAGTTAAAGACTAAAAATCTACGTTTCCCAACCACTGTCTCCAACTCTGCCTCTCAGCGAGGCTAGCCAATCTGGAACTCCCTTGACAAGTGGCTTTCGTGAACTCCGGCGCAAAGTGGGATTAAAAGACCCGGCTGGCATGGAGAAAGAAGCAAAGGGCTGTGGAGAGACTACTCCGAATGAAATACCTGTCTCCCTCAAAAAGCCCGAGGCTGCCCGCAGCGGCGGAGACAGCAGAATCCTTACGGAGTCTGTGTGCCCAAAGGGGCTCGCCCACCTGTCCGAGGAATCCGCGTCGTCGAACTGCCCGGGAACCACCCGACTCATCAGCAGCCGCCGGTAGTCCATGACGGAAGCGCGCAGAGCCTCGGCGCCCCTGGAGGCCGTCCGCCCCGCGCTGGGACGGAAGCCGCACAGAGACAGCGCTACACGCAGCCCATCCAACCCCCTCTGGGCAGATGCCCGCCTATCAAACTGTTCAGAAGCTCCAACGCCAAAAGCGAACGCCACGTGCTAAGAGAGATAAGGACCTACAACCAGGACAGTTAGGACCGCCCTGACCGGAACTCCCGCCCGGCCGGAAGTCTCAATCCTGCCGGAAGTCCCGCCCTTCCCCCGGCCGCGCCCCTGGGGCGTGGGGCGTGGCGCAGGGCGTGGGAGCCCGCCTGGCGTCGTCTCGGCTCGCTACGACGGGCGTCACACAGAGCCGTTCCAGCGCGCCCGTGTGCCAACTCCGAGTTTTTCAAAGCCTTCAGTGGAAGAGGTCGTGAGGCGTTTTTCTTCCTCCCGCGAAACCCTGTGCGGAAGGTGGAAGCGCTAAATCCTTACAGCGGATCCAAGAAGCTATGGACCCTGAAAGTGAGCACACTTTTTAGACTTGAAAAGTTTGGTGCATTGTTTTGAGGGAAAATGAGAGGAGTGATTTTTAAAATGTTTGTCATACAACTGAGAGAATTTTACAACTAGAATGTTGGTGGTAACTCCAAATGACGACCCTTTTAGCGCCCATCTTAAAACAGCTTTATAATGTTCCTGGAATATCTACCCAAACATCTGAATAAATACTTTAAAAATGTTGGCAAAGACCTGGTAAGGACAGGATGAAAGATGGAAAAAGTAAACCTAACTTTAAAGTAAGTTGACAGATTGCGCCATGTGAACAAATTTATAAAAGTGTAAATGGAAGTTCTAGGTTCACCAAGAAAGAAATTGAAGAAATAAGGGCCTTGAGTTTTTTTGCGTTTGGAAAACGAAGATTTTTCAGATTCCTTTCACCACAGCCTAGGCAGCATTTATGTGTTCGGAAGGTGGAAAAGGTGAGCATAAAGCTAATTAGGCCTTTCACTAAGCCCGACTAGCCTGCTTGTCTTACTGGCTTTTTATACTTCAGACGATGGCGTGGCTTTGGGAAAACAAATCAAGCCTCAATAAATTGTTCATTAATTCGATAATTCAATAAAATAATCCGGGCAAATAGGTAGCAACTGTAAATTGAGAAGTTTTAATAGAAATAAAATCTTTGGACTGCAGGATTCATTCGATCAGTATTTACTCTGTGAACAACATTGCTGTTTGCTGCGGTGATTACTGGAAAATCATGAATGGACTCTTCTGGAGGCATTTATAATCTGTAAATACTAACACCCTTGAAAGGGTGGTAAAAGCTAAAATGGTAAAACAAATAGGTGCTGAATTGTAGAAATTTCCCATGTTGCAGGAATTTTTTAGGTAGATGAATGGGTATATAGGAAGGCTTTAGGAGAGAGAAGCATTTGCCAGGTCAGACTGAAATAGTAAGGAGTAGGATCTGACTAGAGCAGGCGAGTATTGGATAGGTAATGTGGGTCCAGGCTATGGGAGTCCTAGAAAGTCCAGCAGAAGAACTTGGACTCCAGGTGATTGGACATCCTGTCCACTACCATCCCCGACCTGAGGAAGTCATGAGAGTATGGGCCTGTGTGATGGCGCGAGTATAGAAAGAAAGCATGGGTTACGAAAAACATTTTTAAAAGAGAAATGGACGGGACTTGGTAATTGGATGGCTCATAATGATGAGCTAGAAGGATACAAGGCATCTCCAAGTTTTCAAACCCAGTGGCCTGAGAGAATGGGTGTGGCATAGGAAAGTGGGGGAAACGGATTTACATTGTTGGATTTGACTTGATAATGAGATAATAGAAAGTACCAAGTAAATAGAAAAACAGTATTTTGTGGAACCTAATAGTTCTCTGATAATATTTTGTAAACATCTTTTGATTAAGTAACTGAGAGGTCCCTTCACTTTCTGAGTCCCAAGTCTTCTAGGGAATTATTGGATAGTAGCCACACATATCGACTTGTTTTTGTCCAAATCAGTATTTGCACTATACAAAGTGACCATGGTATACTCAGACTAAAAAAATTTTTTTTCTAATAACTTGGCCAATGACATTTTAAAATTTAGGACACTGAACTTTGCTGCTTTCTTAATGTGAGAAGGCATGGGGGACAAAGCTCTCTGTTCACATATACTAATAAACATTAAAATTATGTGTTTTTTTTAAAAGAAGACTTTCATCATTCACCAGTTAGGAACAAGGATTATCAAAAAGTTTGGTCATCACCTTCAGATCCTGTGCATTTTGAAGTGGATGCTTCTCATGAAAAATTAGAAAGCAACTTGGAAGCGGATGCCAGGAATGTCAGCAGTCTTTGTCAAGACTTAACTCGCTCAGATTCTCCCTTCTATATGGACACCAGCAGTACCAATTCAGACTTGCCTCAGGTGTGCATTACTTGTAAGTTCTAGGAGGTATAGATGTATTCGGCTTTCACGTTGTCTTCCTCTGAAAATGTCCTCAAAAATACGAAAAACAGTAAAAGAATCTCCAGTGGAGGCTCAAAGGAGGGGAATACATGGTCTAGTTTTCCCAAAGGTAGAACGTTACAAATAGAGCATTAAACCTGATCCTTTCTAGCCTCCACACAAAGTCCTAAGCATGCAGCCAGGGGGACATGGCCACAACAACTCGGTTACAGAGGCAGGAAAAGAGCCCAACGGGCCAGACATCTGGTCTTGAGCATGTTCTAATATGTCAGCATGCAGATGATTCAGATGTCATTCATCATGGTATTGACAGAGCCCTGCATGTAAATGACTTTATCTTAATGACAATTACAAGTGTCCTTTCTCATAAACTAAAAAAAAATTATACTGTCCCAAATTGTGATGAATGTTTGACAATTACTAGGAGTGTAGGGAAATAATAGGAGTGAATTAGTTTGTGCCATATGTAATTGCCTTTTTATAGTTTGAAAATGGACAAATATTGACAATTTCATGTGGGCTAACCCATAAATTGGCATAAACTATCTAAAGGGCTATTTAATGGGGTGCCTGGGTGGCTCAGTTGGTTAAGCGTCTGACTTTTGATTTCAGCTCAGGTCATGATCTCCTGGTTTGTGGGATCGCAGAGACTGCTTGGGATTCTCTCTCTCCCTCTCTCTGTGCCCCTTCCCTGCAGACATGTGCATGCACAGGCGCTCTCTGTCTCTGTCTCTCTCTCTCTCTCTCTAAATAAAAACAAAACAAACTGAAGAAACACATCTTTAAAAAAAATAAAGGGCTATTTAGTGAGACGAAATTGCATTTTATTTTTAATTCTATCTCAAGGAAGTATGCAGATGAGCTATATGCAGGATTACCTATAATAAATAAACATCAGGGGTGCCTGATTGGTTCAGTTTGAAGAGCATGTGACTCTTGATCTCTGAGTTGTAAGTTCAAGCACCACACTGGGTGTAGAGATTATAAATAAACAAGTAAACTTTCATGAAAGGCATTATTTAAACACTAGAAGCAACCAAATTTTTACCAATAGGAACCTAGTTAGATGTTTGCACAGATGTACAATAGATATGTAAACCTTAAATATGATAATACAGATACACAGTTGACCCCTGAACAATGCAGCACTTAGGAGTACTGACTCCCCTCATAGTTGAAAAGCTTCATATGACTTGTGACTCCCCCAAAAGTTAACTAATTGCCTACTACGACTAGAAGCCTTACCAATAACAAACAGTCAATTAACACATATTTTGTCTATTATCTTTATTATATACTGGAAAGAAATGTGATTTAGAAAATCATTAGGAGAATAAAATACATTTATAGTACTATACTGTATTTATAAGAAAATCTGTGTAAGTGGACCCGGGAAGTTCAAACCCATGTTGTTGAGGGGTCAACTGTATATTTGGTGACATAGAAAAATGATCACATTGCTTCTCACTGGGTAGTGGGCTTTTGAGTGTTTTTTACTTTCTCTCTTTTTTAAAATGTTCAAGATTATTTTCATAATGATAACTTTTATCATATTTTTGTTTATTTTTTTAAGTTTATTTACTTTGAGAATGCATGTGTGTGCATGTGCATGCAAGTGGGGGGAGGGGCAGAGAGAAAGAGGGGGAGAGAGAGAGAGAATCCGTAGCAGGCTCAGCACTGATGCAGGCTCCAACTCACAAACTGCCAGATCATGACCTAAGCCAAAGTTAGAGGCTTAACCAACTGAACCACCCAGGTGGCCCCTTTCATATTTTCATTTTAAAAGAAAATTTAATCATAGTATTACAGTGTTAGTCAAAGTCTAACATATTATATATATCAAATTGTAAAGAATGAATCTCCTAAATTATGTAAGAGGTTCTCTGTGTTGGAACTCACGGAGTATTTTATTCTTTATAAAGAATTTATAAACCAAAGGAACAACAAGCATATTTAGACAGTATTATCATAGAAGGCTAGAGTTAGAGGTAATCTCTGAAATTCAACGAGTAGTGGAGTTCCAAGAAGTTTATGTAAATATAACATCAATACATGTGAATAGTACTATTTTTTTTAAAGGATATTCTTCTTGGGGCGCCAGGTGGCTTCTTGGGGCGCCTGGGTTGAGCGTCCGACTTCAGCTCAGGTCACAATCTCACAGTCTGTGAATTCAAGCCCTGCGTTGGGCTCTGTGTTGACAGCTCGGAGCCTGGAGCCTGCTTCGGATTCTGTGTCTCCCTCTCTCTCTGCCCCTTCCCCACTCATGCTCTGTCTCTCTCTGTCTCAAAAATAAGTAAAAACATTTAAAAAAGAAAAATAAATAAATAAATAAAGGATATTCTTCTTGATATGTTTAAAATCTAGCAGGAATGGTCTAAATTAGCAAAAAGTCTAAAAAATAAATTTTTATAAAATATAACTCAGTTTTTATCATACTTAGGTACCTTCAATAAGTGGAACAATGTTATAAAAAGCATGATTGAATAGAAGCTTGTAACCAGCTGACTTTAGTAGGAGATACAAATTCTTTAGAGCATCATTTGTCTTACATGCCTGGTACACTGTTCATAATGAAACCAATGTTTTCCTCAAACATTTAAAATATTACTTAACAAAACCTTTCCCTTAGGTAACATTGAGATAACTTTGAGAATAAGTCTTACATGAATTTTTATAGATTTTTATCTATTGGAAATCAGATTTCACCTCATTACTGGAACCCACCCTGTATCTTCACTGTTAAAAGACTTGAATGACAACTACCCTAATAGATCTTTAGACCAGATTTAACAGACTCCAAAGGATTATCAGAGATTTATACATTATTATATACTCACGTTTGTAGTACCACGATTTGACTTACAAAAAAACCTAAAATATTAAAATAGCAAGATACTTGCTTAATGTCATTTAATATTGTGACTCCCTTAGCATGGTTTTACTTTTTAGTAAAGGAGCTCAGATACACAGTAGGGAAGGATACTGGAAAGTACATTCTACCCATGCAACAAAAAATACTAAGAGAAAAGTTACATAGCAATGTACATACACATTTAGAAGAGGCTTCTGATGTTTGTTTAAAGTATTAACACTAATGCCTTTTTTATTATTAATACAGAATGAAATAAAGAATGTAAAAAGGGAAGATGAGTCTAAACTCACACTTGCTGAAGAAATTTATAGCACCCTAGATGACTGGTTAGGTGGTGAGTATCTCTTTGTTGGCAATACACAGAGAAACAAGATTTGTGTGTGTGCGTGTCCTGTGATAACAGCAATAATAATAATAGCCATGTGCTAATATACACTTTATATGCATGATCACACTCCACAAACAATCCTATGAAATAGGTTTTTTTTTCTTTTTGAATAAAGGTTGTTTTTATCTACCCAGATGAGAAGCATGAGGCCCAGAGAGTAACATGAGAAGTACAAACCATTAGCAACACATTTGACTATCTTAAAATAAAAAATAATTTCTATATGACCAAATTATAACCAACAAAATTAAAAAAAAAAAAAAATAAGACACAGACTAAAAACACATGCAATGTATACATTGACGAGATTAGTATCCAAAATAAAGAACTCCGATAAGAAAAAGACCCCTAGAGCTTGATAGACAAACAGGCCAAGTGTACGTATTAGCTTGCTGGAGCTGCCTTAACAAAACTCCACAGATCGGGTGACTTCAACTACGGAAATTTATTTTCTCACAGTTCTGGAGTCTGGAAGTCCAAGATCAAGGTGTCAGAAGAGTTGGTTTATCCTGAGGCCTCCCAGATGTCCTTTCTTCCTTATAAGAACACCAGTCATATTGTATTAGGGCCCCACTTTTATGACCTCATTTAACCTTAATTACCTCTTTATAGGTCCTATCTCCAAATACAGTCACACTGTAAGATGCTGGGGGTTAAGCCTTCAGCATGTGATTTTTGGGGAGATTCAGTTGAGGCCATAACAGTATCTAACAGGCAGATCACAGAAAAGGAAACCTGCAAGACTATTCAAAAGACCACAAAATACCAATTAATGCATACCAGTTTAATATGCGTTGGAGGGACATAGTAGAGCAAATAAACTTCTCTGCTCTTGTTGGAAGTATAAATTGGTACAGCTACTTTGGAGGGTAATTTTGCAATGTCTAGTGAAGTTGAAGGTAACATTTTCTATAATCCAGTGATTCTACTTTGAGGTATGTATATCCAGAACCTAGACAAAAATTCTTAGTGTACAAGGAAACATGTATAAGGATGTTTACTGAAGGTTGTTTTTAACAGCAAAATTAGAAACATATCTAACAAAAAGGGATTAAAGTGTAATCCTTCAGTAAAATGAACCAAATCACAGATATTTACATGGCTAAGTCTGAAAAGCAAAATTTTAAGTGAAATAAAGACTTTCGTATGGATATAAATATATATATATGTTTTATGTATAATGTGTATGTTACAAATGTAATTTGAGTCTATTTACATACAATTTTAAAGCATGGAAAATAGTACTGTACTGTATATCACCCAGGGTGCTGCATGACATTTTGAAATATTTATGAAGCTGTGACACTGGACATCTGTTGGACTCCACAAACTACCAGCTTGAGATAGTTTACTACTTCAGTGTAAAACCATACTATAACCCTTTCTATAAAGTATTATTTGCAAAGCTGGGTCTTTGAAGGTTGCTGTGATAAAAAGCAAGTATTGTACAAAAATCAATGTAGAATAGAAAGTGATGGTTGGCATTGTCCTATCTGATTCCAATTTGAGATATGTGATACCCAGTAGTGCATCCAAGTAGTAAGTTGGAATTGTATGAGAATAAAATAAAGCATTATATTTTTCTTTCAGTTTGTGTGTAATTTTCAAACATCTAAGTTGTTGAGACAAATACTGAAGTTGAGCTTCACTACTTAATAAATGGAACTGTTAGGTATTTCTTTCCAATTCTTGGAAGTTGATATATATTATTTAAGGTACATAATTGAGTAATGAAAGCAGAAAAATATGGGTGGAAAGAATAAATACATATCAGCTTTCGTAGTTACCTCGCAAGAGGGGGAAAGGAGGGAATTTAGATAGAAGGAGGCATCATTAATTAGTTTTGTAACGTTTTATTGCCTATTTGCTTCTGATTTTTATCTTTTTAATTTTTAAAATGTTTACTTATTTTGAGGGAAGGGGAGAAAGAGTGAGGGAATGCTGAACACGAGTGGGGGAGGGGCAGAGAGAGAGAGGGAGAGAAAGAATCCCAAGCAGGCTCCACAATGTCAGCCCAGAGCTCAACTTGGGGCTCAAGCCCTAAGATAATGACCTGAGCCCAAACTAAGAGCTGGACGTTTAACCAACTGAACCACCCAGGCATCTCTACTTCTGATTTTTAAAAATTTCTTGGGGCACCTGGGTGGCTCAGTCGGTTAAGCATCCGACTTCAGCTCAGGTCATGATCTCGCAGTTTGAGAGTTCAAGCCCTTCATTGGGCTCTGTGCTGACAGCTCGGAGTCTGGAGCCTGCTTCGGATTCTGTGTCTCCTCCTCTGTCTTCCCTACTCATGCTCTGTCTCCCTCTGTCTCTCAATAATAAATAAACGTTAAAAAAATTTTTTTAAATGTCTTAAGTCTGGATAACTTGTCATGTTGACAAACACAACATTTAGAAATCGTGGTCTAGAATCCCAGGTGCACTGCCTACCCAACCTGTGACATTAGGCAAGTAAGTGACTTAACATCTCTTATGTCTCAGTTTCGTTATCTGTAAAACAGGGATAATAACAGTGCGTGGCTCAGGGGATTGCTGTGAGATTAACCAAGTTTATGTGTGTTTGTAATTATACTGTTCATTGTGCTTTTGTATTCTTTGGACACATAATCAAAACATTTTAAAATTACAGTACAACAAAAGAATTTTGAAGATATCTTGGAATTTGTTGTAATGGCATTTGACCAGAATGATGTACAAACTTTTTTGGTAGCAGTCATTTGAGAACTTCTGGTTTCCATGTAAAAAGTAGTTTATTTTGTTTGCTAGCACAAAGCCATGCTGAAATACACTCAATAAAAAAATGTTGACATAAATATAATTTTAAAAAGACTCCCAACAGTTTATTTCATAAATGTAAATATAACTGTTAGCATATAAATGTATGGACAGCTAATTCTTATTTCCATCTTTCTCTTTCTAATGAGATTTCAACATTGGAAATGACTCACAGAATGTACTACCTCAACTAGTTGACCCCAGCATTTCTTCCTTCAGACAATTTGAACCCATTTGCAAATTTCATCACACAGAAGCATTTAGTAATGAAATGATAACATTTCAAAATCTGAAAGAAGGCTTACCTTATACAGTACAACCTGAAATGCAAAATCATGTGTATTATTGTGCAAAAGGCACTAATATAAAGGAAGATTCATTTAAGGAAGAAAATTCACTGGGAACTAGCACTTCTACAAATGAAGAGCAATTTGCTCATAAATGTGTCATACAACCTTCTAGAAGTCCACCTGTAGTCCACAGCAGTGGAGAGACAGTGAAATTCATGGAAATGTCACTGGCTAAAAGTGCTGCCACAGAATCTGCCCTCAAACCTAGTCAACCTCAGAGCTTCTGGTATGAGGAAAATGTACCCAGTGATGTTGACAAACCATTTTACAAAGAGAACGGCTTTAACCAGCTTGATCTGAAAGCTAATTATGCAACAGAGAAGGTAAATTTTGGGGTGGTCAATATAGCTTGTGGAGTATTAAAATATGTGCTTTCAAAAAAAACCCCCAAAACTATGTATATAATTTTAGACTTTTCCAAGTACCACTAAATAGTCTAATAATCAGCAAGAGGGACATTGCTTCTCTGGGGAAAATACCTTCTGAGATCTTAATCAATTTAAAACAGATTTTTCTTTTTTTTTTTTTTTAATTTTTTTTTTCAACGTTTTTAATTTATTTTTGGGACAGAGAGAGACAGAGCATGAACGGGGGAGGGGCAGAGAGAGAGGGAGACACAGAATCGGAAACAGGCTCCAGGCTCCGAGCCGTCAGCCCAGAGCCTGATGCGGGGCTCGAACTCACGGACCGCGAGATCGTGACCTGGCTGAAGTCGGACGCTTAACCGACTGCGCCACCCAGGCGCCCCTAGAAACAGATTTTTCTGTTAAAATCATGTCCATACATGGAGATTAGCCCTACTGAATGGTCATGTCTTTGAGGACCAAGGCTCTGTCTTACTTATCCTTTTATGTGTCTTAGCATCTACATGGTGCCTTGGCTTTTATATTTGTGAATCAAATTGGCTGGAACTCAAGAGTTTACAGTAAGGAAAAGGTTGAGAAGAGGAAGAAGGATGGAGGTATTAAGTTATTTGACAGGAAAATCTTAAAATTTTTCTATCATGAGGGATTTCAGTTAACAAGTATAAAATGTTAGTTTTTCTACCAAAGTGAAAATACTAATTTGTCTTTTGACTTATTGATTCTGGGCATACATGTAGTATCCTAAGAACACTGAAGATGCCACTAGTATAAATTCTATGTGCTCTCTGAAAATTTTTTAAAAGTAATAGTTTTAAGACTTGGTATGGGCAAATATAATCCAAGAATAGTAAAAATAATACCTTTTTATTTTAAGTCTGATGAGAAAAGCTATGACTATTTTTCATTTCCAAGTATGAGCAGTTTTTTTGTTCATTTATTTGGAAGCACTATTTAAAAGAGAACTTTATTTCCCTGTATTGATTCTGGAAAATGGCATTTAAAAAATCTGCTTAATTAGCATTTCTCAAGATTGCTCCTTCCTATTTCCACTGCATTTAGTCATTTATTCAGTCAATAAATACTTTCTGGAACCTATTCTGTGCTAGGCTCTATGCTATGTGTTGATTATATAATGGTTTTAAAGAATGTGGTTTTTGTCCTCATGAAAGTAACACCTTAGTAGAGGAGACTCACATTAAAGAATCACACAAATAAATGTAAACTTTCAACTATGATAAGGCTCTGAGTGGTTACATATGAAGTGTATGTAAAGTGTAGATAACGTGCTATAGTATTACATATAAACTGTAAGCTGCAAGGATGGTAAGAGCTGTGAATAAAATGACAGGAGTCTTACTGTCCTAGTCAGTGAGTTTGGGGGAGGCTTCTGGAAGTAGTGGTCATTGAGCTGAGCTCTGAAGGATAAGTTATGAGTTAAGGAACTGTGGGTGGGAGAGCATTCCATGCAGAAGTAACATGTGGAAAACCCTGTGGCTTCAGGGAACATGGCACCCACTAGGACCTGACAGAAGCCTGGATTGAAGGAGGCATGTAGTAGATGAGGACGAAAGGTAGCCTTAGGCAGCAAGACCAGATAGTAGAACCTGTAGGCCTCTGTAGGGATAGTTGTTTTTATCCCAGAATGATAGTAAACCATTAAAAGAGAGGTCCAGTGACACCTGAGTGGCTCAGTCAGTTAAGCTTCCGACTTCAGCTCAGGTCATTATCTGGCAGGTTCATGACTTCGAACCCTGCATAGGGCTCAGTGCTGACAGCTCAGAACCTAGAGCCTGCTTCAAATTCTGTTGTCTCCCTCTCTCTCTGCCCCTCCCGGGCTCGCTCGCTCTCTCTCTCTCTCTCTCTCAAAAATGAATAAACATTAAAAAAAAAAATACAGGGGTCCAATATCTCTAAGTTCTAGGAAGTTATACAGCCCACCCTTGCAAATATCTTTTGCAGGATTTTTAATGTCATATTCATTTCAGTATTTTCTTACTACAACTTACTGTCCTTTGAAAAAGCCCCTAAAACCTGTGTTGTGGGCAGAAAGTCAATGGCAAAACATGTTCGTCTGACATTCTTACATTCACAGGAGTCATAGCAATGAGATAATGGTTTAGCAGGCAATAAAAGTAGTTTTCATTCAGGGGAGCCTGGGTGGCTTAGTCGGTTAAGCACCCAGCTCTTGATTTCAGCTCAGGTCATGATCTCACGGTTGTGGGATCGAGCCCTGCATTGAGCTCTGCACTGAGCCTCATGCCTGCTTAGGATTTTCTCTTTCCCTCTCTGCTCCCCCTCCCCCATGTGTCTGTTCCCTCTCTCAAAAATAAATAACAGCATTTTTTATTTTTTATTTTTTAATGTTTATTTTTGAGAGAGACAAAGTGTGAGTAGGCAAGGAGCAGACAAAGAAAGGGAGATACAGAATCCAAAGCAGACTCTAGGCTCTGAACTGTCATCACAGAGCCCAATGTGGGGCTTGAACTCACAAACTGTGAGATCATGACCTGAACTGAAGCCAGACATTTAACCGACTGAGCCACCCAGGCACCCCAAATAAATAAATAAACATTAAAAGCAAGGTAGTCTTCATTCAGAAGAGGCCTCACAGACTGTAGGGTAATTGATAAATTTGTTTTAATTCATTTGAAGTCAAAGAAAGTACATGTGTTCAGAAAATTTCGCACCATAGAAAGTGGTCAGAGTATCAAAGCTGAGTTTTTCTTTTGTAGAAGTAAATATGATACCTATCATATACCTACTCTTTGTGCTCTGCTATCGGTGCTATATATATACTTAGCAGTTAATACCTAAGTATGTTTGTTAAATAGGTATTATTGGAAGTGGATATTATCATTGTTAGAGCTGAGAAAACCAAACTAGGGACCTAGGACTTAAGGCCAGCTCTGATTTCAAAACTTATGATCTTTATACTCTTTTTCACTTATTTTATTTACTATAAGATTTCAGTGTCTTCGAAAGGAATCCAGAGTTTCGGGGATATTCCTGAGATGCCAGTCAGTCACCAAAAGGAAGTCACAGTGGAGGACATGGACAGACCAGGGACTGTCTCATATTGGTCTCCTGCAGTCATTTCTTGGAGTAGTGGAGCATCTCAGGAGGACAGCAAGGCACCTGACATGGAGCAGAGTTTGGAGAGCTTACAACCTCTGGAAGAGGACATGGCTTTAAATGAAGTCTTACGGAAATTAAAACATACTAACAAAAGGCAGCAAACTCTGATCCAAGACCTGCAGTGTAGTAACAAGTATTTAGAGAAGAAGGTCGAAGAGCTCCAGAGGCAGACTACCAAGCAGCAGGTGTTCGTTGACATAAATAAGCTAAAGGAAAAGGTGGAAGAACTAATTGAAGACAAATACAGAGTGATGCTAGAGAAGAATGATACAGAGAAGACACTGCAGAACTTGCAGGAGGTTTTGGCTAACACCCAAAAACATCTCCAGGAATCTAGGAATGAAAAGGAAACCTTACAGCTCGAGCTTAAGAAGGTCAAGGGCAATTATGTTCACCTACAGGAAAGGTACATGACTGAAATGCAACAGAAAGATAAAACTGTAAGTCAGTGCATGGAGATGAACAGAACCTTAAGTGAGAAAGAGGAAGAGGTAGAGAGGCTGAAGCAGCTCAAGGGAGAATTGAAAAAGGCCACCACTTCTGCTTTGGACTTGTTGAAAAGGGAAAAGAAGACCCGAGAGCACGAGTTCCTGTCTTTACGGGAGGAATTTCAGAAACATGAAAAGAAGAACCTTGAAGAACGACAGAAACTGAAATCAAGACTGGAGGAACTGCTCACTCAAGTTAATAATTTACAGTTCATATCTGAGAACGAGAAGGGGAAGAATGCCAAACTGAAGCAGCAGGTCAGCTCAGTAAAACAAGAAAATGTGAGGCTACAGCAGCAGATTGCAGGGAGCAAGGAGCAAAATTATGCCCCTCGGTTTGAGACGGCTCATTTAAAGGAGGACTCTGGGGAGGCAGTGGAGGCAGTTATCACAAAGGTATGGTCACAAATTCAGAATCTCTAACGCAGAATTTCAGGAGTTTCTAACAGTTTGCTCATGCATATTTAGATGCAGCACTTTGTCAGCAGAAAGAATTATTAACAACGACGAAAAAAGGGAGAGTGGAAAAGGTACCACAGATTTGGAGAAGCTTCTCCGGTTCTTGGGTACTCACATTAAAGACAGCTACTTCTTGGATACTCACCTAAAGAGGCTATTTCTGGCCTCTTGTGACTATTTTGGTAGAGATGAAAATTAACATGGGAATTTTCTGGGTACCTATGACCAATCATCTGAAGTATCCTTTGAGAAAGGGTTTTCTACGTGGGGATCTCTATGTTTTCATGTCACTCTGCCTATTCAATGATAAAACTAAATAACGCAATTACGTATTTGGTTTACAAAGTAAAACAAAACTATATTATATCACATATTAATTTTATGAAAGTATACACTTTTTGATTGAGGTGTAATTGACCCATAACATCAGTTTCCAGTTTACAACATAATTCGTTATTTGTACGTGTTGCAAAGAGATCACCACAATAAATCTAGTTAACATCTGTTAAAAATAACATGAAAGCCTCATAACAGTACATTTGGAGAGGCTGTAATTTTGTATTCTATGCAGTTCAAATGACTTGGTAGACAAGAACCTGGAAGCATGTCCTGGAAGTGATCATTTTCATAAACCAGAGCACATCTATTTCAGTTTTGAAGGCTTGTCTTGAGATGTTTATAGTATAGGGGCACCTGCATGGCTTAGTTGGTTAAACATCCAATTCTTGATTTTGGCTCAGGTAGGATCTCACGGTTGGCAAGATAAAGCCCCAAGTTGGGCTCTACACTGACAGCACGGAACCTGCTTGGGATTTTCTCTCTCTCTGCCCCTCCCATGTGCATTCTCTCTCTCTCAAAATTAATAAACTTAAAAATATTACTTATAGTACAGCCTTATTAATTCTGACTATTTAGAAAGAAGGCTAATCTGGGGGCACCTGGGTGGTTCAGTTGGTTAAGCGTCTGACTTCAGCTCAGGTCATGATCTCACAGTTCGTGAGTTTGCATCGGGTTCTGCGCTGACTGCTTGGAGCCTGGAGCCTGCTTTGGATTCTCTGTCTCCCTCTGCCCCTCCCCTGCTTCTGTTCTCTCTCTGTCAAAAATAAACATTAAAAACTTTTTTAGAAGAAGGCTAATTTTTTTAATGATTCTTAGGAAAATATTGTCTTATACTTAAAAAATTCTCTCTGTGATCTTTTCTCCAGAAAGAAGTTAGGATTTTCTATGCCAGTGGTTCTCAAGCTTTAGCATTCATCAGCATTAAGTGTGAAAATGCAGATTGCTGGGGCCCACCTCAGCATTTCTGATTCAGTAGGTGTGCAGGCAGGAGGGTGGTGCTGAGAATGTGCATTTCTAAGAAGATCCCAAGTCTCACCCATGCTGCTGGTCCCAGGGTCACACTTTGAAAACCACTAACCTAAGCAGAGATGACCTTAAGTTTAGCTGCTAACCAAATCATGACAAATTTTGAATTGGTAAACTCTGAATAAGGTAGTACAACTGTACAGAGGTTTATCACAGTACATATTTTTTTTCTTGAATTTTCTTTAAAAAAAAAAAAAGTAGTGGTGTCTGGGTGGCTCATTCGGTTAAGGGTCTGACTTTGGCTCAGGTCATGATCTTGCAGTTTGTGAGTTCCAGCCCCACATTGAGCTCGCTGCTATCAGCCTGTTAGCCCAGAGATCGTCTGCCCCTCCTCTGCTCATGCTCTCCCCCAAATAAATATTTTTATTAAAAAAGGAAAGTTCTTTGTTTTATCTTGACTAATCAATTTCTTTAATATCCCTAAGTCATCCTTACTCTGCTTTTAGTTTTGCTTTTCATGAACTCTAGGTCTGTTTTCTCAAAAGTGTGGTCTGGGAATGTCCATGAGATCAAAAGTATTTTCATAGTAATAGGAAGATGTTATGCCCTTGCCAGTCTCATTTTTTTCACAAGTGCTCCCAGTGGCATTTTCTAGAAACTGTTGATCATTGCTTTTATGGCTGCTCCATGTGTGAAGCAGATGTAAGAATCATGCTGTCTTCTATGAAGTCAGCATTATAGATACTTACAAAAATGTAAAAGATGCCACTCTTTCCACTAATTTTTTCCTTTGGAAAATGTGGTAATTTCATATTAAAATTGTTATTTATGTTGACACAAAGGATTTATTGTTATTTGAATAGATTAGTAAAAATTTTTATTTTATTTTTTTAATGTTTATTTTTGAGAAGGAGAGAGAGAGAGAGAGAGAGAGAGAGAGAGAGAGAGAGAACATGCACACAGAGAGTGGGGAAGGGGCAGAGAGGGGAGACACAGAATCCAAAGCAGGCTCCGGGCTCTGAGCTGTCAGCCTAGAGCCTGACCTGGGGCTCAAACTCATGAACTGTGAGATCATGACTTGAGCCAAAGTCGGATGCTCAACCAACTGAACCACCCAGGTGACCCAGTAAACATAATTTTTAAATGTTCTTAGTCATAATTTCTTTTTTTTTAAAGTTTATTATTTTAAGAGAAAGCATGTGCATACACACGCACCAGTGGGGGAGAGGCAGAGAGAGACAGGAGAGGGAAAGAATCCCAAAAAGGCTCTGTACTGTCAGTGTGGAGTCCAACATGGGGCTCGATCCCACCAACCTGAGCCAAAGTCTGGAATGGGACGCTTAATCAACTGAGCCACCCAGGCACCCCCTTAGTCATAATTTCTAATACAAAAAATATTGATAGATATAACCCATATAAACAAAAAGGCTTTTGGGATTCTTATTAATTTTTGAGTCTATAAAGGGGTCCTGAGAATCAGAAGTTTGAGAACCACAGCTCATAATTTTGTTTTTTTTAAGTATTAACATTTATCTCCAATTTCGTTTGTTTTTAATTTTAGAAAGAGAGCATGAGCAAGTGGGGAAGAGGGACTGAGGGAAAGAAAGACTCTTAACCGGACACAGGGCTCGATCCCACAACCCTGGGATTATGACCTGAGCCGAAATTAAGGGTCAGACACTCAACCAGCTGAGCCACTCAGGTGTCCCAGAGTGCCACGTTGTTAGGGCTGCTCAAAGTTTTAAAGAGTGGTATTTAATTCAGAATTTTACTTAAAGAGCAATCCAGACTCTCTGTCTTTATTGTAACACCTCTGAATTGTGTACACATAGGATGCAAAGATGATACATTCTAATTTGTTCCTGAATTGCTCACCTTGTGAAAAAGAAAGCCTGAATCCCCCAGATGTGAAAAGAACCTCTCAGCTGGTCTCCAAACTTCACAGTCTTCTGGCTCTGGTCATAGGACTTCTCACATGTCAGGTAATTTAAAAAATTCATATTTTTTATTGGGGAAGGAAGAAATATAGAAGTTGGACTAAACCAAAGAAGCAATATAAGGCGTTGGAGTTAAGTCATGGGAGAAAAAAATGGAAGACAAAATTCATACCTCCTCCTGCTTCTTTTTATCTTTCTTTAACACCTAATTCCCACAAGTAAAATAATATAATCAGATACAAGATAAAGGCACCAGAGAAAACCTTTTATTCGGTACTTCTTACATGTCATGGAAACTCTATCAGAGTGATAGTCTTGTTCTCTGGCTCAGTTGGTTCCTAGTGATTAGTGAGTGTTCCCATCATGGAGCTGTTTGCCCAATCTAAAATTTAGCTTTTGGGCAGGGGGAGAGCAGTGGGGAGTTGTATACATTAGTGGAATGAAGAATGAAATTAGTGTAGGTGAGTTTAAATTCTGACTTCACCACTTTCTGGCTCTGTGACTTGGCCCAAGTGACTTTGCCTTTCTCAGCCTCAGTTTCTGCATTGTAAGTAGGGGAAATGATACTTGCCCCTGCCCTTGGGAGGTTACAAGCACTACATTTAATGAGAGATGACAGTACAGAGCATGACATTTGATAGCTTCTCAAATGAGCTAGCTGTCTTTCTTCCTCTTCATTATTGTCCATTTCTTTGATCTTGGGTGTAGTCATCAGAGCCCAAATTGGGGGGCATGGTCTATGATGTTCCTGATCCAACACAACCCTTATTTCTATTGTGTTTTAGCTAAAGTTTGTTGAATGCTAGCATTTATTTAATGCTAGACACTGAGCTGAGCATTTTATGCAGAGATCACAAAGTGGCAGCATGCAGACTATATCCACCTAACGTTTTGTTTTTATATATGTGACTCTGAATGTGGCACAGACTCTCCTTAGCTGCAAACTTTTCCAGCCTACTTTGTTCCTTCAAACATTTGCTTACTTACTGTAAGCCTCATTGGAGGCTGCTTCTCCACCACACCTCCCCATGAGGAGTGTGTCCTCATCCCTCTTGTTGGTGGATGTCATCCCACACCAAATATTATCTGTTTGCTTATTCTGTGTCTCCCACCCCCACCAGAGTGGAAGGCTTCAACATCAGAAACGTGGTATGTTGTATGCCCCGTATCTAATTCTGATGAAGCCCTTAATCAGCACTCAACAAATATTTGTTGACTTTCCAACCTGTCCTTGGAGGCATTTAAATTTACTGTCCCTGCCTTTCATGGGTTATCTCATCCATTCCTTATGTCAGTCTTTATATTCTCAGGCTTAAAAAAAATGGAAACAAAACATGGAAAAACAAACTGGGACTTAGAACTGTAAGGTGTCTTGTCCAAAGTCTCACATAGGATTAAGCGACAGAACTCAGATACAAACTCAGGCAGTCTGACTCATGCACACAGTTTTGGCCCTGAAGTTATACATACAAATACCTTCATTCTAGGCACCTAGAGCTTCAGTATTGTTGGGGATGTCTGATTACTCTGCTGTTAGATATAGCAATTTGGCTGAAATTTGGATTTGTAAACTGACCGGGCTAGGCTAACAGGAGATGTTCACCTTATTATAGGTGAGTATTAACTTCCCAGAGATTATACCAATCTGTCCCAATAACCACTTACATACAAGTGTGAATCTATAAGAATTCTTTCTTATAACCCTTTATTAGGTGTCTTATGGATGAGTAATTGAGTTCAATATTATTTTATCTCTTTTGGTTTGGTCAGGTATTATGGAATTTTGTGTGTGTGTGTGTGTGTGTGTGTGTGTGTGTGTGTGTGTGTGTGTGTTTTCTGTCCTTTTAGCTTTAATGAAAACTTTTTAATATAGCTTCTCAAACTATTACCCTTTAGGACATTACTACTACTGATGCTGAATATTTCAAAGATTGTGAGAAAATCAGTGATATAATGCTACAAAAACTGAAGCACTTCCATCTTAAAAAGAAAAATTTAGATAAAGAGGTACTGTATTCTTTATTCTAAAACCTGTATCATTTTTGGTGAAAATAATAGTCAAAGAGAAAGGTAACATAAAACTCTCCAAATTTTGATTTTTTTAAAAGAATCATTTTGGAGGACCAGATTAGTTTTACTATGGCCGTAACTAAAGAGATACATTGTTCAACATTTGGCTTGTTTTATAACTTAAGTTTGTATTACAAAATATTATTCATCTACCAAAAAAAGGTATGATTATTTTTTCTACTTTTGCATGGCACTACTGATTCTTTTTTTTTTTTAATGTTTATTTTGAGACAGAGAGAGAATGAGCACAAGCCAGGGAGGGGCAGAGAGAGGGAGAGAGACACAGAATCTGAAGCAGGTTCCAGGCTCTGAGCTGTCAGCACAGAGCCCTATGTGAGGCTCAGACTCACAAACCACACGATTGTGACCTGAGCCGAAGTCAGATACTTAACCGACTGGGCCACTCAGGCATCCCAGCACTACAGATTCCTGAAGAACAGTGTATTTTGATATCCCGATAGTGGTTTCAAACTTTATCACTTGGAATAGTGGATACATTGAAAACCAGTCATTTTATTTTTCAAGTGGCACAAGCATAAGGGAAGAGATTCCTGGAATTTCTTCAATTATTCTTTTCTTGGTATAGTGGTACAGAGATGGAGGGACAGATTAAGAGAGTAAGTGAAATGGGGAAGGTAATACCAGGATGTTAACTTCTGCCAGTTTTCATATGAGAAGAAAACAGAAGTGACAAGTTTATCAGCTAACGGAATAAAAATATACTCAAGTATGGGATCTTGGATTGTAGTAACAAACTCAGTCCTATATTATCAGGAAATTACTTCTCTGAACTGGTGTGGGTAGAAATTTATGCAGGTATTCTGGGGAGTCTCTTTGTCTTCTAGTTAACCTGTAGAGAAAAGGATCAAGGAATAACAGATATGCAGAGAAACAGATACATCCTCCATTTTTTAAGCTACCCTTCAAAAATAGGCCCCATTGATGGGGCACCGGGGCGGCTCCATTGGGTAAGCGTCTGACTTCGGCTCAGGTCATGATCTCACGGTTTGTGAGCTCAAACCCCGCGTCGGGCTCTGTGCTGACAGCTCAGAGCCTACAGCCTGCTTCGGATTCTGTGTCTCCCTCTCTCTCTGCCCCTTCCCCACTTGTGCTCTGTCTCTCTCTGTCTCTCAAAAATAAATAAATAAATAAATAAATGTAAAAAAAAATAGGCCCGATTGAGGGTTGGAGCAGGATGTTACAAAAATACAATGTCAGATGTTTGTGTTCTTTTGGTAAATTTACCGAAATATTGGCAGGTGAAATGATGTGGTGTCTGTGATTTGACTTAGTGAAGGGGAGGATTGGAGTGGGGAAGACATGGTTGGGGATATGAATGATACAAGATTGGCTGCTAACCGTCAATGGTCGAAGTTGGGTGATAATTAAATGAAGGTTCGTTCAAGTTTTTTCTCTGTCTATATTGGAAATTGCTCATAATAATAATTCTGTGCTTCATAGTTTACCTCACTGATTTTTATAGAAGTTTGAATTTTGAAGATTAAGATTTATTGTTATTATACTGAAGGAACAAATTAACAAATAAGAAATGATTATAAATTACACCTAGGAAAAATTGGTAGTTTCTTTTTTTCCTCTAAAGAATTCTGATAGCCTGGTTGTAAAAACAACTGAATATTGGCATAAGCTCCCAGAGATTCCCAAGCCCACCCTCAGGTTCATTGATTGGTAGGACCCGTGGGACTCTGCACAGAGTCATACTCGAGGCTCTGTTTCACAGTGAGGGGATACAGAGCAAAGTCAGCACCTGGAAAAGGTGCTCGGGGCAAAGTCTAGAGGAAAACAGATTCAAGCTGTCAAGAGTTCCTTCTCAGTGGAGTCATGCAAAATGCGCTTCATTTTCCCAGCAATGAGCTGTGACAATATATGTGAAGTTTTTACCAGGGAAGCTCATTAGAGACCCAGCATGCAGGATTTTTATTGGGGGCTGCTCACATAAGCACCTCTGACTAGCACATACTAAAATTCCAGACCGTCCAGAAGGAAAGAGGTGTTCAGTAAACACTATATCTTTGTACAGATAGATGAGGCACAATGAGCTGTTCATATTACGGAACGATGGAAATCCTCCTGCAATCCAAGTTTCCAGTCCCCGAGGGAGCAATCTGACTAGCAGGCCTTTCTAAGGAGAGCAGTCTCAGATCTGCTGTGTGATCGCTTTTCTGTACATGAGCTGTGAAAACAGTAGATCCAGGGATTAGATGGTGCATGATTTGATGATTTTATTATAAATGTTATAGAATGTAGTCTTATTTTGTCTTCTTTTCTGAAATGTAAAATGCTTTTCTTCTTAGCTACTGAAACATAAAGACAGAATCACAGCTTTTAGAGAGTTGATTACTAATGAAAAAGCATTTCAAGATCAAGTTACTGAGGTGAGTGTAATATTTACTGTGCACTGTCCTTAACATACAAAAATACAATTTCAGATATTTATGTCCTTCTGGGGAATGTGTTGAAATCCTCCCAGCTGTATGTTCTATACGTCTATGATTCTAGCCATTGAAGATCTCTTTGATTGTTAAACTTATAAAGTATTTATTGTCAAATTTTCCAAGGAATGTGGAAGTGTTGGAAGTGAGCACAAATGTATGTAATCTCAGGTTACAGGCTTTGATTCAGATGAAACCAAGAATGTTGGAGATGTACCTATCTTACTGGGAGCCAAATGGAATAAGTACCACAGTTTGAATGAAGAACTTGATTGCTTGGTAAGAAAGATCTTTTGTTGGTTTGCTATCCTTTTTATCCATAGCACCATTTTATGGACAAGTTTAAGAAACTATCAACCTTCGGGGCGCCTGAGTGGCTTTGTTGGTTAAGTGTCCAACATCAGCTCAGGTCATGATCTCACCGTTCATGAGTTCAAGCTCTGCATAGGGCTCTGTGCTAACAGCTCCGAGCCTGGAGCCTGCTTCGGATTCTGTGTCTCCCTCTCTCTCTGCCCCTCCCCCACTCATGCTCTGTCTGTCTCTCTCAAAAATAAATAAACATTAAAAAAATTTTTTTAATTAAATAAATAAAGGATTCTTTGAATCAAACTTAAAAAAAAAACTATCAACCTTCAAAAACTTTGTTCATTAAAATGGTCTTACACTGGCACTGTGGCAGTATTATTTGACCACAAGAGTATAGAATTGAAGTTTGTACTTTCAGGTTTTGAAATTTTACATATTGTTCTACCTGATATTGTTTAAAGTAATCAGATTTATTTTTTCAAAATGCAGAAATAAAAAAACATGTGCTATTTTTCACAGCGATTGAAGCATATTTATATTTTTGCACATTATTTATTTTAGTAATCTCTACACCCAACATGGGGCTTGAACTCACAGTCCTGAGATCAAGGGCTACATGCTTTTCTGACTGAGTCAGCCAGACACCCCACTACCATCATTTTTATATCAGTATATCAATAGCTGTTTATAACAACTATGATTTAGGAGTACTTTGGGAAATAGTTCTTATAGTTTACTTTAGATGCCATCTAAAGATGAAGGCATCACCACAGAAAAGAAATAGTAATTATGTGACTTAAGGGAGGTGTTAGCTAATGTGGTGGCGATAATCATTTTGCAATATAGAAGTGTATCAAACCAACATGTTGTATACCTTAAACTTACACAGTATTATATGTCAGTTGTATCTCAATAAAGCTAGAAAAAAATAAAGACAAAACATGAAAAATATGTTATAAGAAAGTGAAAATGTGAGGTGCCTGGGTGGCTCAGTCAGTTAAGTGTCCAACTCTTGATTTCCGCTCAGGTCATGATCTCACAGTTTGTGAGCTCAAGGCCCGAGTCAGGCTTTGCACTGACAGCATGGAGCCTGCTTGGGACTCTCTCTCTCCCTCTGTCTCTCTGCCTCTCCCCTGGTCACACTCACTCTCTCTCTCAAAAATAAATACATAAACTTAAAAAAAAAAAAGTGAAAATGTGATCTTGGTATCTAGATAGTTACAGAATTACAATCAATTGGATTTTACTATAATGAAAAGGTGATTAATTAATGTAATTTGTTTTTTAATAGTGATTAATTAGAGAAGTCTATAATATTTCTAAATTATTAAAAATTGGCATTCTGCACTAAATTCATAGCATAACCATTCATCTTTAAGAGAGAAGAAAAAGTCCAATGGGCTCAAAAGTTTCTTGTAATTCATTAACTTTTTAATTTAATAAGTAATTATTGACTTCCCAGAAAAGGCTAAAAGTTGTAGTCACTCTGGAGGCAGAGAGCTAAATCAAACATGATGCCCACTTCTTTTTGTTTTAATTTAGTGTTTGTTTATTTTTGAGAGAGAGAGAGCATAAGCAAAGGAGGGAGGGCAGAGAGAGGAAGACACAGAATCTGAAGCAGGTTCTAGACCCTGAGCTGTCAGCACAAAGCCCAATGCAGGGCTCGAACTTACAAACCGTGAGATCGTGACCTGAGCCGAAGTTGGACACTTAACTGACTGAGCCACCCAGGCAACCCCCTGATGTCCACTTCTAACATAAATAACTATTCATAAGGGGTAATGGAGAATTTTTTTAAGTTTATTTATTTTGAGAGAGAGCACAGAGAGGCAGAGAGAGAGGGGGAGAGAAAGAATCCCAAGCAGGCTCCACACTGACAGGGCAGAGCCCAACATGGGGCTCAAACTCACGAACCATGAGATCATGACCTGAGCTGAAATCAAGAGTTGGGCGCTTCACCAACTGAGCCACCAAGGCGCCCCAAAGGAGAAATTTCTTAAAAAGTGATACAGTGACTAGCATCTGTCAGAGGCCATGTTTGTTGAATGAGGAGTTCAGAGGAGGACCAGATGCTGTCCAGGTGGGGGAGTCATGGAACACCTCGTGAAGGAGAATGGCTGGTTGTGTCCGACCATAGAGGGATGAGAGCAGACCCTCAGTAAGTTCATTAGTAGTTTCTCTGCTTCAGCATAGAAGATACTGCGAGTGAACTTCATGTCCCCAGCAGTGGGAAGCTGGGAAGGACAAAGCGCACACAACTGGAAGCATGTCAGATACACGATGTCATTTTTTTTTTTTAACGTTTATTTATTTTTGCGACAGAGAGAGACAGAGCATGAATGGGGGAGGGTCAGAGAGAGAGGGAGACACAGAATCTGAAACAGGCTCCAGGTTCTGAGTTATCAGCACAGAGCCCGACACGGGGCTCGAACTCACAGACTGAGAGACCATGACCTGAGCCAAAGTTGGACGCTTAACTGACTGAGCCACCCAGGCACCCCACGATGTCATTTTTAAAGTGTGCTGTGGCCTACTTGTGCAAACCATGTCTCAGACCAAATAATTGATGAGGAAGGGACAACTCTTCACTGGAAAAGTAAGCTATTAAAAGCGGAAGAGAAGAGGCATCTTTTCCTAGCAATTCTAATGGCTGCTAAAACCCTACATTCAAGACTGAGGTGGGGTGCCTGGGTGGCTCAGTTGGTTGAGCGTCCAACTTCAGCTCAGGTCATGATCTTGCAGTTCATGGGTTCAAGCCCCGCATCGGGCTCTGTGGTGACAGCTCAGAGCCTGGAGTCTGCTTCCAATTCTGTGTCTCCCTCTCTTTCTGCCTCTCCCCTGCTTATGCTGTCTCTCTTTCTCTCTCAAAAATAAATAAACATGAAAAAAATTTTTTAAAAGACTGAGGGGGAACTTTCAGTGAATGGGTCAGACTGACAACCACCTGAGCCTGCTGATTAATGTCAACCTCACTAAAGGGGAGACACACATGCCTGTGCCCCCTGACGTGCCACAGGAAGGACACACACACAGCAGCATCTATGAAGCCTTTTCAGCAAAACAGCTGGGTCCGAAGGCAGCTTTCTAGACCTAACTACCTTGACAGTAGATAAAGAGATGAATTAAATGACACCATGGTAACAAATGCAGAATGTGAAAAACTCTCATCAGTCAACAATGGACACAAGGAAAGGAAGGAAGCGAAGGAATAACGATTATAGACTAAAGGAGTTTGGAGACACGAAACTAATCAACCAAATGCAGTGAGTGTGTGACACCCATGTATACAGGTCCTGATTTGAACAAACCCACTATAAAAAGGTATTTGTGAGGGGCTCCCGGTGACAGTTCAGAGCCTGGAGCCTACTTCAGACTCTATGCCTCCCCCTGTCTCTACCCCTCCCCTGCTTACACTCTGTCTCTCTCTGTCTCTCAATAATAAATAAATGTTAAAAAAAATTTTTTAAATAAAAAAAAGGTATTTGTGAGATAGTAGCAGAAAAATCAACACAGTCTAGGTATAATATTAAGAAGTTATTGTTAATTTTACTAAATGAAATAGTGATATCACTGTGTTTTTAAAGCCCTGATCTGTTAGTGATACATATTGAAAAGTATGTGTGAATGAATTAATAGGATGTCTAGGTTTGCTTTAAAATACCCTAGGAAGAGACACTTGGGTAGCTCAGTTGTTTAAGAGTCTGATTTTGGCTCAGGTCATGATCTCACGGTTTGTGAGTTTGAGCCCCACGTCAGGGTCTGCACTGGTGGTGCACAGCCTGCTTGGGATTCTCTTTCTCCCCCTCTCTCTCCACCCCTCACCAACTTGTGTGCACATGTTATCTCTTTCTCAAAAATAAATAATAAACTTTAAAAATAAACTAGGGGGGCCTGGGTGGCTCAGTTGGTTGGGAGTCCAACTTCGGCTCAGGTCATGATCTTGCCCGTAAGTTCTAGTCCCAGGTCTGGTTCTGTGCTGAGAGCTCAGAACCTGGGGCCTGTTTCAGATTCTGTGTCTCCCTCTCTCTCTTTGCACCTGCCCCACTGGCGCTCTCAAAAATAAATAAACATTAAAAAAAATTTTTTTAATATTCCAGGGAAATGAAAAGGCGGCCAAGTTGGGGTGGTGGGAGGTTGAAAACGGATGAAAAAACAATGGAAAATGTTGATAAGTTGTTGAAGTTAAGTGCTGGGAACATGGAGGTTCATTTATACTAGTCTCTCTACTTTTGTATGTGTTTGGAATTTTCCCAAATAAAGAGTTTTAGTTGTGTTCTTTGTTTTTGAAGTGCAGAAGTATGCTCCAAAAGGCTCATTTCTCATTCTCTAAGGAACTCTAGGCCAGCAAGACTTGGTCTGCTGGAGCTAAATTTGAGGCTCATACCTCCTCTCCTCCTTTGTCTTGTGCTTCTCTTGTGGCCCTTCTGACCCCTTGCTTTTGGTTCTTCTTCACAATTCTGATCCTCTTGTTGCTCGTTTCACCTCCTGACCTCTTCCATCTTGAGACAGCGTCCTTGACCCCAGCTTTGCCTACTGACTGGCTCTAGCACTGTGGTTGTTTAACTGTCAAGTGCAAAATGTATCCTGATCCTAGAAGCCCTTGATAAGGTACACCAAAGGTGGGGATTTAGTCAGAGGGAACAGACAGGCGTCTAGTTAACAGTGCTGAAGTTCAGGGGTGCCTGGGTGGTCCCAGTTGGTGAAGTTTCCTATCTGACTCTTGATTTTGGCTCAGGTCATGAGTTCAAGTTCATGAGATCAAACCCTGAATCAGGCTCTGCGCTGACTGTGCAGAGCCTGCTTGGGATTCTCTGTCTTCCTCTCTCTCTCTCTGTCCCTCCCTCCCTCAAAATAAATAAATAAACATTTAAAAAAAACAGTGATGGGGCACCTGAGTGGCTCAGTCGGTTGAGAGCCCAACTTCGGCTCAGGTCATGATCTCATGGTTCGTGGGTTCGAGCCCCGCATGGGGCTCTGTGCTGACAGCTCAGAGCCTGGAGCCTGCTTCTGATTCTGTATGTCTCTCTCTCTCTCTCTCTGCCCCTCCCCTACTCGTGCTCTGTCTCTCTCTCTCTCAAAAATAAATAAATATTAAAAAAACAGTGATGAATTTTAGGGTTCAAGTTAGGCTAGTTGTAATGATTCTTCAGGGTCCTCCTAGATCCCATCTTCAGTAAAATAGGAATTTTTTTTTTAAGTTTATTTTTTTTTTTTTTTTAAATTTTTTTTTTTTCAACGTTTTTTTATTTTATTTTTGGACAGAGAGAGACAGAGCATGAACGGGGGAGGGGCAGAGAGAGAGGGAGACACAGAATCGGAAACAGGCTCCAGGCTCTGAGCCATCAGCCCAGAGCCTGACGCGGGGCTCGAACTCACAGACCGCGAGATCGTGACCTGGCTGAAGTCGGACGCTTAACCGACTGCGCCACCCAGGCGCCCCTAAGTTTATTTATTTTTAAGGAGGGGGAGGGGCAGAGGGCAAGGGAGAGAGAATCCCGAGCCTACTCCATGCTGTCAGCACAGAGCCGAAGGCAGGGCTTGATCTCACAAACCATGAAATCACGACCTGAGCCAAAATCAAGAGTCAGACACTTAACTGACTGAGCCATTTTAGTGCCCCCAAAATCTTTTTATAAAAATAAAATACTTTTACACCAGTATTATAGAAGATATCCTTTTTTTTTAAGTTTACTTATTTATTTTGAGAGAAAGTGTGAGCAGAGAGAGAGAATCCCAAGCAGGCTCTGTGCTCTCAGTACAACAGAGGGCTTAATCCCATCAACTGTGAGATTATGACTTGAGCTAAAATCAAGAGTTGAATGCTTAACTGAGCCACCCAGGTGCCCCTAGAAGATATCCTGTAACCATAATTATATAATAGTTGAAGACTAAAAACTGAAATACTATTCTAAAACATCCCACTTTACTGTAACACTCACTGTATTAGATGAAGCATTAATTTATTCTTTTGGTAGTCTTAAAAGTTAGAAGTTTATTTCTTCTCAAGGAAATGCTCAGAAAGTAGCAAATTCGCTTCTTTTCATATTCATCTCCTATAGTCCTAAAAATAAGGAAACAAATATTATATAAGGCATAAAACTACTACTCTAGGAAAACTTTTCTAAGTAAGCCAAAAGAAAACCGTCACAACCCAATGTCGTATGGTTCCTCTGAACTATTAAATATACCCACCAGTTCCTGGATTTGGATACAGTATTTCCTTGAGTAAACCTTACAGTTTGTGGGCCTCTCTGCCACTGAACCACCAACCTCCTGAGGAAGATTCTGGGCTCACTGGAACTCAGGTCACACAGATGGGAGGGCTATCCAGTTGGGCGGAACACTTGCTCCTCAAGTTTCCACAGGAAGATATCGACCTTACCATCTGTTTCCTTGCCCTCTCCAGCACCCAGGGCATTCATGGGATACTCTGCTCCCTTTCTTCATCTTTCTGGTTTTGATTTTCTTAAATCCTATTGTGAAGCCAGTGCAAGAAGCAATACTTGCACGACAGATCCTGGTTGCAGGATATAACATCAGTCTATTTGTTGACCAACCTAGAACTTAAGAACTCTTCCATCTCTGAAAAATTATCTGTGCAGCCCTGTCATTCCTCCCAGAGCAATCCACAGTAGAAAATGCATTTCACTTCTTGGTCAAATACACATATACCCCACGCACAGAAGAAACACTGGGTTTTTATTGTTCTGTTCTATTCCATTTTTGTGCATGTTGGTCATAAATTCATTTCACTGCTTAATGAGTCACAACCTAGATCATGATTATTAGCAGAAAGCTGCTGCTTGAAACATGTTGTCTTGGCCCTCCAAAAGGATTGCTTTTACCAGGTTGTGTTTCGTGTTATGCCCTTAGCAATCCTAGGAAACCTCTTTCTCTATTTGTTACAGAGAGATTATTGTTTCACTTAGTGCCATGTGGATGAGAACTTCCTTTGAGGCCTCAGGCCTACTAGGAAAAACTTCTCTTTAGAAACAGGTGTGTTTTCATCACACGAATAATGCAAATCATGTAACTGGCCAGATGTCAGTTTTGCTTTAGCTGCCAGGAAGTTCAGTATCAAATGCATGGCTCTGTAGTGCAGGTTTTAACTGTCTTCATGTATGCATCTTGTTCTTCACTTGTTCTGTACGTTCTGGTTTAATTGCATTTAACTTATATTTTACTATATGTATTCAATCTCAAAACCATGTAAAGAATTGGGAAATCAATCAATCAGCCAGCCTTCAGATGTCCCAGTCTCCTAGGCCATTCATAACAATGACAGATATATTTACGATCATGGTTAAACGTTATTTCTACCTTGACACACTTTCTCTGTAAGTTGACAGCAGCAGAGCATAAGACAATCCCATTTGAGGAAAAAGTGTTAGTGTAAGCAAAAAAAAAAAAAATTTTTTTTTCTTAGGAAACCTGGAATTATGAACTATGTAGAACCAAATAGCTTGACTGTATTACCAGGCCACTTGTACCTCTCATCATAGAAGGCCTCAGTGATCCTCGCAGAGGTGTGTGGGAGGCACAGCAATGGCCACCCAACACGGCAACAGAGATTTTGTGTCGCTTAATGAAATAAAAAATCTAGGCACTTACAGCAAAAGGGACTTGGTAGCTATGATTAAATCAAGGAAACTTCTGTGGAGATAGATGATTAAATCAAGGTCCTTGGGATGTGGAGGTGGATTATCCTGGATTATCAGGATGGGCCCAATCTAATCTCATGCGTCTAGCCATGTCTGAGAGAGCTACAACCTTGAAGAATGTTAGAGATGCAACGTGCTGGCTTTGAGGATGAGGGAAGGAGACCACAAGCCAAGTGACGTGGGCAGCATTTAGAAGCTGGAAAATCTCCCCTAAAGCCTTCAGAAAGGAACACAGCCCTGCTGACACTTTGACCTTAGCCAAATGAGATCCCTGCCAGACTTCTAACCTACAGAAATGAAAGATAATAAATTTCTGTTGTTTTAAGCCACTTAGGTTTGTGGCTATTTGTTACAGCAGTAATAAAAAGCTAATACAAGAGGTATTGGCCTTATTTTTGGGGGGGGGTGGATTTCAGTGCCTCATAATATATTAGGGCAAGTTAATATATTATTAACTTGGAACTATGTCCATAAATCTAGAACACGGGGGGACTGTAAAGGGGACCCAACCCAGGAAATCTTCCTCCGGAGGACTTTATAACTGAGCAGTAACACCTGGTCCGAGGGAACCTCATCCAGCACCACCAGCCAGCTGGCTTCTTCACCTCTCAGTACCTGTGTCCACACAGCATGGAAAGCAGCTTTCCAGGAGAACTTCGTCCTCTACTCTGGCCAAGTGTATAGGGCCTGTGAATAGGGCCAGACACAGGTACTCTTCCTCTGCCTAGCTCAGCCCTACCCTGGGAGCCTGCCTCTTTGAGATCATTGGCAAGGCCCCTCGCCACTGCTGTAGGTCTGCATTTGCACCACGTGCTCCAGCACACGTGGGCAGACCCCACAGGAAGGGAGGTGCTGGGAAGATGAGAGAGCATGCCCCTGCACTTGCTGTCAGCCCTCGAGCACCCTCCAGATACTTCTTATCTCCACTTATGCAAGGGCTCTGATGCGATCTTAAAAAGTATTTATTTAAATATTTCACACCAAACTAATATAATAAATAGCCCTGTATGTACCACCCAGGTAAAGAAATGAAACGTGAATATAGTTGAAGCCCCCTGTGGCTGTCTCCAGTTGCATTTTTGTCCCCTCCACCCAGTGGTAACCATTATCCTGAATTTAATGTTTACCTTGACCATGCAGGTCTGTATTTCCTGCATATATATGTATCTTTAAACAATGTGCAGTATTGTTTTGCATATCTTTTATTATTTTACATATCTTTTTTATTGTACATCCTTTTCTAATTTTTTTGGCCTCAATCCTATAACTGTAAGGTTCTTTTTTTTGTGATAGATGTAGCTGCATTTACCCATTTTCACTCCTATGTAGTGTTTTAACATATGAATAAATCATAGCTCACACTAGAACGTTTCAGATATACCGAGTCTTTGTCCACAAACCTTTGCAGAGTTGAAATCACAATGTCTATATACTGTTGAATTTTAATTGATATATCACACATTTTTATGTGCTACTATACTATCCTTATAGATTGTATATAGATTATATATATAATTCTCAATGGCTGCATAATATTCCATAGAGTGAAAATACAATAATCTTTTAGCGATTCCCCTTATTGGATGATTGAGTTCTTTCTGCTTTTATGGAGAGGCTTTTCATTTGTGATTATTTCCTTAGAATAAATTATTGAAGTGGCATTACTGCTTTTAAAGCTATAAATATGCATGTGAATCTTTATGTACATAATCAAATGAATTTCAAAAGACTAACTTTACCTTACAGATATCAGTGTGTTAATGGTGCTATTTCATCAAATATTACCACTTGAAATGTTTCTAACAATTGACCTTTTAGTTTATACTTGTAGTAAGATGAAACAGTTTTTAACATACTGTTTTTACAATTGTGTGTGGGGGACAGTCTCACCTGCAGATTTTAATATATACAGAGTTTAACAACTCTCTTTTAACAGAGATTTTAACATATGCATTATATTTTAAAGAATAATAATTGTGATAGAATAAATAACATCCTGTTATATGCAGATTCCAAACTGCTTTCCAAGACAAAGTTTTAAATGTTATTGTATATATTCCTAGGCCTGATAACCATCTAAAGATTTTTTTTGCTTTTTCTTCAATTTCACGTGTCCCCAAATCTGATTTCTCTTCTACCTTCACCTAGTTATGGAGACTGACCAAGGAGGGTGGGAGGGATGGGGAGCAGGGGGAGGAGTTTCCCCGTGAGGGCTGAGATCCTCACTGGGCACAACAAAGGATGCCAAAATCAAAGGACTAAACAAGGCCAAAAACCATGCAGGAATGTCATGGGAAAGACCTAGAAGGGAAGCCACAAGAATCATCGACCAGATAGGATGGGGTGGAGGTGTGGTGGCACCAGGTACAGTACCTATGGATCCAGAAATCTAGGGCCAGATAGAATAGAGCCAAGTGAAGCCTCTTCTCTGTGAACCATGTGGTGAATGGGAGCTCTATCATCGGTTTGACTCACAGTGGTCTAGATCTCCTGCTATTTTAAGCCAAGTGCATAGATAGTCACTTTACTACTCTTCAGTTTCTCATACTTCATCCAAATCTACTTTCTTTTAGTGGAGACTTCAAGTGGGTTCAGGTTAGCATTCAGCTCAGAAGTGCTACAGTGTCTCTGAGACATCAAGGAAAAGACACATTAAAGGACACCTTTCATTAATATTATTCAAATATCACATTCAAGGTTATCTCATGGTATCTTCCTTTACAAAAGAAAAATGTTACCACCACTCCATCCTTTATTATTTAAATATTACTTTACATATACTTTTTGGTATGCTTTCATGAAAATGTTTTAGACTTTTTCAATGATTCAATTCTGTCTTCTAAAATTTTTCTTTTTTTTTTTTTTTAGCTTATTTGAGAGAGAGAGAGAGAGAGAGAGAGAATGTGCATTCAGGGGAGGGGCAGAGAGAGCGAGAGAGGGAGAGAGAGAATCTTGAGCAGGCTCCGCACTCTTAGCACAGAGCCCAGTGTAGGACTCCATCTCATGAATTGTGAGATCATGACCTGAGCTGAAATCAAGAGTTGGATGCTTAACCAACTGAGCCATTCAGGTGCCCCTAAAATATTTCTATTTTGAAATTTCTTTTAAACTCTAAAATTTGAGCTTTTAATGAAAAGACAAGCAATGGACTGGGAGAAATTTACAAATCACAGGGATATTTTTAATGTTTATTTTTGAGTGAGAGAGAGAGTGTGGGGGAGGAGCAGAGAAAGAGGGAGACAGGGGATCCAAAGCAGGCTCCATGTAAAGCCTCTTGTAGGCCTTGAACTCATGAACCATGAGATTATGGCCTGAACTTAAGTCAGATGCATAACCAACTGAGCTACCCAGGTGCCCAACAAATCAAAGATTTGATAGAGGACTTGTATCTAGAATATGTAAAGCACCAGGGTGCCCAAGTGGCTCAGTTGGTTAAGCGTCCAACTTGGGCTCGGGTCATGATCTAATGTTGGTGGGTTCGAGCCCCGCATCAGGCTCCATGCTGACAGTGTGGAACCTGCTTGGGATTCTCTTTCTTCCCTTCTCTCTCTGTGCCTCCCCCACTCATGCTTTCTCTCTCTCAAATAAATTAACTTAAAAAAGAAAACTTAAAAACATATGTAAGGCACCCTCAAACTCTATAAGAAGAAAATAACCCAATTTATTTAAAAAAAAATTTTTTTTGGGGTGCCTGGGTGGCTCAGTCTGTTGAGCGGCCGACTTCGGCTCGGGTCATGATCTCACGGTCCGTGAGTTCGAGCCCCGCGTCAGGCTCTGGGCTGATGGCTCAGAGCCTGGAGCCTGCTTCGGATTCTGTGTCTCCCTCTCTCTCTGCCCCTCCCCCATTCATGCTCTGTCTCTCTCTGTCTCAAAAATAAATAAAAAAATTTTTTTAGCGTTTATTTATTTTTGAGACAGAGAGAGACAGAGCATGAACGGGGGAGGGGCAGAGAGAGAGGGAGACACAGAATCCGAAGCAGGCTCCAGGCTCTGAGCCGTCAGCCCAGAGCCAGATGCGGGGCTCGAACTCACGGACGGCGAGATCATGACCCGAGCTGAAGTCGGACGCTTAACCAACTGAGCCACCCAGGCGCCCCGAAAATAACCCAACTTAAAAAGTGGGCAAAAAGGTTTTAATAGATGCTTCACTAAAAGGATACATGGATAGCAAATAAATATGTGAAAAGATACTCATCATTGAGATGCACATTAAAACCACAATGAATACCACTACATAACCCATTATAGTGTCTGTTAAAAAGACTGATCACACTGAGGATTGATGAGTACGTGGAACAACTACAAGTCTCATATGCGGCTGATGGGAATGTAAAATGGTACAGCCACTTTGGAAAACATTTTGGCAGTTTATTAAAAAGCTAAACATACACCTGCCATTGGTCTACTCTTAGGTATTTACCCAAGGAAATGAAAGCATATGTTTCTACAAAGATTTGGATGTGAAAGTTTCTAGCAGCTTTATTTATAATCAAAAACTGACAGCAACTCAAATGTCTAGCAACAGATGAATGGATAAAAAAAATTGTGGTATGTCCACATGATGGAATACTACTCAGCAAGGAAAAAGGGATGAACTACTGATACACATGCAACCTAGATGAAGCTCAAAATTGTGTGGAGTGAGAAGAGCCAGACAAGAGTAAATACTGTTCGCTTCTATTCTATAAAACTCTAGAAAATACAGACCAGTCAATAGTGACAGAAAGCAGATGGGTATTTGCCAGGGCTCACATAGAGTGTGGGAGTCAGGGAAGACAGGCAGACAAGAAAGAGGAATTACCAAAAGGCAAGAGGAGGGGCAGTGATGGATATGTTCATTATATTGATTGTGGTGATGGCTTCATGGTTGTATATATATGTGAAAACAGCAAACTGCACTCTTTAAATATGTGCAATTTAGGGCCACCCAGCTGGCTTGGTCAGTTAAGCGTCTAACTCGATCTTGGCTCAGGTCATGAGCTCATGTTTCATGGGATCAGGTGCCATGTCAGGCTCCATGCTGATAGGATGGTGCCTGCTTGGGATTCTCTTTCCTTCTGTCTGCCCCTACTCCAATCATACATGCACATGCTTTCTTTCTCTCTCTCTCTCTCTCTCTCTCTCTCTCAAAATGGGTAAATAAAAATAAATAATAAATGTTTAATAAAATATATTTAATAAATTGAATAAAATTGTTTAATAAAAATATGTGTTGTCATATGTCAATAATACTCTTTTTTTTAATTTTTTTAACATTTATTTATTTTTGAGAGGTAGAGAGAGAGAACAAGTACGGGAGGGGCAGAGAGAGAGGGAGACACAGAACTTGAAGCAGGCTCCAGGCTCTGAGTTGTGAGCACAGAGTCCCACGTGGGGCTTGAACTCACAGATGGTGAGATCATGACCTGAGCCAAAGTCAGACCCTTAACCAACTGAGCCACCCAGGCGCCCCTCAATAATACTCTTAAAGCAGTTAAACTTTACACACACTTCAGCAGAAACTTCAAATTTTGATTCCTTTTCACTGTAATCCAAAAAACTGCTTTATGAGAGCTATTCCTTCACCTCTAAAACAAATATTCTTTAAGGAATATTCTGCTCTTATTTCTTTAATCTGAGGTTAACAAATTTTAAAAATTCAGTCAGCAGATTTAAAAGTTATTACTTTGATCTTGAAAGCCATTAAAGAAATCCAAAACGTGCCATGAAGTCTATAAATGAAAAACAGAAGTGAGAAAGAATTCCATATTGCTTTAGTTAGAGGTCACGAGATACCTGAAGCTCCAGGTGAGGAGTGCAGGGAAGGAATAGAATGGGAAAAGCCAAGCCCTATGCTAATAGTTGATCAATACGGATTTTAGTCTTCCCCACTTCTAGACCTTTCAAAAACTTTTAGATTCTCTTCCCCTTGATTCCATCTGTTAAACTGAGATCATAATATCTGTACTCCCTACCTTAAATAACGTATGTAGTCAGAAGAATAGGACCATTAATTTGGTATTGTCCCCATTTATTTACATAAGAGAGAATAAGAGAGTGGCTATTCCCGCAGCAAATTTGTTTTGCTGTTGCTTCTCCTATGGGATTTCACTACAAACATGTAAGTATATCTAAAACATTAGAAGGTTGATGGCCATTTTGGGGGCACCTGGGTGGCTCAGTCGGTTAAGTGTCCAACTGCGGCTCAGGTCATGATCTCAGGGTCTGTGAGTTCAAGCTCCACATCAGGCTCTAGGCCGACAGCCCAGGGCCTGGAGCCTGCTTTGGATTCTGTGTCTCCTCTCTCTGCCTCTCCCCCACTTGTGCTTTCTCTCTTTCTCTGTCTCTCTCTCTAAAAATAAACATTAAATTTTTGGTAGTTTTTTGTGTGTAAAACATTAGACCTTAGGTCAGAACATGACATACGTTGAGCTGAGCCTTTTTAAAAACTTGGTGTCATTTATGCAAGTTGAGACTATGTATCAAACCTGAAAATGCATCATCAGGGACATCAGTGCTTTACTTCAGATGGGAGCAAATATATCAATGCACTGGTTATAAATGGAAAGAGGATAAT
This sequence comes from Neofelis nebulosa, assembly GCF_028018385.1. Taxonomy (NCBI): domain Eukaryota; kingdom Metazoa; phylum Chordata; class Mammalia; order Carnivora; family Felidae; genus Neofelis; species Neofelis nebulosa. Next base: position 24,807,946 of record NC_080787.1, read on the forward strand.
GAAGATTTTGGGCAGACGTTCGTTTTCACTAACAAATGTTCAATTATTTGCAAAGGTCTTTCATAATGTTAAATTGGAGGAAGTTATAATTGTGAGTATAAAATTATAAAATTATCATTTCTGTTCCTCTGTTATAAATGCAATCTAACTAGGATTAGTGTCTATTAATTCACTTGTGATACAACTTGGTTTAAGAGAATCTTGGAATAAGGGCACCTGGGTGGCTCAGTGGATTAAGTGTCCAACTCTTGGCTCAGGTCACGATCCTACAGTTGTGAGTTCAAGCCCCACGGTTCAGCGCTGACAGTGCTGAGCCTACTTGGGATTCTCTCTCTCTCTCTCCCTCTTTCTCTGCCCCTCCCCCACTAGTGCTATCTCTCTCTCAGAAACAAATAAATACACTTAAAAAAAAAAAGAGAATCTTGAAATAAAGTATAGGGTACTGTTCTCATTAGTTCTCAGCAACCATGTGTGGTTTTCATGGCAGTTTCCAGGTTAGTATTTTTACTGATGTTTCTCCATAGATCACAAAATTAGGAAATCTTCTAGAGTCAAAAGAAGACCATTGCAACAGACTCATTGAAGAAAATGACAAATATCAAAGATACGTAGGCAACTTAATAAATAAGGTACAAATGTTCTTATAGAAATATTTGTCTTTAAAAACTATGCCAAATATTAAAATAATAGAATTTTAGTGCTACAAAGGATCTGAAGAATGATGGAACACATTTATATTGATTCTTTTCACTTCATAATGACATTATAAAATGCTCCCATCAGCCTTTTAGCTGACATCTAACAAAGAACATTCTGTGTATCTATCCCCTGCTGTTGGCAATTTTAGGTCTTAGTATTACGACTTCATTTTGAGGGTAATTGTAGATCTTTTCAACTTAACATTCTAGTTTACCTTCTGAAAACTGCATTAACTTTAACCAAACAGGCTCTAACCCTTAGCTGATACATCTACCACTTGTGTGGAAGACAACTGGATTATAGTTGACTCACTACAGTTGTCCATTTTCTGACACTTCACTCTTTCTGCATGATGAATAGGTACTTTATGATTCTATTTCTATTCATATTCCTGATTTCAAACTGTAAGGAAGATGTTTTGCCTACTGTAAAGCTATTGATGAAATTCACATAATTGAACTTCAACTGAAGAGATTTTTATAAAAGCAAATATAAACAAAAATAAAAATTTTAGAATTTATCATAGAATAATTTTTTGGCTTATTTTTTTCAAGGTTACATCATATGAAGAAATTATCGAATGTGCTGACCAAAGGCTTGAGATATCCCGCTCCCATATTGTACAGTAAGTTGAAAAAAGCTTAGTTTTTAGTTTTGTAAACATTTACCGGTATTTTATTTTGCTCTCTGGCTTACCAAGTTTATTTTTTTAGGCTCCTAGAAAGAGGAAAAATGTGAAGTTTTTATAAATTAAGGCCATTCTTCAATCAAATAGTCTGCTCAATGTCTGACTACTTGAATAACCAGATTTTCATCTTCTTTTCTCAGAGCTCCCTTTGATTTCAGGGAGGGGGGTGGTGACAAACTTAGTGAGAAACATCCAAAAATTTCAGGAGCTATTCCATGGTGTTCAGGTAAAATAACCTTGCAATGCTTAGACTTTATTCACAAAAAGTTTTGAATGCACACCAAATGAAACATATATATATATATATATATATATATGTATATATATATATATATATATATATATATATATATATATATATATATATATATATCAAGTACCAACTAAACTCTCTCATGAGAATGAGATTCAGCTTGAGGCGTCTGGGTGGCTCAGTCAGTTGAGCGTCCTACCCTTGATTTTGGCTCGGGTCATGATCCCAGGGTCATAGGATGGAGCCCCACATCAGGCTCCACTCTGAGCACAGAGTCTGCTTAAGATTCTCTCTCTCCACCTCTGGCACTCTCTTTCTCTCTCTCTAAAAAAAATAAAAATAAAAATAAAAAATAAGGTGCACCTGGGTGGCTCAGTCAGTTAAGCGTCTGACTTTGGCTCAGGTAATGATCTCACAGTCTGTGAGTTCAAGCCTCACATCAGGCTCTGTGCTGACAGCTCAGAGCCTGGAGCCTGTTCGAATTCTGTGTCTGTCTCTCTGCCTGTCCCCTGCTCACTCATGTGCGCTGTCTCTCTCTCTCAAAAGTAAATAAACATTTATAAATAAATAAATAAAATTCTGCAATTTTTTTCACTTATTATCTTCATTTCTCCTATGCTGTTTCTTCATCCTTCCCCCAATTTCATTTATACTGTGCTGGCTATCACTAAGCTTAAGCAAAAGGTCTTACATAGAAGGCACATAGAAGGCACATTCTTACATAGAAGGCACACCCCACATGTGAACTTTCTATAGGGCTAACTCACCACAAGATAACTAACAAAGGCAGTTCGGGTATTTGTACCTTGGGAAGTTTGTTTTTGTTTCTTATTATTGTATCTAAGCAGAATGAATGTTAAAACAATTTTCCCATTTTTCAGACTGACATTGACAAATTTTAAATTTGAAAGAGGAAAGGAGTGTTAATTATACACTGAAGACAAGTAAAATAAGACTCCTCCTTAGCTTGTAACCAAGAAAACTCAGCCAATGTTCAAACATCATGGGCTCATGAAATATAGAAATAACAAATAACCTAATATTTCTAAACCACTATCAAACCATCACTCTGGCCACATTTCTTTGCCCCAGTCATTTTTAAAATTCAAATTTTTTTGAACTTACATTTCAGAAAAGTGACTGATCCACTTTGTGGCCAAGAAGAGATTTGAGGGGCACCTGGGTGGCTCAGTCAGTTAAGCATCTGATTCTTGATCTCGGCTTAGGTCATGATCTCACAGTTGATGAGTTCAAGCCCCACACTCTTCACTGACAATGTGAAGCCTGCTTGGGATTCTCTGTCTCTCCCCTCTGCCTCTGCCCCTACCCCGCTTGCTCTCTCTCAAAATAAATAAACTTAAAAAAAATTTTTTTAAGAGAAGAGATTTGGGGTGCCTGGGTGGCTCAGTCAGTTGAGCGTCCGACCTCGGCTCAGGTCATGATCTCACAGTCTGTGAGTTCAAGCCCCGCGTCACGCTCTGTGCTGACAGCTCAGAGCCTGGAGCCTGCATAGGATTCTGTGTCTCCCTCTCTCTCTGCCCCTCCCCCATTCATGCTCTGTCTCTCTCTGTCTCAGAAATAAATAAACATTTAAATAAATAAATAATAAAAAGAAGAGATTTGACATCTGGGTTCTATAAATTTTACTAAAATGGTTGTCAACTGTGGATGCTTATTAAAATTCCCTTGAATGCTTTTTAAAAATATCACAGTGCTCAGACTCTACTCCCAGATGCAGTAAACTAAAATAACAAGTGGGTTCTGGGCATCAGTGTATTTCAAAAGCTGTCCAGGTGATTCTAATGTCTGGACAGTTCAAGAACCACTGCCAGATATCATGTGAGTTGATTTGCTTTAAGTGATAAGAATCATCATTTTTTAAATCAAATATAGTCTCTTACATTCATGAAAGCAGTTTTTTAAAATTATCATGAATTAGCTTTGATCTTTAAAAATATTTTTTGATGCTTTTATTTATTTTTGAGACAGAGAGAAAGCACAAGCTGGGGAGGGACAGAGAGAGAGGGAGACAGGAACCGAAGCAGGCTCTGCACTGACAACAGATATCCTGGTGAACTCATGTGAGATCATGACCTGAGCAGAAGTTGGATGCTTAACTGACTGAGCCACCCAGATGCCCTAGTTTTGATCTTTTTAAAAGGTGTATGCTACATCAAAAATTATCAAATACATCATTAGAGCAATGTTTCTTTAAGGTGGTGCTATTCTGTTAAAATTTAGCAGTGTTTGAAGTATCTTTAAATATTTTCACTGGATATACTGTAAGTTTTCAATTTACATGCCTTGAATTTTAGAAACAGCTGCTTGCTTATAAAAGCCGTTAATGACACTTGATTTTTCTAAAAGACTAAATAAAAGAAGGAACTTGGTGAGATCCATTTTGCGCATGCAGCCAGAGTAATCTTTCTGAAATATAAATCAATCTGATCATGCCTCTTAAAACACTTTTAGTGATTTCTTCCACCACTTTTAGATAAAAGAAAAATCCTTAACATGACCTAAAATTTTCTTCACAATGTGGCTTTTGCCTGCCTCTCCAGTCTCATCTCCGCACTCCCTGCATTGCCTTCAGCCACACTGGAGATGTTATAGCTTCTCGAATGCATCACATTCCCTTTGGCCTCATAACTTTAGCATAGGCTGAAGGCTACCTGCACCTCAGTTATCTCCTACTGTTCTTAAAATCTCCACCCAAGTGCCCTTTCCTCAGAGGTATATTCACTGTCTTCCCAGTCTGAGTAAGGCAGCTTTTCCGTAATGCTACAGTGATTCAAGTAACCAAGCATCTGTCTCCCGAACACTGCTCTCCCTGTAATACCTGTGGCCAGATCAGTTTCAGGTATAAAAGTACCACTCCATATATTCCTGGTTCAGGGACAGTTTTCTATGGAATTTTAGACTTGTTCTCTGTATCCTCCTCCCCATCACATCTATGACAACATCTTGGTGAGAGGTAGATCCTCTCACAAAAATATCCCAGTTCAGAGTGCCTGGGTGGCTCAGTTGGTTGTTAGGCTCAGGTCATGATCTCGTGTTTCATGGGTTCGAGCCCCACGTCAGGCTCTGTGCTGACAGCTCAGAACCTGGAGCCTGCTTTGGATTCTGTCTCTCCCTCTCTCTCTGCCCCTCCCCCCCAAATAAATAAACATAAGCAAAAATTTTTTAAATATCCTGGTTTAACATACAGATGGCTAACAGTTACATGAAAAGATGCTCATGTCACTAATCATCATACAAATCAGAACCACAAGGAGAAATCACCTCACACCTGTTAGAATGGCTATTAACAAGACTAGAAATAACAAGTATTGGCTAAGATGTGAAAGAAAGGCAACTCTCATGCACTATTGGTGGGAATGTAAACTGGTGCAGCCACTGTGGAAAGCAGTATGGAGGTTCCTCAAAAAATTAAAGATACCACTACCATATGATCCAGCAATTCTACTTCTAGGTATTTATCTGAAGAAAATGAAAATCACTGCAGCATTATTTACAATAGTCAAGGTATGGAAACAACTGAAGTATCCATTGATGGCTGAAAAGAAAAAGAAAATGTGATGTACATATGCAATGGAATATTATTCAGCCATAAAAAAGAAGGAATTCTACCATTTGTGACAACATGGATGGACCTTGAAATGCTAAATGAAATAAGTCAGAGAAAGACAAATACCATATGATCTCACTTATATGTGGAATCTAAAAACTAAAACAAAACAAGCTCATAGATACAGAGAACAGATTAGTGGTTGTCACAGGTAGGGGGTTGGGGGGGCGGTGAAAGGAGTAAAGGGGGTCAAAAGGTACGAACTTCCAGTTATAAAATAAGTCATGGGGGTGTCATGTACAGCATGGTGACTGTAGTTAATAATACCATGTTGCATATTTGGAAGTTGCCAAGAGGGTAAGTCTTAAAATTTCTCATCACAAGAAAAAAATTTTGTAACTCTATATGGTAACAGATGGCAGCTAGACTTATTGTGGTGATCATTTCACAATATATACAAATATTAAAGCATTATGCTGAACATTTGAAACTAAAATGAAGTTTTATGTCAATTATATCTCTCTAAAAATTATTTTAAAAGCCACAAATTAGATAGCACTATTTCAAAGTGCATTAAACCCTTGAAGAGCCTCCCCTCACCCTTAATATAAATGCAAACTCTCCACTACAGCTGCTAAAACCCTGAATTTTTTTACCTCATACTCTTTCTCCCACCTCATCTTGGTCTCTCCTTACCTATTCCTTGTAGTTGCTAGAACTTGGCAAGACATGTCTGTCTCAGGGCATTCACACTTGCTCTTTCTTCTGCCTAGAATGTTTTCCCCTGACCTGACATTTTGCCCTTCTCAACCTATAGTCTCTGTTCAAATGTCACCTCCTCAGAGACCTTCTATGACCACACTATCTAATGTGACCCTTCTTCCAGTCCCTCTGTATCACAGAAATACATACATACATAATACATGCTCAATGAACAGGATAGACAGTAGACTGGTCACTGAATAAGAAAGAATAAGTGAGTTAGAAGAGAAAAAAATGCATACACTGTATTACACAAACACATATGAAATAAAGGTCAGGTGAAACTGCTCAGAGGAATAAGATCCAAACTACCTGGAATTTCAGAAAAAGAGAATGGAATGGTGGAGAATAAACTATGGAGGATTTTTCAGAACAGGATAATGTAAAGAAACCAAGACCTAGAAATGTTGTTGTAAAATTAAAGAACACTAGATAGGAAGAGGGGATCTTAAAACCAGGCTTAAGAGAAATGACCTTATCTGCAAATGCAAACCAGCTTGACTGACCTCTGTCCTGTGGATAGCAACAACAAAAGCCAGAAGAGAGTGGAATACTGTCTGTGAAGTGCTGATAAGAGTCACTGCCAACCTAGAATGTTTTATCCACTTGAACTCTTGAAGAAATTCAGATAAGATACAGAAACTTCAGACAAAAACATAGATCATTTCTTGACAATAAGACTTTATTGCTAGAAACTCCAAAATGAAATGAAAACAGAGAAATGACAGCAGGTGCAGCAGAGATTAATTAAGGAGATATTATAATAAAAACTTTATACCAATGATTTTGAAAAATTAGATGAAATGGAGAGTTTATAGAAAAAATATTAAAAGCAAACAAGGACAGCCTGAGAAGCATAAATGATAAGTTAATTTCATCATAAACATAGATACAAAACTTCTCAACAAAAATAAACAAACTGAATCCAGCAATGAAAAGAACAACAATGCTTCCTGAGCAAATTGAATTTATTACAGCAATGAAACATTAAAAACTCTATTAATAAAATCCACCACATTAACTGATTAAAGGAGAAAATAGCATTTAAATAGGCTCAGAAATTCTACAGCAGTATACATTAAAAATATTTTTGTATAGCTCATGACAAAAATACAAATAAGGGAATCTTGTACTTTTTTTAAAGTTTATTTTTATTTATTTTGAGGGAGACAGAGACAGCATGAGTGGGGGAGGGTCAGAGAGAGAGAAGACAGAGAATCCCAAGCAGGCTTTGTGCTGCCAGTGCAGAGCCTGACACGGGGCTCAAACTCACAAAACCACAAGATCATGACCTGAGCCAAAACCAACAGCTGGCCGCTCAATCGACTGAGCCACCCAGGCACCCCAGGAATCTTCTACTTTTTGATTAAGGGTATGTTCCCATCCCATGCCCTCCCAAAACCCAAAGCCAATATAATAATCAATTGAAACACTGTAAGTATTTCTTTCATCTGAATATCAGGAACAAGATAGATAAACCCATTGTTGTTGACAATTCTATGTAGTAATATGCTGGCAGTCCCCACCAACGTCCTAAGAAGAGAGAAAGAAATTGAAATTGTGAATATTAGTATAAAAGTAACAAAATTGTCATTATTTTCCAATGATATACTTGCCTACCCAGAAAGCCCAAAATAATCTACAGATGAATTATTGATATTTACAAATGACTTTAGCAAAATTGACAATCATGAAAAACTTCTAAAGTCAATTTAATTTCTTTACACTGTAAATAAACTAAATAAAATTTTAAAGTCTATATATAATAGCAAACAAAAGTTCCCTACAAAAAATGTGCATGAACTTTGGAAAGAAATTTTTGTCCTTATTGGAAGATTAAAGAATACATAAGTAAGTGGAGTGCAATAAAATATTCATGGAGTAATGAGTAGAAAGCTTTAATAATTAAAAAAAAAAAATCAGGGCACCTGGTGGTACAGTCCATTAAGTGTCCAACTCTTGACTTTGGTTTGAGTTCAAGCCCTGCATCAGGCTCTGTGCTGATAGCAGCGGGCTCTGTGCTGATAGCACAGATCCTCTCCCTCTCTCTCTGCCCCTCCCCCGCTCATGCTGTGTGTGTGTGTCTCTCTCTCAAAAATAAATAAATATTAAAAAAAGTTTAAAAAGATAAATAAAATTCATATGGAAATTCAAAGGGCCACAGAATGGTCAAAAGAACTTTGAGAAAGAAGGACAAAATTGGGGGAAAACCTGATTTTAAGACTTTCTGTGAAGCTACAATAATCAAAACAGTGTGGCATTGATGTTAAAATAGGAAAAAAGATCAATGGAACAGAATATGGAATCTAGATACAAACCCACACATATATGGGTGACTGATGTCTCATAAAGGTGCAGACGTGATGAAGTAGAGAAAAGATTGTTTTGACACATATGGTGCTGAAATACTTGGATATTCATTTGTTTAAAAAGAAAAACTTTGGGGCGTTTGGGTGGCTCAATGGGTTAAACGTCCTACTTCAACTCAGGTCATGATCTCATAGTTTGTGGGTTTGAGCCCCATGTCGGGCTCTGTGCCGACAGCTCAGAGCCTGGAGCCTGCTTCCGATTCTGTGTCTTTCTCTGTCTTTGCCCCTCTCTGTCTCTTTCTCTCTCTCAAAAATAAATTTAAAAAAACTTAAGAAAAAACAGAAAAACTTTAATTTATACCTTGTACTACAGCCAGAAAAAATTCAAAATGCATATTAGATCTAAATTTAAGAGCTAAAACTATAAAACTTCTAGAAGAAATATAGAAGAAAATGCCTCTAACCTTAGGTTAGGCAATGATTTAGAAAAGACACTAAATCCATTAAAGAAAATTTGAGGGGCACCTAGGTGGCTCAGTCGGTTAAGCATCCGACTTTAGCTCAGGTCATGATCTCGTGGCTTGTGAGTTTGAGCCCCACATCGGGCTCTGTGCTGACAGCTCAGAGCCTGGAGTCTGCTTCCAATTCTGTGTCTCCCTATCTCTCTGCCCCTCCCTCACTCATGCTCTGTCTGTCTGTCTCTCTCAAGAATAAATAAACATTAAAAAAATTTTTTTAATAAAATTTGATAATTGGATTTCCTCAAAATTAAAAATTTCTTAGGAAAAAAAAATCCTAAAACTTATATAGAATCACAAAAGACCCTGAATAGCCTAAAGCAAATGTTGAGAAAGAAAAACAAAGCAGGAGACATCACACTTTCTGATTTCAAGCTATATTTATAAAGTGATAGTAACCAAAACAACATGGTACTGGAATAAAAACACATAGACCAATGGAACAGGACCAAGGGCCCAGAAATAAACTCACACATTTACAGTCAACTAATATTTGATAAAGGAGCCAAGAATATTTAATGGAGAAAAGACAGTCTCTTCAATAAATGGTGCTTAGAAATTGGATATTCACATGTAAAAGAATAAACTAGAACACTCCTTTCCACCATTCAAAAAAAGAACTTGAAATGGATTAAAGACATAAATGAAAGACTGGGAACCATGAAACTCCTAAGAAAAAAGATAGCTTAAAAAGCTCCTGGACAGGGACGCCTGGGTGGCTCAGTCGGTTAAGCATCCAATTTCGGCTCAGGTCATGATCTCACAGTTTGTGAGTTGGAGCCCCACATCAGGCTCACTGCTGTCAGCACGGAGCCCACTTTGGATCCTCTGTCTCCCTCTCTCTCTCTGTCCCTCCCCCTCTTACACTCTTTCAAAAATAAATAAAACATTAAAAAAAATTAAAAACAAAAAGCTCCTTGACATGAGTCTTGATTTTTTTGGATGTGACACCTAAAGCACAGGCAACAAAATAAAAAAATAAAGAAGGACTACAGCACACTAAAAACTCCGCATGATAAAAGAAATAACAAAATGAAAAGGCAACCTGCAAAATGGTAGAAATATTTGTAAATCATATACCTTATAAGGGGTTAAAATCTAAAATATGTAGAGAACTCATACAACTTAATAACAGGAAAACAATCCAATTTTAAAATGAGCAAAGGACCTGAATAGGCATTTTCCAAAGAAGATATTCAAATGGCCAACAGGTACAGGAAAGCATGCTCAACATTACTAATCATCAGGGAAATGCAAAATCAAAACCACAATGAGATATGCCTTCATACCTGTTACAATGGCTATCATCAAAAAGACAAGAGATAACAGGTGTTAGCAAGGAGATAGAGAAAAGGAACACTTATGCACTGTTGGTGGGAATATAAATTGGTGCATCCACTATAGAAAACAGTGTAGAGGTTCCTCAAAATATTAAAAATAGAACTACCACATGATCTACAAATTCCATGTCCTGGTGTTTATCCAAAGAAAATGAAAACACTCAAAAAGATATGTGTATCTTTATGTTTATTGCAGCATTATTTACAATAGTTAAGGTATGGAAGCAATCTAAGTGTCCATAGATGAATGAATGGATAAAGAAAATGTGTTATGTACACACACACACACACACACACACACACACACACACACAGAAGAATACTATTCAGTAATAAACAAGAAGAAAATCCTGCCATTTGCAACAACATGGATGAAACTTGAGGGCATTATGCTAAGTGAAATAAGTCAGAAAAAGACAAATACTATGTGATATCACTTATATGTGAAATCTGAAAAACAAAATAAAAGAAAACCCAAACCCATAGAAAAAGAGATCAGATTTGTAATTAACAGTGGTGGGGATGTGAGGAGGCATGAGAATTAGGTGGAGGTAGTCAAAAGGTACAAATTTCCAGTTATAAGATATGTAAGTACTTGGGATGAAATGTAAAACATGATGACTATAGTTGAACATTGCTGTATGGTATATTTTAAAGTCCCTAAGAGTAAATTATAAAATTTTCATCACAGGAAAAAAACTTTTACTCTTTTTTAAAAGTTTATTTGTTCTGAAAGAGAGAAACAGCATACATGCCAGAGAATGGGAGAGGGGCAGAGGGAGAGAGAGAGAAAATCTTAAGTAGGCTCCACACCCAGCACAGAGTCCAAGATGGGGCTCGACGCAGGGCTCTATCTCACGACCATGAGATCAGGACTTGAGCCCAGATCAGGAGTCGGATACTTTACCAACTGAGCCACCCAGTTGCCCCTATTTTCTCTTTATTTTTCATGTATTGATATGAGATGATGGATATTGACTAAACTTATTGTGGTTGTGGGGAAATAGGTTCTACTTACATAAATGGGTTAGAAAAAAGCTTAGGGTGGAAAGCCACCACCACGGGGCAAAAGCACTCGAGATTAGGTAGTGAGATATTGTAATGGGATCATGAGTACTTTCCATTCTGACACCAATATACTATTGTACACTTGTGTACTATTGTATACTATTGATCACAAACTCCACTTGCCCTCAAGATCCTTTGCTTACACACAAGTTAATGATTACTATCTGATTGTTTTCTTCCATTCACCATGTGTGTAAGATCTTGTTTTCTTCACATTCGCCACATGGGTAATATCTTGTTTTCTCCACGTTCACCATGTGGGTAATATCTTGTGAACTCAAATACGGAGACGAAACCCCTGTTTGGGGCTCTTGTCTCCTCCCAGACATTAGCCTCTCACATATTCAATTCTGCATCCACTGTCTTGCTGGACAAGAGAGAACTCCAGGCTCATAGTCTGCAACATGTGGTAACCATTTCACAGTATGTATAAATCAAGTCATTATGCTGTACACCTTAAACTTACATAGTGCTATGTATGTGTCATTGTGTCTCAATGAAACAAAAAAAAAATTAAGCTTCTGCTCTTCAGGAGACAGATAGAGGAATGAAAAGACAAGCCACAGTCTGAAAGAACACATTTGCAAGTCATATATCTGATAGAGAACTTTTATCCAGAATATATAACAAATCTCAAAATTCAGTAGCAAGAAAACAACCCAATTAAAATGGCAAAGATTTGAACAGATACTTCACCAAGAAGATATATGGATGATGAAGAAGCACATGGAAAGATACTCAGCATCATTAAAAGACAAAACCACAATGAATAACTCTAGACAACTACTGGAAGTTTTCAAAGACTGACTCTACAAAGTATTGGCAAGGATGTGGAGCAGCTGACCAGCTCAGACCATCCTGGTGGGAATGGAATATGACACAAGCCACTTTAGAAGCAGTCTGGCAGCTTCTTCCAAAGTTACACAGACACTACTGTATGATTCAGCACTCCTATGTGTTGATCCAAATGAGGAGGAGATGACAATATTAAATAGGCCCCCTGTTTACAAACAACTTGAGTTTATCATGCTTCATTATTAGAGAAAAATGCCATGGAATAAGTCTTTGTATTTCTAGACTTGTGTACACACAAAGATGACTGTGCATGCCAGCTTTATTTGTAATAGCCCAGAGCTGAAAACAACCCATATGTCCCTCAAATGGTAAAATGATAAATTGTAGAATAGCCACACAGTAGAATACTACTCAGTGATTAAAAAAAAAGAGAAAATGAATGGACTCTTGGTACATGGCAACAACATGGATCAATGTCAAAATAATTGGACTGAATGTAAGATTCCATTATATAAAATTCTAGGTGATGGAAAGTAATCCATAGTGAGAGAAAGCAGGTCAGTGGTTGTCTGGGGACTTGGGGGCAAGGAGGAATGGGAGTGAGGGATTACACAAGTACATGAGCAAAATTTTGAAGATGATGGATATGTTCACTATGTTCATTGTGATTATTGTTCTCTGGGTGAACATATATGTCAAACATCAAACTGCATGTTAAATTTGTGCAGTTCATTATATGTCAGTTATACATTAATAAAGATGTTTAAAAAACAAAGAACAAACGCCAGTGCTAACACAGACTTTACAATGGGTAAGTCTGACTTCCACTCCCAGGCAGGGACATCATGCCATCTGTTGGCTTGGTCCAGTTAGCACTTTCATTCTGCTGGATGGTGCTGCTCTGCTTGCTTGGCTTTCTGCATGAGCTGCCAGTGTCCTTCAAGGGAGGATATCACTTCCCCCATGGAAACCAATGACTCCATCTAGCTGGCCTTAGGTTGTGACTTTTTGTCCTCAGCTCTATGCATAGGAGCACTGTGTATAAGTACCTTACATTCGTACTTGCAGCACGCTTAGAAGAACTTTTCACTCTCCTTTTTTACTTTTTTTTTAAATCCTAAAAAAAAAATTGTTTTTAATGTTTATTTTTGAGACAGAGAGACAGAGCATGAGCATGAGCAGGGGAGCGGCAGAGAGAGAGGGAGACACAGAATCCGAAGTAGGTTCCAGGTGTCAGCAGAGAGCTGAATGCAGGGCTCAAACCCACAAACTGTGAGATCATGACCTGAGCTGAAGTCAGACGCTTAACCTACTCAGCCCCTTTAGTCTCTCTCCTTGAGTATCCTTTTCCTCCATGACTTGGGCTGTTGTTTGTGAGCTCTAGAAAGACAAAGATTTATTCCATGGCATTTTCTCTAATAATGAAGCATGACAGACTCAAGCTGTTTGTAAACAGAGGACCTATTTAATATTTTCATCCCCTCCTGGATGGACAACATCTCCCCTTTAATCTTTGAAAACAAAAGCCTGATATCTCTGGACAATAATGCAGAGGTTTCAGAATGACACCCCATGAGGCATATCCCAAGGCAGATGTGTTTTGTTTGGTCCATCTAATGTTTAAAGTATTTTTTAAATATTGCTAATATTTAAAAAGGAAGATTTCCTGTAAAGATTTAGATTTCCGTCTCTTCTTTAAAATTAAGATCTGACATCATTAGTGCAACATTCCCACATGGCAACATCAGGCAACATCAGCCAAGTAGCAACTTTGTCCTTTAGGCAGGGAATGGGTATGATTCCCTCCCAATCAGATGGGGGGCCCCAAATGTGGGGCGACCAGACTGAGTGGAAGCCAGTGGCCTGGGCAATGAAAGAATTCACATGAGGCAGAACAAAGGAGATAGAAGTTTATTGAATACACCGAAGGGAGCAGTGGGCAGGACAGCAGAGGAGAGACTAACTGTCTGCCACAAGGCAGTGGGTGGGGACTGTATTTAAAGAGGGAAGGTGAGGTGGTATGGTGACCAATGGAATTTTCCCTTTTTTGGAACTGTGCCTGGCTGTAAGTAACCCATTGGTCAGCTAGGGCTTATGGATATTTTGAGGTAGGCTGCCTGATGGGCCGGGTCTGTATTCAGCCAGGAGGTTGGGGTCACTGTGGGCCCTTTTGCCTTGATCAAGTTTTCATGGCTCAAGTCTGTTACTTAAAAGTGACCTCTACAATAAGGGCAAATGCTCTCTGGTTTGTCCAAATCCCCACTTAGCTGGCTTTACTCAGTTCACATACTTGCTTGACTCTTCCATAGGCATTTGAGGTAATGACTTCTGCAAGAGAATTTCCTATCCTCCACAGATCTGTTTACTCTCCATAGTAGCCTGAAAAACAGCTTCCCAAAGACATCCAAATCCCATTCCCTGGAACTTGTGAATGTGCCCTCGTATGGCAAAAGAGGCTTTGCAGGTGTGATTAAATGAAGGATCTTGAGATGGTGAGATTACCCTGCATTATTCGGGTGAGCCCTAAATGCAGTCCCAATTGTTGTTACAAGAGGGAGGCAGAGAGAGTGAAGTTTGATGACAGAAGATGGCAATGTGATCAAGCAGCAGGAAGAGTAAAGGCCATGTGCCGAGGAACCAGGAGCCAAGGAATTAGGACAGAGGCCAGAGAAAGGGAAAAGGCAAGGCAAAGAAGGCTCTTTCTGAGCCCCTGGAGGGAGCACATCCTTGCTGACACTCTGACTTTAGCCCAGTGTATCTGATTTCAGACTTCTGACCTCCTGAACCGTGGGAGAATAAAGGTGTGTTTTTCAAGCCTCCAGCTTTGTAGTCATTTGCTGCAGCAGCCACAGGAAACTAATAAACTGTCCCTGGATGGGAAAGGGACTTTGGGAAGAGACTACTTTAATTGAATTTGCCCTCCTAAAGGCAAGAAGGGAACCTGCTTGTACCTCTCTTGCTAAAAGCCATAAAAGTAGAACACAAGTAAATCTCTAACAGGCCACCTGCGTGCTGTGATCCTTCCTACGACACTATTACACATTTCCCCCATGTTAAAGCAGTTCACAGGTCAAGGGTTGTGCTTTTAAAAATATTTTTCTTTTGAATGTTTGTTTATTTTTGAGAGAGAGAGCACAAGAAGGGGAAGGTCAGAGAGACAGCGGGGCAGAAGATCTGAAGAGGGCTCTGCACTGACAGCAGTGAGCCCGATGCAGGGCTTAAACCCACAAACTACAAGATCATGACCCGAGCCAAAGTCAGACGCTCAATCTCTCAATCGACTGAACCATCCAGGCGCCCCCAGGGGCTGTGTTTTTAACATGTTATTCCCAGGATCATGTTGAGTTTCCTCAAGCAAAGGGATCAGTTCTCTCACTGTCTGTGTAAATGAATAGAACGTCTGTCACTTTATATATAGGTTTACTACTATCTACTTTCCTTCTTCACTACTGGAACCTATAAAGGAAGAAATTAATTAAATAATTTGAGTTGCTAGGAAAGAATCCCAAATTCTCATACAGTGAGGTGGATGGATGATATACAGGAAGCTAGATCACCACTTATATTTATCGTCTCAAATCCCCCAGTGAGTCCAACAAAATATTAGTTTAGAAAAGTCAGTTTTAGTCATAAAATCCAATTGTTTCTTCCTTCAGTTTAGAAAAGAGAAATAAACATCTGGAAGATTTAATTAGGAGGCCCAGAAAGAAAGCAAGAAAATCAAGGTAAGTTTTCTCTTTGTTTCTAAATAATAATGTCTTTAACTTTAAAACATAAGTCTAATGAATAATACATTTAAAAAACTTTTTTTTTCCTTTTCTTAATTTAAGATACACTATATGCAAGTGCTTGGTATTTTGCCTGGCATAAAATAGTTGGTTGATGAATGTTTTTTGTAGAACTTGAATTGGAAAGCCAGAATACCTGCCCTCATGGAACTTACAATCACCTCTAAGGAAGATTATATAAAGATATGAGCTAATATTTTGTCTACACCAAAACAGCTTACATATATATCTTATGACCAGATTTTCTTACACTAATATTAAATCTTATAATACATACATTATTTCTGTAATTTTGATGCTACAAGGTATATGCACAAGTCCTATGGGGTTGATTAAGACCATAGCAGGATATTAAAATGGGATTCCTCACGGCCTAGTCCCTGAGGTGCTAAAAAAACAGTTATCAGTTCTCAAAGTGAGAGTGAGTTTCCCCATGTGCAGAGTTTCTGAAGGAAATTGCAAAGAACTGCTTTCAGGACTCCTATCTCTTGACCAGATCCAATGTATAAAAAGTGTGGAGAGTGGGGAAGACTGGAAAAGAAATTTCTTTGAATCCATCATATCGTGAGCTCCCATTGCCCCCAAGTAATTCTACCTCTTTTGCTTAAAGCCTGGTGTGGGGGTTTCCAGAAGATCAACTTGAGAGCTTTGATATGCATGCCTAAAAGTTGGGAAACAGAACACCAGTGACACACCATGCCTGAGATAACTAAAGCAAGCTGTGGCAGATCCACAGAGGGGCTGTGATGGGGTGGCCTGTTCTCTCTGAGCTCGTCAGCAGGACAAAAGATGTGTGTGATAGTTTCTTAAGAACCAGACAGGAGAGAGTTGAGTTATCTTGGGCTCTGCCCAAAGCTGCCTGGAGGGCTACCAGCACCAAGAGGCCAGAAGGGAATGCCAGATTTTTAGAGGCTGATGGAGTATCAGGTGACCACCAGAAGGGAGATGCATTGGCCTTGGTCAAGGGAACTGCAGGACAGAGGTCCCTAGCAGTGGCAAGCTCCACAGACGCAGTCAGCTTAGCCACTACAAGCCCAGAGACTGAAGTCACCATACCAAGTAAAAATGTCCCAGCACCTTACTTCTCCTCCCTCCTCCTGCAAATGGGGGACATGGTGAGTGAAGAGGGAGCAGAAATTGACCCCCAATGGCAGGTGGTGCTCCCAACTACATGCCTTAGCTTGGCAAGGGGGAGGAGAAGTCCTACTTTTGAATGAAGATTAAAGGATTAATATGCAAGACCGGACATTCTGCTTACTGAATTGAGATTGTGTTCGTGCCCCACAGTGAGGACTGACCTCACCTTAGAGTTAGCCAACGACATCACTGGGCCTGCTGCATATTCAGCCAATGGCAAAGGAAAAGCTTTCTTGAGTGAAGAAAGTCTAAAGCAGAAATGGGAAGCAGATATTAAAGTTGAGTTTTGACTATGTCATGAGTCACGAATGTTCAGCATACCATTTGCAATACAACTATGTTTTGAGAATTAAAACCCCTTAGCAGATTATCCTACTATTTGCAAAGTGATAGGTTAACTATGATTTTTTCCCCCTAATACGAAAGAATACAATCTGATGCCTGGCATATTACAGATGCCCTATAGTTGCTAATTTAAACTGAATATGAATCTTCTCTGAATTGCTGTCAGAAACTGTGGAATATTTTTCCCATCCTTATTTCAAAATAAGAAAATTTGCATATAAATTCACAGATTTCACTAGTACAGCTAGTTGTTTATTTAGCCTATTTTCACAGTGGATTTGAGGCCCATTTGTGTAAACTTCGAATGGCCTTTGAAGTCAGGGGGTGAGCTGAAGTAGAAGAGCCCTTTCCGGCTGGTCAGTGATGTTTCTTAGAAAACTGGAGACTTACAGGAGCCTTCAGCCACCACCGTCCTTGAAGCTTCCCCTCAGCACAGGGAACACACTTTAGACTACCTCTGCACTTCCTCAGAATTGTGGTGCTCCTGTCGCTGACTGTCTTCAGTAGTGGAAAGAGTGGGAAATTCGGAGATAAAAGCGAGCACGTTAGTAGTTTCAGATGTCTTTTTTTTTTTTTTTTTTTTTTTTTTTGCTTCTAGTTCTCTATCATTTTCAAGAGCCGGAATCTAATCCTAAAGAAGTCCATGAGAATGTTAAAACACAAGACTGTGGCTCAATATTTTTATTTAATTGCAACGAGACTGATCCATATATTACACACTGAAAAGCTTTCTCTGAATCTTTTAGGTGCTCATAGTTCTATCCTAACTGGCAATTTCTCCTTGAAAGTGAAGGCAAGAACATATTAAATAATGGCATACTTGTTCACTAGGGTCTCTATTTTAGCCTGCCACTTTTTTTTTTTTTTTAACATTATTCTCTATCTCCTACAGACCAAGAAGATTAGAATATCATCCAAAGTCCTTGACCGTGGTAGGTCATACTGATGATCACTATAAAGAATGTTCTGTTTCCATGTAATTTGACCGTAGCACAAGATTAAATAGGAGTTCCTAAAGTTACATTTTAGTAATGTTCAGTGTCGCTTTCCTTTCTGTCCTCAGATGAGGCCTCTTTGACCTCTGATCATCATACATCCTGTAACTGGGAACCTTCCTTCTGAAATTTTCCTTGTATTCATCCTCTTCACTGCATCCCTACAGCCACTGCCACATGTCAGGCCCTCATCATTTCTCATCTGGCCTATGACAGTCATCTCCTACTTGTTTCTGCCTCCAGCTTGGCACCCCTTGCTTTCATCCTCCACAGAGTAGACAGAGAGTCATCTTTCAGAAGCAAAAAAGATGATGCCCCTTCCCTACATAAAACCCCTCAGTGGTTCCCACTTGCATCCTGGATCAAATCGAGCTCCCTAGCGCAGCATGTAAGGTCCTCTATGATCTGGCCCTCACCCTCCTATCCAGCTTTCTCATTCACTGCTTCCTCTTTGTCATCATACACCAAACCACATCTAACCACTTGCCATTTTCCAAACATGCTGTTATTTTTATGCCTTCCTGGTATGGCCCATGCATCTTCCCCTGCCAGGAATGTTCTCTCTCAATTCCTTTTCTCCTCTTACTTCAGTTCCCACCTCACAGACTTACAGACCAGTTCAAGCTCCATCTCCTGTATAAAGCCTCTCCTGCCCTGTCTCCCACATGCAACTGACTGGCTTCCTACCACGTGCCCACACTGTCCCCTTTGATAAAACAGCACCTGCAACATTTCATTACTGTTCTCTACTTGCACATCCCTTAACTTGACTAGAACCCTTTTAGTGCAGGGATTGTCTCATATTCATTTTGGTATCCCCCAGCACCTATCCCCTAATAGGTACTAAATAGGAGGGGGTGTTAGGCAGACTCAGGACCCAGGACCAATGCTACCCATGGTGGAGTAATTCCTAATATAAGATGTAGCCACTGGTGCCCTTGTCCTACCCCAGGCCAAGGGTATGTGTTCATGAAAACCTGTGGCCTATTTGTGATATAGCTTTGTGGAAGAGGGGTACAGTCAAGGGCATGTCTGTATATGCTCCACTGAGACCCAGCTGTTCTAATAGTGAAGTTATGAGAATACCTTAATACTACCTACCAGTTCTTAGTTATACTGTGCTGGTAAGTCATTTTATGAAATATTTACATTCTTGTTTCTATTCCTTTTTCTTCATTCTGCCAGCTGGCAACCAAACCAAGGAGGATGAAACTCAACCACCCTTGTTCCTTGCCATGTTCCTTAATGAGAAAAAGGTTGAAACAAAAAAAAATATTTATTAAAATATAGTATTGGTGTTATCTGTGAAGTTTATCCATCTACAGGCTGTACTACTTTTCCATATGCATATAAGAATTAGCTGTTTATGCAAGAATTGTATATATAATTAAGAATGCCATATGTAATCAAGAATCAGCTGTCCTGTCACTGAATGCCTGTGTTTCCTAAAAACTTGATACATTTTTTTCCTTTCATTTTTAGATGCCAGATATTTTAGAAGGAAATAGAAATTATTTAAATTAAATAGGATTGAAGATTAAACATTAATCATTTTCATCAACCAGTCCAGGAGCAGTCATTACTAAGTATAGTAACCAGATCAATCATACAAATGATACATTAAAATCTGTATAAATGATGAAATTATACATCCTAAAAATTGTGATTACTTTTCTTCTAATTTATTCCTGTGAACGACAAAACATATTTACTTTAACATAAACAGAGGAACAAGTGGCTTCTTTTGCAAATGTCTATTTTCATTCACACAATATCACTTCCATATTATCAAGCCTTTAAGGACACATAAAACAGTAATGTATCTCATTCCAACTTTTTGTTTCTGCCTGTAGGACATCGTTTTTCTCTTCCGGCAGGCAAGCTCTTCCTACTACCAACCAAATTTTAAGACACTAATTCTGAAATCCTTTGGAATTAAAACACAGATGAAAGGGGAGGACTGGTCCTTTGAGACCTAACTCATAATTTCTACTTTAACATAGTTTTGAGGAATTAGTTCTGAATTTAAACAAAGGAACCAGAGACAGCTGATTTTGTGAGATATATCAGAAAAACAAATGTGCCTACATGCATATTATCCTTTTGCTAAATCCCAGAACCAGGATGGAGATGTAGCTGTTGAATCAACTATTGGAAGGGAGAAATTATTTTAGCTTGCTGAAATTAGTTTTGCACTGAAATTACTCAGGTAAGTACAAGAGAAGAATATATGGAGAATATATATCTGCACTTGAAGGAAGCGCTGAATAAATAAAAGCTATTATTATTGTTATTTTTGCTGAGGAATTCTGTAAGACAGATCTTATGTGAATTTTGAAACAGAAATTTTAACTTCTCAAATTCAAAAAGTTGCAATACCATTTAAGACAAATGATGAGAAATGCACAGAAAAATGCAGCTGTGACAGTGTTGTGTTTCAGAAAATTAAGCATTGAAAGTTTTGGAAATGATTCCAGTTTTAAAAAGAGATATTGTTTCCCTGGAGGATCCCCTCCAGGGAAAATCAAAAACATGACAGGAGAAAGACAAATATTAACATAAAGATGGCTAATGCAGTTCTGCAATCTGTACACGATTGTGATGAAACTTTTGGAAAGGAGGGATTAACATAGGCTGTCTGCAAACAGGAGCGTGTGCCTAAGCACCACATTTACCATGTATGTTATTAGACATTTATGATATTTTACCTGCAGGTTGTCTCAAAATGAATGTGCCTCCTCTGGTGCATGACTGAAGGATGCTCAGTCTAAGCCTGTACTTCTTTCAAAAAACATTTAGTGACTTTCAATAAACTGTGTGACAGCCTCTATGTTAGATGCCAAGGACACAAAGAAAAATCAGGCAAGGAAGGACTACATAATCCAAAGAAGATAGATACACTGTTCTAGAGTGGGGTGCAGGTGTAACTGTCCAGGGTACGCTAGAAGCATAGATGAAATGACCCAGGACTATGTCAGAGAAATTCAGGACACCTGAGCCAGATCTGTCCCTGACTGGACAGTCCCCAGACAGATAGAAGGGGAAAACAACAGCACAGTCAAAGCACAGAGGCATGATAGGTTGTATTACATCCCATGAACCACAAGTCATGTCTAAAACCCACATTCTTCATGTGGCAGGAGGTGAAGATGGTCATGAATAGCATTGTATGCCTGGCCAAAAAATCTGAACTTTATCCTTATGAAATCTCAAGCTCCAAAAGCTTTAAAGTAGAGGAATGATGTGGTCATATATGCATTTTGAAAGATCACCTTAAAAGTGATGTAAAGGGTAGGTTGATGGTGGGTGATGCTATAATCAGAAGTACCCGTTAGGGGCACCTGGGTGGCTCAGTCAGTTGAGCGTCCGACTTCGGCTCAGGTCATGATCTCACAGTTCATGGTTTGAGCCCCACGTTGGGCTCTTTGCTGACAGCTCAGAGCCTGGAGCCTGCTTCCGATTCTGTGTCGCCCTCTCTCTGCCTGCCCCCCACCCCCAGCCCCCGTCATGCACACTTGCTCATTCTCTCTCTCTCTCTCAAAAATAAATAAACGTTTTAAAAATAATAAAATAATAAAAGATTGTGACACTTGCCTATAGAAATAAAACTCTGGGTATGAGCAAGTAGCATATGTAATTCCGGAAGCTCCACTCTGAAATATTTACAAAGGACTCTAGGAGTCAGTATGAATTCATAATTGTACCTCTGGGGTACTTTGTGAAACTGAACATAGATCCTCCCGTATTTAGCAAGGCCAACCTTGCATGAAGAACAATTAGAACATAGCTTTTAAGAAATTCCAGTGAGCACGATATGGTGAAAAATTCAATGGCACTAATGTACACTTGAGGGTCCTTATAATAAATGGGGCCAAGGTCAACAAAGATGTTCTGAGAAGAGAATTTCTGTGATTTCACAGCACAACCACTCTACTGATGAATTCCACTTCCATTTGGACTAGAGGATTTGAACATCCCTATCAGAGACCTTTGGTACTCGGAGAATAGGGTCTAGGAAGAAGTCAGTTCCCTCTCTCCCATGTCTCTCCTTTACTCTGATGCTACTACCACACAACACTCTGACGCCAGATGTGTGGTGTTTTTTCACACACCGAGCATCCGACAGCAATTCTCTGTGACATCCGCTGGGTGTCCTACAATTTAAATCAATTCTGACACTCCCCACCTGGAGGTAGCATCAGACTCCACAGGGTAAGGGCTCAGTCCCACAAGACTGCCCTCACTCCACGGCAGATGCCTATCACTAGTCCAGGTGATGACCAGCTATAAATCAGAGGTTCCGACAAACCCCTCCTCAGGTTTGATTAATTTGCTAGAGCACCTCACAGAACTTAGGGAAACACTTACCTTTAACAGTTTATAAAAGGATACAGATGAAAAACCAGACTAAGAGTTACACAGAAGGAGGTCTTGGGAGGATCCTGAGTGCTCTGTCCCCATGGAGTTGGGGTGTGTTCCCTTCCTGGTATTTGGAGGTATTCGTCAACTGAGAAATTAATTGAATCCTATCCTTTTGGGATTTTTATGGAGGTGTCCTCATGTAGCCATGACTTATTAAATCCATGTCCAATCCTTTTCCTCTTTCTGGAAAATAGACAGTAGAGCTGAAAATTCCAACCTCCTAATCATGGTCTGGTCTTTCTAGTGACCAGCCCCCAGCCAGGAGCCATCCAGAGCTCACAGAGTTGCCTCGTTAGAACAAAAGATGCCCCTAATGCTGTTCTCACTTAGGAATTGACAAAAGTTTTAGGTACTCTATGACAGGAACTGGGGCAGAGACCAGTATATATATTTTCTTCTATCTCACAAATAGGTGTAAAAACTACAGTACATAAATACATGAGGAATTACTACAACTAATACATCTTTTTAATATACTCTTCCCTTTATTGAGGGATGATCTACATACTGTAAAAGACACCTATTTTAAGTGTAGAACTCAGTGATTTTACAAAGTAAATGTACAGTCATGCAATAATCCCTACAATCTAGTTTTAGAATATTTCCATCTCACACACCCCAAATCTCCTCTAGCCTACTGGCAGCCAATCACTGCTTTCACCCCCAATTTCTTCAGGATTCTGGTCAGTCTTGTTCTTGGGAAACATACAAGAGAAGGGTTAGTACGACAAACTGTGATCAGCTGCTGTGTCTGAACATGAGGCATTAAGGCTGCTACTTGGTTACTTTCTTGGTATTTCACTATCATCTGCCATGACCCATCTAGTAGGGTCCAGCTGGCAAATTAAATTGGAATTTGATGGAGACCACCACCCTATGAGAGTGGCACACACTTCTACCATTCCCTTGGGATGTGGGTGTGCTTTTAATTTACTATCTCCATTGGGAAGGAGAGTAGTAGTGGCAGCTTGAGAAGCTTCCACTGAGCCCTTCACACTCTTAATACCCTTGATAGCTCCCCAAGGAACCAATGTAACCAACCACCAAGTATGTCCATTCCATCTGTACTTTCAGGGACCATATATGGTGGGTTTGATAACCTGAAGGATCCACTGTTGGCTGGACCCAGGATGAGACTCCATTTATTGCCTGGCTCCTTTATACTCCTACTCTAAAAGGGGGCCATGTTGGCATGTTAGATCCTGGATATAACATCAGTTCAGACCTTGTGTCCAAGAATCCTCCAGAGGCCTGGGTGTTCCCCTTTCCTCAATGCATGATTACTGTGAGTAAATGTCCGTCCTTTGAAGAAGGATGGGGGATTCACAACTGAATGGCAACTATTGTGGGGTTTCAGGACTCCCCATCATAGTACCTGGCTTCTCTGCAGTTACTGGGTTCTGGAATTGAGAACCAGCTCAGGCGCAGCTGAGGAGGGGACCATGACTTTTTCCTGGGTGACTGCCCTCAACACCCTCCCGATCTTTCTTGATTTCTTTAATTGTATAAATTAACACTAAGTTGAGTGCCCATGTATCTTATTAACCATTGCCGTGGCTCTCTCCAGGTTACTCCTCCTGCTCGTTCTCCAGTCCTCTCCCTATCAGACTTTGCAGCTCATGGTGACGGTGATAACTGAGCCCACCCTGTTGGATGGTTAAGGGATGCCATCTGGTCTTTGTTGTCATCCACTCATCCTCATTGCTATCAGCCCAGTTCTGTAACAGCATCCTTTACCCTCAGCCTGGGCTACAGAGGACAACCCACCACTGGCCTCACTGAGGCTGGAACCCTTCTTGCCTCTGCATTCCTCATTGCTTTGGTAGATGGAGTGTCCTCCAGGCCCTCTCCCAGAATGTGAGCTGGTGAGTCTTCCAGCCTTACATAGTAGATCCATTCCAACAGGCTTACGTTTAGGAGCCAGGCAGAGGAGGAGGGGCCGGTGAGGTGGAAAGAGAACTAGGAGAGTAAGGTTGTCACTGAGTCTAGAGAAACAAGTGTGAAAGAAGCGGGGAACGGGGCTCAGATGAGGACTTTGGGGTTTAGCAAGATGGAGATGTTTTACTGTTGAAAAGAAAAAGCCCAGTTGGAATAGGTGGAGAAGAAAGTTGAAAGGTGAGCTAGTGAAGTTTTACTGTGTCAGAAAGCAGGGAAATGAGGCTGTTGCTGAAGGGGAACAGGGGCCACGGGAGTTTTGTTTTTTTTTAATTTTTTTTAACGTTTTTATTTATTTTTGAGACAGAGAGAGAACATGGACGGGGGAGGGGCAGAGAGAGAGGGAGACACAGAATCGGAAGCAGGCTCCAGGCTCTGAGCCATCAGCCCTGAGCCCGACGCGGGGCTTGAACTCACAGACTGTGAGATTGTGACCTGAGCTAAAGTCGGACGCTTAACCGACTGAGCCACCCAGGCACCCCGAGTTTTGTTTTTTAACTTGGGCAATATTACCGTATGTTTGTATGTTCATGGGAGCAATGGATTGGAGAAGTAGAAATGTATTATGAGGTAGAAAAGAGAGGGCTATCTTTGAAATACACGTTTTTGAGCAGGGGATAGGATGCGCACCACAAATGGTGGATGCCCTTGGTGGGCCTATAAATATTTTTGTTGTAACAGAAAGGAGGGCAGAGCCTAGGTGTACAGAAGGACATAAGTGGAGGGTTTTGTGGACAATGATCAGGTGATTGTGCTTTTGTCTGTCCATTCTTTTCAAGGCAATATGAGCTGGGGAGGTCTGTGAATTGTGCAGAAAGAGAACCAGATGGGAAGAGCAGCCGGGAGAGAATGTAGGACCTCCTCCTAAGTTAGGAGAGCTTAGAGAGCCATGACTTCTTTGTGTGTGTGTGTGTGTGTGTGTGTGTGTGTGTGTGTGTGTGTATTTTAAATGTTTATTTTTGAGAGAGAGCATGAGCAGGGGAAGGGCAGAGAGAGGGGCAGACACAGAATCTGAAGCAGGCTTCAGGCTCTGGGCTGTCAGCACAGAGCCCGATATGGGGCTCAAACCCACAAACTGTGAGATCACGACCTGAGCCGAAGTCAGACGCTTAACTAACTGAGCCACCCAGGTGCCCCAGAGCCACAACTCCTACGAAAGCTTTCCTTATTTTCTGTTTCTTTTTCCTGTCATGTCCCCTTTTCATAAGGAATTTCTTTCAGAGGTAAAGTATAGCACAAAAAGCCCAATTCTTTTCTTTAGCCCTTGCTAGGTGAAGTCTTTGCTTGCATGTAATGAACACACCATTTTTTTTGCTTGATGTTTTTTCATTTCCTATTAAGCCTACAATTAAACTTCAGTTGCGAATTTGTGGAGAACAGATGTCACTGGTAACAATATAACAAATTCAACAAATATTTTCTGTGTTATCACAGAGTGTACTCTTCTGTAACCGTGACGCCTAGGCACACTGATCCCTGGCCTCAAGATGTTTAAAGACAAGACACATAATAAACTATATATTGTGTTGAAGGTAGTAAGCACTGTGAGTGAAGAATAGAGAGAAGGAAATAGGCAGTGGGGGAGAGGAGGAGGGAAGGCTGGAGGGTTGCGATTTTAAATTAGGAGGTGAAGGTAAGCCCTCAAGGTAACAGCTGAGCAAGAGTTTAAGGGACATGAGGAAGTTCCTCAGCTATGTGGTAACCTGGAGAAATATAACACAGAACAAAAACTGGTGCTTAATGAGCCCATTTGCCAAAGAGGCTGAAGGAACACTTAAGTAATCAGAGGAAGAGAAGGCTCTGCTTTTGCAAATTCTAAGGGAATACAATGACCAAAGGAGAAATTCAACTGTGGATCTGCCTGAGTTGTAGGAAGAGAATAACCAGGATGTGGTATATTCCTGGAAAATGAGTATCTTCAGACAGATA
Source organism: Neofelis nebulosa (assembly GCF_028018385.1). Classification (NCBI taxonomy): domain Eukaryota; kingdom Metazoa; phylum Chordata; class Mammalia; order Carnivora; family Felidae; genus Neofelis; species Neofelis nebulosa. The sequence goes on from NC_080787.1 coordinate 24,834,497, forward strand.
GGTGCAGAGGTGAGAGAAAAAGAGAACGTGGGGAAATATTTGGAAAGACCTAAATAAATTAGTAGATACTTTCTTTCTTTCTTTGTTTTTTTTTAAATTAAGATTTTTAAAGTAATCTCAGTTCCCAATATGGGGCTCAAACTCACAATCCCAAGATCAAGAGTCACACATGCTCTACTGACTGACCCAGCCAGGTGCCCTTAAATTAGGAGATAGATTCTTAATTCCATAAATCAAGGATTGGAACCAGCTAAGGGGGAGAGCTCTGGGTGGGCACTATGGGAAATCTGCTTATTATTGGGAGAATGTAGATCATAACACAGGATTTGTAAGCACCAAGATCAGGGTAAGTATTTTACTTCCCTGATCCACGGGCAACTACTTTTTATTTTTGATGTTTATTTATTTATTTTGAGAGATATAGAGAACTCGCAGGGGAGGGGCAGAGAGAGGGAGACAGAGAATTCCAAGCAGGCTCCGCACCCTCAGCTTGGAGTCCAAGGCGGGGCTGGAACTCACAAACTGTGAGACTATAACCTGAATGGAAACCAAGAATTGGATGCTCAACACTGAGCCACGCAGGCACCCCAACTACTTTTTATTTTAATACCAATTGGGCAGTCACATAGGTTTCTTTGTTTTCTGTTTGTATGTTTTTATTTTTCCTAAATTCTGCATATAAGTCACTTCCAGGATAGGCACACTTTGTCTCTGATGAGTATTAGGTAGCTGGCTGCCTGAAGTTCAAGTCACAAATAAAATCAATTAGTAATCATTTAATACCTGGTGTGGCAGTCCTAGTTTAAGACTGAACTAGATTATCCTCACCGGTTCAGGCTACTGTCTAAACACGTCCTGAGAACTGGAGACAGACCTACTAGGAATCTCGTTTGAGTTGTAATGAGAATCCTCCCCATGGGAAATCAGTCCTCTGAAGGGAAATGAGAGTCAGTGAGACATCCTTGGTCCAGTGAGGAGACAAGAGGTGATTTTGAGTACTGTACATAATGCCTATACTTTCTGTTACACGGCTCATATTGGATTCATTCTGGTACAAGGAGAGAGCAGCAAGTTAAATAGGGTTGTTTGTCAGAAACCTGTCACACATCAGGAACTCAGAAAAGGCCTGATTTGAAACTCAGGGAACAGAAGCTGCCTCACGGTTGGGAAGGAGAGTCTTCCCGCGCCAGTAGAGTACTCGCAAGGTTCAGCCACAAAGTGTTGACAGTGGCCTTGGTGGCGTTGGCAGAGTGGCAGCTTTGGCAACCGAGCACAGAAATGGAGGCAGCAGCAGAGTGGGAGAATGCCCTCTCAGGAAGTGCCTCACTTCTGCCAGGTGCCTTAGCCATGTTAAAAAAACAAAATTGAACCAAGTAAATGTGAAGATCTAACTGGCTCTTTTAAGCGACTCGTGAATTGGGCAGCATTTCACCTAGCAAGTAGAGGGCAGCTCCAAGGAGTTGTACAAAAGGGAAGGTTTTTATAGGAAGGAGGGTGGGGCCAGAAGTTATTAGCAAAAGAAAAGAAAGGGTTGTTTCAGGCCTGGTCACCTGCCCTTAGGGGGAAGAACAGGGTGTCTTATTAGGTTGATTACCTTACCTTCTTTTGGGAGACAGAAAAGGGCCCATGTGACTAGATGCCTCATTGATGCTGATCAGAAAATTCGTGACTGACTGGTTATGACTCTATTTCTCGGGGAAGTTGACACCGCAATTAAGTAGCATATCAAGTCCAGATTTGGTGTTTTGGCCTAAATGATGCCATTTTGGGCCTGTGATTTTCTTTGTAACAGCAGTGGCGGCAGTGGCACTGGTGGCCTGGTGGAGTGGAGTGGGGCTGAGCTGGTTGAGCTCAGCACAGTCAGGCTGTGATTTTAGTAGACAGAATTAATGGCAACAGCAGCCACAAACTGCTTTTACAGGGGCCCCAGGGCAAAGAGGCCTTGAGCAGAGCCAATGCAGGAGCAGAACAGCAGATGGTCCTAGGCCATGGAGCAGGAATCCGGACTCAGCCTGCCAGGTTCAAATCTTGCATCTGCCATTGACCAGCCTTTAAGCTCTGGGTAAATTACTAACCCTTCTGTGTCTCAGTTTTCTTCTCAGTGAATAATATCCAGCTCATAGGGATTTTTAGAGATTACTGAGATTATAATGAAAGCACAGCTCTGGGAAATAGTGATTAGAAATAATAAACAGGCAATAAAGGTTAACTTATTTGTTTCATCATCTATAGGACATCTCACACGGATTCAATCCAGTAATACTTCATATTCACATTGTTTAATTGCATGAAATACCAGATTATTGGTAACAACCCAACTAGATGAGGAAACTGAAGGACACTGAACAGCCATTGCTGCCTCTATTTTATATTTACCAAATGTTTACCATATGCCAGGCACTGTTGTAGGTGATTTATAATTCTGGAATGTCAAGTAAGAATTTAAGAACTGTCAAAAAAAAAAAAAAATTTAAGAACTGTCACTAACCATAGATGAGGTTGTGGGCAGATAGGGGGCAAGATCTTTCAGTGTATATTTTAATGCTTTTTGGGGTTTTTTTTAACAATTATATATTACAGAACATATTTCTGCTTTTCAGTGCCACATACGGGCACTTCATGTTCCTTGTAGCACTGTAATTTAAAATTATACGAAGACTATCGCGCGCTGGGCACCAGGCGGAACGTCACTCAAACGAAGTAACTACTTGCGACGCTAATTAATTGGGACCAACGGACAAGCAGGGCGGAGCGAGCAACAAATCACTGGTGGCCAGCCCGCGTCTAACGCGGGAGGCGGACTTTCTCGGGAACATCAGAGGCCGCCGGCAATCCGTCACGTGACTCCTGGGGCTGCCCGTGCTACCACCCTTTCCGAGCCATGCAGCCACGTTGGCGGCGTTCCTGGGCCAGAAGAGGGGGCGTGGCGAGGGCCCTTGCGTGATACGTGCCCCGCCCCCTGCCGGAGCCCGGATGAAGAGTAACGCCATTACCGCCGGAGCCGCGGAGAGCACTGGCGGGCGGTGACTGGTTACCGGACCGGCCGCGCCATGAGAGTCCTCTCCCGCCTGCTTCTGCTTCTCTTGCTTGTGTTTCCCGCCACCCTCTTGCTCCGAGGCGGCCCTGGAGGTGAGGCGAGGGAGTAGGTGGCGGGTCTTGGCCGGGAAGGAGACGAGACGCCACCGACCGCAAGTTTGAAGCTGGAGGCGGCAGCGGCTCCTGGGTCCGGCGTGCGTCCCGCCACCCTCTCCCTACCCCTTCCCCGACCCCCGGCCGGTAGTAGGGGGTCTCAGCGCGCGCGGGCTGAGTCCCGCTGGGGTCTCCGCCTCTTGCGTGCGGAGCGCGGGGCAGTGCCGGGCGACCTTGCTTGGTGGCCGCCCGCAGCCTTGGGCTTCTCCTCTGGCCCGGGACCCGCGCCTGCAGCTGTGGCCGGAGTTGGTGGGTCCTCGGCTTGGGGGAAGGAGGTGAAGGGGCAGTGGGTACAGCTGCACCCCAAGCGCGCTCTGCAGCCCGTTGTATTTCTTCTGGCCGCCTCCGCTCCACCCCCATCCGCTCTGGGCTGACGTGTCTTTAGCTTCCACGCTGGGAGCCCTCCATTCATTTGCTGAAACCCTTGGTCTCTACACACCTAAACTCTTAGAGCATCTTTTTTTCTGGCCATCTCCCTGTTTATCAGCACTCGGTCCGTCCGTGTTACCAGGAGTCTTCATTTCAGAAGAACTCCACATGTTCGCCTTCATTGTCCACCCCTTACTCCCAGGCCGAACGAGGAATTGCTATTACTTGAGCCCTCGGTTTTCTTCTCCTATCGTTTTTCTGTTAACTGTTTTTTGTTCTGTGGGAAACAGCGCTTTGCTCTTGGGGGTGGGGGGTGGGGAATCTAATTCGACACGATACGTTTATTTCGGCTTATTCTTTCCAACAGTTAACCTGGTGTGGAAATAACTTAGAACATTAATGATGTGGAAACTTGGCTTTTTGCCCTGGTTCTATCAGGAACTTCAGTTTTCTAATCTGTAAAATTCAGTCTGACTAAATGATTACTAGAATTCCTTTCATTCTGTAAGTTCAAGCAAGCTGTGTGGCAAAATGAATGATAGTGCCAGGTACCCATGAGTGGTTTTGCAAAGAACAGTGAGGTGACTGGCTTCTATTTAGTGGATAGAAAACTAAGTGAGAGAATTACCCAAACCTGTTAAATCATTTGCGGGTTTAAAGAGGGATTCTTTTCCTTTATGAGTGGCTTGCTGGTCTGTGCTCACTTGGCTTTTTAGACGATTGTACTTGATTAGAATCTAGGTGTATTTTTTTCAGATTTTAAAACATTTTCATCTTTAAGAAACATCAATTCAGTATCTAAAGCTAACTGGATATCTTTAAGCATTTTTTGTGAGGAATGGTCTTTCAAAGGATGTTTTCTCTTCATTTTTCCAATTGAAAATTGCTAGACTTTTAGGCACAAGATTGTTACTGGTTAACATTAATATCTACTGAAATGTAGGGTGCAAATTCATTATATATATTGAGAAGTCTTGAAATTTAAGTACAGCTTAAAATTGTGTGAGCATAGGTATTTTTCTTACTGGTTTTAGAAAATGACTTGTAAATTATGAATGCACTATTTGAGTCTTTCTTCAGCAAACAGTAGAAGCTATTTTTCACAATGTGTTCGCAATGTGTGGATCAGTGTTCTTTGATATTTTAAATAAATCTTAACTGGTAAGAACTAAAGGAAGTGGAAAAAACTTAAAATGCATAGTCCTTAATATGTACTGTTTTTCTTGGGTATTGCAGCATGTACATATGCTTCCTTTCCCACATTTTTCCCTCTACTGAACTGCCACATCATCATTTTTTTTCTGAGGAAAGTTGGAAGAATCACTAGGACTTGGAAATTCTTTTTTGAGGTCTTGCCTGAGATAGATTTAATGTGACTTATTTAGAGAACTTTTGTCTATAAAATTATAATTTCTTGGCCTTACAGTTATGCTTAATTTTTAAGTGTAGGGAAAATAAAAAAGTACTTAAACATGTTTGAAGGTATGTGCAGAAATAAATGCATGCTTTCAGGGCTATGAGCCCTGAAGTTATCAGTGCAGTTTTCATTAAATCATATGCATTTATGCAAGCTAGTTTTTACCATGGATGCCATCCAAATGTATGTTCCTTGAAATTACATGCTATCAAGTTCTAAAAGTTAGAACTGTAGTCAAGTTTAATAACAAATGTTTCTTGCCTAGTTATTGAGAGTGCTGTTTTCCTTTAGGCCTGAGCAGGGTTTTTGTTTGTATGGTTAATGACAGGGATTAAATTTTGGAGCTTTTTACATTTATCTTTGTATGTACGTACGTACGTACGTACGTATGTATTTATGAGAGCACTAGCAGGGGAGAGGATCAGAGGGAGAAGGAATCTCAGGCTTGATCCCACGACCCTGGGATCCTGACCTGATCTGAAATCAAGAGAGGCTCAACCGACTGAGCCACTCAGCCTCCTGGAGCTTCTTTAAAACAAACTTGCTTCAAGTTTTTTATTTGAGCCTCCAGGCATCTTTAGTTTCACCTTCATTTTCCTAACAATTACATGCTTTTTAAAATTAAACAGTATTTCCCATTAAAATTAACATATAGTTGGTAAGACAGTCAATAAGATAAAATCATGAATCATCTAGATGCATTGTTATTTGTCATCATTCAAGTGAACTGAGAGACTGAGTTACTCCAAGGGGGAAAGTGTGTTGCCTATACCTGGGATTAAAAAACATTGGTTTGCCAGGGGTAAAGGTTAACTGTTTTGTATTTTATTGTTAGGCTCATTAGCTGAGGCTCAAGATCTTACAGAAGATGAAGAAACGGTAGAAGATTCAATAATTGAAGATGAAGATGATGAAGCAGAGGTGGAAGAAGATGAACCCACAGATTTGGTTAGTGTTCTATACAATGTAACTCATGTATATGTCATTTCTAGAATTTATCCTTTTATAGACAAATTTGATATTAACATTCTTGCTTTTAGAGGCTTGTAAATGTGATCAAAGTGGATTGAAGTTGGGAGAATGGGGCCAGTCATTGAGGATGGATTATAAATATTTTCTTGCACAAGGAAGGAGACATGAAACAAAGAACAATTAAAGATCATATGATTGTGAGTCTATGAGGGTAATAGTATAGTGGGAATAGCACTGGACCAGTGTTGATAGATTTGGGATGCATACTACTTAGCTTTTTGACCTTGAGTAGCTTTTCTCTCTGGATTTCATTTGCCTCTTCTTTCCTTCATCCAGTAAGCAACTATTTACTGAGTCCCTACTATGTGCTAGGCACTGTTCTTGGTGTGAGGATAGACCAGATATTTTCTCTGCTATCGTGGAGTTTCTGCTTTTGGGGCGGTATGTGTGTATTTTGCTGGCAGGAAGTGAGGAGCAGGCAGTAAACAGTATATAAAATGTGTCCTGTGAAGAGGAAGGGGTTTAGAGAAGATGTCTTGAAAGTCCTCTAGTTCTGAGACTTACTCTAAAATTATAGTATGACAGTAAGAATGTTAGGCTAAAATCAAGATTATTGCTGCATGCTTCTAGCTAATTTCATTTCCTCTCTTGGACTACTATAATTTATCCTACACATTTTTTTTTCTTTACTACTTTTAAACCCCATAATTGGTCCTCTTCACAGTCTTAGCAACACATTGCCTTCAGTGTCAGAAAGTGAAGGCTATCAGGTGCAAACGCTGTCAAATTTTCTACTTCTAAATATGTTACTCATTCTTTCTACATTTTCCTTAAAAATTAGTTGTCTTTACTGTCTTCTAAGGCTAGCCCTACCACCTGTGTTCTTGTCCCCCTGTCGTCCTGTGGGATTTTGTATTATTCTGTAATTTCACATGTTGATCCTTCTTAGTGACTTGATTCTTTCAAACTGTATATGCATATACAGTACTTACATACTCCACTTTGTATTCTCCATTTTAAGTTGCTACACATTTTTATCTTTACCAGCACATTTCTTGAAAGAGTAAATGTATAGTTTTACTATATATCTAGTAAAACCGTTCTTGCTAAGTCACTACTGACCTAATTGTGAAATTCCTGGTCTGTTTTTCATTGTTTTCCTGTTCAAACTCTTAGCATTTGCAGAGTAGAGTATCCCTTCCTTCAGTCCCTTCATGTTGGCTTCTGTGGTACCCTCCCCCTTTAGTTTCCTCTGCCCATCTTCTGCTGCTTGGTCTTTCCACTATCTTCTCTCCCCTGCTTATCCCCATAATGTTAATGAAACCTGTGGTTTCAGGGCTCCTGGGTGGCTCAGTTGGTTGAGCGTCCAACTTCGGCCTAGGTCATGATCTCATGGTTTGTGGGTTCGAGCCCTTATGTAGGACTCTGCACTGATAGCTTGGACCCTAGAGCCTGTTTCGCATTCTGCCTCCCTGTCTCTCTGTCCCTCCCCACTTGTGTGTGCACTCTCAAAAATAAATAAATAAACATTAAAAAAAACCCTGTGGTTTCAACCAACACCATCTTTAACTGACAACCTTCAGACCTTGTCTCTAACCACTTACCTTACTGAACTCCATACCTTTATTTCCAGCTCTTTGCCAGTTAGCACCATCTGGATATTCCATTAGTACCTCAAATTTTATTTATTTTTTTATTTTTAAAAATATTTGTTTATTTATTTTTGAGAGAGAGAGACAGAGAGACAGAGTGTGAGCAAGGGTAGGGGCAGAGAGAGGGAGACACAGAATCTGAAGCCGGCTCCAGGCTCTGAGCTGATAGTACAGAGCCCAATGCAGGGCTCCAACCCACAAACCGTGAAATTGTGACCTGAGCCGAAGTTGGAAGCCCAATCAACTAGCCACCAATGCGCCCCTTAGTACCTCAGATTTTATATGTCCAAAATGGAATTCAGCTTTTAGCATTCATCACACCTCCATAAATTATTTACTGTTTTGATATGGCTCAGTGATTCAAGCTCTTGCCTTATTACTTCCATTTCTTTTTATCCCACAACCCATTAAATCATACCTTCAGGGTGATTTGTCTTAACTTTCTCTAGCATACCCTTTCCTCCTTAATACAGTTTTAGGGTTCCTGCCTTCTTGTCTCTGGTCTCCTTTCTCAAAGGTGGAAATTCACTAAGTCTTACTAAATTAGTGGTATCATTAAGGATACTTAAAATATAACATTATACAATTGCATAGTCATCAAACAAATTTTTGAGTGCCTTCTCTTGAGTACTAGCTGGCTGTGGAGAATTTTTTTTAAAGTGTAAGACAGTCTTTGCCCTTGACGTCTGTCTATTGGGGGAGAGAGTGTTTTACATAAATGGAAGGCAAAATGCCAATAAACAGTAGTGCCCTTAAGCATCTCAATTTATCAAGGGCCTGAATATTTCAAATATATGAATATCTTTGTAATTCTCATTGATGCTTGGAGAAGGACTGCACTGAGGATTAAAATTGTAAATTAAAATTAGTTCATATTTTCTATCACCTTTGTTGAGACCTAATTTACGTATCATGGTAGTCTCTTTTAAACATGCAATTCAGTGATCTTTAGTAAATACTAAGGTGAGCAGTTCTGAGTTTTAGGACATTTCCATCATCCCAATATGATCCTGTCCTTTTCCTTTTTCTTTTCTTTTCTTTTCTTTTCTTTTCTTTTCTTTTCTTTTCTTTTCTTTTCCCTTTTCCTTTTCCTTTTCCTTTTCCTTTTCCTTTTCCTTTCTTTTCTTTCCTTTACCATTTTTACCAAGTTGTGTGATGTCTTCTCAGAGGAAAATTGTTCTCTGAATCAGGATAGAAATCACTCCAAGGGTGAGGACAAGGTGCTCGAGAACAGAAGTCTGACAAAAGGGCTACAGGCCAAGTCTAGTGGTCTTTATTCTTTTACATAATTGTCTGTGGCTGCGTTTATGCTGCAGCCTCAGAGTTGAGTAGTTGCCCGAGGGACCTCATGGTTCTCAAAGCCAAAAATACTTGATATCTGGGTACACGGGTTGGTGCCACTTTCAGAGTATTGTTTCCTCCACCCATGTTGTGGGAGGATGGGCCAGGTAGCTGGGGAAGACTAAGTTTGAGACTTTTTCCTATAAGGTAGTATTCCTGGTATTTAAATTAAGGGGGAAAATGAATACTATTTGTTTTAACTAGAATGTAAAATGTTCCTTTGACAGACACATTTTAAGCTTTTTTCAAACTTTACAAAGTTTACCAACCCATGCTTTAGAACCTAGAAGCTTGAAGTGTGGTTTGAGTACTTGCAGCCTTGGCATTTCCTGGGTGCTTTTAGAAATACAGAATTTCCGGGGCGCCTGGGTGGCTCAGTCAAGAGTATGATGACTTTGGCTCAGGTCATGATCTCGCAGTTTGTGAGCTCAAGCCCTACAAGCTTTGCTGACAGCTCTGAGCCTGGAGCTTGCTTCTGTTTCTGTGTCTTCCTCTCTCTGCCCCTCCCCTGCTTATGCTCTGTCTCTGAAAAATAAATAAATGTAAAAAAATTTGGGGGGCGGGGGGAAAAAAAGAAATACTGAATTTCCAGCTTTCCCTAGAGTTATATCAGATCTGCATAAAATCTCCAGGGGATTGGTATGCACTTTACTTTTTGAGATGTAAATTTTATTTTAACTGATGAGATACACTGAAATTCATTCACTAATCCCAAGAAAGCCTCAGAGAAGCAGTCTTTTGTGCTAAATCTAGTGAAGTCATTTTTTTAAAGTCATTATTTAATTTTTTAATGATGTATTTTTACCCCATAATTACTTTTTAATGTTGTTTTTCTTAGGCTGAAGATAAAGAAGAAGAAGATGTATCTGGTGAACCTGAAGCTTCACCAAGTGCAGATACAACAATCTTGTTTGTGAAAGGAGAAGGTAATAGAGAAATGTTAGTTTTGATTCAGACATAGAAATTTTTCAGATGACAAGCTCACTTTATTTGGGAAGCAGAGATGCTTAAGATCTTTATTATTTTCCTCTCTTAGATTACAAATAAGTATGTAAATACATATCTCCAAACAAGTTTTCCTATATGTGTGAATAGCCATATCTGTAAGGTAGTATTCTTGGCATTTAAACTAAGGGGGAAAATAAATACTATCCATTTTAACTAGAAGTTAAATGTCCTTTTGAAAGCTACTGTTTTAAAACTTTTTTCAAACTGCCACAGTAAACTAACTCCTATTTTGAGTGTAAATATTAGTGAAATATTAAATCTGTACGATTAGGCCTTGATTAGAGCCTAGGTTTCAGTAAAAGAAAATACATATAATGTGTTAGGTTTATTGAGGGCTGTATGGCAGACACTGTTCTCAGTACTTTGTGTGTATTATTTAATCCATATGAGGATAGTTACTACTGTTCAGTAGAGAGTCTAGAGAGGTGAGGAACTTGTCCAGGATGACTCAGCTGGTAAATAGATTGTGAAGACAGACCCAGATTTGTCTGTCCCAAAGCCTCTGCTAAACTGGGTGAAACTCAGCTCTGTAGACCACAATGTAATCATTGAAGACTTCTTTTTTGAAATTATTAATTATCTTGGTCTTCTCAAGTTTTGTTTTATTCTCACCTACATTCCAATTTTATGCCTCCAATAGGTATGATATGAATAAGAGATTCCCCCCTTCTCCTTTTTTTGTAGCTGTCTCCTGGGGTCTCACCTTCAAATTTGTGTTTTGAGTGATTGCTCAAAGTGGATATGGGTTACCTGGTTCGTTTTTGTTTTTTTCTCAGTATTTTAACAGATACTACAATTTTCAGGTGAATCTCTTAGGCCTATCTTTCTGTCATTCTTCTGTTATTTGCACAGATAATAGATACTGAGTTGAAGGTGACTTCAAGACAGATAGTCCCACGGCAGCATAATCTTAACTGCTAAAAGTACACATCTCTTTCTTAGACCACATGATGTGCAAGTGCTGTAGTCTGACATTGAGATACTCCATTCAGTTCTTAAGTTGGAACGCTGGAGCACAGACAAAGGTTGCAGTTTATACATCAACTGTAATCTGTTACTAGTTAGTAGGGGGCTGGAGTGAGCTACTAAAAAAGATTCTGAAACCAGGTCCACGTGTAGGAGAGGGTGCCCAGATCCTTATAATGTCTCTTCGTGTCCTTTGAATGTTTTCTAATCTTCTGGTTTCTTTTTTTGTTTCTTAGATTTTCCAGCAAATAACATTGTGAAATTCCTAGTAGGCTTTACAAACAAGGGTACAGAAGATTTTATCGTTGAGTCTTTAGATGCCTCGTTCCGTTATCCTCAGGACTACCAGTTTTATATCCAGAATTTCACAGCTCTTCCTCTGAACACTGTAGTACCGCCCCAGAGACAGGCGACTTTTGAGTACTCCTTCATTCCTGCAGAGCCCATGGGTGGACGACCCTTTGGTCTAGTCATCAATCTAAACTACAAAGATCTGAACGTAAGGCCTTCTAAACCTTTTTTTTTTTTTTTTTTTTTTTTTTTTTTTTTTTTTTTTTTTTTTTTTTTTTTTTTTTAAGTTAGAGATGGAGGAGGACAGTTGACATTGTTTAATGAATACTCTTATTCATCTAAGTGCCTGTTTTGTAGTTGGAACTGTGATGGGCAAGAGGGAGGCAAAAATAAATTACACATGTTTGTCTTCAAATCTAGAATCCAGTGGGGGCAGATGGATGTAAACAGGTGATATCACAGCATTTATAAATGATGCATAGTGAGGGATGGGTGTAAAGTGCTGTAGTGTGAAAGTGGATGTGACTTGAGCTAGATGTTAAAAGGAAAAGGAGCAGTAAGCCACACAGTGGAGTCTGCTTCGTATTCAGATGTTAATATGTGTTAAGTAATCTATTTTGTACTTCCTTTTATTGCTTGCATTTTGCCCATTTTACTGCTTTTATTTGTAAGTGAAGGTCTTTCTGTAACTGTTTTTCCATCGTTTTATACCCTCATAGATAAAAACATAACCAAGTATTTTTAGGATAGTTAGAGCAGTGAGGTTTATGGTTTATGAGAACCAAATAGTCTAATATGCTCTGTTGTCTTTTTTGTGGTTTTTAATATACACATTGTATATCCAAAGAATTAATGAGAGAAGGCCACTAGAATTTTACTGCTGAGAGTTGACTTCTAGGTGCCAACTATTATGTCCTTTAGATGAGAGCACATCTAAACCATTCCCTTCTCAAAGTTTTCAAAGAGGGAAATTTCATCCTCTCCTGGAAGCTTACTCAACCTTTTTATCGCATAGTGTCAACATGTTCACTCATGTCTGAGATCAATTTCTCATGCTGCCATTAAGTTTTCTTTTTTTCTTTAAATTACTTAGTGGGAGGGTTTTTCATCCTTCAAAATAATGTATTAAGCTTCCTCAACTTCATAGTTAAACAGTTTGAAAAATTATATATTTTGTCTTGTTTTTGAGCACACATGTACATAGTTTCAGTTCCAGTTTGAATGTTAGTTTGTATCCTCAATGTATTCTGATTGCTGGAATTGTCATTGGAGCAATGTGGATGGAAAGATCTTGAAGTAAAACTTAAATAATTACAGTTTAGCAATAAGTGACAGTTTTGAGAAAGTAATGCCTTGTTGTGAAGCATCAAACGCTGAAAACATCTAAGTATTGTCCCAGTGACTATGATGAATTTGAAAACTGAAGTTGTGTGAAACTGACAAAATTATTCCAAGACCACAACATAAACATCCTTTGATACTGCAGATCATGTTTATTGTAAATTGATTTCCAATTCATTGTGAATTTAGAGCATGGATTTGACTTCTGTTCAAATCTAGTTCTTGAAATCCGCTACTCTACATTTTCATGCTGTTCCCTTCTTTTTTGGAGGATTCTGTACAACAGAAGTTATGGCTTCTAGTTAATGGGTGTTCTGTGGGGTTTTTTTTTCTTTCTGCACATTTGTCTCCTTTTTACTTTACTTCCCTGTTTTCTCACACCTTTCCCCTTCTCTGCCCTCATGAAAGTGGAGGACAACTTTAGCAAGGTTTTTTATTTTGTAGAAGAAAGTAATACAATGTTGAGTCTCTGACATTGAGCTAAGTGATGAGAAAGCTGTTTCTTTATCTGTTGGGGATTCTTCTAAGAAATTGTACCTTTTATTTTTTCAATGAATTTCACATTTTTGTGATTTATTTTATTAATAGGGCAATGTATTCCAAGATGCTGTCTTCAATCAAACAGTTACGATTATTGAAAGAGAGGATGGATTAGATGGAGAAACGTAAGTGAAAGTTGCAATGTGCAGGTAGATCTTGATCTCACATGTCAGGCCTGGAAAGCTTGCTCCTGTCAACATTTGTTTTAATAGCGAAAATGGACCTATAAATTTTGTGAAATCTGTATCTTAGGTGGTTCTTATAACTATTAACAGAGAGGAAGGATAGTTGAAACTGAAAAAAACTTTTAAAAAAGATAGCTGGCTTTCTGAACAACCCCTCTCCTAACTTCTTTTCTACCCCATGCTCATAAGCTGATCACCAGCCTCATCTAAGTTACATACCTCTTAAATCGCTGTTAAAAATATAAATTAGAAGATGTTATTATCTTGGAAACTGTGTTCTTCATGAATAATGATGAGTCATTTCTTACCGTATACATATATGTAATTGAGCAAAAGCAATTTTTAAATCAAATTATGCAAAATAATACTTGAGGGAGACAAAAGCTAATACAATTATTTTAACTGAGCTTGAGCTTGAGTATGACAAATAATAAAGTAATTTTATTTATTTTAGATCAGATACTTGATTTTTTTTTTTTTACTAATTGTTCTTAAAGATAAAAGTAAATTTGTGGAACTTACTACCTAGATGTAAATTGAATATAAAATATTTTCTTCCTTTGCCCCACAAGTTATTTGGAAAACTTACATTGTGTTAGAACTACAATTGTAATTAGTTGTGCTATTGTTTGAGGTAAAGCAGAATTCTAGTTTTAATTAGTTGTGTTTCTTATGAATTAAAGCCAGTTTGTTTTTTCTCCTTTTATATCAGAATCTTTATGTATATGTTCCTTGCTGGTCTTGGGCTGTTGGTGGTTGTTGGCCTTCATCAACTCCTAGAATCTAGAAAGGTAATTCTAGATGAATGACTCTTACAGTCATACATCAAAAGTTGTTATATACTGAGCATATTCTAGTTATTTGTGGCTTCTTGCTATCATTCTGAGTTTGTGTATTTACAGGTTTGTTGCACCTTAAAAAAATTTTTTTTTTATTGTTTATTTTTTGAGAGCAAGCATGAGTGGGGGAGGGGCAGAGAGACCGGAGAGAGAGAATCCCAGGCAGGCTCTGCACTGTCAGCACAGAGCCCGATGTGGGGCTCGAACTCAAAAACTATGACCTGAGCTGAGATCAAGAGTCAGGTGCTTAACCAACTGAACCACCCAGGCATCCCTGTTGTACCTTTTTAAAATAAAACTGGGGCACCTGGGTGGCTCATTTAAGTGTCCGACTCTTGATTTTGGCTCAGGTTACCATCTCATGGTTCTTCGTGAGATTGAGACCCATGTCCAGCTCTGCACTGGCAGAGCCTGCTTGGAATTCTCTCTGTCTCCCTTTCTGCCCCTCCCCTGCTCACATGTGCCCTCTCTCTTTTTCTCTCTGTCTCAAAATAAACATTAAAAAAAAATAAACTGAAGATGAGACCTTGGATATGTGACTGATTTGTTTAGACTTTCATATACATACAATTAGCGTCTTTGGCTACACCCTCCAGAATGATCTTTACCTTCTTATTGTAATTCTAAATCGTGCTAGAATTTTATTCTTTAAACTCAATAAGATTTCATTGTTCTGTTTACTATGCTTTTTCATGGATTTGTTACTCGTGAGCAACACAGATTTTAGGTTTGCTTTAATACTCTTAACTGTAAGGATAGCAATTACGTAAGTCTTTTCATTTGAAAAAGGAAGAATGAATTTGGCTGTATTCTGTCTAGCTTCTGCTTTCTTGTTAAGGTACTAAAGTGGCAACACTGAAGCGCCTGCTATAATCTTGGTTTCTCTTTCTCTGGATACAGTAGCTAATTCCATCACTGTATCTTTATCTCCCTGTCCTCCCTGCAAAAAACCAGAGCAACCCATATTATTGCTCTCAGTGGAAAATATAACACGATTTGTATCAGAGACAGTAAGTACTTCCTCTTTAAAAGAGAAATACTGGGGCGCCTGGGTGATGCAGTCAGTTAAGCGACCAACTTGATCTCGGCTCAGGTCACAATCTCACGGTTCATGAGTTCGAACCCCGCATCAAGCATCTGAGCTGATGGCACAGAGCCTGCTTGGGATTCTGTCTCTTCTTCTGTCTGTCCCTCCCCTACTTGTGCACTCCGACACACATTTTCTCTCTTAGTGAATAAACTTTAAAAAAATAAAATGTTCTTTATTTTAAAAATAATAAAAAAAAATAAAAGAAATACTTGGAGGGCACCTGGGTGACTCATTTGGTTAAGCTTGGCTCAGGTCATGATCTCATGGTTGTGGGTACTGTGTCGGACGTGGTGCCTGCTTTGGAATCTCTGTCTCCTCCTCTCTCTGCCCCTTTCCCCCCTACCCCCTAAAACAAACATTTAGGATAAAAAATAGAAGAGAAATACACAGGGCACCTGGGTGGCTCAGTTGGTTAAGCGCCTGACTCTTGATTTCGGCTCAGGTCATGATCTCGTGGTTTTAAGAGTGAGCTCCACGTTGAGCTCCGTGTTGGCCATGTAGAACCTACTTGGGATTTTCTCTCTCCCTCTCTCTCTGCCCCTCCTGTGAGCTCTCGCTCTCTCAAATAAATAAACTTAAAAAAAAAAGAGATGGGGCCCCTGGGTGGCTCAGTCAGTTAAGCACCTGACTTCAGCTCAGGTCATGATCTCACGGTTCACGAGAGCACAGCTCACGCTAGGCTGTGTGCTGACAGCTCAGCCTGGAGCCTGCTTCAGATTCTGTCTCCCTCTCTCTCTGCCCTCCTCTGCCCACACCCTGTGTCTCTGTCTCTCAAAAATGAATAAATGTTAAAAGTTTTTTTTTTTTTTAAAGAGAAATACTTAGTGCTCAAGTGTTAATTTCCATAACTTTATTTCCCACGTTTTCATGATAGCATTTTTGCTATAAATTTGTGTATTAGGTATAATGGCATCTTTAAATTTTTTTTTTTTTATTTGGATGAAGCCATTTTTTAGTTACCTTTCCGTGTATATAGTCTGGTTTCTGGACTGTATAACTAATACTCTTATGTAAATGGCTAGGTTTTTTTGTTTGTTTTAAGAGCAAGACTAAAGAAGGAATTGAATCACTTTCTTCCAAACAGTTTTGCTGCAAGTACTCCAGGGACAAAGTTTGAGGTTGTTGTTGGCTTAAATGAGATTTTATGTTCTTGTTTTGTTTTACCTGTGCCGTCTGTTTAAAAAGTGTGTTTAGGTAACAATGCAGCAATCTGCCTGCCTACATTGAATGTTTTAGTAATTATCTTGAATTTTGTTTGATGTAGAAAACTTATTCTTTAAAGTTCGTTTCCCAAAGAGAAAGAAAAATTGTATAAATAGAAGTTCTTGCTTGGTCCACCAGTTGTATAACAACATATGAAGCTTTATAGCAGAGGAAAAGGTCTTTAAAACCTGAAAACAAATAATTGTTGCAAAGATTTATTACTTATAATTTATTCTTTTTTTTTTTTAGTGTTTTATTTATTTTTGAGAGAGTGTACACACACACATGGGCGGAGGAGGGGCAGAGTGAGAGGGAGACAGGATCTGAAGAGGGCTCTGTGCTGACAGCAGAGAGCCCTGTGCAGGGCTTGAACTCACAAACTGTGCGATTGTGACCTGAGCCGAAGTCAAACACTTAACCCATTGAGCCACCCAAGTCCCCCCCCCTTATTGTTTATTCTTTATAATTAGTGTTAGACATGACTTTTTGTTTTAATTAATAAAATACTTAAGTAAGGGTATGTTTTTTAAAACTAAGATATATAAATTAGGTAACTTAATAGGTCTTTTTAAAATTACAGTGAACAACATGATAGAACTTCTTTAAAATGATGTTTTTATGCTTTTTTAGCGCAAGAGACCCATACAGAAGGTAGAAATGGGTACATCAAGTCAGAATGATGTTGACATGAGTTGGATTCCTCAGGAAACTTTGAATCAGATCAGTAAGTACTCTTATAAATGTGGCTGGAAATTTTTTCTCTTAAATGGAAATCAAATTAAGTATTTTAGATTTAAAAACACTTGGTCAATTCTACTTAACACTCATCTTTTCCATTACTTGTATAGAATCTAGTATAATATGATTAGTAAACACTTAAAAATTTTTTTTCTGAGTAGTATTTTTATGCTTTAATTTAGAATGCTTCCATATCTGCAGTTTAATCTACAAATGTGTGAATTCTCTGTATTCCTAATCTTTTCCTATCTCTTTTTTTCTGTTGCTTCAGTGCAGAGTAGAAGAGGTGAGGCAATTAATTTTTTTAATGGTGTTTGCTATGTATAGTTTTGGGGAGGTTGTATAGCATATGAATACAGTACATTTAATGAGTAATGGAACTTTTTTTTATAGCACTATACTTATGAGAAAAACTAACTACCCACTGCAGTTTGAAAGAATAAACCTAAAATATTGCTTGGTGGTTTACCTAACATATTTCAGCTTTATCACATATGCAATTAGTTAAAATATTAATCTTTATAGATATTTTTTCTTCAGCTGTAAATGGGCTTTAAAAAAAAAATTTATTGTAAAAGTAGTATGGCTTCATATTAAGAACAATAATAGGGGCATCTGGGTGGCTCAGTTGGTTAAGCATCCGACTCTTGATTTTGGCTCTGCTCATGATCTCACGGTTGGTGAGTTTGAGCTTCACATCGGGCCCTGCAATGTGAAGCCTGCTTGGGATTCTCTCTCTCCCCACCCCCCTGTGCCCCTACCCTGCTCACGTTCTTACAAAATAAATAAACTTAAGAAATTAAAACAAAACAAAAACCGTACAGAATGAAAAACTGAGATCACCTTCTCACTCCACTAATTTCTTTTTCTTTTTCTACAAGTAATTGTTATTCTAAGTATTTTCTGTACATTACCAGTGCATATGGCTATTGTTTCTGTGACTATTGTACACAGATGGCATAATGCTACGTGCACTGTACTAGAATCCCAAGTTTTCGTATGTTGGATATTTTTTTTTATGATACTTATTTACTTCATTGTTTTTAACAGCTGGATAGTATTCCTTTATATAAATGTGTCATGATAAATTGAACGTGTTCTCTGTTGAAGGATGTTTTAATTCCAGATTTTCATTCTTAATTTAAAACTATAATGAATATTTTTATGTAAATTTATGGGATAATTTATCATTTTTTTTTAATTGAGGTAATTGACATACAACATTATATTAGATTCAGATGTACAATGTAGTGATTCACTATTTGTATATATTGTGAAATGATCACAGTAAGTCTTGTTACTGGCCCCACACCGTTAAAAGTCTTTTTTTTCTTGTGATAAGAACTTTTAAGATGTTTAAATATACAATACAGTATTAACAACTATAGACACCATGGTATCCATTACACCCCCATAACTTATTTTAAAAAGCTGAAAGTTTGTGCCTTTTGACCCTCTTCTCCTTTCACTGACCCTGCTATCTGGGATAGATAATTCCTTAAAAGTAGAATAGTTAGGTCTAAGATTATATACATTTTTTTTAATGGAAAAAGCTCTTTCCCTCCCAAAAGATAGCGTCCATTTATGTTCTCAGCAGTGTACAACATTGCCTGTTTCTTTTCTACTCTCACGAGTCTTTCTCAGGCATTAAATATTATCAAATGTTTTAATCTGGTGGTATGATACAAAATGGGATCATTGTTTTTCATTGACAATTAAGAATGAGATTTGAGGGGCACCTGGGTGGCTCAGTCAGTTAAGCGTCTGACTTCAGCTCAGGTCATGATCTCACAGTGAGTGAGTTCGAGCCCTGCATCAGGCTTTGTGCTAACAGCTCAGAGCCTGGAACCTGCTTCAGATTCTGTGTCTCCCTCTCTCTCTCTGCTCCTCCCTGCTCACTCTCGCACGCTCTCTCTCTCTCAAAAATGATAAATAAACATTAAAAAAATTAATAAAAATTAAAAAGTAAGATTTGACTTCTTTATACATATATAGCCACTTATTTTTTTTGTGAATGAGCTATTTGTGTCCTTCCTGGATTTACAAATTGAATTGTTTTCATGTGTATTACTTTCAGGGAACGTTCTCTGTTGAAACATAATTATGGTAGGGTAGGTGCTTTATTAAAAGTGGGTACAAAGTAACAGCATAGGAGGGGCTTTCATTCTCTAGGAGAGAGTAGGAGAATCATTCATAAAAGTTGACTTTTGACCAACCAGAGTCTTGAGTTAGATGAGAAGGAATCTTCAGAGTTTTATGTGCTATGCCAAGGATTTGGCTTTTCTTCTTGGTAAAAGGCAGCCATCAGATACTTTGAAGCAGAGAAATAAACATTTATATTTTTAAAAGAAATTGTAATAGTTTTGTGGTGTATAGTTTAGCAAGCAGGAACTACTAGAAGTAGGGATACCGGTGAGATGAATTCCGTAAAACATCTGAGAAATCCTTAGGGCCTAAGCTGAAGCAGTAGTGATGCAGAGTAAAATAAACTGGAAAGATATTTCAGAATTGGAGGGAATTGGCCTTTGGGTGACTTTTTGGATGTTTTAGGGAGGAAGGAGGAAAAAGTACTTGTGAGTTTTAGGCATCTGGGTGGAAGATGATCCCATTAATGTTAGGGAATATAGGAAGAGCAGCGGACATGCATGAGGGGTGAGGAGTTGGAACTAGATCTGTTGAGTGTGAAAGCCCAGATAAGGATATCCAGTAAGCTATTTGAAAGTTGTATTTAGAGCACAGGTGGATCAAGATTTGGAGATGTTGATGGGTGCCTGGCTGGCTCAATAGGTGGAGCATGCAGCTCTTGATCTCAGGGTTGTAAGTTTGAGCCTCATGTTGGGTGTAGAGATTACTTAAAAATCTTAAGACAGGTGCCTGGGTGGCTCAGTCTGTTAAACATTCTACTCCTGATTTCTGCTCTACTCCTGATCTCCATGATCTCATGGTTCCTGAGTTCAAGCCCTGCAACAGGCTCAGCATTGAGAGTGCTGAGCCTGCTTGGGATTCCCTCTCCCTCTCCCTCTCCCTCTCCCTCTCCCTCTCCCTCTCCCTCTCCCTCTCCCTCTCCCTCTCCCTCTCCCTCTCCCTCTCCCTCTCCCTCATCCCCCTCGACCCCCCTCGACCCCCCCTTGACCCCCGTCGCCCCCCTCGCCCCCCTCCCCCTCTCAAAAATGAGTAAACTTGAAAATAAAGTCTTAGAAAAAAGATTTGAAGTCATTGAGTATATAGCATAGGTGGTAGCTGAGGTCCCATGAAATAATGTCTTTAAATTTAAATAAATCTTTAGATAACCTTTTCTCTTTAAGGACAAATTTTCCCCATTATCCTGACATTAGTTATAGCAAAAGATGGAATTGGGTTGTACAGTAGACTGTGGTATCTTTATAATGCATCAGAATTACTTGTAAAGTCTGGTATGTTAAAATACAGGCTCTTCAAAAGTAATTAAATTTTAAGTGTCTTACATGGAATTAGCTGAAACTAATTTGAAAAGTATTAAAAGTTATAATTAAAAACTAAAGTCACCGTAACAACTGTGGAGCCACCTCTCCAAAAGAATTCTTTCATGACAAATAGATTGGGAGAGTTAGTTTTATAATATCTTTCTTCCTGACATTATTATTCATGAGCTTTAAAGCTGAGAATGATTATACTTCAGATCATTGATAATTGTATTTTAATCAGCAAGTGTCAAGTATTTAGTCTTTCACAATACTCTGCTAGGTCATGAGTGGTATGTTAAAAAGAATATTACTGTTTTTTCAGAAGTTTACATTTCTACTTGAAAATAAAGCACATGTATGAAATATTTGAGTAATCCAAGGTAGTATATGATATGTGCTAGAAGGAGTTACATGGTACAGACAACTTACAAGTTAGGAAAGAGGACCATATGAGAATCTAGGGAAACCTTGTTGAAGGAAAGAATTGAACTGTTGAGTGCCTCCGTGTACTGGGCATTCACTCTGCAAGGTGAGGTGCTATCCCTCTATTTACTGATGAGACAGTGCTACTGAAGAAAAGTAACCTGCCAAGATCCACAGCTGGATTTGTCTCATTCTGAAGCCCACATACTTTTTCAGGAAGACTTAATACTCAAAGATGGGTAGAGTTGGGATGTCTAGGTGGCTCAGTTAAGCATCCAACTTCAGCTCATGATATCACGGTTTGTGAGTTCAAGCCCCAGCCGTGCTGACAGCTCAGAGGCCTGCTCTGGATTCTGTGTCTCCTTCTCTCTTTGCTCCCCCCCCAACCCCCGCTGCTTGTGCACGTTTTTTCTCTCTCTTTTTCTAAAAACTAAACATTAGAAAAAAATGTTAAAAATAAGTATATAAATAAAAATTAAAAAGGTGGGTAGAGTTAAAGTCACTAAATATTTTTTAGTACTTGTCTTTCTTCCTCAAACTCTGATTGTCCAGCTGAGTTTGTTTTAGGACCACGTCTTACTACCAAAAGACACTTGTATTATTCCTTCTCTTTTTCTTTTATTACTTATTTCTAAAAACAAAAATAATCCTTTTTAGTGTTTTTTTTAAGTTTTCATTGTTGTTTTTGGGGGTTTGTTTGTTTGTGTGTTTACTAATTTCTGCACCCAACATGAGACTTGAACTCACGACTCAGATCAAGAATTACATGCTCTTCTGACTGAGCCAGCCCAGGGCATCCCAATTATTTGCCCTTTTAGAGTGCAGGTTGTTTTTTTGTTTGTTTGTTTTCTATACAGATACAGTGACACACACTACCTCAAAAAAAATTTCAGTTTGCAAAGAAATAACCTTTTCCTGACAGAAATAACATCACATTTAAAGAATTATGAATTACTTTATTAATAATCATGTTGAAATTTCTTCAGTTGTTTCAAAAATACCTTTTATAGCTGGTTTTTCCAATATAGGATGATGCATTGCATCTGTTTGTTCTGTTTCTTAAGTCCTTTTTAATTTATAGCAGCTCAAGAGATGGCCGCTTGTCCTCTGGAAAAGGACTTCTCACACTTTATTTTTTTTAATTTTTTAAAGTTTATTTATTTTGAAAGAGAGAGAGAGTAAGCGTGTGAGCAGGGGAGGGGCAGAGAGAGAGAGGGAGAGAGAGAATCCCAAGCAGACTCCATGCTGTCAGCCCAAACCCAGGGCTTCCCAAACTTTGTGTGCAAGATCACTTGAAAATCTTAGAGTTGTCCTAGGGTGGGGCCTAAGTGTCAGTGTTCTAATAGGCTCCCAGATGATGCCAGTGCTGCTGACCCATTGATCACACTGAGGGAATGAGACTCTAAAAAATCCCTTGTTCCAGATTTCTCTGATTGTTTTCTCCTGGTGTGTTTTAGCTAACATTTCTTTTAACTTGGAAGACTAATCTATAGGTTTGATTAGATTTAGATTAATCATTTTTGGCTGATATGTCATAACTTAAAAGTACTTTTCCCTGTATCACATCAAGAAACTCTATCTGATTAGTGATGCTAAACTGAGCACTAGATTAGGGTGGTAGCCACATGATTGTTCCATGTAACCAGGATCGGATAGGTCTTTTTTGCTTGCAACCTAGAAGTTACCTGTATACTATCACTTTGACACGCACCAATGTCCAGTTCTCTAAACCATTCACCATTTGATATTCCTTTCCTGAATCAGTAATGTTTCAGAAGTTGTGATGATTTTTAATTGAAATTTGTTTAATTTTTACTAACTGCTATTGTTTTGTAAAGCTTTCTTTCATCAACTGGGACTTTTTGGTTACCTTAAAAGGACAATTCCTATTGAAAAAGCAGGCTAAATGCTTAATTCTTATCTTTATTTTCCAATTTTCAAAGAGTTGGTTTAAAAGCCATCCAAATGGTGACAGATGAGTTTTTCCTAATTCTCTCCTTTTTGACTATCATGTATAGACTCGGTTTTTCATAGAATCTGTGGATTTTAGTCAACTGTATTCTTTTTGATGCTCAAATTGTTAAGAGTTTTGACTACTGGTTGCCTTTTTGAACTACCTCCAATCTTACCCTTTTGTACTTTGAATGATCCCTTACTTGTTGGCTCAAGAAGATAATCTAGACATTTTGTACTTTTTCTACCTTAGGCATGGAGCAAGCTGTTTCTCCAAGGACCCCTGGATGATACTTAGAAATGAAAATCTGGACATTAGGGATGTCCTTGAAATTGGATGACATGGTTTCTAGGCCCATTCTGTGAACTGAGCTAGAAAATAGCTATTTTTTCAAATCCCAAATCATATTGATATTTTCAGTTCAATTTTTAATAATATTTTTACTTAATTTTGTATGCTTGTATTTCTCTTATACTTGGTTCCTTACAGCAGTAGTTCTCAAACTGTAGCCCTCCCCAGAACCACCTGAATTGCCTCTTCCCCTTGTTAGGCCCCACCCCCTAGAGTTTCCAATTGAGTAGGTCTGGGGTGAGGCCCAAGAATTTGCATATCTGTATTTTCAGGTGACTTTGAAGCTACTGGTCCAGACCATACTTTGAGAGCCACTCTTAGAACATGCTTTTCTCAGAGTAAAGGGGTTGAGACAAATGGAAGATACTTTAGGTTGAAAAAATAGCCATTTCTTTCAGAGATGGTACATGTACTTTGCATATTTGAGGATAAAATGGAGAACACCAAGAGAAACTTTGAAGATCATGGAGTAGGAGGTGTGCATGGAAGCAGAAGGTCTCTCAAGCTTTGAGGAATTACCTTTGGGGAGTGGTAGTGTGAGGACAAGCGAGTGTAAGGGGCCAGCATTTATTTTGGAAGATTTTTCTCCATCTCACCAGAACATGAAAGAGGGGTGTGGTTTTAAACAATTTGAGCCTGTTCCTAATAAGGTTTTTTTTTTTTTCTTTTTAATTTTTTTAACGTTTATTCATTTTTGAGAGAGCACAAGTAGGGGAGTGGCAGAGAGAGAGGGAGACACAGAATTGGAAGCAGGCTCCAGGCTCTGAGCTGTCAGCACAGAGCCCGATGAGGGGCTGGAATCCAGCAACTGCAAAGTCATGACCTGAGCCAAAGTTGGATGGTTAACCGACTGAGCCACTCAGGTGCCCCTCATAAGTTTTTTTATGAAGGGCAGGGTGGGCATTTTCAGATCGGGCCCATTTACTGAATATCATTAACATATTTTAGTGTTTTTTGTTTTTTCAGTTAACTGATTTTTTCATATACTTTAGGTTTTACTCTTAAAAGCTAAAATATTTTGATCTTAAATATTTTGTTGGATTTTTAAAAATAGTTTTTTAGGGTTTTGGGTAGGGAGGGTTGTAAGAGGGGGGTGTTTTTTCTTTGATGGCTGAAAAGCATCATTATACACATTAGTTATTGTTTTTTAGCGAAGTAAAATGCTGCTCTCTAGGCTGTTAAGGTATTTGGAGCCATTTTCCCAAAAGCTGAATGTTTTTAGGCCACTATCTTAACTCTGTTTCTCATTTATATGCTTCTTTTTAAATTTTTTGTTAATGTTATTTGTTTTTGAGAGAGGGCAGGTGGGGGAGGGGCAGAGAGAGAGAGGAAGACACAGAATTCAAAGGCTCCAGGCTCTGAGCTGTCAGCACAGCCCAATGCGGGGCTCGAACCCACAAATGGTTTGATTATGACCATAGCTGAAGTCGGATGCTTAACCAACTGAGCCACCTAGGCACCCTCTCATTTATCTGCCTCTTAACTTTGATGTGCTAGGTAGGTGATGGAGGTCTTTAGACTTGAGACTCCATTAAGCTGAGTTGGCTGCCTTACTGGAGTCAGATTGTTGTGTGTTGAAATAGGCATTGCAGTTGCTCTGAGGCACTTTTTCCTGTATTCTCATATTTAAAACCCTGCTGCAGGTGGTTGAAATTGTTAGAAGTCAGTAATCACCACTGCACATCTGCATAGTAACAGCTGTATTTGCACAGATGGCTGTTAGATTCTAAAGTACTTTTTGAATCAAATGTCACATTCAGCATATTGTTTATTTTAAAATATTATCTAGGGGTTCGTGGGTGGCTCAGTTCTTTAAGCATCTGACTTCAGCTCAGGTCATGATCTCACAGTTCGTGAGTTCAAGCCTCACATTGGGGTATGTGCTGACAACTCAGAGCCTGGAGCCTGCTTCGGATTCTTCTCTCTGTCTCTCTCTCTCTCCCCCCCCCCCCTCCTCCTCCCTCCCACTCTCTCTCTCTTTCCCCCTCCCCTGCTCGCACTCTCTCTCTCTCTCAAAAATAAATTTAAAAAAGAAACAAAATATTATCTAGTAATTGGTCAGTTGTCTGAAGGCAGTAGTTTAGTCTGACCTTTCTGAAATCTGATGAAAGTTGTAGACTTCTTCAGAAAAATGCTTCTGTGCTCAGTTTTAGGTGAGTTGAGCCTCCCCAAATGCATCATTAACTAACCTGTTTTAATAAAGTACTGAGATCAGTTTTCACGTGATTTGTAGACTCAGTCTTAATATTTCATAGTCACTAACATTTAAGCACATTTTAGAAAAAATTTAGTTGCTAAATATTCTCGATAAACATTTATTATATATTTTAAAAATATGGTGATCTGGTAATTTTAGAAAATAAAAATTAAGATATTGTAGGTGGATTTTTTTTTTCATACCATTCTTCATGAAATGCTTACAAATGAACCCCATACTTTGGTGTTAAATACCTTTTTTTTTTAAGCTGTATAAATAATTATAATTTGTAACATATTCCCCAAAGAGCTTATCTTCCTAATATGTATGCAAAGGGCTCCTAGAAAATAAAAAGGGTAGTGGTCAGAGAGAAGACAGCTTTTTTAAAGAAACATAGGTGATGCTTACTGGTTGGACATAGAGAGACACCACCAATTTAGCTATTGTTTAGTAGACTCCACTAAGAATCTAATGTAAGAGATAAAGAGAGGGATGCCTGGGTGGCTCAGTCAGTTAAGTGTCCAGCTCTTGATTCTGGTTCAGGTCATGATCTCACAGCTTGTGAGTTGTAGCCCTGCATCAGGCTCTGCACTGGCAGTGTGAAGCCTGCTTGGGCTTCCCTCTTTCCCTCTCTGCCCCTCCCCTCCCATGTGCACACCTGCTCTCAAAGTAAATTAACATTGTAAAAAAGGAGATAAAGAGAAAAAAGTACAAAGATAATACTTAGGTGTGCAGGATGGTTTTGGTATTGATCATCTGTCTAAAAATTTCCTTTAATCTGCTGCTGCTTCCAGGAAAATGTATGAAATTGCCAAAAATTATGCAAACTGCATGGCTACATTTATAAATATTAATTTGTAACCAATATACATGTTTTTGAGCTGCAAACTTCATACCTCTTACAGTATTTCTAAAGTGTTTACTTATGCATGTATAAACATATTCATTGTAGAGTTTAAGAAGATTATACTTGGTGGCTTCAGTATTCTAGTAACCAAGATTAGGTCTTTTCCCATCCTGATAGCACAAAGTTTTGTTTTAATTGAGTTACTTCTTGAAGGATTATCTTAAAGGTTATTTTAAAAACCTATACTAGATCAGAAGCATTTATTATTAGGGTATTTTTGCATGTGTGTGTGTGTTTTCTTTTTTTAACTTAGTGGTAAAGCTGAAGGAAAATGCTTTTTAAAGGTCTTTTGAATCCATTGTACTTAAAATAAGCAAGTTAAAAACTTTCTCTTTTCTTCCAGATAAAGCTTCACCAAGAAGGTTGCCCAGGAAACGGGCACAGAAGAGATCAGTGGGATCTGATGAGTAAATGTTCCTTTGTGCAACAATTCAGTCTTTACTTAACCTGCCCTAATGTTTTTCGGCCTGATGGGAATTAGTGCAGAGAAGCCATATCACCATAGAAGGCAACTACTACTTATGTGTGGACTGAGCAATCAGAGTCTGTGGCGATAATATTACTGAAAATGCACTGCATTCATTTTTCTAAAGTAACAAATTTGGTTTTTTTTTAAGCCATTAAAATCTATGTGTGTGCGTGTGTATGTATGTGAGCAGTTGGTCTTACCAGAATCATTGTTGAACTACCTGAAGCATGCCTTTAGAATACTGAATATAATGATGTTGTCTCTTTTTGACATTTTCTGATATTTCCCCCCAAAACTTAATGAATATTTGTCCAATATGATTGTAGATGTCCTGCTTTTAGACTGTTTTAAAGGAAACTGTTTTTTAGAATTGCTCAAATCCCAGTTGATGGCACAAATTACTGTTTTGTTCTTGTTGCTGTTTTACAACTAGTATTCTAAAGGCACACACAGGAGTAGCTGCTTTTTAGCAATAGAATTGTTTTGGTATTTTTGCTGCTGTTTACTATAATGCGCACCTTCAGAAAACTTCCCAAATGAGTCCAAGGAATTTGGGGATTTCTAGCAACAAAATTGTGAAGCATGAGAAATCTGCTGATTTTGATATATAAAACCAGCCCCACCCTCTTTTTGTTTTTATTTTTGTTTTTACAAAAAAAAAATGGTACATTTGTGGGAACTGAGTTGTGTTATCCATCGTTTTCTCTCTGACCCAAGAGGTAGCTCTGCAGTGATTTTAGACCTCTTTAAGTTGTCGTTTTGTTTTTTTTAAGAGATCATTTTTCCCCCCTTAATTAGAAGTATCTTGCTTTTAGAAAAATTGCCTTGGTCTACAGACTAAGCAAAAAGTCAGTTTATAGGGGCAGAGATATATTACAAGTAATACTAATCTGTTAAAAAAAGATGAGTTGGTTATTTTTTTAAGTAGTTAACCAGTTGGTTCTTATCTAATCTTTTGGGTATTTTGGTTGTTCAGAAGCATTTATTTTTTTAGTTAATCTAAAGAATTCCAAAGTTTTAAGCACTTAAGATCTCAACCAAAAGTAAATTGGATTTCATAAAACCCTATTAGAGTCAGTTTTGTCATAGGTAGTAAATAAAGTTTGGCATTATTGTCAGACTGGAAAAAGGGTAAAGTAAAATAGATGAACAAATTAAGAAGCTTTTCCTCTCTGTCTTTAAGCCATAATCTCCCACATATATTTCGTAAGGAAATGGTAAATGAAATTCTAGTGGCTGTTTAATTCCTGATCGGTCTTTATTACAATGAACTGACCTCTCCTCCCCTCTTCATTATAATCCCCACTCACATCCATGCAAAACAACAGCAAAACAAGACACACAGACAAAAAAATCTTTCCAGGTTCTTTAAGTATTTAAACATCTGAGCCAAAGCCAGAATAGAATAGAAGTTACTGTATAGTTGTTAATCATTTTGCAAGTAGGGGCTAAGGTGTCAAATTATCTATATTGGCATTGCTGAACTATAAACTTTCTATACCTGTAATATAAAGTGTTTGAGTTTTTAATTGGGCTGTATGATCAATAGCTTATTTTGAAAAAGCTCTATGAGCTGTAAAAACTGCATGTTTTTTGTTTAATGTAATATAGGAGACCCTCCACCTTCTCAAGGAATATATTCCAAAACATTGTTTTGTGAATTTCTAAGTTTGTGAAACTACTAGAACATAATGCGGTGAGGTGTAATTACAAAATTTAAATGGCTTCTAGAGAGTTTTATTGACTACTTGGTGATACTTAGGCAGTGGCAAAGCTACACTGAGTTACAGATGCCAGCCCTTCAGCCTCCTAAGTAATTTGCCTTACATACTAGCCTTTCCACTGCTGAGGTTCTGATCAGTGCCTCAGAAATCATTTGTCATGTTTCATTTTTTAGCATAGATTGGGAACAGTTGAAATCCTTTAAATCCTCAGCTGCCAGGGGTCTTCTATAGTATCAGTATGTGTTTAGCAGAAACTAACTCCATAATGAATGGAATTCAATTCCACACATGGTTTGTTCAAGCACACTTAATAAGTAGCCTATTTTTTAAATGTCTTTTTTAAATGTAAATATTTGGATGAAGTTTTTAAAGTTTGTTTTGATATATTCATTTGCTACACCAACCATGGTTTCAGAATTCACCTTTTGAGCAAATTGGTTTCAGAATCTGTAAAATGAACCAAGAATCTTGTATATCAAACCTGTTACCCAGACATGTGAGAATAATGTGTTCATAAAGCATGGATCTCGCTTTGGTTGTATAGCTTCATTCATTCATTTCATGGTCTCACATAGTGACTTTTAAGACTCCCCCTGCCTTCTTGAACCCTCTGAGGTGTTGTCTGAGGAGGGGCGGGGTGGGGTGGGAATGGGACCTGCAAGGTCCTGAGGAAGATAGAACTCAGAAGAAAAGGAACATGGGCTTGGTTTTAGTGAAGTTTTTAATTTCATATAAGCTTCAGAAAATAGCTTTGTGGAAGCTATTTTCCACAAAGGCAAATTTAGATCTTAAAACATTAAAAAGTCCACTGCCTGAAGCATGTATTTGCAGTGCATCAGCCTGTACTTGTATTTGCCTCTGTTAAGGAATAGTTAATGGTGAAAATATGACATTGAAATCTTTAATGACTGTTACTTCGGAGGTATAGTAGTAGGTAAATGTAATAATATGCAAGTCTCATATAGCATTCATCTTTTGTGGAAGAAAAAAGGTACTTGGTTAGTGCATTTAAATAATGCAGTTTGTTTTTTTTAACCTTGAACTTGGCAATACACATCATCTCTCACCAAGATTTTGGTAGGTTACAGTCCTTGGGTTTTCAGTCTTCATTTTAGTTCCAAAATTAGATTTTAGCTTAAATTTAAACATTTAAATCTGTATTTTCAAATATACTTGAAGTAATTTGCCACACTTTTGGACCACATCACTTACAGCTGTAAAATCAGTACATTTGCTCTCATTTTACTAAATAAAATCCTACTTGGAACATCTCCACCTTAGTGAAGAGCAGCCTGACATGTCAACCCCTTACTCTTAATTAGCATAAGTGGAATAGGATATTGGGAAGAAAGAAGAAAACTTACCTGACCTGCAGACATCTAAACAGTTTCTTTAGGGGCTCTTATGAACTTTACCAGTTAGTATTTGTAGGATTTTTTTTTTTTATTTATACAAAAGCCTGAACTTTTGTAGTAACTAATTACGTAATCTGGAGTTTGCCCTTTTTTACATTTTGGAATTATCTGGGAATATGGCTCTGAAGCTCAGGTACCATTTAATGTAGCTGCTTTTTTAAAGGCAGTAGGAAAGGAATTCACTTATTAAACATCAGTGATGGACTGTCCTCTTGGGCCTTTCCATTCATCATCTAATAAACCTTCAGAACAACTCCCTGAGGGAAGATGATTCTCATTTTTATAAAGGGGGAAAAACCAAACCCTGAATTTAAGTAGCTTGCTCAAGGCGTTATGTATTGAATTTAGATTCAGAACTTTTTCTGAAACTCCCACATTCTTTCCCCTGACCCATGTTTA
Organism: Neofelis nebulosa; assembly: GCF_028018385.1. Classification (NCBI taxonomy): domain Eukaryota; kingdom Metazoa; phylum Chordata; class Mammalia; order Carnivora; family Felidae; genus Neofelis; species Neofelis nebulosa. The sequence goes on from NC_080787.1 coordinate 24,864,920, forward strand.
AGATGGAATTTTATAAAACCAAGCATTTGGGCAGATTCAGCAACCAGAAAGTTCCAAAAAACTCAATACTGAATGTATTATGTCTATGCTATTATGTCTATACTATACAATAGTATATAAATGCCATTCAACTCTAGAATGCTGTAAAACCCCAGAATCTTCTCAGCTGTTATATGTCGATTTGTGCATTAGTTTGTGATGTTTTTGAAATTTTTATATGATGATTCAGTTATTCACAATACCCTATTTAATCTTAGTTAATGACACCTCTTAAATGTACTCCTGAGTAACAAAATCATGGTCTTTAAAGACGTTTTCTTTAAGATTTGACGGGATTTTCAAGTTTTAAGGGGTAGAAGATTCATCTTTGTGTAAAGAGATGAGGATGAGGGGCTTGTGTGTGTTTCAGTCAGTTAAGTGTCTCTTGATTTCGGCTCAGATCATGATCTCACAGTTTTGAGATAGAGTCCCCACATCAGGTTCCTAGGTGGACAGTGGAGCCTAACTTAAGATTCTCTCGCTGCACCTCACCTATTTGCATGCATGTACTCTCAAAACAAAACAAACAAACAAATGAAAGTGAATTACAGTTGACCTTTGACTAATGGGTTTGAAAGGTAGGGTCCACTTATATGTGGATTTTTTTCAATAAATAGTGCTGTAAATGTATTTCCTCTTACCGTTTTCTGTAAATTTAATGTTTTATTTTTTTATTTTTTTTTAATTTTTTTTTTTTAATGTTTATTTATTTTTGAGACAGAGACAGAGCATGAGCAGGGAAGGGGCAGAGAGGGAGGGAGACACAGGATGTGAAGCAGGCTCCAGGCTCTGAGCTGTCAGCACAGAGCCCGACGCGGGGCTTGAACTCACGGACTGTGAGATCATGACCTGAGCCGAAGTCAGATGCTTAACGGACTGAGCCACCCAGGCACCCCTTTTAATGTTTTATTTTTGAGAGAGACAGTGTATGAGTGGGGCAGGGGCAGAGAGGGAGGCACAGAATCTGAAGTAGGCTCCAGGCTCTGAGCTGTCAGCAGAGAGCCTGACATGGGGCTTGAACCCACAAACTGAGATCATGAGCTAGAGTCAGATGCTTAACTGACTGAGCCATCCAGGCGCCCCTCCTCTTATGATTTTCTTAACCTTTTTTCTAAAGCTTTATTACAGGGATATAGTATGTAATATACAAATATATGTTAATTGATTATATTATTGGTAAGGGTTCTGGTCAGCAGTAGGCTGATTAGTACTTAATTTTGGCAGATATTTTGGAGTTAAGTTTTTGGAATTACTCAAAAGGTATATGTGAATTTTTTAATGCATGGGAATTGGCAACCCAAACCCTGCATTCAGGGGTGAGCTATTCATTCTTGGGTTATACAAGTACACAAAATTGGGATTGTAGGTTAGGCTTGTGTCTTCTATCTATTCAAGTAGGGATTTTGCTTAGTGGGCATCATGGAGCATTAAAAAGAAAATCCCATGTCCTCTAGAAAACATGAAGGACAGCCCGTATGTAGACTTCTGTTGTAGTACCTATGTCAGTTTATCACTGTGTTGCTTTTCCCTCTGCTAGACTGAGTTCCGCATCTTGTTTGCCTTTTATCCCCAATTTCTAGCTTGCAGTTGTCATGTGGGAACCACAAGGTTTAAAGAAAGTATGAGAAAGTGTGGGCCAATTTTCATTTGTCAACTCTTCCATGGGATTGTGTTCAGAGGTATTTCTGGTGATAACCCAATATCATTGGCAATTGTCAGGTTGAACAAGGACAGATGGTATGGTATGCTAGCGTTGGGATTAGGGTGTGGTCCACCATGGCCACTAGCCAATGGTGGCCTTGAGAAAGCAGCTCATCTCTGAAGTCTTGATGTGTTCTTTTTAAATTGAGAGATACTCGAAGTGTCAGTCCCAAATTGTCTGATTGTGTTACCTACGAACCCTTACTTAATACAGTATTATTAAATGATTCTTCATAAATTTTGTTGACTTAGCAAAATGAAAAAGAACTAAGGTACAGAATGGACTGCCTAGAGGCTGCCTGAGGTTCGAATCCTACCTCTCTTAATTGGAGCAAGTCGTATCACCTCATTGGGTTCAGTTTTGGGTACCGACCTTTTGGAGTTGTTAGCAGTTCAGAACAACATAGCCTAGCACACCAGAAGCTATGGAAGTGATTGCTGCTGCTGTCACAAAGCGCCACGCTGTTAACGTCCCATAATTCGTATGCGCAGTGGTGTACCTGGCACTTTTTGGACTTCTCTGTGGAGTAATATAGTTAAATCTGTATGGGAAAGCTAAATCCTGTTGGTTTTTTAAGCTAAAGAGTGAAAGTCTTAAGACGGACATGTAATGTGGCCAGCGCTCCACATTTAACAGTGAACCAGAGTAGTGGGGCTGGCACTGGGAGTGCTGTTGTAATCTCTTAGAGCCTGCACATCAAGCTGAGAATTCTGTCTTTCAGAACCCTTGGAGTGGCTACAGGTTTTCCAGTGGTGGCAGTGCTTTTCAAAACATTTTTGAAAGCCCTCAGAATTTCTTTGAGCTTCACACCGAGCCACCCAAAGAAAATCAGTCATGTTTGTGTATCTTCAGAAATCTATTTGATCATCCGTTTTACATTTGTCAAAATAGGTGCTCAGGCTCCAAAAGCATTTTAGAAAGGGGTAGGAGAAATATTTTCGTCAAGAATAGTGTTCAGATTGAGCGAATATATATATATATATATATATATATATATATATATATATATATATACATACACACACACACACATATATATACACACATATGTATGTATATATGCACACATGTATATATGTGTGTACATATATATGTATATACACACACATATACACATGTAGATATATACACACACACACACACACACACACACACACACATCAAACATCTGTGTTCTTCTATACATTCTTAATACAACTATCCTAGATAACTGCATTATCTGTGATGAAACCACTTCAAGTTGCCCACAGGCACCCATGGTGCAGATTTGGCCCATTGCTATCTCTAGCTTTACTGGGACAAGATCCATGAATACTCAGGGAGCACGTTCACATTCACGCACAAAATATGCTTACCTGTGTTCTAGTTTCATTGCTTAGGATTGGCTTGAAAGCTTCTCTGAGGTTAGATATGTTCTGTGTTTTTTTGTGCTGTCACAGCCAGAAGTCAAGATGGATTTATAAATACTCTGGACAGTGGCTCTTTTAAAAAGACCTGTAGAAGATTTAAAGCAGTTGGTTCTCAGTATACTTGAAAACAGGACTTCATCCCTTGAACTCTTCCAGGCAGTTGATGATTAGAGTCCTATGTATTTTAAGGTCTTGAATTTAATGTCTCAAAACTGTTCATAATCAAGTGAACTTTCCATGGCTTAGAAATACTGGTTGTGTATTTGAATTCACCCCTACAAGCTGCTGGCACTCTGTGTCTTCACTAAGTGGGAAAATAAGACCTGGAGGGGGCTGTCGGCTGCCTGTCCTGAAGCCGTCCGCAGAGCCCTTCCTAGAGTATTGTCATTTCCAGAACCACCGGTAAGATCCTGTGACCCATGGGGCACTACAGTGACTTTTCACATGGCTGATGGCCTGATAGATCTGGTTTCGAGGAGGAATCCTGGACGGGCGCTGTCTTGGTTATCTGTGCAGTGAAGACTTTACTGTGCTGATGCTGTCTACACGAGGTGCCCAGAACTGTTACGGGACCTTACTCAACTGTCACCAATCCCATTTCTCAGATTCTTGAGACTTCTATTTCCAGATGTGCACCTCCTTTCCCATTGTCCTCACCATCTCTGACTTTTTTCTTTTTGTGCCCACCTATACAGAAACCCTCCTGTCTTAAGTCTTTTGCAGGATTCTCTTGCCCCTCAACCTGCATTGCTGTTTATGTTGTTTTCTCTCTTCGTCAAAGTATCTCTTAAGCTATTGGCTTCTTTTTCTTCATTAGGCTTTCAGTCTTTTACATTTCATTCAATTTAGCTTCTGTCCCCACAAACCTGCTCTCAGGATCTCATGGTTCCCTACTTGCCAGCCTTCTGCAACTCAGTTCTCTGGCCTCCACTTGTGCATTTAACCCACTGGCCACCAGGCCCCCCTGCCAATTCCCCTTAGTTCCTGTGATGCTCTTACCTCCTTTACATGTCACCGCTGACTAACCCCAACCTTTGGTCATTGTTCTCTCTGTACTGGCTTTGAATAGCTTTATCTGCTGTGTTTATTACCTCAATCCCCAGCTATTTTCCTGGTGCCCTCCTGCCTGTGATTTCCTGTTCACTTAAACTTTTTATTGTAACCCTGAACAAACATGTCACAGATGTTTATTTCCCTGCGTGAATCTCCCCTAACTTCTCACCATTCTCTAGTAACACGACTCTCATTTATCCAGTATTAAATCTTAAAAAGTCCGAGTATAGTCATTTGCACATAAGTATTTAATAAATTCTTAACTAATTTTAGCTCTGCTATGAATTAAATTAGATTACAATTCTGCTTCAAAATCTAACAATTTAAGAACTTCAAAGAAATCTGAACTCAATTCATCATAGGCAAAACTACTTCTGGTTCAAAATATTTCTTTTAATATTTCCTAATTCATTGCAGGAGGTCTTGGGTTTAGTATTTTAATTCCAGTGCTTTCAGACTTGGAAATGTGATTTCTAGCAGTGTATTTTAATCAGGTTATTTATGACACAACTTTCTTCTGCAGTGTGAGATTTTATTTGGTGACTGTATCTAAGATGTTATCTGGCTGTCTTGTAGGACTCTTCAATGAAAGTTGGCCTGATTAAACCATAACATTCTTGTGCAGCTTTGAGAATGTTCCTGCTGTATGAGTATCTCTTATCACAGTTTTTCCAGTTTGGTAAATTCAAGAACACCCTTTTTCTTTGTTATTTCCATTGGTCTAACCTACCGCCCAAACCGTCTGCTGCATCTTCTAAAATTTACATATCCCTTCATTAAAGCTGATCTCGAAAGTATTTGTATGCAGTAAAAATGTTTCCTAAAGTGCCACTGCATATTACTTCTAGGTCTTAACGATGAGAAGCACGAAGTGAATCTAAAACATTAAGCAAAAAAAGGAAAACTACAATATTGATCTTAATTACCCCCTGGAATTTGTAAGAAAAAAAAAAAAGCTTCACATATTGTCTGCATTTAAAATTCCGACATTTCAAGTAACAAAGTCTTCTTTTAGAATAAAGATGATTTAGGGTGAGTTTTGTGCTATTTGTCAGTGAGTTGACTGTTCAGGTGGTGGACGTAAAACCCACCCCCCCACCACTCTCACATATTGAGAGTTTGGGTTCCCAGTAATTGTACAGACTGCATCCTCTGACCTTTTAGACATTTTTTAAGCAAGCAGAGATGCATCTTTGATTTAGCTTACTCAGCACATATCAATGAGTCAGTACCTAGAATTTCCTTTTCAAGATTTTATTATAAGTGGCAGAACTGAATTAATGTGTTCTTCATGGAAAAAGTATGGAGATCTCCAAAAAACTTTGGAAATTTAGTGTTTGTAACTATGTCATGTTTTTTAGTCTTTGCTGCTGAAAGGGAAAAAAAAAATGAATCAAAATATTAGGACAGTAAGAAACCAGCATTTTAGTTTCTTGTCCACAATGCTTAAAACACTCTGTATTCTATAAATTTCACATTAGTCCAAAGTCTAAAGAGCAGTATACCCACAGAATGCTAAAGTAGGTTTTTGTGGTAGGGTGATAGACTTTTTTTTTTCCTTTTCAAGATGTTTGTAATATGCTTATATTTTATAATGGAAGAAATAAGTGTTAAATTTATCGGAGCCTCCTACAATGAGTATAATAATCACAATGGTTGTGGGCAGTTTTGCTGTAGCTCATAAAATGAGCCCATCTTTAAAACTTGGATGTATGGTCACTTTATATATTCAAAAAAATTAAGATAGCTTATTGATGGAAAATCCTTGAGAGTATTTTTCATTTTTTCCTTAAAGGAACCAAAGCTTCCCATGTGTTATTTTTCGAATTTAATAAACGATCTCTGTAGCCAGGTTTGTGCCAGGCACTGAGTGCTGGCGCTCTTCCCCCACACCTTGTCCGCCAATCCCTGTGCCCATGATGGCCCAGTGATTCCAGTCCGGCCCCTTGTCTGGACTCCAGTCCCACTTAAGTTGGAGCATGGAGACCCACCGTCGTCCACAGGCGCTCTGGTATTCCCTTGCCTCTCACATCTCTTCTGCTTCCCTCTGGCCCCCAGCCTTGGCAGGTCTTGAGCCCACACATTGTCCTTGATTCTCCTTGCCGGCTAGCCTTCCCTGACCTGCTTACCTCATCCAAGGCCTCTGCTCAAGCACCTGCATCACACCACTGTTTATTGTCCGTATTCCCTCACCACTATCTGAGATTACCTTGTTCTTCCATTATCTGTCACCCCCTTTGGAAATGGAAAGTTTTGTGACAGCAGGAATTTTATTTAACTTAACTGGATCACCAAGGCTTAAACCATTACTAACACATGATAAATGTTTGAATATATATGGATTATTTAATTATCACACAACCATACAGTGAAGTAGGTATATCCTCATTTTGCAAGTGAGGGACCTGAATACACAAGTAGCTTACTAAAAATCACTCAACTATTAAGTGACAAAGCTGAGATCAGAATACAGGTGTGTCTGTGTCCAGAACTTTCACAGGATCTCCCCTCATGATACGGAAGTTTTCCAGGTGGGAGTCTGGTCACCATTCACTGGAAACTCAGCAGAAAATAGGTTGAATTGCTGTGCTTTGGATTCACACATGCCCGAGTCTTGGCTTCCCTCTGTGCACATACGCACCAGACTTCCAGGCTCACATGGCGGACGACTGTACCCTGGAGGATTCTAGAGAATAAGAGGCTGAAACGGCCTTTTCGTGGTACATTTCAGCCCCGCAAGGAAGCGCTTACTGAAACAAAAAAAGGAAACTGGCAAGCAAGTGCCCAAGAGTTGCTAAAGTGTGGTTGATACGAAATCCTGTAGGTGAGTTCTAGAAAAAAGGAAGTGAAAAAATAAGGAAGCTGTGGCTTCAAAATGAAGTCAGTTCTCAAATTGTGACTGAATTGTAACCTTAAATGTGTTTTTTTGTTGTTAAATGCATAATGACAAACTTAGTAAATTATACCAAGTTGAGACAGCTAAGTAGCTATCATAGGTGCACAGAGGCTGCCCACTAGCCATTACAGGATCACCATAAGGAAAGAGACCAAAGAATACTAGCAGTGTAAGCCCCCTTCAGGTAGTGTTTCAAGTCAAGAGACTAGCTGTGTTAAGATAGATATAGATATATTTTTTTAATTACTAAATTTGTAATAGGAATAATTGTGTGTTTTGGGTTTCATAATTTATTATTTTTTAAGTTTTTTTTTGAGAGAGGGAGAGGGAGAGAGAGAATGAATGGGGGAGGGCCAGAGGGCAAGTGAGAGAATCCCAAGCAGGCTCCACACAGTGTGCAAAGCCCAACTCAGGGCTCAGTTCCACAAACCGTGAGATTGTAACCTGAGCTGAAATCAAGAGTCGGATGCTCAACCAACTGGGCCACCCAGATGCCCTTGGGTTTCATAATTTTAAATCAGTAGTACTCTTCTTTTAGAATCCTGTTATTCCCAGGTTACCTTGATACCTGTCTGCGTGGGTGTGTTTTGCTGCCCTCTGCTGCTAACAGTTGGTACAACAGTGAAGTGTGGACTCCCAGGGCTACCCCTTAACATTGCTAGAAAGGTGAAGGATTGGGAAGAAGACAAGTCTGTGTTAGGAATTTTTCTCTCCTAAAGCAAACTACTGTTTGAACCAATGCAGCCCAACCACACTATGCATGCCTCTGCTCCCCACAACTAACCCCCAAAACTAAACATCAAAGTGAGAAATGGTGCTTTTGCTAAGATGTCAATGAAATGATTTGGATTTTTAAGTTATTTGAAGGATCACATCAGTAGAAAGGTGAATGCTGTAAAAGACACCCCTCCAGCCAACCACACCCAGAATGTGTTCTCTAGATTAATCTTAACCTTCCAAGAGCCATCCACCCCTCTGCTTTGCCTCCATCATGTACACACACACACACACATGTTTACTTCAGATGAACTAACCAAATATTTTTGCTTGTTGGACATGAGTGCAGTGTGATGGTTAATAGCTATTGAAACTAGATTTTGCTTGACTCAAGGCTCACCCACTTAGTGGCTGGATAACCTTAGACTTGCCACTTAACTGGTCTCAGCCTGTTTCTTCTGTAAAATGGGAATAGTAACTGGAGTTATTAGTCACTAATATTCAATGAATATTTATAAAGCCCTCACTATATGTCAAGTGTTGCATTGAACTTATTAAGATAACTGCATGTAAAGAAAGCTTATCTCAAAGCCTGGTCCAGAGTAACCTCATTTTCACCAGTAAGAAGTAGGTTTCTTTTCCTCATAAGTAATTTTTGTGTGTCAGCAGCTAAAAAATCATCCTGTGAAATTCTAAAGGGTGGTGCCCTCCCTATTTTCTGTACTTAACAGAGCCTCATATGTTATTACAGTTAGAAAGAATCTTATGAGTTATCTGGTCTAGCTTTTGCCAGTCCAAGACTCTCTTCTGTGACCCCCCCTCCCCCGTATGGACACCTCCCACTGGGCCAGGCACCCATTCCATCCTTGGACAGCTCCCCTATTAGACAATTCTTTCTTTTTTTTTTTTTTTTTTTTTTTTAATTTTTTTTCAACGTTTTTTTACTTATTTTTGGGACAGAGAGAGACAGAGCATGAACGGGGGAGGGGCAGAGAGAGAGGGAGACACAGAATCGGAAACAGGCTCCAGGCTCCGAGCCATCAGCCCAGAGCCTGACGCGGGGCTCGAACTCACAGACCGCGAGATCGTGACCTGGCTGAAGTCGGACGCTTAACCGACTGCGCCACCCAGGCGCCCCTAGACAATTCTTTCTTGAACACAAATTGCCTCCTTGTGGTCTGTGTCCCAGTTTTCCCCAAATCATCTTAGAAAAAATCTGCTTGCTTTCTCTCATGACAGTCCTTCATATATTTGAGGAGACCTATCATTCTTACTTTGTAGGCTAAAGTAAAAAGTAATAATAACCACCTCAGCCTACATGGATTTTCCTTTCTAAAATATTCCCATTATTTTTTTTTTCCCAAGGGAACGCTGTATTAAGATGATGGAAAACACCTAGCCACTTAAAGTCATATATACTGTATTGAGTAGTGTAATTTAAGGGTCCAAAATAATTATTTGCAACTAAGGTTGGAAATAATCACCATTTGTTCCCTCCCTCCAAAATGCATTACTTCAGCAGTTATTTGCTGTCAGGCAGCATTCATGAATGCAGGTGCCCATAAGATTGGATGGAGGAGGCTTGCTTAAAGCACAGTGTTCAGGGCACCGTCCCCAGAGCCTCTGACTTGAGTTCTGGGCTGGGGCCCAGTAATCTGCATTTTAATAAGCATACCCAGTGCTCCCACATGGTACAGTGTGCCCCCAGGAGAGCCTGGTGTCCCACCCGAAGCACTACCTGGTGGAAAGGAAGGAGCTCATCTTCTCTGCTGGCCGCCTGGGAGCCCCTAACTAGCCGAAGGGCAGGGCAGCACCTGCACCACAGATGGGGATGGGTTGGGTTGCTGGGCTCTGGGGACCCTCCTTCTGCTTGTACAGGAATGGGGCTGCTTCGCTTGCCTTTTCCTATCGTTCCTGCCCTCTTCTGGGATGCCCCAGAGGTCAGCTAAAGGCAGTGGTGGCGGCTGACCCTTTGAGCACTTCCTGTGATCCAGAAACTCTTCTAAGCATTTTACTTGTGTTCACTCATTTAATGGCCAGGGCCCCCTGCCCTATGAGAAAGGCTCTAATACCATCGTGGTACAGCCAAGGAAACGGAGGCCTCGAGCAATAAGGCAGATTGCCCACTGTCATTACCCTGCTTTAGAGATAGTAAGGCCATCCAGGATCTGGACCTGGGCAGTGTGACTCCAGGAGCCCTGGCCCAAGGCACCGGGAACCCTCCCAGGGCTGTCAGACCCATCCTCCCAAACACTGATGTCCCAAAGCCACCTGAAACTCAATCTGGGAATTGGTCACTTTTCTCCCTAGGTCACTTTCTCCTTCAGTGTTTCCTGCCTCCGTTGGTGCGGTCACTGCCACGGGAAGCCCCCGTTTTACAGGTCCCCCCTCCTTCCTACCTCTTACCAGTCTCTGCTCAGCTCACTTCCTGCATTTGACAAGTACAGCTGGCCCACGGGGGCGTGGCGCTGGCTGTCACTTGTCATGGCTGGGGCAGCTCAGACCCCACGTCCCACTGCCAGCCCGGTCCCCTTCAAACCCACCACCACCCACACACTGCCCTGTGCTCATCACAGATTGGCCTCCCGATCCTGTTGCTCTCCCCTGCTTAAAACCTTGCGGCGTCTCCCCACAGCCTGCATGACGAAGACCAAATCCTCCACTGTTTGTTTCCTCCAGACCTCTGAGCCGCTGTCTCACTAGTCCCCACGTTGAAACCGTTCCCCCGCTGAGCTGCCTGTCCTCTGCGCACAGCACCCTGTTGCCACCGTCCAGCCCTCTCCCTAGATGGAAGATCCTGACACTCTGCCCCTACCTGCTGGCCGAGCACCTCGCTTGCGGGTAACCTTTCATTCTGATACAGTTTCAAACTTCCAGAAAAGTTGCAACATAGCCCAAATTCCCTCTACTCTTAACCCTCATGCTGATCATTACTTGTTAACATTTTGCCACATATACACATACACGTACACGCTGACCTATTTGAGGGTGAATTGTAGACATGATGCCCCTTTGCCCCTGAACACACCCGTGTTTATGTCCGAAAGACAAATGCACTCTCTTATATAACCAAATTACAGTGGTTGGAGTCCGGAAGTTTAACACTGATGCGAGGTTTTCTAATCCACAGGCTGTGGTCGGGTTTCACTAATTGTCTCAGTGATGGTCATCACGGCAGCATTTTTTTTCTGGTCCAGGAGCCAGTCTAGGATCACCTGTTACATTTAGTTGTCAGGTCTCCTTAGTTTCTTTTAACCTGAAACACTCCCTCAGTGTCTCAGGACTCAAAAAAGCATGTTTAAGGAGTCAGGCAGGTTGCTTTGCAGAGTGTCCCCCAGCTAGAGCTCATGTACTATTTCCTTGCCCTCAGATTCATATTATGTCTTTCCGGCAGGAAGAGCACAGAAGTGATGAGGAGCCCCGCTCAGTGCCGTGAGCCAAGAGGCACCTGCTTCTGCTGTTTTGTCGTTACTGTTGTTGATACTGATGACCTGGGAGACGTGGGGGTCTCATTTAGTTTGTCAACCTCGGTTTTCACGTCACCTCTTCAAAAGGAAGCTTTCTGAGCCTCCCGCACCCCTTTTCCAGGCACCCACAGGTCTGGGGGCGCTGTTCCTATATCGCCACTCTCAGCGACTCGATCTAATCCTGGTGGTTGTGTTCCTGTGTCCCCCACTCTGCTGCAAGCTCTGTGAGAGCAGGGACCACATCTTGTTCGCCAGGGCAGCCCCCGCTCCCAATTCAGGGCCTGGCACGTAGTAGGTGCTTTATACATAATGCTGAGTGAATGAAAGAGTGCGTGAGACTATCCTTGAGCGGGTTCAGTCACAAAGCAAACCCCCACCCAGCTCTCTCCGGATCAGGCTTTGTGGCTTTTTCTGCTTTACTCGTGGAGCATGGCTAAGGTTTTTTTTATTTCTTTTTATGCCGGGTTCTCGCTGAAAGCATGAAAGTCTTGACTAAAGCCCAATAAAGAGGCACTGTGTTTATCCTTCCCTTGGGGAATCACAGGATGGACCGATTTTAGAAACTTCGAACCCCAGTTTAAGATTTTCCCATTTGCTTCTTCTTGGCGTGTGGGAGAGTCAGGGTGGGGGAGATTCTCTGGGTCTTTTCTCATGTGAAATATTTGGACCCGAAAGAGCAGCACGAAGCATCTTTGGTGGGCAGGGGGGCCCACAGCCCAGTGGCCTCTGTCCAGCCACACCAGCCACACACCGCACCCCGGGTCGGGAAGTGATTCAAGGGCTGTCCCGAAGCCTCTCAGGAGGTCACTCTCTCCCTTTGTTGTTTCAGACGCAGGAGGAGGGAGACACACTGATGTTGTCATCAGACCTCTCCCGAAGCTTCTGCCATCTCATGGTCTCCAGGGGCTGGGGCTACAGCTCCCCACAAGCCTGCTGCAAGGAAACCCCACCCCCCGGACGTGCGGTTCCTGGAGACCGGCCATCCTCTCTGCACCATTTTGCTATTTGTGAAACCTAGGACAGCACCAGCCCTCTCAGCTGGATCCTCCCCTGGCTCCCACGGAAAAGCCACCACTGGGAATGGCTGTGCGACCAGGGCTTTGTGGCTTTTGAATAACGGCTGTCGTGCGTTGTTTCTGGGTGGACGTGTCCTAGTCCATCAGGCCTCCCCTGCCAGCAGGTAGGATGGGGATGTGGGGACCCGCCAACAGCAAGGACCGAGTGAACTGTATGCCCCAAGCAGTAGATTCATTCCGTTCAGCTTGCTCTTACCCCATTACGTAGATGGTGGCAAAGGTCGGGAGACAGGCGGCTCTGGGTGAAGGGACTTGGTTGCAACACACACCTTAGCAGCTTCCAGGTTCATCTTAGGGACATGTTCCGAGATGAGCTGGGCCGAGAGGGGCCTCAGAAGGAGTTGGGCAACCGTGGCACTCGCAGGGCCTCGGGAGCAGGAAGAGCTGAATAATGCTCCCCGTGATGGCAAGTGAGCAGGCCTTTTCCATGAGTGGGGTCCTTCCTCCGTCTCTGAGGCCTGGCTTCTGTGTGCTGGTGCTCATAATAGGCTCCCCAGGGCCCTTTCATTATGCTGACATGAATTAAGTTGAATTGCATTGAGTTGAATTGGACTGAAATAAATTGAATTGAAAGGCGTACAAACAAGTATGAATCTCTCGCTGAGTGCCAGGCCCCAGGGAATCACCAGAATCGTAATACAGTCCCGTCCACACCCACTGGGCCTTATAAGGACACTACCTCAGACTTGCAGCAGGAACACGTTTGGGGGGCGGGGGAGGAGGAGAAGGGGCAGGGAGGGCGGTGGGGGAGGCTTCGAGAGGAGACGTTCTTTGAGCTGAGCCTTCAAGTGCAGAGTGGGGACTCTGGAGAGTAGGGAAAGGCAAGAAGGACATTACAGACCAGGCAGGTAGCAGGAACAAAGCAACTTGTGTGTGAGGAACAGGGGGAGGTGGCGATGAAGCCAGTGACCATGATCCAGCCAAGAGATGACACAGAGTCACACAGAGAAAGTGCGGCTCAGATGTGGCCGGGGATCCTCGTGCATCCCAACCACCTAGAACATTCCGCACACCTAAAGTGGAGTTCCCAGGGGGCTGGCCCAGGAATCTGCATTTTTTAAATCACCTCTACAAGTGAATTCAGAGTTGGAGACTGGCCATCAGGGGGTGGAGGGGAGCCTCTGCCAGGTGATCAAGTCCTGTGTCAAGTGAGTGATCGGCACATTTCGTGCAAGTCAGAACCCCCGGAGTGCCCATTAGCACACAGAACTGCTGGCCTCAGCCTCAGATCCTGAGTCAGCAGGTCTGGAGTGGGGGCCTGGGTATTCTCCTCGTGGATATGCTGCCAGGGGGTGATGGGGATGCCACTAGGCAGCCAATCTGAGGAAACACCCCTCTGGGAACCCAGCCGGACTGAAGGAAGCCCATGGACCCTTCTGCGGCTCTCAGGACTCAAGACAGTCATATTGGGACCACTCACATTTGCCCATCCTCGGTTTCCAGCCGTCTGTGACACAAGTGTGGTGCTTGGGCATGTGACATACCCAGTACTCACTGATCCCAGGGTGGGTGAGCCTGGGCCGAGCAGCCCAGCAGACCCAGCTGGGGCATCCTGGGGTCTGGTGCTCAAGGCCATGCTGTCCCCCAGGCTGGCCCTGCAGAGGCGCACGGCATTCCTAGGGATCCATGGGATACCTAGTTTCCTGCAACCGGAAGTGGTTCAATTTCTCTAAGGTCACAGGTGAAATCCCCAGGTGTCCCTTGGAAGGGCTGTCAAGAGCAACTAGGGAAGAGCAACGTCCCATTATAGATGCCAAATGCCTTATTCAAGGCCACACAGCTCAGGTTACCAGGGTGGGAGAGAGGACAGGGGAAACCCTCTTCTCCTTATTACCTCGCCGTCCCCCACAGGGCTTCTGCCACCTAAATGCGCATGCAGGCCATCAGCATACATTTTACAGCTGAGGCACCCAGAGTTGAAAACCTTATTTAAATGAACAAATGTTGGGGCGTTTGGGTGGCTCAGTCGGTTAAGCGTCCAACTTCAGCTCAGGTCGTGGTCTCGTGGTTTGTGAGTTTGAGCCCCGCATCAGGCCCTGCGCTGACAGCTCAGAGCCTGGAGCCTGTGTCTCCCTCTGTCTCCACCCCTCCCCTGCTCACACTCTGTCTCTCCCTCTCTCTCAAAAATAAACATCAAAAAAAACTTTTTAATGAACAAATGTTCCTACCTACCCCAAAGAGAAGTCAAGTCACAGACGTCTAGTCCTAGGCCAGGGGAATCTCTTGCTTTTCCAAACAAAAGCAAAAACCAAACAGCACTTTCTTATTTGTCTGAATTCTACAAAGATGTTTAATGAGATGTGGGGGGAAGGCGAGCGTCATGAATGCAGACCCAGCTTGGCATGGCAGGTGTCCAGCAGGGACACGTCTGTGCGACCCATGACTCACGGGGCACTGTCTCTGGAACCTGGTCCTGTGTTCACCTGCGGTGAATAGCAAGATAACTATGGTCATAGTAATGCTAGGACTAGTCCCTACCATCTCTCCAGAACTTACCATGTGCCTGACCCTCTTGCTACGTGCCTGGCAAGCAGGAGCTCCTGGACGCCATTTTGTTCCTTCTCCTTCAACCCTATAATCACTCACGTGTGCGTGGTGTCAGGTACACGCAGAAGATCGACCCAGGGCACCATATGGGTCTGCCCATAAGCTGGGCGGCCTAAATGACGGAAATGTGGTTCCTCACATTCCTGGGGGCTGGAATTCCAAGATCAAGTGCTATCTCCTGAGGCTTCTGTCCTTGGCTTGCAGATGTCCATCTTCTCCCTGGGTCCTCACGTGGCCTTTCCTCCATGCACATGTATTCTTGGAGTCCACATGTCCAAATACCCTCTTCTTATAAGGCCACCAGTCAGATTGGATGAGGACCCACCCTAATGGCCTCATTTTGCTTCAGTTACCTCTCCCAAGGTCCCCTC
This sequence comes from Neofelis nebulosa, assembly GCF_028018385.1. Lineage (NCBI taxonomy): Eukaryota > Metazoa > Chordata > Mammalia > Carnivora > Felidae > Neofelis > Neofelis nebulosa. Next base: position 24,880,197 of record NC_080787.1, read on the forward strand.
TTCAAATACAGTCACAGTCTGAGTACTAGGGATTGAGTTTGGGAGGGGGTACACTTGGGTGTGTGAATTCAGCTCATAACAGGCCAGGCAGTATTTCCTTTACCATAATCTTGAATATATAGGTGTTTAAGGGCTTTGAAAAATTAAGAAGTACTATCTCTCAAGCTTACACTGCCCTTCCTTACCTCACAACCCAGTTTATTTTACCTTCAGGTATATGTGTAATATTTGCAGCCTCCAAACTCTTGAAAACGTGTGAAGCCCCTTCCATCCTTAGAATTTTGAGCAGCTTCTTGGTAAGCCTGTCTCTAGTATCATTAAAAACCGAATTCTGGGCCCAGAGTCTCTCGGCTGTCCCCACCATGATGGTGTGATAGAATGTGGAGGATCTTGTCTAACAACCCCGGGACACAAGAGACCCATGACTCTCGTTGGCAAATGTTCCTTGCACAGCCGCTGGGCCTCAGGGATCTGTTGCCTCCCACGGACAGTCCAGGCGTGGGAAGAAGGGCTCACACCAGCTCATGGAGAGGTGAAGGGGTGTTCAGCAGAGCCCGTGACCCTTCCTAGGGCTTGGGGGGGCATCACCAAAAACACCAACAGAGGAACTGCACCATCAGAAATGACCCCGCTCCCCAACACAGGGTCCCTGCTCCCTCTTAGAAAATGAAAAACCTAGGGGCGCCTAGGTGGCTTAGTCGGTTGAGCATCCAACTCCTGATTTCAGCTTGGGTCCTGATCACGGTCATGAGATGGAGCCCTGTGTTGGGCCCTGCACTGAGCATGGAGCCTCTCTTTCTCTCTCTTTCCACTCCCCTCTGCCCCTTCCCTTGCTCATGCTCTCTCTCTCTCTCTCAAATAAAATTCAAAAATAACTTATCAGAGAATGAAAAAGTCCAGGACTCCCGTGTGGCTCAGTTGGTTAGACTATTGATTTCGGCTCAGGTCATGATCTCATCATTCACGAGTTCGAGCCCCACATCGGGCTCTGTGCTGACAATGCAGAGCCTGCTTGGGATTCACTCTCCTTCTCTCTCTTTGCCCCTCCCCTGCTGCGCTCTCTATCTCGCTCAAAATAAATAAATAAACATTTAAAAAATGTAAATGAAAAACCGTAAAGTGAATAGGTAATAGAGAATTTTCTGCAACATGTAGAAGCACTTAGGTCAATTTATGGGGACTATGAATCCTTTTCTCCAGAATCAGAAGTGAAAGTAAGGCTTTTCTTTTCCCATCTCTTCGTTGTCCCCCTATAATCCCTGATACAGAAGACTGAGGTTCTATCACCATGAAGGCCTTAAGTACTCACAGAGGCCTGGGCAGTATCATTTTAGGGGGCTTGTACTTATTGGAAGTTCTGTATGCACCTTACATTCTGGGAAACAGGCATTTCATACCCATTGTTGAGATAAGACATGAAGGTTCAGAGGACCCAAATCAAGTGCAGGTACGAGGCTTGGATTTGAACCTAGGGCTGTTCGGCTCCCAATCCCATAAGCTTTGCGCTGTGTCTCCCTGCAGGATGCCGGGAGATGGGTAGGTCCCAGCCTTCTGCACAGTGGAAAGCTTCAGGGAGCTTTTAAGATTCTCAGTGTTTCCCCGACCCCAGAGACTGATTAAACTGGCCTGGGGTGGGCGCCCGGTCACCCAGGATGTAAACAGTCCCCAGGGCATTCTAAAGAGCAGCCAAGGCAGAGAACAACTGCCTTCCAAGGAAAGCACTTGGGAAGGCCAAAGCTACAAAATGTGCAGTCGAGAGGTGAGTGGGAAGTCATTAACTGAAAACTTGCATGTCAACTTGGCTTGGGCTAAAGTCCTGCCACTCACTGGTCTGCGTTAGAGGTGAGGCCACACCTCACGTCCCCACCTACCACCCAGACCACACAGCCCAAGACTGCGAATCAGGGCTTTGTTTCCGCTATGAAAACAGACATGGACTAGCTAAAATGTGCAGGGTGCGTTTTGGAGGGGGCACAAAAAAGAATAATCGCCCCTGCCCTGCTCTTTCATGCTGAGGAGATACAGGTCAGCTTAAAAAAGCGAAAAAAAGGGGGCGTGGGTGGAGGGAGAAGGACAAATATATTCCATTATGTGATGAAAACCAAGTGAATGATCTTCGAAGAAGAGCTGAGTAGTCTGGGAGGGCCTCCAGGAGGGGGTGAGACTGAGGAGCAGAACTGTCAGGGGATGCAGTCGTTTGAGGGAGTGCTGGAGCAGGAGACCGCGGGTGGGTTGGCCAGGTTTGGGAAGTAACATTCCGGCGTCCTTTTCCAAGCCCACACAGGGCCGTTGGAGGTGTTGGGTCAGAAAGTCACTTGAGGAAGATTCACTGGCTGTGTACCAGCTTCACTTTGTCCTGGTGTCCCCTTCTCAGGGTCCTCCACAGCCACGCGCTGGGCCTCAGTGACAGGTGGGGCCTGGGAAGGAGAAGACAGGTGTTGCCTTGAAGGAACAGGTGGTTCTAAGCCCCCGTCTGAATCCCACTCTCCCCCATAAAGGCTGCAGTGTGAAGCGGGTTAACCTTTTCCCAGCCAGCACGCTGTGAAGAGTGTAGTGGTTTCTCTGCCCCGGGGCTAACCTGGTACTTGAACCCTCCCTCCTTTTTCTACCTGAGGGAAGGACTGGGGGGGGGGGGGGTGGTGGTGGTGGGCACACCAGCTCTCACAACTGGCACTGAGGGGGCCAGAGCTGGCCGGCCTCTGCTTCCTAAGTCCTGTCTTTGGTGCCTTCCTCACAGGGCAGCTCCAGCCTGACACCTTCAGCTCTGCTGCCCTCCCCTCCCTTCCTCTCCCTGCGGGGTAGACCCTCCCCAGGCAGCTGGCTTTCTCAGGGTGACTCTCCCTTCTCCGGGAACATCCAAATACCCAGGACCTAGCCCTGTTCTGGGGCTGATCCAGGGTCAACCCCTGACCCCACCAGGCCGATCAGATAAGCTTGCCTGGGAATTCAAGAGGTGGCAGGGAGGGACCCAGTGTCCCCAGGGGAGCCCTGCAGGTGGGAAGACCTGGACCCCGTGGACTTAAGTCAGCCTGCTGTTCTGCTTTTGAAAGAGACTAAGCTGCTCCCCCTCGCCCTTCCCTCCAGCCTTCCTGTTCTGCCAGCACATCTCTCCCTTTGGGGTCACCTGCCTCCTGGCCTTGCCTGTCCCCCAGACTCAGCCCTTAGTCCCTCCCCACCCTCCCAGCCCTGGGTGAATGCAGTCAGTGGCTTTGGTCACCAGCCTGAGGGCCCCCATTCCTGGACACTCTAAGATGGATAGAGGGCTGTGAGACCTGTCTCTAACGGAGCCACGTTTTGTGTCACAAAGCGAAGCAGCATGCTCAGTGTTCACTGGAGTCCCTGTCACTCAGTCCCCCCAAGGCCGCACTGTCCCCGGCTCCCGCACCACCCCTGCCCTCCACCTGGCTCTTTGAGACGGTCTCCGGCTTCGTGGAAACAAGGATGCCTTCCAAGGGGGATTTCTCAACTTTCCCCTCTCCCTGGTGGGGTTGCAGATCTGCGTTTTCCTCTCCCCCTAGGTCCCCATCTGTTCTTCAGAGCTTGGTCACCCGCCCTTTGTCCCTCCTCCTCCTGGGCTTTGGTCAACCACCAGGGAATTTCTTGCCTTATCAGTGAACGCTACCCATCCCCCCACTCCCCACAAACACATAACTTTTTTCCTTTATCCTTAAGTCTTCCCAGGACCCAGAAATCCCCTCTGGTGACAGTTTTATCTCACCCCTTCGCCTCTTTGCAAAGGCTCTGTCTTCACACCTTCATCTCCACTGTGTGTCATTCCTTCCCTGGGGCTTCCACCCACCACCCCCCTCCTGCAGCGTGACCCCATCCTCCTCTTCCAGGACTGGGCATGTTCCCCCTCCCTCCCTTTTTTTTAGACAGTGATGTTCTCACCCCTGCTTCTCTGAGCTCCTCTGGTGTCCTCTGTCTTTCTGGGTCTCTCTCCCTCTCTTTCTTCCCTTCCTTAGCTGTACCCTCAGCCCAGACACCCTGACTTGGATCCCCCTCAAGCTCTCTGCCTCCCCCTGGTGGCAGCCCCGAGTTCTCCTCTGGGGAACTTTCTGTCTCCAGGCAGTTTAGGGGTATCTGACCTGGGAGGGCTCCAAGAATGTGATGTGACCCACCATGAGCCTGAAGCTCTGACCAGGCAACAAGAAGAAATCCTGGGGCCCTGGGGCATCTGGGTGGCTCAGTTAAGCATGCAACTACAGCTCAGGTCATGATCTCACAGCTCATGGGTTCGAGCCCCACATCGGGCTCTGTCCTGACAGCTCAGAGCCTGGAGCCTGCTTTTGGGTTTGGTGTCTCCCTCTCTCTCTGCCCCTCCCCCACTTGTTCTCTCTCTCTCTCTCTCTCTCTCTCTCTCAAAAATAAGTGAACATTAAAAAAAGAAGAAGAAATCCTGATTTCACTAGCCAGAACTAGCAGCTGGGGTTGCTAAACTGTTGAATACAAGGGTGAGCTGCTGCCGTGGGGGGGGGGGGGGGGGCGCGGGGCGGGGTGGACCCTCCGCGACCACAAAATCTATAGGAAGAAAGCAGAACGGGGAGAAGAGGCAGGTGAATCTAACCACCTCCCTTGAGAACCTGGATCTGGCCGTGCCCACAGGTTGCTTGGGGACTTCTCACCCAGTCCCAGTCTTGCATAAGTTGGCCTGGTTGGGTTTTTGTCACTTGCTGTCATGGCAGGCACCTCACGCTGTCCACCACCCACCAGGCCGGCTTCTCCTCATCTAGTTTCTCCGGCTTCATTCACAGCGCTGTCTCCTCTGTGTGCCAATGATGACTCCAACATGCTGACCCCTGCCCTGTCGGGTCTCCCTCATGCATGATGCCAGGTGTCATCGCTGCATTGTTTCAGGAATTTCCTCACCGGCTCCTTGTCTCTGCTCAACCCTCTGCTCTGCAGCTTGGATGTTTCTAGAACACGGCCCTGATACACCAGCTGGTACACCCACTGGCCTTCAATGACCTGCCTGTGACCAGAAGCTGGGCCCATTATGCAAACTCTGCTAATTCCCTCATTCATCACACATGCAGTCTTCACTGTCCTCTCAGTAGGGTGGGGAGTGCCCCCATCTACCCAGTGGCTGTTAGCCCATCCCCCTCTGGCAGGCCCCTCACCCCTTCATTCACTTCTCCCTGCCCTGTCCCCAGGCCTCCCTGGCTGGCTCACCACCACCACACCCTGCCTGCTGAAACCCTCCCAAGTGCCATTCTCCAGGGTCAGCAGCCAGAAGTGTCCCCCCTGCCTGAGCACCCACAGTGCCCTGTGCTCCTCAACCATGTGGCCACACCGGTCTCTGACAAGAGTTACCTGCCTACCTCTTTCCCTCCTAGACTTCTGGAGAGCGGGGTCTGTCTCCCTTGCTTGGGATCTCCTACCAGTACCTGCACCTCCTCAGTGCTCACAGATCCTGGCTGAGTGAGGGAATGGCCACAGCTGACCACAAGGCCTCCTGGGCCCCAGCCCCCTCCCTGCCCTCCAGCCAGGACTCCTTCCAGGTAATTCCCTGGTGCTCCTGGGCCTCTTTCAGAGATGATCGCAAAACTCACCTCCAAGAAGCCAATCCGCAAACACTTATCTTGCTCTTTTCTTTTCCCCCAATTAAATAAAAAACTCCTAAAAAAAAAAAAAAAAAGGCAAGACAACGCAGAGGAGGAAGGAGGGAGGGATGACTAGGTAGACCCCTGAGGATTTCTCAGGCAATGAAACGACCCTGTATGATACTCTCACGGTGGATACATGTCATGATACATTTGCCCAAACCCTCAGAACAACCTGTCGTGAGTTCTGGGGTGAAAGACGACGGACTCTGGGTGACGACCTGTTTTCTGTTGTAACAAATGCCAGGCCTGGTGGGTTGCTGATGGTGGGGGAGGCTGGGGCTGTGGGGGCAGAGGGTATACGGGAAATCCCTGCACCTTCCTCTGTGCTGCTGCGAACCCAACACTGCACTAAAAAAATAGTCATGGGGCGCCTGGGGGGCTCAGTCGGTTAAGTGTCAGACTTTAGCTCAGGTCATGATCTTGCGGTTCGTGAGTTCGAGCCCCGTGTCGGACTCTGTGCTGACAGCTCAGAGCTTGGAGCCCGCTTCAGATTCTGTGTCTCCCTCTCTCTCTGCCCCTCCCCCGCTCGTGCTCTGTCTCCCTGTCTCTGTCTCTCTCTCTGTCTCAAAAATAAATAAACATAAAAAAAAGTCTTAAAAAAAGACAGTGCATAACAGGAAAAATTGACATGGTGTTATTCAGTTTCAATAAAAAATTACTAGGTGTTTTCCTCCTGGTGTATTTACTCCCACATCCTCCATTCACCCCTGCCCACACCTCCCTGGCATTTGCTCTCACTGTTCCTTTCACGCTGACAGGGCCCCTCCCTGACTCACTCACTGGTGATGCCTCCCCTTCTCCCTTCACTCAGCTCACAGACCAGCCCCTGCTGGTCTGCAGCACCCAAACTCAGGACAGTCAGCACTTACCTCAGGTGAAGGAGAGCTGGGTTGCCGCCCTAGAGCCAGTGAGCTGAGAAAGAAAGGCAGCTGAGAATGATGTGGAAGGTTCTGGAAGGATGTGGGCAAGGCAAAGTTCGGGCAGTTCTGCCGGCTCATGTGGCCCCTTTTGGGTCCCAGAGCTGGGTACACACTGCACAAGTCAGAGTTCTGTGCTTTCACCAAGAGCTGGGGGCAGGTCTTGGCAAGGCGCACCCACCATTAGTGCTGGCTTGACTGAGCCTCACTGGTTCTGATCATGAAACTCGATACCACTCTCAGGACAGCAGCAAATACAACTGGGCTTGAGGTTAGTGGGGGGACACCAGCCCCTAGGAAATCAGCGGCCAGGCCTGAGACACTGAGGGAGTCCTGGGACCCAGGGAAACACACAGGGCTGGATTCTGGACCTCTGAGACAGAATGGAGCAGTGTCACCTCACCAGCCGTGCCACTAGGCGGCGCTTAGGAACTTAGGAAGGTGAGCTCTGGGCTGAGGGAGGGGCCACTTCCTGGGAGTGGGCCCAGTGCAGTCAGTCGCAAGCACAGGGCTCAGGGTTCAGTGCTCTGAGGGTGCCATCTTGAAAGTCTTGATGATTTCATCCTTGAACTGGGATTTGGGAGTGAAGTCTGATGGGGTTTGGGGGCTTGGAGCCTTGCCTCGTGTGTTGTCCTGCTTTTCTCCACCTCCCTGCTTCCTGGGATGGGGTCTTGGCTGCCTACCTCCCCCCTTTCCTAGAGATTACAGCCCCTTGGGTCCAGGTGGAGGCCTGGGGGTGGATACAGGGAAAGTTGGGGTGTTGGTGTGAAAGCTCCACATGCTGGGTTGTAGGTGAGGTCTCAGGTGCTTGTGGGCACTTCCCCACAAGGATCCCCCATGCCTGACAGAGTGTGACCTTAAATAGCAAATAAGAAACACCATGGAGGGGCGCCTGGGTGGCTCCGTCAGTTAAGCATCTGACTCCTGCTCAGGTCATGATCTTTCGGTTCGTGAGGTTGAGCCCCACATCAGGCTCTGTGCTGACAGCTCAGAGCCTGGAGCCTGCTTCAGATTCTGGGTCTCTCTCTCTCTCTCTCTCTGCCCCTCCCCGTGTCCATACTGTCTCTTTCTCTCTCAAAAATACATAAACATTAAAAAAAAAAAAGAATCACCATGCCATGGAGAGAGGCAGGGGGCAGGGGTGAGGAGGAAAAACGTTTTTTTCTGCTTTTTGAACAAGGGTTCTACATTTTCATTTTGCCCTGCATCCTACAAATAATGCAGCCAGCCTGGGCTGGAGGACAAGAAGGTATCAGAAGGCAGGGCGGCCCAAAGTTCCAGGCAGGCGACCCCAAGGTTGAGCCCAGCCATACTTCTTAGAAGTTCCTTTCCTGGGGGTTGGGGTGTGGCCCCAGGGTAGGGCAGGGTCCTTGTACCAATGCTGGCAGGTGAGTAGCTATACAGGCTAGAAAAGAGGCCCCAGAGGGGTGCTTCAAGGAAGGTTCTGGTGCATTTCCTAGATTTTAGAGAATACATATTTGCAAACAGTTTGCCTTAATGTTAGCCTGAGGGGCAACCAGAGGTGCAACTGAGGAAAAGGAGTCTGGGACAGTCTTTAATTTCTGGAGCCCTGATTTTCCAACTTTCCTAGACTGCAGATTCCTCTGGGAATTCGCTAAAAATGCATATGGCTGAGGCCCACCTCCTGAGATCCTGAAGCAGTAGGTCTGACATTGAATTTTTAACAAGCAATCCAGAAAATTCTCTTTAGTGGCTGGGCCATGCGGGTGGGGGACCCACACTGAGTTGCCTGGGCACGAGGGAGAAGAAACCATCTGGCAGGATCTGCCCTGGCAGGCACCTTGTGGGGCCGAGACCAGCCGTCCCTGCAGGGCCCTGCCCAAACAGCCCCACCTTGACCCCTACATCTTGATGGTTGTTTTGCAGCGAAGAGGTGGAACACTTGGGGATTGACCGAGTGACTGTGGGGATATATGGATGGTGCCCAAATCACATCTGCTTCCATGTTTCACAGGAGTACGTGCTCCCAGTTTCTTCTTTTGTTTTAAAGATTTTTTTAAAGTGTTTATTTATTTTTGAGAGAGAGAAATAGAGGTCGAGCGAGGGACAGGCAGAGAGAGAGGGAGACACAGAATCCAGGATCTGAGCTGCCAGCACAGAGCCCGAAGCGGGGTTCGAACTCACGAACCGCAAGATCATGACCTGAGCCGAAGTTGGATGCTTAACCAACTGAGCCACCCAGGCACCCCCAGTAACTACCCTTTCAATGAACAACACACACTATCACAGGCACCCCACGACACCCATGATCTTAGGATTTTTCTGGTGGTCAGTTTCATCCTAACAAGGCCACAAATTAGCTGGCTGGCCTGGGCAAACCATTTCAACCCTGGTCTCTGCTCTGAGATGATAAGGATTTTTTTTTTTTTTCCTTCCCGGCTCACTGGACGTGGGTGAAGACAAGTAACAAAAACCACAGGAAAACACTCTGCACTGTGCACGCTGCTGTGTAAACACGTCCCAGATGAGGAAAGAAAAAAAGTTGGGCCCCACTAAAACAGCGATATTCAATGAATAAAAGTAGTTACATTTTCTAAACTGAACGGGTGTGGGTATCACCGTGATTTAAGACCCCCATCAGAGAGCTTCCTGGGTGCATGGACGAAGGCAGGGCTGGAGAACAGCTGTGCCCCACGTTGGCTACCTTGGCCCGAAGCATTAATTTCTGTCTTGACCGCCAGGCTGGGCTCCAGGCGGCAAGCAGCAAGGGCCAGACACGTCACGGCCACATTTGGCTGTGGCTTCCTTCCCCTAAAAGTAAAACGGGAAAGGAGAGCCCGCTGGTTTCTTATTTAGGACACTGACACTGGCAGCCTAGAATCTGAGGGGACCGTTCTGTTGTTGCTAAAGAGCAACCTTCAATTTTAAGTTTAAAATAAACCCAGCCGTCCTTCTCAGTCCGCGGCTGCCTGGGTTGCTGGTGTTGGAAAAGGAGGGGCCCAGGCCGCTTGGGGCGAAGACAGGGAACCGGGAGCTGGCTGGCCATGGCACGTTGGAGCGTCCTTCTTCCTTCTAGGCCCCTTCTAGGAGCCTTTGGAATCCATGAGTAGGGCCAAAGTGCAGAAATGCCACAGGAAGTTTTTGGGTGGCTTGTGTGTTTAGGCGTTTGTGTTATCTCGTGGCTGAAGCCTGGACTGGTGGAGTTGCTGTCAGAAGGGTCCAGAATCCACAAACACTCACACTTTAGTGCGCGCCCAGTCCCCTGGGGCTCTTGCTACCTTGCAAGTGCTGACTCCCAGGATTTGGGGCCTGAGGGGAGCTCACTGTAGCAAGGTAGCAAGGCCAAGACCTCATCCTGGGGTCAAGGTCTGCACCCTGCCCCCACCAGGCCCTCCTGTAGACAGACCCCAGGCTTCGCTGCAAAGGCGGAGGCCATGAGGCAGCTCTTCCTAAGATGCTGCCTGGTGTGAAGCAGGAGTTTAAGGTGCTTCCCTCCCAGCAACCCCAGCGTGTGGCATCTGCTGCTCACCAAGGCCCAATGGAGTCCTGGGCCACTGTGACCATGAGGCCTGTGGTGGGGAGTGGCCAGGTGACTGCAGACACAGAGGAGACCCACCTCTCTCTGGGCCCCTCCTCCGTTGCAGGGAGCAGTTTGACCAGTTGGGCGAGGTCTGTTTCCCCAGCTCTGGGCAGCAGAGCAGAGTGACCCCAAGGACAGGTGGCAGGCCCCCAGGACTGTCTCTTGAGCCCTTCATCTTCCTTCAGTCAAACTGGAGAAGGCTAGGTGGGTCGAGACAGAGAGAGAGAGAGAGAGAGAGAGAGAGAAACATGTACTCAGGGGCTGTGGGCTGACTTGGGACCTGGGGGAAAGAGTGTGCAGAGTTGCTCAGGGATCAGGCCTTCCCTCTGGAGAGCTCCTTCCCTGCTAGTCTGGCTCCCCTCCCTTCATGGGAGTCAGCAGGGGCTCAGGCAAGGCCTAGACCTCTGGGGCCTTGCAGCTTGGTCATCCCCCACAATCCCCTTGGCAGGCTGTTCCCCCCAACATCTAGGGAAGGAAGGTGTCCTGTGCAAGTTCTGCCCACTCGCCTCCCCTGGAGCCAATGCAGCATTTGTATGAGGAGCAGCGGTGAGGGGAGCCTTTCCCTCTATGCTTACTTGGTAGCAGGTGTTTTGTTCCAAGCACCTGACATGTAGCAAATCTAGTCTGCCCGGCAGTCCTACAACGAAGTAAGTATTCTTTTTAAATGTTTATTTATTTTGAGGGAGAGAGAAAGAGAGAGCAAAGGAGGGGCAGAGAGAGACGGAGAGAGAGAATCCCAAGCAGGCTCCACACTGTCAGTGCAGAGCCTGACGTGGGGCTCAAACTCAGCAACGGTGAGATCATGACCTGGGCTGAAACCAAGAGTCTGGAAGCTTAACTGACTGGGCCACCCAGCCACCCCCAGGTAACTATTCTTATCCCATTCTTATGGATGGGGAAACTGAGGCAGAAGGTCATTTACTAGGCATAAGAGACAGAACTGGGATTTGCACACCAGCCAGCTTGCCAGAGACCTGGCTCGTGGCCGTTTCTCTGCCCTGCCTCTCTGACACAGGGGCAGAGAACTAGCTGTGTCTTCAGGTAGGAGGACATAACTTTTGGGACCCCTCCCCCTGGGGCTGGCTCACCTCCACCTGCCCCCTGGGTAAATTCCATGCAGGGAGGCATGTCCCTCATCCAAGCGATCAGAATGTGAGGGTTCTGGCGTGGCCATTTGGATTAGTGTCCACTCAGCTCATCAAAGCTGGTTTTGCTCAGGCAGAGCCATGGGGCTGCAGTCAGAACTTAAAATCCTAAGGCTCCTCTTCCCCATCTGGGAACTGTCCCATCCCAAAGTGTCAGGGGCCCCAGCCTTTCGGTACTGGGTCCTGTACTCCTGCCCTGCAGAGGAGAGGCTGGCCAGGCACTGACAGCGGACCTGGGTCAGGATGAGCAGCAGGTGTCAGGGTGGGAGGGGGCATGCCCAGAGATCATGCTGGCGAGGAGGGTGCTGTTTCTCTGGGACCCACCACAGAAGGACTTGTGTGTTGGAAGGACAGGGTTGGAAGCAGCCACTTCCTAGAAATGGGGCACTTATGTGGGGTGTAAAGGATCAAGGATTTTTTTTTTTCCATTGTCCACCTATCCTCTACCAAGGTTAATTTTTCAGGATTGAAGCCTCCTCTTTTTTTTTTATTTAAAAAAAATTTTTTTTAACGTTTATTTATTTTTGAGACAGAGCATGAACGAGGGAGGGTCAGAAAGAGGGAGACACAGAATCTGAAATAGGCTCCAGGCTCTGAGCTGTCAGCACAGAGTCCGACGCGGGGCTTGAACTCACAGTCTGTGAGATCATGACCTGAGCCGAAGTCGGCCACTTAACCGACTGAGCCACCCAGGTGCCCCTCTTTTTTTAATTTTTAATAATTTTTTTTTAATCTAGTTCCACTATAGTTAGCATAGAGTATAAGATTCTGGTGTACAATTTAGTGATTCAACACTTCCATACATCACCCAGAGCTCATCACAATAAGTACTCTCCTCAATCCCTGTCACCTCTCTCCCATCCCCCACCCACCTCCCCTCTGGTAACCATCAGCTTGTTCTCCAGAGTCAAGAGTCTGTTTCTTGGTTTGCCTCTCTCTCTTCTTCTTCTTTTTTTTTTTTTAATTTTTAATGTTTAGTTTTGAGAGAGAGAGAGAGAGGGCATGAGCAGGGGAGGGGGCAGAGAGAGAGGAGACAGAGAATCCGAAGCAGGCTCCAGGCTCTGAGCTGTCAGCACAGAGACTGATGCGGGGCTCAAACTCACAACCTGTGAGATCATGACCTGAGCCGAAGTCAGATGCTTAACCAACTGAGCCACCCAGGTGCTTCTGGGCGGTTTTTGTTGGACTGCTTTTGCTTCGCATTATACTCTCTAGCTCCATCCACGTCATTGCAAATGTCAAGATTTCATTCTTTTTTTATGGCCAAATAATATTCCATTGTATATATGTATATTACCACATCTTCTCTATCTGTTATCTATCAATGGACACCAGTGAAACCCCCTCTTTTAAAAGTGAATTCTGGGGCACCTGGGTGGCTCAGTTGGTTAAGCGCCCGGCTCTTGATTACAGTTCAGGTCATGATCTCACAGTTTGTGAGTTGGAGCCCCGAGCTGGAGCCCCAAATTGTGCTCTGAGTTGACAGTGTGGAGGGTACTTGGCATTCTCTCCCTCTCTCTCTCTCTCTCTCTCTGCCTCTCCCCCACTCACGCTCTTTCTCTCTTGCAAAATACATAAAAACAATAAAAAAAGCTTAAAAAAATAAAGTAAAAGTGAATTCTGAACATCTGGATGTCACAGCTAAGCCTGTGTGCTCTGGCTGGTGTCTCAAAGCTTTGACTTCTCTGTAGCTAATGGATCTGATGGCTCATCCAGTCCTGTCGGCTCCCCTTGAAAATATACGGTGAACCCAACCTCTTCTCAGTGTCTCACCTCATCACTCCGTTCCAAGCTGCTGCCTGTTCTGGCCTGTGTCACTGTGACTACCTTTCGACGGCCTCCCTGTACCCACCCGCCCCATCATCCCACGGTCCACAGGCAGCCAGCAAGCCCCTCTGCCCTTGTCGCCTGTTGCCCCTGCCCCCCTGCTCATCCTACTCCAGTCTCGAGGCTTCTGCAGACCTGGCAGGCTCCCCCAAGGCCTTTCTCTCCAGGGCCCTGCCCCAAACATCTGTGTGGGTGACTTTCTTGCTGCTTGCTGTCCTGAGACCTCTCCAGTCGTCCTGTTCAGCCCTTCTGGCCCCCAGGCCCCCATTGCCTCCTTTCCCCTCTGGACCTGCATTCCTCTGCATCTTCCTCCCTAGAGTTTATTGTCTACCACTTAAAACCCAAGTTCCACAAGGAAAGGGATCTGTTTTGTTCTTGCCTTATTCTCCATGCTTAGTGCTGTGCCTGTCTTTTCTGTCATGCTCCCCAGGGGCGGCTCACTTGCTCTTCACACTGACCAGTGCAGTCCAAATCCCCAGTCAGGGAAATGACTCCATCCACCCTGGGGGGATGGGGTAGGGGGCTGTAAATGCGTCGATGGCCAGCAGCACCCACCCCCCACAACTGGAGAGGCTTGTCCAGTCATTACATTAGAATCATTCCCAAGTTATTTGATTATCTTATTTTAATATAAGTTCAAGACCTCTTGCTGGCATTGCAGCCAGTCTCCTGGGGGCTGGTGAGAGAGGGGTGTATGTGTGGGGTCTCCCAACAGAGGGCCCTGGAAGTCTTACAGACCAGAGAGAGCACTGCACCTCTTGTCTCGCTGTGACCCGGCACTTAGCCCTGTACCACGGTGAATGCATTTTAAGCACTGTCCACAGCTTGCCCTGAACCCAGCTTCCCCGAGTTACTTTTTGAGTCCTGGCTTAGAAGATTCGGGACCTTGCACATTTGCTACTTTACAACGACAGACCTCCCCACCCCCAGTCCCCCTACTTGGGTTCCCCTGCACCCTTATAACGGGCAGGAGGAAAAGGCAAAGCGGACATCACAGGAGGTGCTGTCCAGAAAACACAATTCCCCTTTCGCTGTTGCTAAACCAGTACAGACGCGTCACCTCCCAGGCCGCGGGTGAAATCACTGCAAAGGCCCCTGCACGTCCTGACTTCCCACTCTCCCACCCACCCTCCCACCTGAGCCAGCCCTGCACCTGCAGCCACGCACAGGTGGCTCTTCTTTTCACGTCTCTTCTTTTCAGAGACGCCACCTGGGGGACAGAGCTGTCTTTCGTGGGTGCCCCACGCTGAAGGGGAGAAGGCTCACAGTTCCCCTGACGGCCCTGGACACCAGCGGCCTGTCCTGCACGGGCTGCGGTTTGGGGGCTGGATAAGGTGGTGGGGTGACAGCAAATCACAGGAGGGCCGTGTGACCAGCAATCTGCCATTTTTAAAATATAACATTTATTGCTCAGATGGTTTGATACAGAACAGCTTTTCTTCTCATTTTGAATTTGGAAGTATTATACAACTGAATACAAAGAGGGACACAAAGTACCAAAACCAAACTCGTGATTCTGTTCATGTGGCATAAACCGGTTTTGTACATAACATGTAGCAGCAGTTTTTAAGTTCCCTTTAGAAAAATATGAATTCTACATATTTATTATTGTTTCCTGTTTAATGCATGGGCTGAAATCACTGGGATCAACTTCCTTCTTGAAGAAAGAGAGGCTAGAAATGAGGGGGGTTTGAAGGTATGATGTATCTTTCTGAAACTGGCATCTGACTGTCACATAGCTTCCCCCGGGACTGTTTGGCAAACAGCCCCGGGTTTTATATTTTGTTTTCACAGCCAGGAGTTTCATGTAGTGATTGAATCTCAGCATTGTGTCCATAAATCAAAGAGAAAAAACAAGAGAAAAAAACTTGCACCTCAAAAAACTTTTCAGAAGATCCACATATATATATATATATATATATGGATATATATATATATATACTTTTTTTTTTTTTTTTTGTAAAAGCCCTGAGAGAAGGAGAAAGAGAATCAAACAAAATGTATAGGAACAAATTAGCTGGACATGCAAACTAAACTATGATTCACCCAGAGTTTAAACAAATCACAAATTTCACAGTTTAATATTGGGGGGGGGAGGGGCAGAACAACAAACAAATAATACATTTCTCAACCTCACTAATAAAATGTGGCAAGACCTTATTGACTACGAGGGTACAGATGGAGGCTAAATAAAGCTTTAAATCAATAGTGATTATTGCGAGCTGTGGCCCAGCAGTTCTGCCGGGCCGTTTCCTGCTACATCTCACCGCGGCGTAAAGGGTTAACTCATGGCTTCTCTCCACATGGTTGTGAGTTTTAGTGTGGAGAGTTGCAAAGAAAAACAAAACACAAGATACCCCAAATAATAACAACAAAAATAACAATAACAATCGTCATTAAAAAAAAAAAAAATGGAAGGGATGCACGAACTGGTTTCAACTAAGCAAACCACACTTAGTATAAAAGTGATACAGGGGATCATTGGTTCTGATTTGTATTCATCTAAATAAAACCTCGTTCTGGGTTCATACATCCCCAACACAGTTACAAATCATATATACCTCAACCTTTTTCCTTTCACATGCAAAGACGTCACTTTTCATTATCTCAAGAATATAGATCTTCCTTTGAAGTATGGGAGGTTGGATTTTGGCCACGAGAAATCGCTAAGGAAGCGGAGAGAAAAGGGTCTGTGTGTCTCTGTGTGCATGAGTGTAAGTAAAGTGTGTGTGGGGGGGGGCGGTGCTCAGGGCTAGGAGGGTCAAGGGTCCTGGGAGGGGTGGGGATGGGGGTCCTGCAGGGGGAAGGTGAGAGGGGCTGAGTGGTGGAGCAGCACAGGAGGCCCCTGGCAGCACAAGGCTCGGGCACCCTGGAGGTCTTGGCTGGAGGACCGGATGCTGAACACAAGCTCAGCTACAGTAGGATAGATTTCTTTTCACTGCTGGCGGCTACAGTGAGGGAATTCGATTACCTGTATGGGATGCTCATGGAAAAAAAAAAAAAAAAATCCTGCCTTTTTGCACCCAGGGGTTCAGGCTATTTCAGGAGCTAGAAACAGCACATTTATCATCAAGCACCAACCCCAAATCACAGGAAGGTAAATACAAATCTATTTTTCATCTTCAATCTTGCATGTGCAGTTTTATTACCAGTAGTAGTACTTCCTCGCTTTGAAAAATGACAGTAGCACAGGCGGGTAAGGCTTGGGCTGGGTTTGACAGGAGGACCGGTAAGGGACAGGTCTCCTTGCTGCCCGACTTTCTCAGAAGCCCTGGGCGCGTGCCTCCTGCTCTCCCCTCTCTGAGCTGCTCTTCGGCCGTGTGGGAGGACCGTTCATGGCCCCTGCTGGATTCTGCAGTCACGGAAAAAAGGCTTGTCTAAGTACAGTGGAAGAGCTACCACCCAGGTGTGGGGGAGGCGGGGGGCAGATGCCCACATGGGGACCCAGCGGCAGCCCAGGTCTCCCCGGACAAATATTGCCCATTTGTTTCTGCTGACTGCAGAGACCAGCAAACTGATGAACTAATAATAATAATAATAATAATAATATTAATAATACATATACCAAAAGGGGGAGGGAAATCAGATATATGACATCTGTGCATGTTTTCTATAGGGTAAGTTGCCAGCATAACTCTTCTCTGCAAGTTAAGAACGGATGTCTTGACATTTGAACAGTAATACCACGGCTAACGCTGAAAACACGTACAAGGTTGAAGCTAGAATCTTTCCTGGTTTGGCTTGCACCAAATTGGAAACCTTCATCGACCACATCCTGCAACACCGAGGACCCAATCACAGCTCCACCATGTAGCAAACAGAACAAGAGAAAAGGTCTATTTGAGAAAAGAATATCTTATCCATATTTCCTCTGGTAATTTACATGAAATTCACATCATTTTCTTCCAGTTATTGGCTATGGGTATCCAAGGGTGTATTTTTTTTTTTCTGTTTCCAGCTCACAGAACATTCGTTACTATCACAGATTCGCAAGAACAAGCTCACACACACCAAATACAGAAGGTAACATTAATGCTTAAATGAAAAGGTCCTCTCCAAATAATTCATTAAAATATTTGCTTTGTTTTTCAGAAAGTCATTTTGGGAAAACACAACACCCAGGCTGACACCGAAGGACTGGTGAGTAGTTAAGGCACTCGAACTGTCCATGCTGCATCTCTCGCACGGGGATGTAAGGCTATGGCACCGGACAAGATGGCCCGCTCCTGCTCATGTCACTCTCTCTCTCACTCCCCGAAAGCTGAAGGGCACTGAGAAAACCTCATGAAACATAGATTCAGGACACTTTGCTCTGCTGGCTTTGTCTGTGTGCTGGTGGGGGGACAAGACAAGCTGTCATTCCATTCCCAGGAGTGGTGAGGCACCGTCTGCTGCCAGGAGGGGATGGGTGGACCTCTTGCCCTGCAGCTCTGGCAGGTCTTGCACGAGGGCTGCCGGGCTCTCAGGGTCTGCGTCACCCTGAGACACCTGCTCCTTGGGGCTGCCCGCTGGAGTGGCCTTGGGGGCATTCCTGCCGGCTTCAGCCTGGCTGGCACCTGCCGTCCGGCCCCCTGCCCGCTCCTCCCTGCGGCTGGGATCCTTGGTCGAGTTGGCCAGGCTCTCCTTCCGGCTCCGGGTGACGGCAACGTGGTTGCTGGCTGGTGGAGCCGATTCGGCCTCGTTTTCGGAGACAGGGTTGTTGCCGCTGTGGGTGGACTCACTCTCACTGTCCTCCTCGCCTCGCTCATCCTTGTCGCTGTCCTTCCCAAGCTGCTTGGCGTGCCTGGCTTTCTGGTGGACCCGCTGATGGCGAACCAGGCTGTGCTTCAGGGTGAAGGTCCGCTCACACGTCTGACATTTGTATGGCCTTTCTCCTGGAGCAACAGGAAAAAAGAAGTCACATCAATGGTAAGGCCACCAGTATCCACCTCTCCTCCCTACGCAAAAGCAGTAGCCATGTGAGCAGGCAAAGGGGCAGCAGGTAGCAAGGGTCAGGACCCCATTCTCAGGGAAACCCTCTTATTTGTCTGAATTGGCAAAATAAGGTCATAGATATGCACGGGGCTGGCCTCAGCTTCTCTCTCCCTTTCATCCCTCAACCTAGGTTTTCCCCATAGGATGCAGGAACCACAGTCTCAGGGTGGAAGCCTTGTGGACATCCAGACTACCCTGAAAAAAAAAAACAAAAAAAAAACCTAGCGAAGGACAGCAGCAAGGTCCCTCCCATGGGGACAGGCATCACTTCCAAGGGTTGTGCAAGACAGGCATCTCCTAAGTCAAAGGTGCCAGATACTCTGTGTTCTGATACGGAGCAGCTGGGGCTTTCCCTCTTGCTCACAAATACTGAGCTGTGAGCACCTGAGAAAATTACCTGCCAGGAGCTCAAGAACCACTCTCTCCCAGGAGCCAAGCATGGGAGCCCTCCGATCCCCAGAGCCCAGGCCCTGTGGACTGCAAGGCAGAGGAGTGTGCAGGGAGTATGTGTGCACCGTGGATGTAGCAGCAGGGACGGGAGGAAAACCAAGACCAAGATGTGGGGCCTGGGTTTCTTCTGTGGAGGGGGTAGGTGGGATGTGTTTGCATCTTTTGGCTTCATAAGTACGTTTAAGTGTCTTCCTTTCTACCAGAACAATGGCCCCTGCTTTGGGGTTCCTACCTAGGGAGTTCCAGGAGGAGCAAGGACACGTGTGGAGCAAGGACACCCAGACATGCCTATGAAGCTCCTGTTCAATGATATCAGCTTGGCTGTCGTAGAGCCAAGTAACGAAAAACCCCTTGCTTTGTGCTTCAGCAGCCAATTTTCCACCTGAGGGCTGATGAGGAAGCCCAGGTGCCTCCCACAGAGCACCTGTCCACAGGCCACACCCCCGGTCCTTCCCAGGCTCACCACGGGCCCCCAACGCCAGCACCCACATTCTTCTAGATGATTCTATGAGACATGGCAGCCTTCGTCCCCTTTCTACAGATAGAAAGGCTGAGGCTCAGACGGCTGACCAAAATGCTCTCAAAAATATCACTGCTGAGGGCCCACCCTGCCACCTCCCTGCCAGGACCCTGTATGTTCCAACTGCTAAGAGAACAGTCTGTTAAATTCCTAGTTTATGGTGCCTGTCGCGCCCAGCAGACACACTCAGGAAACAGTCTCTGGCCATTCAGGGGAGGCGCCTCCTCCAGACCCCGACTGGCCTCCTCGCTGGAGCATGCTCCCTGCGCAGGTGCGGGAAGCGTCGCCTGGGCATGCCCCGCCCTTACCTGTGTGCGACCGCATGTGCCGAGTCAGGTCCTGCAGGGACCAGAACCTCTTGTTGCACACGCTGCACACCTTCTTCCTCTTGTCCGCCTTGCTAGCCACGCTTCTCGGGGAGTCTGTCTTTGGCTTCTTGTCATCGTCACTCTTCTCCGAGGGCTTCTTCTCGGCCACGCCCTCCCCGTCGGAGGCGCCCTCGGCCTCCTCGCCCTGCTTCTCCGCGGCTGAAGACACCTCTTCCGCCGGGGGCTCCTCCGAGGAGGGGTTGGCGGGCTTCTCCTCAGGCTCAGGAGCGGGCGGCACGGCGGGGACGGGCAGAGGGCCCTCGGCCCCTCCGCTCGCGCCCGTACCCTCCTCTCTGGGCTCCTCGCGGCCGTGGGCCTTCCGGTGGCGGCTCAGGGTCCCCAGGAACTTGAAGCTCTTGCCGCAGACATCGCAGGCGTGCTTCTGGTCCTGCTGGGCGGGGCCCCCGCTGCTCGCGGCGCCCCCTTCGCCCTCCGCCAGCTTGAAGCCCATCAGCCTGCTGGCAAGGTTGAGGTCCAGGCTCTTGTTGCTGACGGTATCTTCCTCCGGGCCGTCCGCGTCCTCGTCCCTCTCCTCCATGCTGTGCTGGTCCTCACGCTCCTGGCTCTCCCCGGCTCCCTGCTCCTCCCCGTCCCTGGCTGGTCCCCGCTGCCCCTCCTCTGCAGGGAGCTCCTCCTGGACCTGGATGGGCGCAGGGGCTCCCTCTGCTGCGGGCTGCTCTTTCTCCCGGGAGGTGAGGTCCAGCACTTCGCCCCCCACCGCTGGGGTCTCTGCGTCCGACTGGCTATCTGTGGGAGTGAGCACAGGGGCACAGGCTGAGGCCCAACGCCACCCAACACGCTCCTTCCAAGGGTCCCATTGTGACTCTCGGCTGGACCCACCACCCCCAGGCCCGTATACCAAGCCCAGCGAGGATACCTCTACCCCCACTCCTTGTTACCACTCATATCCCCAAAGGCCGCAGCGAACCTGGGGTTAATTGACGAAACACACGGGTTGGGGTCACAGGGCAGGCTGCCCTCGGAGCTCCGGCCCTCCCCTTCCACTGCCCCCTAGCGGTGCCAGGCACCCTCCACGGCCACACATAGGGATGCTCAGGCCCCCAGAAGGTGTGAGCAACTCAGGGCAGCACAGACAGAAGGATCGGCGAGAGAGGAGAGTTGGTGCATTCCAGAGACTCGCAGCACTAGGGAGGTTGAGGAAGCGGAGCTGTAAGTTATTTTTCCAGTGCAAAGAGATTATACAAACATGCAACATATATAGGACCACTGCCCGAACATAGTACCTGCTGAGCGACTCACAGACAATGGCCCAAAGCATGTATTCTGTGCCATGGCACACGCGCTCCCGTCCGAAGGCTAACTCCCGGGTAGAATTCCAAGGCAGGAGATGCATGCACACCTGGAGGCCTCCCTGGCTGCTGTGAGGACCCCACGCAGTGAGTGGAAACACTTCCTATCTCTTCATTTGTTCCCGCCTATCCACCCTCCATAGGAAAGCGAGACGTGGCAAGTCTACTGGTTTCTAATGACCTTCGTAAGGGATGGCACTGGGGCAGCACCAATGACACAGAACAGACCACAGTATTTCTCACAAGCACCATCTTCTCTTCATTCAGGTTGAATACGGACTTAATGACTTCTTTATGTGCTATGACCCCGAGGCTGTCTGCTGAGACCTACTATTTAATTCTAGATCCAATTTCTTAGGGCAGGGATTCGGAAATTCCTCAATTAGGGTGACAGAGCCCATTGTTTCCTGGCTCCTAGGTCAGATGCACCTGCCTCATGATGCTGATCTCGGATCACAGTGCCTGAGCCAGCAGATTCAGGCACCTAACCTGGACCCTCACTTGAGGTGACCAGACATATCACCATGTCCATCACTGAGTCACCCACTCGATTTGCCATCAAGGCAGTCCTGGGGCTGGGGGTGAAGGAGCTGGTCCTACCCTTGCTGTGGTCACTCCTGCCTGGGGCTTTTGGCTTATGTACAACCATCTACACGGCACTCCCACTTACATAATTTCATTGGTTTTGTTCTGACTGCACCTTTTGGCAGCCACTGTTTATCTCAAGAGGCTTCAGAAGGAAACACATATGTGTGGTGTGGATATAAGATTTCTGTCAATAAGTGATTTTATAAATTATCCAAAAGTTAAAAAAAATTATCCAAAAATTTAAAGAAGACTCCTGAGATATACACACCAATGTCTTAGGTCTTATTAACTAAAACTATATGCCCATTTTTGGGAATCATTCCAATGGGGAGCATCTATTAAATGGATTTTGGTATAAGCTCTACCAAAAAAAAAAAAAAAAAAAAAAAAAAAAAGCATAGAATGCTCAGTTTCTTAAAAAAAAAGCTTAATCTCTGGTTACTTCCTATTTGTCCCAGT
Source organism: Neofelis nebulosa (assembly GCF_028018385.1). Taxonomy (NCBI): domain Eukaryota; kingdom Metazoa; phylum Chordata; class Mammalia; order Carnivora; family Felidae; genus Neofelis; species Neofelis nebulosa. The sequence goes on from NC_080787.1 coordinate 24,901,902, forward strand.
ATGTTCTAGGCAGTTTTGCTTATTATTTTTTTTCACCAAAGAACATGGGTTATTTTCAAGTTTCACTGCAGATCATATTTAAGATGATCTTGAAATAAAAATCATGACTTCTGAAACGAAACCCAAGTAAATATGCTAATATCAGATTGTTCTCATTCCCCCCGTCCTTCCTTCCTTAGCTCATCCTGTATCTAGTGAACAAAAGGAGGCTTGACTGTGCTCTACCAAACTTCCACTAGGGGGAGTGTTTTAACAGAGCAGTCCCGTACCCTTGAAGTTCTAGCAACTCCAACTGATTTTTATTAGTGATTCCTGGCAACAGTAGACTTAGCTTCTCATTTCATGGATATCCAGCTTCTAATGCCTGCCAGGTCCTATTTTGATCCCCACCTTCGTCAACTGCCTACACTTTCAAATGCAGCTAGTACAACCAGTGACTTTTATAAGCAGTGTTACTCTGTTCTCTTGTCTCTCCCAGTCCCTCATTCATGATGCTAAATCTAAGAAAATTGCTAGTGGAAGCGGGAATCCTGCGTGCACCAGTAGATAACAAACCCACAGCTCCTGCTACAGGGAAAGGGGAGACTTTCAGGTCAGTGCCACAATGAAATATCTATTGCTTCCTAGAAATTCTATGCTACTCAGCTGATGTGACCAACTACCAGCCTAAATACCCAATCTGACTGGGCAGGGGCACAGCTGTTGAGGAAGCTGCTGTCTGTATTTCACCTGCCCAGAAGCACTTCCTGTGGTGCAGTGTGCGCTGGCACACGGACTCCTGGACTGCTTAGGGCGGCCACTGTTAAGAACAGTGTAAAACCTTCCATGTTTCTACTGATTTACAAAGTGACATGCATGTGCCCCCAAGTATGAAGGCTCCCACAGGCATCACCCAAAAAAGAACCACGAATATCACCCAAAGGCAAAGTGGGCTAGGGAACCTCTCTGCCATGAGAAAGTGAGTAAAGAGCTTCGGTTTAATGATCGATGTGCCCCTTAAGCCAGAACTGCCCCTTGGTAGCATTGTTAGGATTCCTTTTGGCGGGGGGGGGAATCTAGGGCATATGTTCCTGAAAGAACTTATGTGATTGAAAAGGTCAGACTTATGTTATAAAACAAATTTAGGGACTTTAACCTAGGCATATAAACCTAGAAAACCTCTCAAGAACTTCCTTGGTCATTTCCTGCCTTTTTTTTTTGGTTTTGTTATGTTTTTAAAAATGGTCTTTCTCCAAAGCCTCACTTTTAACTTCACGGGAGGGAGCCCCAAAAGCACCCCATACCCCCACCGTGCTCACCTGGGTTCGAAACTTTCCTTGAAATCACTCAACTCCACCTCCCTGACCCCTCTGTCCTTGCCTCTTTCTTACTATGTATGGATTGTGACCACAATTAAACCAAACATTTATTTTCTCTGGTTTCACATTACAGCTTTCAGTGAATTTTCTCTTTCCAGAGGCTTTGTCCCTTAAAGAAACCCTACACAACTTCCAGGATGGGCTGGAGGCGGAGCTCTGATGGGATGTGGAAAAACAGAACTCACAACTGCAAATTTAAAAACTACACCCACAACGTAAAATCTGGCACTGAACCAAAGCTAAGATGTGTATTTGAATTAGCTTTGTGTCTGCAGGCTCCTATAAGCTGTCTAGAGGTCAGGAGATCTGGGTTCTGTGTTCCTCCAGAGGATGAAGAAGCTGAATGCAAAATGTGCATCTGGCAACTTTGAGAAACCGAGAGCTCCCCTTAACCTCCTCGATGATCCACTCCTGCCCCTCTTCTGGAACAACTGTGGGTGGAATCACATGGCTGCTTTCCTAAACCAGGCTTTGAGAAAATGTTCAGGGGCTACCAGGTGACACAGTGGCCGGCTGTTAAACATTAAGAGTGATCACCCGCAGCAAATTCCGCCAGCGTCGCTGTGGGTTTCCTGGGGGCTGAACAGCGGAAATCTGGCTCATAGGGATCCAAGTTATGGCAAGGTTCCATGGGTGTCTGTATCTTTCTTTACCCCAATATCCTGGCAAGTGATGTGGAAATGGAAGCCGGAGGGAGGAGCCAGCAAGCTGGCTTATATTTTTATACCCTTAGAGGGTTTGATCTTAACCAAAGGGCCTGGCACTTCAGGGCTTGGAGGAGGTACAGGGAAAAAGCAGAAGTTCCACATCGATTCCTCTTCCTGGAAATTCTACCCATTCAGATGTGCCCCTCTCCCCCCTGTAACTTAGGGACAGGTGGGCTGGGGAAAGGGGGACTTCCAGACAACAGAGCTCCCATCCTCACCCAAATCTGAGGGAGACAGACACAGGGCACAATTATACCCCCTGGAAAAATGCATCTTGGGGAGACCCTCTTTGGGTTTGAGCAGTGGGGAAATGTCAAGCTTTCTGGATTTGCAGGATCAAATCCATGCTGGTTACTAACCAATGGCCAACTAGCCATGTAGGTAAGTAACCTGCAGTAGCCAATTTTCTGATCTGTTTGTTTTGGGGGGTGAGAAGCACAGGACCCCAGCACTTGGAGACGATGGAATGTACTGAATAGAGGACAGGAGTAAATAACAGAAGCTGTAAGGGAAAAAAACAAAAAGGTGGCAGGAGACGCACTGAGCAGCCGTTAATTGCTCTGTAGGGGCTGGAGGAAGGAAGCACATATCAGCACATGAGAATAATACCCGGATTCAGGTCAAGCAGAGATGTGATTAAAGAAAGGACATGCAGAGTGCTTTTTCAAACAAGACAAAAGTTTTTTTTTTTTTTTTTTTTTTTTTTTACTGGGAAGAGAGTTATTGAAGAGAAAAACACCCCCACCCCACGCACCCCTCCCCGTTGAGGGCTGGGCATCACTACTTCCTGAAACACCCTGACATCTGAGTGAGCCCATCTCTGCTCTGGAGGATGCGGCGGAGGCTGGGGTTTGAGAAAACACCACCCCGCGCCAGTAAGGTTTCATATCCCTTTTAGACGGGATACTACCAAGAGCTAGAACTGTACCCCCAACCTCACACCCCACTTCCAGAGGGACCCGACAGCAGGAACAGACGTGTCCGCTGGTGGAGGAGGGGGGAGGGTGAGGGGCACAGATCTTCCCTAGTGGCTCAGAAAAGCGATCTGGGGGCATGGTCAGTGTTTCCCCAGTCCCCATCCTGCTGCATTTCCCAGTCCTCGGCAGGGCCCACGTCTACGGCAACTGCCGAGTCCTACAGAGAAATGAGGAAGGCAGCCTGCCACACGCGTGCGAGGCTGGCCAGCAGGGCTCTCTGAGCTGCCCTCCTCTGTCCCTCTCCTCCGCTCCGTCACCCGGAAGCACTACCTGTGCTATCATGGGGTCCAACATCACTCTCTTTTGACTGGGGGATAAGCCCGTTTCTTCTCAGGGAACAGTTGGTAACTCCGTGTTTGCGCAATTGGTGGCGTTCACAGTTAGATTTGGTAGAAAAGAAGGCATCGCATTTTTGACAAGGGAAGGGTTTCTGACCTGAAGCAGGAAAAAAAATATATATTTATCTGGCTTTCTACTGTAACGAAAAAGAAAAGTTGCTTTCCATTCATTCTTCTGGGGTAACTGGCATTTGTCCCCCCCCCCGCCCCCCACCCTCCACCCCTTCCTTTAAAACACACACACACACACACACTTAAAAAAATACTGATACCACATCAACAACTCAAATGAGATCTTCCCTTGAGTGAAATGGAATGAAGGTTTTGTCTTCAAAATACTAGAAGTTAACAACGAAACCAAGATGTTTAAAGTAAAACAGCAGCATTACAATCGAAAATCTTAAGAAACACGACAACCAAAAAGAGTGAGTGAGTGAAGGGATTTTAGAGCAGAGCCAGGAAACACCTAGAGTCTGTCACAAGGAGAAGCCGCCTCTTCGTAAGGGCTGATATGGCAAGTACTACAGACACTGGCGGGTCAAACTGGAATCTTGGGTCCCTGGACGTGTCTTTGGGAGCCGCTCCTGGCTTCCTGGTCTAGCTGGGTGCGGCCTGCCCACAGTAGACTGGAGGCAGGGAAAGGGGCTGAGACAGTCCTACAGTGACCTCTGCCCAAGCTCACTGTGGTCCTAGCGGGCAAGGCAGAGGAGGTCCGCTCCTTGCATTAAAGGGTCTTTGTTCCCCTTGCTGGAGTACACAGTGACCAACAAATAACTGAGTCTGTGTTAGATCAGCTGCTCCAGGCCTGCCTGGCTGCCTGTGAAGAGAAGTGGCTGAGTGGGCCCTCTGCACCCCCACTCCACACTGGGGTAACTCCTGAGACAGAAGTAACCTGATTTGCTTTGCTGCTCTTATCCTTCCACTTCAATTCCTTTTGTACTGTAAACACAATATTTCAACATGCGGACCAGGCTCTTCTGCAACGTGTCCTGGGTGCGTGTGGATGGATGTGCGGAGAAAGCAAGGGTAAGGAGGATGGCGAGCAGGAAGGGGACAAGGGAAGGGATTAGGTGAGCTTCAGGAGAGAGAAGGTGGAGGTAAATCATTTACTCTATCGCAGGCTTCTTCTGCTTTCCCCCACAATTGCTAAGGTCCTGGTGTCTGATTCTACAAGAGAACAGGTTTTGTGTACTAACAAACACCACTTCAGAGCTGCAGCCTGGCATGTTTGCCTTGTAACCTTGGGACTGCCACAATCAAATGCACGTGTCAAAAACTGGCAGCAAAGTTAACCAGCACAACCCCCTCAAAACACCAATCATAGAGGCCCTTCAACCTCCCGGTTACTATCAACGGATGCCCAAACTAGTGCAGGTGACAGGCCTGGGCACTCACTGTGAGCGGAACGCAAGGGCCTGGCGCCTGGGATTATTTAGCACAAGGGGATGGGGGAATTAGCACTGCACACCACACAACTCCAGGGGGAGCTGTTCACACAGAGCACGCTGGTGTGCAACCCCACACAGCCAGAATCGCTGCCCTGCCAAGTTCTAGCACCAGCAGCAATCCCAAGAAAGGGGACGTCCCTTCCCTCCTGAGCTGAAAAATTCAGCTTCAGAATCACTAGTGCAGCTTTTTAAGAATGCAGATGCCTGGAACAATCAAAGACCACGGAAGGAGAAACGCACAGATCTGACATGTGTGCTTTTAAGGAACTCACATGGGACCTATAGGATAAAAAAGTGGAGAACCCACTGACCCCTTGAAAGCTTCCCTCCACATAGCCCAGTGGGTGTTTCTGCTAAGTCGTAAAAATGACAAAAATGAAAAACAAAAACAACTCGCCTTTACATGAAGACTGGTTTTTTGTTGTTTTTTTTTTATGGTGCACGCTTCACGTTATTCTTGCTTTTCACTAAAAACTGAATAGAATCTTTAACAACTGTTAAAGTTTTAAGTAACAACTTTAACAACTGTCACTGTTTTAAGTAAGAAAAACACTTGAAATGTTTTATTTTCAAAGGCGACATCATGGCTTCTCTGAGGCCAGGCAGTGAGGGAGAGAATTAGCGGAGAGCAAAACAAGTCAGAAGCTATGAGGATGAACTAGATAATTCTCAATTTGAAATAAAACAATCGGCTGCTTGCTTCTTCCCATGACAAGATTTCCTCTGGCATTTTCCACACTGGTAAATGCTTCACTTTTACAGCTGGGTTTGGACAGCCAGGTTCATGCCCCATGATGAAGATTCATACACTAAATTCAGACAACGGCCCAAAGATGTCGGAGTACTGTATTGGGTTATGAAGAGTCTCAAAGTGACAACAGGAATCTTTAAAAATTTATCTCTCTCTGCATAAGCCTTACATTCACTTGTTCATTCACTCTCTCGTTTATTTTTACTGCTGTATAACTGACACACGCAAGCCTTACATTTTTAAATAATAGTGTGCTCTCTGATTGCATGGACAGAGAAAAACATGAACACTTCCAATATTTTTTCATCAGATAGGTTTCCCCAAAACTTGTTGATGGGTAATTTACACGGAAAAGTATCAAATGATGTCACTTACTTGGTTAGCTGCCACAAATTACTGCTTTAGCAGAGGTGTTTCTAAATGTACCTGTGACCACAAGAAGTTATCTTTGCACCAAAGACTCACGACCTCCCTCCACCTCCAGCAGGAGCCATAAAAACCATCAGCTAGCCAGCATCATGCTCTACTCTCAGAGAGCAGTCAGGAAAAGGGGGAAACCGTGTACTACGTGATGCTATCTGGCCTGCTGGGGCCATCAGGAGCAGAAGAATGAAGAGTGAGAGTAAGTTTGAGAACTCAGCTTCATACCCTCAGACTTCTTTCCATTGCCCTCCACCCTTGTGGGGAAAGCTTCTTTCTGTATTTGACAGAAGGCTGGCTGGGCAAAAATGGCCAAGGCCACCACTTTCAGAAAGTGAAAAGCAGCCAGCGTCACTGGTGTCCAAGGCACTTTGCATGCTGAGCTTTGCCCATCTTAACTGGTTTCAAACTCTGACGCCAGTTGCCCCTGAGCAGCGGGTAGCACAGGTGAGGGTGGAGGGCCTCAGGTCGGCAAAGAAGAGGCGCTAGAATCAACTGCGAGAATCCCAAAATGTCAGAGCTTGGGGGGGGGGGGGGGGAGGAGGGAGTTTCAGTCATCCCAGGGTCCTGACTCCTTCATTTTGGGAGAAAAGGGACTGAAAGGGGAGGAAGATGGGGATGAGCAGAAACGGGTCAGCTGCATTTTCTGGTACTCTCTTGGCCTGTGGCCTAAATGAAGGGGAAAAGGAAGGGACAGTGGACTGTCCTCTCCCCAAGAGGCAATGCTCTTCAGCAGAGAAGGCAAGGAACCAGGAACCGTCCCTGCTCACCAGCACACAGGCTAGGAAAATAGTGCAAGGAAGGAACTCGGCTGTGCATGGAGAGCTCACCAGGGCAGATAAAACAGGATGGCAGATGCCAGCTTCCTTCTGAGACACAATCCCTAGAACCCGAGTCCTGTGCCCCTTGCCTGAGCCACAGCGAGCCCCACTGGACACAAAACATCTGGTCTACCTAATGCTGCCCATCTAGGAGACAACTTACTGGCATTATGATCGTTCTGTGTGTTTGCCAAGAGGTCACGAGGAGGTGGACTCTTGAGACACATACGTGGTTTTGCTTAAAGGCGATCTAAACCCAGACACTGCTCAAAGCTAGATTTCAACACTTAAAAAAAAGGCTTCTTTTCTGTATAACACTTTTGTTTACAGGGCCATTTCAGAACCGAGTTTAGTTTCTGTGCTCATACATATGAGCCTCAGTTTTATTCCCAAGTTTCCGGAGGGAGCATGTCACAGAAAGCTAGGGAGCCAAGGCACAGGCAGCTGGGGGATTCTTCAATAGCTGAGCGTCTACCAGGAAAACACCAGTCTGTGGGAAGAGTGGGTGGGTCAGATGATTTCCCAGGCTCTGTCCAGCTGTGACACTCGATGAATGGAAAACGTTCTAACACAACACCAGACACAACAGCCAAGTGCTCTATAAAATTATTTAACAGAGGTGATGCTGAGACTGTCAATGGAAGCTGAAGCAAGTAAAACAGCAAAGGAAATTAACAGAGCCCAGTGGGCGTCAGCTTTATACAGTGTCTGTGTGTGTGGCTAGTACTATCCTGAGGTCATTCAGTCTGATTACTAGGATCCTGGTCCATATCTCTGTTCACCTCATCTCCAGCCCCTTGCCAGCCTTCTGCCCTGGTACATGTCAGGATATGTCATGACGGCAGAAGCAGGCATGCCCTATACACCTGCCAACAGAGAACCAGCAGCCACATACCTCGGTTGTGGGGCAGCTGCAGGGAACTTGACCCTGGCTTTGAACTCCAGCTCTAAGACCACAGGCAAGTTACTCAGCCTCTCTAAGCCTTCATTTCCCCGCTTCAAGATGTGGACAACATCGCCCTCATGGGATGGTCATGAGGACTAGCTCTGGAATGTTTCTCGACCAACCCTGAGTGCTCCCCTCAAGTTAAGGCCAGCAACCCTCACTAGAAGGACATGGGATTGTCACGTGGAACGACAGGAGGTCATGGATGGGGCTCCAACAGACACAGCTGCCAAGGGTCTAGTAACGGGAGAAGTGGCAGAACATGTTTTTATTTATGTCTACCCCACCCTACTCCATCATAAACAAGCCTCCCATCTTCCTTGCTGCTTCCAGATGCTACCAGACTTTACACCAACTAGGACATTTTGGCATTCGAAAGCCAGACAATTGAAATGACTGCTTTCACAAGTGGGAACTCAGATGAGGCACCTGTGAGACGTGGGCACAATTCTTGAAAGGAAATGCCAGCTGCTCCAGTCCTATTAGGAAGACTGGTGGTTCACTGGGAAGGGCGGAGGGGACGGCATCAGGGGAGTGTAGAGGAGGTGGCATGGTGAGAGCCACATGCATCGTGAGATCCAGCTACCTGCTTTCTGGAAAGTGGTAGCAGAAGCACGCACTTCTCCAAAGGCTCTGCAGGTGACAAACAAGTGTCACCCAAAAAGAGTGGCAAGAGACCTCTGCGTGGGGCACCTCCTGTTCAAGATGTGTCTTCTTTTCTGTCTTAGAACTGTTACTCTGTCAGGCTTCAGTGATCTCAAAGGAAAAGAAAATGGCAGCCTGAGAAGGCAGTACACACTTGAGAAATCTAGAAGTTCTGGTTCCTGTTACATATTTGAGTCCTCCGTGGGCAGGTATTCCTGGTTTGCTGCCACTGGAGTCGCGGGTTTGAGCCGGTCTCTCACCCCAGAGAGAAAGGATGCATCTCAGAGAGACTTGCTCTCCCCTCCCTCATGAGTAGAAACAGCCAGCCATGGGCGTCTCTGAGCCTTCTGTGACAATCAACCTTTTGGAATGAAGCCTTTCCCACCTGACTACAGAGTGTGGCTCACACATAGTTCCCCGCTACCTTCCCCTCACCACCGTAAGCCTTGTAACTGACTGGGGTTGTCAGATCTAACAACCAAAAACAGTTAAATTGAACTTCCAATAAATGACAAATCAGTTTTTAGTCTATCCCCAATGTTGCATATTTAACCTGTGCTAAAAGTTATTTGCTTTTTATCTGAAATTTATGTTTACCTAGCATCCAGTATTTTATCTGGCAATCCTGTATTATGCAATTCTTTATTTGGTTTTAGGTCCCACCATTAGTATTTGGGTGGTAATCTCCAAAAAGTTAAGGATCTCACCCAATTTACGTCTACTTCGATAACATAAACCATGTATAAATATTCAGTAAATCAGGATTAAGACAAGAGCGAATGGTCATGTGACTATTAGAAGTACCTGGTATAAAATTACTTAAAACGTATCCTTTCAGGGGCCCTTGGGTGGCGTCTGTTAAGTCAGTGAAGCCGCTGACTCTTGGTTTTGGCTCACGACACAATCTTGCGGTTCCGTGAGTTCAAGACCCAAGTCTGGCTCTGTGCTGGCAGCACAGAGCCTGGTTGGGACTATCTCTGCTCCTCCCCCACTCACACTGTCTCTCTCTCTCCCAAAATAAATAAACTTAAAAAAAATGTATCCTCTTAAATAAGCTTTTTAAAAGTCAACATATAGAAACTAACATTTGAAAAACACTTTGGGATATATCTTTTTGGCAATATGAAGTCTGCAATATTCCCTTTAAGAATATATGGAGTCAAAAGAACTTCACAGAATGTTCAAAGTCTTAAAACGTTGAGGAATCTGGGACGGACTTTCTCCTGCCAAAGCACCAATACCTCAATACCGAGTTCCACTTCTCCCTAGCTGCCTCCTGTGGGGAACCAAGTGATCTTGGTACATCCTCCTGAAGGGCCGAGGCAGATGCAAGTGAATGATCCAATGGGCCCAGGACCATTTTCACCCCCCAAACACCGACATTCAACACTGCCTTCACCAGCAGCTCCTCGAAGGCCGAGACACTAGGAATAGGTCATTGTGGTTACAAGGGCACGGGGGGAAAACCCGCTGGCATCACCAGGCAAGCCCCCTGCTTCAGAGACTGAGGCTGAAGAGAAGCTAGAAATGGGGCCATGGGAAAAGGGTCCCACACTTTTGACCCCACCTCCTGTTCTCCCCATCCCTGGGGCCGGCCAGGCCACAGCCTCCCTTCTGGGAAGTAGCACTCGGGGCCTGGTGGGCCCTCTTACCAGTGTGTGTGAGCATGTGCCTCTGGAGGGAGCTGGCCCAGGGGAAGACCCGGGGGCAGTGGGGACAGTTGATCTTCTGCAGGCAGTTGGCGTAGGAATTCCGCTTCACCCTCAGCAGCTTGTCTTCGGTGGGGCTGCCCTGCTCCTCGTCACTGGGCCCATTGTGGTCGGCGGGGGCTCCGGCCACCTCGTCCTGAGCGTCGTCCTCTGCGCTCTGTAGAAATGGACTGAACTTGTTGGTGTCCGTAGTGGCCAGCATCTTTTCAATGCTGGCAAACTCCCCACTGGAGTCCAGGTCCACCCCGCCGCTGCCGGAGCGGGGCCGGCTCCGCACCCCCTTTTTCCGGCCCCTCTTCTTGGACAAACCCACCGGCCCCTGCTCGGTGGGGGAGGCTGCTTCTGGGCTGTTGGCAGGAGGCGACGGGTCGCTGGATTCTTTTGGGCTGGTGGTGTTGGTGGGGGCGGTGGCGGCTCTGGGGACAGGACTTCCTAAGCCGTCAGGAGCCGCGCTATTGCTGCTAGTGCTCGCGGGCCCCGGCTCTGTCACCTTAGCTTTCAGCAAGGTGGGGGCCGAGGACACAGATGAGATGATCTGGGCGATGGAAGCCAGTGGGGGCAGCTCCTCCGTCACGGGGGGCTTTGGCAAGAGCAGAGGGGGCTTGGGGCGCAGCGGCCGCAACAGTGCCGGGCTGCTGAGGAGGGTGGAATTGCCCAAGATGGGGGAGCTGCTGACCAGAGCTGAGGAGTAGATGGGGACAGCAAGCTGAACGGAGCCCTGCAGGGGCTGAGCATGTGCTTCCAGAGTGGTGGCTGCGGAGGCCGGAGCTGCAGGGGCCACGGGTTTTTCCAGGATCCCGCTGGGCCCCAAAGTCACTGGCAGGGTAGCGCACGGTGGAGGACCGGGAGAGGGCCGCTCACCGCTCCCCGGTTCCTGCTCAGGCTTCTTGACTTCGGCAGGAGCAGCCGTATCCTTGTCTCCTTTCCTGAAGTTCTTGGGGATGGACAGGTCAATGGGCTCCATGGAGCAGTCGTAGGGGGCTGAGGAGGTGGGGCTCAGGAAAAAGGCGGCATTCTCCTGCTTCACCTGGACCAGGGCCAGGCCCTTCTGGGAAAAGTCCAGGGGCTCGTTGAAATCCACTGCGAAGTTGCTGGCGGGCTCCAACTTGACTGAGACATGGGGAGGCAGAGGCTGGGAGGCGCCCCCGTGGAGAAAGCCGTTCTGGGGCTCCAGGAAGGTGGCCAGCGGTTTTCGTTCGCCAAAGGTCCCGCCACCGTCCTCGATCCTCCCCGAGGCCTCGACGGGCGCCTCGGCCGGGCTCAGGCCGTCGGCCGCCAGGACGTAGCTCTCGATGTCGTGCTCGGGCACGTGCAGGTGCTGCTTCAGGATGTGGTGGATGCAGTTGCGCTTGGCGGAGAAGGCGGCGCTGCACTCCTTGCACTCAAAGGGCTTGCGGCCCTTGGGGCAGCCGCCCAGGCCGCGGCCGCAGTGCGTGCGCATGTGAACGCGCAGCGCGCGGTAGTGCTTCAGGTCCTCGCCGCACAGCCGGCACACCGTGTCCGGGGAGCAGAAGGCGTCCACCATCTCGGCGGCGCTGCTGGTCACGTACTCGATGTTCTTCTCGATGTCCTTGCGGGTGGCCTTGAGGTGCTTCTTGCGCAGGTGCCGCTCGCAGTTGGCCTTGACGGTGAAGGGGTAGTGGCAGATCTTGCAGATGTAGGGCCGTTCACCGCTGTGCGTCCGCAGGTGGCGGATGAGCGCGGCCTTGTCGGCGGCGATGTAGTCGCAGATGTTGCACTGGTATGGTGAGATGCCCAGGTGGGAGCGCACGTGGGCACGCAGCACCCCCGAGAAGGCGAACACCTGGTTGCAGAAGCGGCAGGGGTACAGCACCTTGCGCATGGCCGGCGTCTTCTTGCTGCTGGGCCCCGTCATGATGGCCTTGAGGTCACCCTCCGTTATCTCCTGCTTGATCTTGGCCTCCATGCTCAGGGGCAGCAGGGCCTCGATGATGCTGTCTTGCTCCAGCTGGGTCTTCATCTCGGCCTGGCCGGGCAGCTCCATCCGCGGCTGCTGCAGGAAGAGCTGCGTGGCCGTGTCTGGCTGGGCTCCGGCCTGGGACTGTAGCAGGTGGGCGTTGGGGACCGCCTCCACGGGGGCTTTGAGGAGCTTCAGGGGCGGTGGGGGGAGGCTGGGGCTGATGCAGCCCGGGGAGGCCTGCTGGGCATTGAGGAGAGGGGGTGGTGTGGAGGTGGCCACCACCGTCCGTGGGGTGACCAGGGGCTTTGGCTTCAGAGGGGGCATATGTTTGAAAATGGCCTGCAGAGGGGCAGCAGGGGCCTTGGAGAGAGGCGGAAGACTGATCTGAGGGGGGGCGGAGGCCGCCATCTTCAGAATCTGCTGGATGTCAGCCAGCTCGATGGCGGACTCGCCAGAGATGGGCTTGACCACAATACTACTGTCGGGCTGGATGATGAAGCCCTTCTGGAAGGGCTGCAGGGACAGGTGCTTCATGCTCTCCTTGGTAGCCGGGAGGACCGTGAGAGAGCCGCCCAGGGAAGCAGCTTCGAAAGGAGACAGACTCAGCATGTTGGTGCAGCCGGGGTCCTGAGGTAGCTGACACCTGAGTGTGTGGAGCTGTATTGCTTGGTTGTCATCCGGCAGGGGCTCCTCAGCGGGGGCAGGCCTGACGTCTTTGGTGTGCTGCAGGCCCAGCAAGGCCAGGAAGACCTTCTGGTCCAGGGCGTCACCAGGCAGGGTCTTGGCCTGCAGCCTGTCCCGTCCCTGGTCCGTGGCGACATGGGTCTGCTTGTGCAGGGTGAGCGAGGAGAGCATGGGGAATGCTTTGTCACATGTGTCGCAGACAAAACGGTGCTGTTCGCTGATGCACCTTCGTAGGTTTGTTTCACACCAGGCCTGTGTGGAAGGCGGGTTGGCAAAAGCAAGGGAATAAGGAGGATTTAAAAATAATCACTACCCCGAGATGCAGAAAGTATCTGTTATATAGCTGCCCCAGTACCCAGCCTCTCTCTGTACTATCTAAGGAGTTGGCCTCCCCCTGCTTGCTAATTCCTGTCCCTAGGCTGAATAAGGAAGACCACAAAGCACCTTAAACATCATATTGCTTGACAAATGACATCAATCCCTGGGGTATCTCAGAGAAGCAATGAAATACAGTTAAGTAATAATAACACGAGGGGCACTGCCTGGGAAGGGGCCTGAGGCTGTGCCATCTGTGGGGAGGGTTATGTGGGTGTATACATATGGAATAACCCATTACCCTTGAGGCTTCTGTGCCTTAAGAGTTTCACTGTTGGGGCGCCTGGGTGGCGCAGTCGGTTAAGCGTCCGACTTCAGCCAGGTCACGATCTCGCGGTCTGTGAGTTCGAGCCCCGCATCAGGCTCTGGGCCGATGGCTCGGAGCCTGGAGCCTGTTTCAGATTCTGTGTCTCCCTCTCTCTCTGCCCCTCCCCCGTTCATGCTCTGTCTCTCTCTGTCCCAAAAATAAATAAAAAACGTTGAAAAAAAATTTAAAAAAAAAAAAAAAAAAAAAAAGAGTTTCACTGTTGACATCCTCGATCTCAATTTTTAAAATTGAAAAAAAAAAAAAAGTTTCAAAGTAGTTTTCAGTAGGCAGGGAACAAATATGGTTCAGGTTAATAATGACCCAAAACATTTTTAATAGAAAGTACCACACTGGAAATATTTACCTGTAATGTGGATATTAAAGAAATATTTAAGAAAACAAATTCAGTTCAGATAGGGGTGGGAGTGGGGGTGGTGAGCACTTCACAACTTTAAATCCAAACACCCAAGAATGGGCAAAAGGCATCGATGAGCTAGACTCTTACACAAGGTGGTAAGAAATTCAACACAAGATTAAGACCCAACTATCCTTTCTCAACAACCCAATGGAGACTGAAAGGGTCAAGCTGAATTGCAAGAGAAAACGCTGTTACAAAAAAGACAAAACCCAAGGGACAACATTTTACGGAAGGGAGACCTCAGGGTAAGGAGGTGTAGTCCAACCACGCGGCCCAGGGAGGTGGCTGCTGGTTCCGCAGGCTGACCAAAATACCTGAGAAATTCGAGGAAACTTCCTACAGGAGAAGTCAGTGAATCCTAAGTCATGGAAGCCAGCAGGAATGGAAGGGTTGTTCTGTATGAAAGGCCTTCCCATTGCATCCCTGGGAAGCTGTTTGTGGACAAGCGCGTTGTGGCGTAGCAATCCTCGATGTGTTCGAAAGGTGACACAGCAAATGTCACATCTGGGAGAAAAAAGGGATAGGATATAAGGAGGCAGCCCAATCAGAGTTGCCACTTGTCCAGGAGCCTATTATATTTGTTGTTGCTTCATTTCAATTGAAATAAAAATGGTATAATCTCGAGAAGCCAGTCTGCTCACGGTTAACACCAAGAAAAACGCTTCCTTTAAAAAAGTATTTTATCAACTTCTGGATATCCAAGCTTTGTAGACAGAACAGGTGTGCCCATTAAGACAGCTGGGAACCTGAAGCCACTGTGCTTACTTCTGCTTACCTCAATTATGTGGCATAGAGCGATCATTTCCAAGGTTTTCTCCCTCCCTCGGCTCAGTGGATTTTAGTGATCATAAATGTTTACAAGCCAAACAGCATAAATTTACACCGAACCGAGAGCAATCACGATGGCATCCCTGGTCTCTGATCGGGATGAAATGATAATCAAATTCTCCAACTGAATTAGTAGTCCAAGCCAGTGACTGTGTGTTCAATTCTGATATTACCATCGTAATCTGAAAAATAACTGTAGCTCCCACAGTAAGCAGGAACCACGACTGTGGCAGGCAGGTGGATATCCAGACTTCTATCTTACAGATAAAAACACGGAGGCTCAAAACGTTAAGTGACATGGCCAAGGTCACACAGCCAGTATGAAGCAAAGACAAAATATGAGCCTCCTTCACCCTCCTGCCCACACCTGTTATGATGTCTCCTTTTCCTTGAAAGACCCCCACAGATGCAGTCCATCTAAAGATCAGCACCCCCAACTTCAGAGGTGACCTCCACCTTCAATGTCCTGGGCCACACAGACGTGAAACACACACATTTTATAATGCTTCCTCCACTCTTCATACCAGCATCACCTTCTGGGTCTTCACTCAGAACCACTCTAACAACTATCCTATCATCGGGGTGTTATCAACATCCCCTAGACTGACACTCAATACGGTAGCCATGCAAGCCATGTGGGGCTGCTTAAGTGAATTAAAATTTCCTCAGTGACATCAGGCAGTGCAGTGCAGACCTGACCTGCTGCTATGTTTCCATGACCGCAGAAAGTTCTGTTGGACAGTGCTGTGTGCCTAGCACCTTTCCAAGTATTTGCACGTACACATGCCTTTGCCACTTACGAAACCCCTAAGGCAGGTCCCACGAGTGCTTTACAGAGAAAGAACCTGGGTCTTGGAGGGGTAGGGCGACCTGCTGGAGTCTGCATCTGGACTACATGCACCTTAATGGAAAACTTTTTTTTGCTTTGAGATTCTTCTCTGGAAATAGATAACGAAATGACCCGCGAGGCAGCAGAGTTCATCGTCCTCTCGCGCTGAAAGAAGTGCCAAGTATGTGCAACTCTGCTGTCCTTATCGCGCGGTGGCAGGCCCCAGCAAGCGAGGTCCTGCTGTGCGTCCACCTCTATCTCCGCTGCTACCTCGGCCGTGTCTCGCCATCAAGACTCCTGTCATCATTCAATTAAATTTAGAATGCTGGGTTCCCATGAGCCACTCAAAACACAAAGCTCCTTCTGGGGGAACGGTGCTGAGGTCACCAACCGTGAGACGCCCCAGGGCCCCCACAGTATGGCCACGTTTCCCTCCCTGGCCATCCCTTGCACGCAGCCCACGTTCCGGGGGGATGGCCCCCGAACCACAGGGAACCCTGCCCAAAACACCCAGAGTGCTAAGTCCTAGGCTGTGAGAAAGTTAAGCAGGGAAGCGGTGTGTCTGTGGCTCCTTAGGCGAGGCTCTCCTTCTGTCCAGAACACGCTCAAGTTCCATGCTGCATGTGTGGAGGGGCTGTGACCTTGATGTCCCGTGGCAGCTCTGTCCTTTCCTGTTGCTCTGGAAACGTTTTTCTCTTCTATCATGGGGACTTCAGTCCCCCCAGACCCAAGTTCAATTGCACACTCCTCATAGTCCCCAACCCATCCCTATGCCAGCAGTCCGCTGAAAACTCTGTACTGACCTGAAGGGACAAGAGAAATGTCTGAATTCAGGAAATTTAGTGCTGATCAGATACATATGATAGTAAGAAATCCCTGTTACTTTTTGAAGTTGTGACAATATTTTGGTTATGTCTTTTTTTTTAAACATCCCTTTCCTTTAGAGGTAATGTAATGAAATACTGTTATGTGAAATGTGATGCCTGGGATTTGTTTTGAAATGATCTGGGATGGGGGAAGAGGCGAAACACGATGGGCCGTGAGTTGGTAATTCCTGAAAATGGGGGGAGGGTGCGTGAGAGGGTCATGACATTGTGCTCTCTACTTGTGCTTACATTTGAAATGTTCCTGATACACTTAAAAGAGAGAAACATCTAATTACAAATGGCTAATGAGAGCAGGCTGACTTGTGGCCTCTTTTTCTGAGCTTCAGACATGTCCACAGCACTATCTGTGGTAGATGCGTGTGGGGATTTCAATTTATAAACCCCAGAAGAGAGGTCTTTATGCTGAGTCTCACTGTAGCACAGGTGAAGGGAAGGAACCCATTTCCCCAGCAAACCTACGGGACAATCAGAGCTTCTGGAAAAAAAGGTGGAGGCGCCGAGCCCAGGGCTCGGGAAGGCTCCATGGTGTGGGATTTATGCGCAGGCAGAGTGAGCCACACTCGGTGGGCTGGGCAGTCAAGCCCATGGCCTCATCTGGCTTGGCCTCTTATGAACCCAGAGATGGTGCTGACTGTCTCTCTCCCTCCTTCTACCCCTCTGTCCTGTCTTGGCTGTAAGCAGGTGTGGATTGGGAAGCTGCAGGAAACAGAAGCTGGTCTGTGCCCTCCCTGGAAGGTGAGAACAAGAGGAGGTGAGAAAGTCTAGGGTAGGCACCAAGGGCTGTCACCCACTAGGCACTCTGCACCTGAAGTCTGCACTCTCTCTTGCCAAATTAATTGTAGCACTGACTACAAACACCTAAACTCATTCAGTCCAACAACCCCACGAGACAAACAGCACTAGTAGGAAGCGATGAGTGTGTGATCGATCATTCAGTTACACCTGAAAGTTGGCCCTGGTTCCTCGCTCAGCTTTCCCTGCACCTTGCAGAGAGGGGCTCATTGATCAAAGTCCAGTAAAGGCTGGGTGGGGCACTCATAAAAAAAAAAAAAAAGTCATGCATACATTAACTATTTTATCTAATCTAAAACATAGACAGTTGGCCCTTGTTATTGGTGGGTTCCGTATTTGTGGATTTGCTTACTTGTTAAAATGTATCTGAAAACCCCAAATGAATACTGGCAGCACATCTGAGGACATGCACAGAGAGGAGAAAAACTGGAGTTGCCCTCTGCGCATTCCTGGCTATGGCTGAACGCAATGCTGCCCTGCCATCTTGTTTCAGCTCCCATCGTACATGAGTGTCCTTCTGCAGTCTATGTAGAGCCATATTTCTAGCATTTCTGTGCTTTTTGCTGGTAATTTCATGGCTTAAAATGGCTCCCAGCACAGAGCTAACATGCCACCTATACTACACAAGTGCAAAAAACAGTGATGTGCCTTGTGGCAAAAATGCGTGTGTCAGGCAAACTTTGTTCAGGCGTGAATTACAGTGCTATTGGCTGTGAGTTCACTGTTAATGAGTCAGCGGTATTTTTTTTTTTTTAATGTTTATTTTTGAGAGAGAGAGAGAGAGAGAGTGAGCAGGGGAGGGAAAGAGAGAGGGAGATGCAGAATCTGAAGCAGGCTCCAGGCTCTGAGCTATCCTATCAGTGCAGAGCCCGATGCGGGGCTTGAACTCACAAGCTGTGAGATCGTGACCTAAGCTGAAGTCGGATGCTTAATGGACTGAGCCACCCAGGTGCCCCGAGTCAGTGGTATTCATTCAGATTTCCTTAAACAGAAACAAAAGTTTCTGTACTGATTAGCTGATGAAAATGTAGACAGAGGCTTGTAGGAAACGGTACCCTGTGTTTCCTCTAGGAACAACATTTAACATTCGCTAATTCTGTGTTTGCTGCAATCTTCAGGGACATAAAGAGCAGTAACCGATCCCACATTCACTCTCCAAGGGCTTGTGTTTGAGTCCAGCTGCACCCAGAGAAGTTCCATGTGTTTGTTAGGGCGCGAATCATGCTCCCCATTCAACATCTTTGATACACAGTTTTAGACTCTTTGAGGCAGAGCAAGAACTTAGATTTTTGCATATCAAGCTAAAGCAGAATTCTTTTAGGATTTATGATCCTTTTAGGCTTTTATGATTATTTCTCTCAACTGCTCACAGATGTCTCGCCTACCCTAAATTTGACAGGAATTTAAAAAAGTATCTGTCTAATCTGGACCACAAACAAGACAGCCCAACTTAGCTTTCACAGAGATTATTCTTTTTTTTTTTTTGGTGTTTATTTTTGAAAGAGAACGAGAGAGCGTGTGCTTGTGGAGGAGGGGCGGGGGGTGGGGTGGGGGTGGGGACAGAGGATCCAAAGC
The DNA here is from genome assembly GCF_028018385.1 of Neofelis nebulosa. Taxonomy (NCBI): domain Eukaryota; kingdom Metazoa; phylum Chordata; class Mammalia; order Carnivora; family Felidae; genus Neofelis; species Neofelis nebulosa. Next base: position 24,920,638 of record NC_080787.1, read on the forward strand.
TGGCTCTGTGCTGACAGCAGAGAGCTTGACGCGAGGCTCGAAGTCACGAACCATGAGATCAAGACCTGAGCCAAAGTTGGACACTTAACCGACTGAGCCACCCACACGCCCCTCACACAGATTATGCTTATAAAAAAATTTCACAAGCTTATACAAAATTCTATTGATTATAGGAAATGATCGCAAGTATTACTGACATAAACAGGCTGGGTATACATAATACTGACTCTTGGTATCATGCAAGTCGACTGCAAAAGGTGAGCAGGTGAGCCTGAGAACTGGGCTGCAAACTTTGGAAGCTGTATGACGCCTGGTAAGTAGAAAGTTTTTGAGCATGTACCCTTATCCGTTTGTTGTTTAACACACAAATGTGTGTGCGTGCGTGTTATGTGTAGGTATTTGCACATGTCAGGTAAGTCACAAAATACAAAAATAAACATTTTTAAAGGGTTAGATAAAAGGTCTATCATTTTTTTCTTCTACTCCAGAGACCTTTCTGAATACCCTCCCTGAGTCTACTGCATCAGTGTGACGCCTGCTATGAAAATTCATTGTGGGGGCACCTGAGTGGCTCAGTGGGTTAAGCGACTGACTTCGGCTCAGGTCATGATCTCTCAGTCTGTGAGTTCAAGCCCTGTGTCGGGCTCTGCGCCGACAGCTCAGAGCCTGGAGCCTGTTTCGGATTCTGTGTCTCCCTCTCTCTCTGCCCCCCTCCCCCCTCACTTTCTGTCTCTCAATAACAAATAAATGTTAAAAAAAAAAAATTAAAAAAAAAAAGAAAATTCAGCGTGAGGGGCAACAGAAGTCAGTTTTCTACAAGGGAGTAGAGTGTCTCGTAATGTGACAATTAGAATTTACTGCACTTCTATCACAGCTGTGAGTTTTGAAGGATACCATTTTCTTCACTTATCTCTCACACGTCTATCCCTTCCTTCATTCTCTTGTTCACTTTCAAACCCCTCCCATCTCTGGCATCTGGGTTAGTTTCACACATAGTAGGTGCTCAATAAATACATGGCTGACAACCAGCACCGACCACATGCTCTGTGTCCTCCCCCGTGTAAGGTACCTGGGGAGTGGTATGGGATGGGCTCAGGGATCAGGGACAGTGGGGGAGGGGAAGTGGAGGTCGTGTGACCTTGGACCACTCATTTCATCTGCATTTTGGCTGCCAGCTGGGCAGAATTTCCCAAACAGGCCTGAGACAGGAATCTGCCTCCTCATGACCTTCTTAGTATAGTGAGAATTAAGTGAGAGTCTAAGGACATTTGATGCCACAAGCCTTGAGAGCTCTTCCCCATCCTTCTCTGGGCCTCTGTTTTCTCATCTGTAAAATGGGCATTTTTAGAGCTACTATCAGTGACGGAGAACCAAATGCTTGGGAACCTGCAAGGTGCTATTTAACCATTATCGTACACTGCTAGGAACAAGAACCATCAGGAGTAGCCCATTTCCTGGCCACTCTAGCTAACATGAGAATGCAGGGAAAATGAATTTTAATTGCAAAGGATGTGTTCTCTCTCTTCATTTTCAAGAACTCCACCATTGTCTCCACTGCTTCTGTTTCATCTTGAGACTCACAGGAGAAATGCATGTCCTTCCTGGTTGCCACCTGCTCCCCCTCACGGCCCCCACTCCTGCCCCCCCCCCCCACAACCCCGGGCCTCCACTTCTGCTCCCAGGGCCACAGCTCAGAAGAGAAGCACATGTCATCCTAGCCTGCACGTGCACCAAGAGCCTTCTAAGTAAGACCTAAACAAGGCCCACATCCACAATTTCACACCTCTGTTTTCATGGGATTCAATCAAGGCACTACTATTTCACTTCTGAAAAGATACAGAATGTCATCTCGCAAACAAGCGGCGGGAAAGTGGCAGAGGAAAAAAAAATCTGCTTTGAAACCAGAAGCATATTGTGAGGCTAGTTAAAAGGAAGAAAATAAAACCCCACAGAAAAACATTGCCTCCCATCTTATGCTTGGCACCTGTTGGCAGACCTTGAATAAAACCAGTGTGGAAAACCATCACCCAGAAACATTTGGACGGGTCTTTGTCAGCCAGAGACACTCCGGTTCAACCAGCCTTCCCAAGGCCCCTGGGGAAAAAACACTTTGCAACTGTATTTCTAAAGAGCTCTTCAAGGACAATGGAGGTCACTGTCAATCTGTGGGCAATGCTGCTTGTTGTAGGCTCTGATCTTGGGGTATTTGCTAACCTCACTTGGGCTTGTCAGTCTTCATTAAGACCACAGCCATTGGTCAGGTGGTCCCCGCAACTCTCCCTTCATCCCCGCTTGTGGGATCTCTCAATCCTGCCCTGGATGGTACTCCAGGTACTCATGGACCATACCATTGCAAAACATTCAGAAGGAATAGGGCTGTACTTTAATCATCCTAGGACCAAGGACTGTTGTAGGGCAGTTTCATCTTGCGTGTGATTTTGACAATGTGCCTGAGGGAAATCTTACAAATTGAGATTGCTTTTTTTAAAAACTTAATTAAAAAAAATTTGTTTTTAAAGTTTATTTTGGGGAGACAGAGAGAGAGTGCAGGCGGGGGAGGGGCAGAGTGAGAGGGAGACACAGAATCTGAAGCAGGCTTCAGACCCTGAGCTGTCAGCACAGAGCCTGACGCAAGGCTCGGAATCATGAATCGCAGGATCATGCCCTGGGCTGAAGTTGGACACTCAACTGACTCAGCTACCCAGGTGCCCCTCCAGTTATAGGATTGAAAAATTCTAACAGGGTGCCTGGGTGGCTCAGTCATTAAGCATCTGACTTTGGCTCAAGTCATGATGTCACAGTTCCTGAGTTTGTGTCTCACATTGGGTGAGCATGAGCCTTAGGTAAAACACAAGCCCCACTTTGGGTGAGCCCCGCTTCTCTCTCTCTCTGCTCCTTGCTCACTTGTGCACCTCTCTCTTTCTGCCCCTCTGGAAAAAAAGAAAAAAAGATGCTAACAGAACTCCATTGATACTTCTAAAAACAAAAGTTTCTCTTTTTGGGTGGCACCTGTGTGGCTCAGTTAAGTGTCCAACTCTTGATTTTGGCCCAGGTCATGATCTCATGGTTTGTGAGTTCAAGCCCCAAGTCAGGCTCTGTGCTGACAGAGCCCCTCTCTGCCCCTCCCACACTTGAACACACACAGGCATGCTCTCTCTCAAAAAAATAAACAAAAAATTAAAACCCTCCTTTAAATGTTTTATTCTTTTAAAATCACATACTGAAATAAATTACTCGAAGGGAAACAAAAACTCATCAGTGGAAAAAACTCCCAAGGACAAGGTGAGGTTACACATCAAACAGGAATGAATGCCCATACAGACATTCGGCCCACCCTCAGCTTACACACGCACACCCATACACACCTGTATGTGAGCCCCCAATCATTCTGCTTGCAGAAACGGTGTTTCTGCACCCCAATGCAGTTCACCAGAGCCGATTTCACCCAGAAAACACGTGAATTCCAGCACATGACAGCATATGCTTCCATAAGAAAGAAACCTGAATTCAGAATACTGGAGATTTTACCATTCTCACTTTGTCACCTATGACGGACCAGCCTCCCACAGAGCTGCTCAGTCACGGCGGCTCCTACTCCTGGGGTGGGGGCCCCACGGCTGTGTTAGGGTCGGGCAGCAAGGCAAGAGCTATGGTTCGGGGCATGCAGTCACGGCCTCGTAACAGCAGAGGCAAGAGGCACAAGGCCTGCAGCTTATCTGCTCCCCCCACCTTCCTTAGCACCGCTTGCAAAGTCACCGGAGGGTATGGGTAGGTGCGAAGCACAGATAGGAGGGGGCTGGGGTGGGGGGTCTTAAGGGAGTGAAATGCCTCCCAGCAGCATGTGGGGGTGCTGTGAGCTAAGTTTCCACTGTGGCCCCGGGGGCTGGAGGTCTGCACGACAACCACACAGAGCCTTCAATATGTACTTTATCCACAGCCCTTCTTGTCCCTTCTCCTTCAGAAATTAAGCAAATAAGCAAAATTACACAGCACACTGGCCCTGGCCTTGGAGGGCCTGGACAGAGCACATTCGGAGCACAGTCGGAGAAGCCTGAGTCTCACAGGAACAGTGAACTAACTGCACTGGTCTTGAAGCCACACAGAGACCCAACCCCTCCAGCCACAGCTCAGCCCCTGCCCCTGGCTGTCACAGGCACACAGACAGCAAGGCAAGGACAGAACAAGCCAGCTCCAGCAGGTCAAGGAAATACTCTCCTTCGTTAGCTGAGGGGACTGGCTGTCCTTTTAATTCTCAAAGGACTTTAATGAAAATGAATGCTCTTATTCATACCCACATCCACCACCAGTCTTAAAAAGACAAAAGTCGGAATTTTCAATCACCGAATTGAGGACTGACCCCTGTCACAGTGTGCCTGTGGTAATGAGGCAGAACACCGTGGTATCAGTTATTTTATTTATTTACTTATCTATTTATTTAGTTTTTAGTATTTATTTTGAGAGAGAAAGACAGAGAGAGAGAGAGAGAGAAAATCTGAAGCAGACTCCATGCTGACAGCAAAGACACCCATGAACTGTGAGATCATGACTTGGGCCCAAGTTGGATGCTTAACTGGCTGAGCCACTCAGGCACCCCGATATCAGTTCTTTTATAACACACGCCCTTGTAAGAAGACACTACAGCCTTCCTTCTTATTTATTTCTTCAAAGAAAACTATACGTAGGCCTGTGCTAGGGTAGAAATGCAGTGTGACAAATGTGCTACTACAGTCTGGGCATTCTGGGTAGGGAACGGAGGAAGCCCTAAACGAAGCCAGCGGTTTGGAAGGCTCACAGCAGAGCCAACAGTTACACATCAGGAATAGCTCTCACCTGGGGCACCTGGGTGGCTCAGTCAGTTAAGTGTCCGACTCCCGTTCAGGTCATGATCTTGCGATTTGTGAGTTCGAGCCCTGTGTTGGGGTCTGTGCTGACCGCTCAGAGCCTGGAGCCTGCTTCCGGTTCTGTGTTTCCCTCTCTCTCTGCCCCTCACCCACCTGTGCTCTTTTTCTCTCTCTCTCAAAAGTAAATAAACTTAAAAAAAAAAAAGGAATAGGTCTCACCATTAAGGACACCAGCCCTGAAATTAGCAATGTGTCCACACTCTCTGGAGCGGGTTTCCAAAGTACTTGAGAAGGAAGCATGCGCACCTTTCAAAGATGAAGAGTCAAGCCAAGGTAAATCTGAAGGCAAATGTATCAGCAACGGGACTTACAGAAGTGGAGAGCGAGGCCACAGAGAAGCTTTAAAACAAAACCCCCAAATCATGTGGCTAAACAATTGGGAAATTAGCTCCTCCCAGTGCCTGCTACAGTAGTGCTGTACTCATCCGGTGACCACAGCTCTCTGGGCCAAGAAGAGAGCTCTGAAGTCAACCGAAAGCTCAAGAGCAGGCGAAAGAGATAAGCAGCGCCCCCTCCAGGCGTCTCCCCTGTACACCAGTATCACATCTACCTACCATCATGGCAGTTAAGGGGGAAAACATATATTTACTATGCCAAACATATTTTGGAAAAACTGCTTCGGCAAATCTCAAACATTAGGAAACACCTTTCTTCAGAACTCTCAGGCCTCCCCAACAATCTAAGGAAAATGATGTGTGGTTCCACTATTTAAGGAACCTTCAAGCTTCCGTCAAGTTCCTTCAAGCTTCTGTCTGGCTTTCACAGTTGGATTACAAAATTTGGTAGGTAGGACTCAAACCAAATTTAAACAGCCATTCAGCTTCCCAATCTTTACAAAAGCAGAACTAGAAAAAAGCAGCTCTTTGTAACAATAAAGACTAGAAGACAAACTGCTTTTATGTTTTCTGTCAATTATAAATAGTACCTGGGAGAAGCCCTGGAATTTGACTCTTCAATTTCCTAGGAATGGGATACCCATTCCATGTCTGTTGCAGTCTGAGGCCTGGCTTGCCCCCTTCATCCTCGCCACAAGTCCTCAAATGCATTTTCCAGATGGGCAAACAGCGTCGGCTCGCCCGGGGGGCCAGGGAGATGCCAGGTAGCAGGCTGGGCTGGATGGAGCTAGTCAGCTTAACTCCACTTTGCTATGCTTCTGTTCAGAGGACAGTGATTTGCAGATGCCCTCAGCTCCTTCTACAACCCATGGCACAATCTTAATGTCTGGACACCAGACAGGGGCTCACCTGTGAGCCTTCCCTGCCACTAATACTCCCTGAGCAGCCAGAGGGCCCGGCCCTTGTCATCAGAACCTGTGAGATACCTTGCTGAGAACACTCAGCTCACCCTGGCTACTTCCTTGATATACTGAATTTCTTGCCCATTACATTGTTTTAGCCGAGAGACTGACATTCCTTCTTAAAAGGGATTTCATGCTCCATTTTTTCCTGCTCTGTCTCCAGAGGCAAGAAGGGGTAAGTGCAAACAACCTCTCCTTGGAGCCCCACCCGGTTCAGACATTCCTGCCCTGGTGCCCACCCTTCCCCGCCCTCCCTCCCGTCCAGCCAGAGAACTGACATCCAACAGCTGCACTAATCTCTCCCAGTTGCTGGGAGCAACAGTGAGGGCCCTGTGACAGGGCCCTGGCCGGTGGCTGGCGGGTGGCGGCTTGCCCTCCCCACACCCAGGAATCTGCCAGACTGCACACTGCGTCCCGACACCCTGCCCGGATGGTTCAACCAACCAGCATGGCGTGAAGTCAGGGCGGGTCAGAGGCACTTCATCGTGGGCAGGTTAAGTGCAGAAGCCAGTGGCCGCCTTGGCTCTGAATAGTCCAAGTCGTGGGGAGGCCCCTCTGGCAGGGTGGAGAGGGGGATCCTGACAAAGGTGCCTCCGACTTCCAGGTTGGCCAGGGGGACATGTCCCCTGCCTCCTCACTCAGCCCCCGGCACCATTTCAAAGCTGCCTCCACTTGGCCAAGCCATGGACCCCTGGGAGTCTTAAGTACAAGATGCTGATGAATACTTTTTATACCCTTTTCCCTATTTTTAGGAGTACATTTAAGTGTGGGCCCAATGCCATGTGAATTAGTCTTTAGGGGCTCCCTGTAGGTGATGGGGGTGTGTATGGGGAGGGTGGTGCGGGGAAGGGAGCCAAACATTCCTTGGAACACTTGAGAATCCAGCAGAAAGAAGGTTCTGGCACCTCCCTCCACCACTAAGATGAAGGGGGTGCCTTTCAGCCTGGCCTGCGTGCCTGTAACATCACTTATCCTCATCGTGCAGGTGCGGGACAAGCTCTCATGCAGCCGGAAGGGTGAACCTGTCAGAGCCCACTGTGTTCCCCACATACTAATTCTTGACATAGATTTAAGGGCATCGCCTTAAAACTTTTCTTACTGACAATCAAGATCAATAATTTGATCAGACGGAGGAGAGCCTCCACCTACAGGACACAGTGAAGTGTCACAACATCCAGTGCAAAATGTCAAGGGAAGCTTTACACTAACTGGATCAGGCTCCCTCTGCTTCGACAATAGGCAGCTTGTGCCCTTCATGGCCCTGAATGTATCCCTTTCGCTTTGTTTTAGAACTTCCCATTTACTTGTTTCCTGACTGGCCCTGGAGGGGCCCTGTCTCTAACATCATTGTATTTTTTCCTTCAAGTCTGGTGGAGTGCCTGGCACACAAGAAACACTCAATCATTTGGATATGTTTTAACTAAAATAATTTAAAAGTTATTCACCACCCGACCTTTAATCGAGAAGCCACGTAAGATTATACAATAAGTTTTGCTATATTTTGCCCTTGGCAGCAGTCACAGAGCCATGGTAACCACCCAGCTGTCAACCCTCCTGGCCCAGCCCCCGCCAGCCTGAGACAAGTCATTCAGACACAAGCCCAGGGGCCTTTACAGCCAAGCTGCTGCCTCGGTGCCCTGCCTGCCGTAGGTGGGCTTGTCCTGGACCTACACCTGTGTGGTGGGTTGCTGTGCCCCTGAAATGTGGCTGGTTCAAACTGAGATGGGCTGTTACTGCACCTCACTCACTGAACTGCACAGGCCTTGTATGTAAAGAGGAAGGTAAAATACATCCCTGACAATTTTTATACTGATTACGTGTTGATGTTATATTTTGGTATCACTGGTATAATGAACAAAGAAACATGATTAATCTTGCCTACTTCTTTTTACCTTTTTTAAATAAGTGTTTATTTATTTATTTTGAGAGAGAGAGAGAGAGAGAGAGAGAGAGGACATGAGCGGAGGAGGGACAGACAGAGACACAGAATCCGAAGCAGGCTCCAGGCTCCAAGCTGTCAGCACAGAGCCCGATGCGGGGCCTGAAGCCACGAACCGTGAGATCATGGCCTGAGCTGAAGCTGGATGCTTAACCGACTGAGGTACCCTCTTTTTACTTTTTAAAATGTGACTACTAGAACGTTTAAAGTACTGTCCCTCACCCCTGATTCCAAATGCCAGCTCTCAATAAGCCCTCCTTGTCTAGGAGGATGTGGATTTACTGTTGGTCATGTCTGGGCACAAGCAATGCCCAGCACGAAGAGCTAGAATGGCTACCAGCAGCTCCCTGTCTTCCCTTTGCTCCATGCTAACACACACTTCATTAATTTGAAACACAGAGGAAGGGAGAACGGCCTCAGCAGTTACACGGGTTTGGATCTCCAACACTTTTTATTAAGGGATAACAGGCACCTGGCCAGCTTTGGGGGGTGGAGGGGGTGAGGGCAGAAGAGCGAGAAACCAACAGCTGTTTTGAGTTATAAACTTTCTGTTTGAACTGGTAGCATCCCACTGTGGTTCTGCTGCCTTTGGGGTTTGCAAATGGAGTTGGTGTCTATTTTAGCTCTGGGTTAACAAGCAGCCTCTCCCACCGGCTACTGTCACAGTTCACTGCCTGGCTGGGCCCTGCCGGCTCATGCCTGCCCCCATGGCCTCCTCTGATAGCAGGCTATTATGTGGAACAGGAGAGCAGAGAGGAGAAAAGGGAAATTAACTGTGTTCTGTAATCAAGTCCCTTTGGTTTCCAGATGCAAGCCCCACCCCCGCACAACAACAGCCACTAGTTGGGGGATGGCTTGCTCACCACCCCCCCCCCACAATGGATGCGCTGTGGGCACAGCATCTGGGGGCTCCCGTGGGGTGGAAGGCTGCCAGAAGGGGCTGAGGCCCAGCCAGGCTACCGAGCAACTCCAGTCAACCCCTCTCCAGACAAAGGGCATTATTCCTGAGTAGGCGAGGAAAATAGGCAGGACTTGAGGCTCAACTTCACAGATCATCTGCCCTGTTGGCCTTGCAGTCACGGCAAGTGAATTGCCCACCAAACTGTGCAGAACGGGACAACCAGTGTCCAACGCAGGGCCTGTCCCCACCTCTGAATAGCAGGCCCAGCCTGTCCCTGGGGCAAGTGCTTGTCCAGAGGGCCCCGCTGCAGGGGAACCCACTCCCTCATCCAGGCCACCATGTGAGAAGGGGACACTCGAGTGTCCTCTATCACTGCTATACGTGGTGCTGTACAGGCTCCAGCTACTCAAAAATCTCTCGTGAGACTCAAATTATTTTTCCCGTAGGATAGAATTATCTGGAAGGGGACAAATGGGTAGTTCTGAAGATGAACTATGATCCCAGACTAAAGCACGAAGTGAAACAAAACACACAGAGGAGCTCAGAGACAGGCACTGTGTTCCCTCTGTAGTGCCAGCTCGAGTGGCTATCCAGCAGCAACGTGGGGTGGGGGGCGGGGTCCCACGTGCTGTCTGCTGCCTCTGCCCACGACTTGCCTGTCTGGTCACTTCTCCTCTGTTTGCTCAGGTCCTCGGTTGAGAAAACTATTTCAATATTCACCACCTACCACAAGCCCACATCCTGGGGATGCTGCGGATGCTAATGAAACCATTAACGTTCCCAAATCTCTCAGGACCAGAGGGCCCGCAAAAGGAAGAGCCAAGTGCTTTTTCTTGGTAGACAAAAGAACAGCTGTTAAAGAGACCAACCCCTAGAATTTAAGGCCGGAAAGGGAACACAGGGACTACCTGGTCCAGCTCTCCTTCAAGGTTCAAATATAGCTGATCCAGGCCCCATGTGAGTAGGATGGGGTCCAGGGGTTCTGACCACCAGTCCCTGCCCTCTCCTACGCGGTCTGCAATTCCCCAAGACGGGGGAGTTATGAAAAGACATTTTGTAGCACTTCAACTGCTCAGCAGTTTAAACTTTTCATGGATTCTTTTTTCCCCCTAATGGAAAAAATGTCAAGCTGATGTGATTAAGTGTAATCGTCTGACATGGCTTTAAGCCGCCATAGGGTTAGGCTTTTCCTACAACACAGAAGCCTTCAACCTGGTCAGACTTCTGAACTCCCAAATCACACCCAAATGCCTTGTCCTGAGGAAGGAAATCTGGCCCATATGTCGGTGAGTCAGACAGGTGTCCAGATTTCCATACTCCCAAGCTGCCTTCTGAAGCCCAGAGCTGCGGGCACAGAGGCGCTCGCCTCCGCTCTGGGTGAACCTTCGGCTGTGCCTTGCAGGCCACAGCTTCCAAGTCTTCTAGTGCCCCTATGGCACCTGGTTCTTTTCAATGCTCAGAAACCGTGGCAGTAGCATTTTAAAAGTGGCAATTCTGTAGGAAAACGTTCCAGACCTGTCACGGAGAACACAGGACTTTCTTCCTGATGAAGAAGTTCTCCGAGAAGATAGGGAAGGAAGGCCAAGTCCACCTTGTCCCCAGCCCTGCCCTGAACACTGCTGGAAACTCCTATCACCTTCTCTGCTTGGGCAGGTGAGGAACCAGGAAAGCTGGAGCCAGCAAAGACCAAAAATGGAACCCAGAAGAGCAGAACAATCATGTCTCACTATCTTACTGTGACAGCCTTCACGTTAGGCTGAGTGTCTTGCACGAAGCAGAACAGAACTCCTCTTACCCCAAACTGCTTTCTCAGGTTTCTGTGCTACCAATCCAGTTGAAACATGGATGAGCACCTGGCATGCCCTTCCGTCCTTACCACACTGTTGCACAAGCTAACAATCACTTGGGCTGCAACACCTTTTGTGTTACAGACAATGTGCCTGATGCTCAAAAGCCCCCTGTGACGGGGCACCCTGTGCACAGTGGACTCTCAGCAAAGGCTCCAAGGGCCCTCCCAGCAGCGAAATGGAAGTGCAGTGAACACACCCTGTGGCTACAGCCACTTCTTCCTTCTGACACTTCTCAGCCTGGTTTCTTCCCTGCACCATCCACCTTTCTTACTAGCTGCCTTGCTGTCATCAAACTCAAGTTAAATCCCATTAGCCCAGTTTGGAGGACTGGGGAATAAAGACAGGTCATAGGCCAGAAAGAAACAGAAGGAAAAAGAGCTTTCCAGAGTACAGCTGTGTCCCACTCTTTCTCCTACCTTAGTGGGTTATCTGAGTGGGTCTCCATGTGGGTCTCCAGTCCATACTTGCAAACGAACTCCTTGAAACATATTGGGCAGTGAAACACTTCGTCCACCTTCTCCAGATCACCCGCCTGCCCATCTTCTACCATCTTGGGGAAAGGGAAAAAAGTGAAGTCAGGAAGGTGGTCTCCCACGTGGGTCCGCTTCAGAAGAGAAGCCAATACTCAATCCAAATCTAAAAGGAAAAGAAGGCTTCCTTCCTAGGGATTAAGGATGCTACTGACAGTCCGTTATTCACACAACACTCACTGAACGCTCCCATCCATCCACCTTCAACCCACTCATCCATTCAATAAACATTTATGGAGCACCTAGTATCTGACAGGTACAGAGAATCAAAGAGTGAGGACAAGAGCCCCTAATACGTATGAAGCTTCCACTCCAGCTGGAGAAACAAAAAAGCACAGAGCTACGAAACACGCTCTTCATCTCTTGGGGCTCAGGTAGGGGGACCCACAGAGAAGTGCACACGGGTACTCTTTCCTGCAGACACCTTATAAAACAGTGTGGGAAAACACAGGTTAAAAGCTTAGGATGGATGTCTGCCAAGTCCCCAGACTGTGAAAATAAAGGCAGAGGTATTTCTGCCAGGAGTCCAGTGGTTAGGCACATCTGTGCCGGGAGCAGTGAGAACCTTTTTAGCAGGTGCTGGGTCTTCTTTCTCTGACTCGGCATCATGACTCAGCTTCCTCTTGGAGGACAGCCGCCTGCGCTTCAGTGGGGATGGGGGCGCCGTAGCTGTAGCACTGTTAGGGTCCTTTTCATGAATCTTCATATGTCTGGAAAGAACAAACACACGTACACACAATGTGATTTAGCAAAAAACCGAGTTGGCTTATTTTTTTTTTTAACTTTTGGTATTATACGTTTAGGGGTTGGTATCTACATTTTCTTTAAGGTATGGGGTGTAATTTATACAGTGATTTCTCTCTTTTTAAAGCTTTATATCATCTCCCTGAACCCCTCCTTGAAGCTCTCACAAGTGCTATCCAAAAATGGTGCTCAGTGCTTTGCGGTCTGTTGGAAGACGTTCGTGAACTTCACGGATGCTAATGAGATAAAAGACCATCCGATTTGCCAGGTCTGCTTGTTCAGACAAAAGGTACTCTTTTCGGACACACAATGCTACAGAATAAAGAACTCCTAGATCTGGCCAGCTCCTAAATCAAGCCATCATTCTGCATCTGCCACCTCACAAATGCCAGTGGTATGTGTTCTCTTCTGCTTTCAGAGGCACGCTGGGGGTCAAATTTGAGAAGTGCTAACACACGAATGTCTGGAGTGAACCGGAAAGACTTTCTGTGCCGTTCATGATATTACATGGATTTATGGATTGTGAGAGTAGCAGGGGCAACGGGTTGAGTAAATTGCATGTTGCAATCCTGACATCTGCAGGGCCAGGAACACACATGTAAGAAAGCATTACACATAGTCTGTACCTCTGCTCCAAAAAGGGAGCTTTATAGGTGACCTGATTTAAATGACCTTACTTTATCCAGTTCTAAAACAAACACCCTGTGGACAAGGTCCCAAGGCCTATAAGGAGAGAAAGAGATTACAAAAAGACAGTCAGTCTCAATTTCCTTACTCTGTGACATCAAGGGTTTGGTTTTCCCAATGACAATCGTCATCACCATCATCATCTTTGGGGTTAAACTGTGCCAGATGGAAGAATGGAGACCAGCTTTTTAGAAATAGCTCTTTTCACAGGACTATCTTACTAGGGAAGCACTTAGGAAATGGGAAAGATGGCAAAGCTTTCATACGTGGTCTGGTCACAACTCTAGAAAGAAGTACAACTCAGCTCAGCTCCTCTGGGCTGTGCCTTCTTCAGAGGGGACAGGCTGGGGGAGGACAAGGCTAAGCAGCCTGTGAACCCCCAGCAGTGGCAGCAATGAAGGCGTGTGGGCCGACAGTGCAATGACGTGGCTGAGTGCGTGCCCACCCCCCCCCACAACCCTGCCCCACACTACCTGTGAATCCTCTTTTCTCTGGGTATGTGGGCGTGAGACCCTGGGTGCCTCCTGTTCCAGTTCTATACACATACTCTAGGAGGTGGAGGGCCCCCACACTCGCCCCTGTCTATCCCCCAGCCCACAGAGCCATCTACCAGCAGGCTAGATATGGCGTAGCCTCGGAGAAGATGGGCCTCAGGCCCAGCCTCTGTTCTCTGGGTGGGGGCTGGGGGATGTCAGTGTGGCGGAGTAAGCAGATCTAACGGGAGAAAATGGAAAAGCACACAGACAAGCATCATGCCCATGTCCACATAATTCCTTGCTAAGATTATCAGGGAAGGATGATTTATTATTAATTCTTGGTCACATAAAGCCTCAGGAAAGTTCTGGGGAACCAACTGCCCTGTCCTTTTTTTTTTTTTTAATGTTTATTTATATTTGAGAAAGAGAGAGAGCGAGTGAGCACGTGCAAGCAGTGGAGGGGCAGAGAGGGAGACACAGAATCCGAAGCAGACTCCAGGCTCTGAGCCATCAGCACAGAGCCTGACGTGGGGCTTGAACTCACAGACTGTGAGATTGTGACCTGGGCTTAAGTCGGAAGCTTACCAGACTGAGCCACCCAGGTGCTCCTACCAATAGCCCTGTCCTAAGTAGCCCTCCTCCCTCATTCCAAGGTGACTGGGATTTAGAGACCATCACTTACTATCAGCATTGAGAGGAAAAAAGGAAAGGGCTGGCAAGTTTCTTTTGATATTTACTGTATCGCATATTCCAATTCTAGAAGCGTAAAAAAATGTGTTAAAGCACCTAAGAACTAAGGAAGTATGAAAAATACTAAGATATGTAAATGAGTACCAAACCCTTTCAATAAATCACTCAAAATTAATTTAAAAACGAATACCTTCTCTACAGCTGACAGGTTACTTGTGCCCGGTAACACGAGGCCACAAAAAACCACAGAGAATACTGGAAATCTGAGACTGACAACTAACTGTAGGTGGCTCACTAGCTGAGCTCCACCTTTTTTATCATATGATCCGCACATTTACAGAGTGACCCTTATTATCCAGATCTGAGATTTGTGACGGAAGCAGTTTTCACAGAGCAGAGGATGAGGGACAGTAGTGGGCACGTGGTGAGAACCTATCTGGTGGGAAGTTTACAGATTCTCATTTCTACTTTGCAGAGGAGGCTGGTGAGGTGTGGAGAAGCTGACATGCCCGGGACCCTCCAACCAGGACAGACCCAGGTGTGCTGGCTTCAGAGTCTGAGCTTTGCCCCCTAGACTGCCTCCTAAGGCCAAGCCTCTGATTTGCATTCTGGACCACCGGAAGGCACCTCAGGGCTCCAGCCTGACCCTGGACACCTCCTCTCCGAGTGACCACAGCCCAAGGCCTAGCAGTTGGTACTGAGCTCTAGCCAAACGTCAACAGGAAAATGAAGGGGCCACTGGTCAGAAACAGATCATTCCCCACCTCCGGTTCTGCCTCTGTCTTATTCTGAAAAACTGGGGCTGCCCTTGAACTTCACTGCTGCTACAGGCAGGAAGAGGAGACCAGATCAAAGCAGTCTCAAGGGCTTGGTGGCGAGTACACCTTTGCTGAACACGTCGACCCACTCCAGTTCTCCGACTGAGGACTGAGCCCGTTGGAGCCGCAGGTTCAAAGCTCAAGTGTGCTCCTTTATTCCAGGGTTACATCTCTGGTTGACAAGACATGGGGAGTTTCCAATCTGCCCATTCAGCCAACAAGGTGACCAACAGCTGTGGGCTCATAAACTCCATTCAGTCAGTAGTTCAGCTGCCAGAGCTGGGGAGCTTCAGCCATTTCTGAAGTTGGATGTGACCTGCAGTTAAGACTCTCCCCAACCTGACCCCTTCCCTTCTGCTCTGGCCTCTGATAGCAGGAGTGGCAACATTAACTGTCCACTTCCTCCTGAACACTCACAGGAAGTGGGGCGTGTCACCAACAGGAGCCAGTAATGGTCTCTTCCCCACAGAGCGTGGCCAAGAGAGGAAGGCTGGGGGCGGGGAGGGGCAAGCCTGCATCTCTTCTTTAGAAGGCTTGGGTTTGTTTTTCTCATTTCCATGTACCCTGAGGATCAGTAAACAACAACGGACCTCAGAACTGGTGGGGAGTTGAGATGCTCTCAGAACTGGCGGGGAGTTGAGATGCTCTCTCTCCAGCCTCCCACTCGGCTGGAGAGATTACCATTGCATTCTGCTCGAACACTTGCCGCCAACCAGGACTTCTCTGTTTTTTAGCGATGCTAATTGTTACAGCCATCTTTCCCATGTTGAGTCAAAAATCCCATCCTTCTTTTAAACGTCCATCTATCTATCCTCCCAGGGCAACATCGAATCGGTCTACATTCTCTTCTAGATGGCAGCTCTTCAAATATTCACGACTGCAGTGTTTCTCCAAAGTTTCTCTTCCCCACACTGGACAATGCCAGCTCCTTCAGTGGGCTCCCTCAGGCTCTGCTCTCAACTCTGTTGACTGATACTGGTCACTACTAACCCTGGGATGTGCTCCGGTGTGCGGACATCCTCTGTGCCATGTTGGATCAGAAGGAACGGCAACTGATGTGGTGTGAGGGTTCGGTGATGTCACACCCTCACTTCCAACTAAGATCCCTGTGACTTTGTCACTCAAACTGCCATCGAGGCATGTCTCCACCACGCTACACTTGAGGATTACGTCTTCTTTTTTGTTTTGTTTTTTGAGAGAGAGAGTGAGAGAGCTGGGGAGAGGCAGAGGGAGAGAGAGCATCCCTGGCAGGCTCCACACTCAGCATGGAGCCCAACGTGGGGTTTGATCCCATGATCCTCAGATCATAATCTGAGCCAAAATGGGAGTTAAACGTTCAACCGACTGAGCCACCCAGGTGCCCTTAATTTACATCTTTTGAGCAGTTGTCTTTTCATTTTCCAGAGTGGCAGGGATGAGAAATATGCAGTCTTGGTGTGGTTCAGCAAACTGCGTCTCTCACGCATTGCTAAGGGGAGTAAAAATGTTAACAACCTTTCTACAAAGCAGCTGAGCAACAGGGAGCAGAATTTTAAATATGTGTGCCCTTTCTCCAAGTAATTCCACTGCTAGAAATTTGTCTTGAAGATTAAGAATTGAACAAATGTGGGGGCGCCTGGGTGGCGCAGTCGGTTAAGCGTCCGACTTCAGCCAGGTCACGATCTCGCGGTCCGTGAGTTCGAGCCCCGCGTCAGGCTCTGGGCTGATGGCTCGGAGCCTGGAGCCTGTTTCCGATTCTGTGTCTCCCTCTCTCTCTCTGCCCCTCCCCCGTTCATGGTCTGTCTCTCTCTGTCCCAAAAATAAATAAAAAACGTTGAAAAAAAAAATTTAAAAAAAAAAAAAAAGAATTGAACAAATGTGCACAGATTTATGCACAAGGATTCATGTGTAACACATGGATAGATGTGTTGCAAAAACACTTCTACAGGATTTTCCATCTGCTGGTCTTGTATTTTAAAGTGACCTCCCTGATTTCCCTCTTGCCCTTCTCCTGTGCCTTCTCTACACAGCAGCCAGAGTGAGTGTCTAAAACATGGATCATATCATACCACTCCACTGCTTGAATGCCTCTGACAGCTCCATTCCTAGAATTAAATCTGGCCTGTGCCCATTTCTCAGACCTCATATGTTGGCGGCATATTCTGACCCCAAGGCCCTTTCAGACACACTAGCTCTCTCTGGGTTCCTCAAACTCATTCAACTAGTCTGGTCACAGGGCTGCTCCACCCCAGAACTCTAGGGCTGGTGCGGGTCATTCAGGTTTCACGGCAAGTGTCCTACCCCATTCATGCAGAGGCCCTCGAGCCCACTACCCAGTTTTACCTTCCTCACAGAACATACCAGAAACTGAAAATACCATGTATTTCAACTTGTTTGACCATCTCCTTGGCTTCCATTGAAAATAAGTTTCAGGGTGCCTGGGTGGCTCAGTCTGTTAAGTGTCTGACTTCGGCTCAGATCATGATCCCATGGGTCATGGGTTTGAGCCCTGCCTCAGCCTCTGTCTTGACAGTATAGAGCCTGGAGCCTGCTTCAGATTCTGTGTCTCCCTCTCTCTCTGCCCCTCCCCCACTCCTGCTCAGTCGGTCTGTCTCTCAAAAATAAACATTAAAAAAAATAAGTTTCATTATAACCTTGTCTCTCTCCTTCTCTGCACTAGCGCTGGTGGCTATCTAAGTATCTGCCAGATGGCTGAATGGCTAGACAGATGAATGCATGAAGTATAAGCAGAAAACCTGTCCAGTTGCAATATCACAACAACACGTCCTCAGCTTCCAAGATACCGTCACAATTAATTACCTTACTAGGGTTTACTGTGAACAAACTTGATATGAGATCGTATAGCAAACAGTGTTATAGTAAAAGTGCTTGAACAAAAAACACTGAAAGATGAATACTGAAGACACACATGAATCTCTCCATTATTGGTATTAATCTGTGTTTCTGCATTCAAACCTTCATCTACATTCACAATAAGCTTTTTGCATAAAATTCTAGAATTTTCCTTCAGTGGCATGTCACTTCAATAGTAGAAATCCTGCCACACCATGGTCTACAGAAAAAATTTTATCAGAATTCTTCAAGGATTCGAGTGAAGTTTTCTCCATTCATAACACCCGGGGGTGAGGAGGGGGCTAGGAGGGTTTCTATAGTAATGAACAAAAACAAATATTGCAGATTTTTTCTTTTTAAGTAGAAAAAAAATCTCCCTACTTTCTAGTACTGATAGGGGCCTACTTTGAATTTTGACATGGAGGCTGATTTTCAACTCAAATATGCTTGTAAATGTAATTTTCTTAATTTTTTTAAATGTTTATTTTTGAGAGACAGTGTGCCAGTGGGGGAGGGGCAGACAGCGAGGGAGACACAGAATCCAAAGCAGACTACAGGCTTTGAGCTGTAAGCACAGAGCCTGACATGGGGCTTGAACTCACAAACTGTAAGATCATGATTTGAGCCAAAGTCGGAAGCTTAACCGACTGAGCCATCCAGGTGCCCTATAATCCTTTGTTTTCTAAGACGTAAGGTGTAAGAAGACCCATTTTAGCTAGGGTGGGCTGTTGGTAAGAATACTGAATATATCGCGGCTAAAACAAATACATCTTATACCAGAGCTGAAACGCCAATCTAGGAACTCAGAGGAGACAGACCAATTCCTAAAGCATATCCTTTTCTTCCTCCCTGAACTTCCTCGTTTCCAGCTCCAAATACAGTAACTTTCGGTTAACCTTTCTTAGGTATGTTAAGCCTGTAGATCTGGAAATGAAGGTGCACTCTTACCGCTGAAGCACCGCCTTGCTCTGAGAAGCAAGCAGGAATGTGGGAAGAAGATAAAGCAAATTCGGGTGCAGTAGAGAGACCAAGTAACGGCAATGAAGTCTTGGGGGTGGTCTTGAGCACTGAGACAGTTCAGATATATCCTGGGTCTACCATTCAATAGGCAGGGAGATTCCACAAATTTCTACATCTGTAAAATGGGGACAAAACTGCCGGTCTCAAGCTGTGGTCCTCCAACCAGGAGCAATGGCATTGGCCAGGAGCCTGTTACAAATACAAGTTCTCAGGCAGACTCAGAGACTCTGGGCCAGGGTCCAGCACCCTGGGTTTCCACAAGCCCTCCAGGTGGTACTCATGCCTGCTCAAGTGTGAGAACCACCGGATCACAGTTAAATTCTCTTCAACTCTTCATCCTGGTCACAGGCTTGGTTAACTGCCTGGCTGGGATGTCACCATCTTTTGGATATAAGCCTTAGGCCGCTCCCAGGCTCACGCTGCAAAATACCCGCAGACTCTGCACAAGTTTATCGGGCACAAACACATAAACCAAAAACGTGATGAAACTTAACATTCTCAAAATTATTTTGGGGGTAAAACCCTTTAGAAAACTCTCAACAAGTGTGAAGGATCACCCCGTGGAAGGTGTCCTCTTGGCAGGTCTCAGACACTGTTTACACTCTGCTCTTAGAGAATTTGCCTCATTTACCTGAAGAAGCGCAAAGTTCAGGCAAGATCTAGACCTTTCCAGGATTTGCTAACTTCTCCTGCTTAATTTCCACATAAATTTCATTAATCCGGGAGCTGAATTATTAGGTCCTCTGAGCAAATGGCATTAATAGGAAGGTCACTCTTTCAGTACACAACACAAACCAAACACAAACAGCGCTCAGCCCTGCGGGGGGAGGGGGGCCCTCCAAACTGCGTCAACAGGCTCCAACAGGTTTTTGCAGCCTGATTACAGATTCCCCATTCCTACCAGTGCTCGCTTTGCTTTTCCAACAGTCTTATGAGAACCAAAAGAAGGATGAATGAGATTCAAAAGCATCCCTGCTCCACAACCTACATTTGAGGCCAAAGAAAAGCAGGTCTCCCTAACAGATGGACGGGGCAGGAGTTTAAGGGTGGATAGCTGTGAGTGTCGCCTGAGTCCATCCAGTCCTGTGCCAGTCCGCGAGGAACCAACCATGCGGCTCCCCGTGGGGTTCCACCTCTGAGCCACCTTCTAGTAATCCGGGTGTTGTTCAGGTTCAGTCATGCTGATCCAGGAGGCAGGTCTTGGCAGCTGTGCCTGGGTGTGGAGGAAGATCTGACGATGGTGGGTGTAAGCAGCCTCGTGGACTGAAGACAGCACTTTCAGAAAAGTCTAGAAGTCAAACTACTGTGAGGTGTGCATCTCAGAGAGGCGTTTCCCGGCGCTCCTCAGGCTGCCTGTGGGAACGCTGGCTGCAGGCTGCTCTCGGTGCTCCCGAGACGCTCTCGCTGAAGTGCCCGGATGCTGCACCACCCCCTCCCCGCCCCCCGCAGGCCAGCTACACCCCACGTCACACCACGTCCTCGATAACGGCAGTGTGACTCGAGGAGGGTGCGCCTGAGTCCTCACGCAAAGTTTCCTCCTGCTGCATCTGCCTCTGCTCAGGGGCAAACAGATGAGCGCGGTGACTTTAAAGACCACATCCCACGTCAGGGTTTTTCCCACAAGCTCCCATTCCCCTGCAGCAGGGGGATGCGCACCCCAAAAGTGGAGAATCTCTCTCATCCTGCGGACTGCAGCCTGGCATGTGGGTGGGGCCAGCGTAAGCAGAAATCGAACTGTATGAAAAGTTAAGGGATCTCCATTGAAAGCAGGGGGTGCTAGAGGTTCAGGTCCTAGTTGCTCAGTGCAGTTGCCTTTGGACTCTACCTCCACTGCTCCTCGGCCCACAGCTGCTCCCCAGTCCAGACTCCGGGGTACTGTTCTGGCTGACCCCCAATTGCTGCTCTCCTGTCTCTGGGTTCCCCTGTAGTGGTAGAGAAGGAACTTCCTTCTCCATCCTGATGTCATGCAAAAACCCAGTACAAACACTTCCTCCTTGACGGACAGAGCTGGGTTGCCATGCCTGAGGGATAGCTTTCCCTGAGTGTCCCCCACCTCCCAGCCATCTTTCAGGTGGGAGAGAGGTAACCTTCTGGCTACCACATTCCTTTTCCCCTACTTCCCTACTGATATTGGAAGCCGCTGACTTCAGAACAGAGTCGAGGTACAACAGTCTCCAGTTATTGATGGTTTACTTAGAAAACAGAGGGCCCTTCACTGCTCCTTCCTCCTCTCCTGAGGTTCAGATACGGTGTAGGGGAGCTTGGCGGTTGGCCCATGTACATAAATACCAACCTCTGCAAAATCTTTATTCTAGACCTTGTTCCTAACCAGGTTCTTTAGATCAGTATACCCTAAACCCTCTTGTACTTTTTATTCCCTTTGCCTGCCCTTGTTTTGCTAAAATAATTTATTTGGTAGAATGATCTCCATACCCTATTTGGCTCCCTGGATACCTATGTATAATACCCACAAAGACACACAGTGCATAGTTCAGTATAAAATCACGGATTCCTTAAAAACAAACAAAAGACCTCAAAGTTTGGATGTGTTGACCTCTGTCTCACCCAAAGAGAACTCTCATTCACGCAGAGCTACAATTAGTCAGCCTGGGCTGTCCCTATATTAATCCAGGAAATGATAAGCAGAAAGTCACCGCTTTCCCACCTGACAGTCCTGTACGTATTTCAGGCAGCCGCCATGTTGTAGTGGACTCTTCCCCTTCTCTGGGCTAAACACCCTCCATTCCTTCCACCACCACCCCTCCCCAGATGGCCCAAGACCCCAATCCCAGGACAGACTCCTGTGTCTATGGCCTTAGGTAAGGAAGCCCCATCTGAAGTTGGCATTCCCAGCATGGCCCCATCAGCCCAGAGCCATTCCCTTTGAGGGAAGCAATCACCACTGCCTCCACCCCCACCCTGCAGAGAATGCCTTTCCGCAGAAAAGGGCTAAAAAACCATAGACAAAGCAATCCCCCATTCTAACTGTCACTGACTTGAAACATGGTCACCCAGACCCTTTTCTTGCTTCAGCCCCGAAGGGAGTTCGCTTTAGCTTTCTTTCTTAAAGACGGCAGAACCCAGTTATTCACATCCTTTTTCTTTTTGCAGAGGAGGAAGAGATGACTATCTCCACAATGAGGTAGTGCCAACTCACTGTTCGCTACTCCTCAGCCTCTTCCAAAAGAGGAACAGGAAATGCTTAGGCTGGGCTGTTTGAGATGGCCCGCCATATGCCGAAGAGGGAAATGGAAGCTGTTGGTGGTGGGTACAGAGAAGACGCATGGTGGAAAGTCACCACCACTTAGGGGATGCCATAATGTATTCTTCAGGGGCCAGGGGGAAACAGCTAAGAAGGAGAAGGGTACCAAGATCAGGTTGTGTCCCATGTGAGAGAGGAAAAAAAAAAAATGAACATAAATGAATCCAAAGAGAAAGGTCACCTGCAAAAAACAGCCAGGCAACACAGCCCCTTGTCCATGACCGCAGAAGTTCGGGGTCACCTTGAATCTCAAATGGGATGAATGTGGTATACACGGGCCTCTGCCTGCCAGAGGTGACACAAGTAACCAAACGATGTGCTGCAAGGGACAGTGGCACGCTGCCTGATCAACGGGGGCCCAGGAAGAGAAAGAGCCTGGGAAGGAAGGTCCGAGATTGGCTGACAATCTTAGCTGAACCTGTAACATCGCAAACCTCCATTTTCCCGCCTGTAAAATTACAACAGTCCTCTCGAATGAGCTGGGTTATATAACCACGAAGAAGAATTAAGTGCTGACGTTACATACCAATGCCTATTATGCAACCGAGTCTCTGGTGTAAGGGAAATACAAAATCTCTCCCCATGGAAGACCAACAAGCTCTCCATCAACCCGAAGTCCTGAAAGCAGCAGAAGAGAAAGGCTCTTTGGTTTGGTGTGTGTGTGTGTGCGCGCGCACACACACACACACTCACACATGCCCAAGGGCAGGCGAGTAGGGATTCAGTGTGATAAATACCCGTGCGAAGATTTCTGGGCTGCTTGTTCCCTTTTTAGTAGGGGTATGTGTTGAGGGGGGCGGTACGGACAGAATTTGCTGCTAATCACCTTCCTTAACAAATCAGAAAACGTTGACAGTGAGTGGGCACGTTTCGATGTTTGCTAGCACCAGCTTGTTCAGCCCAAACAGGTTGGACAGGTTAAATATTTAAACAAAGACGGAAAAATGCAAGGTATAAAGCACGAGGCACAGGTTTAAGTTTGTGCTCTTACCGCTTGCAATCAGGCTTGCTTTCCTCCTCCCCTCTGCTACTTTGATATTATACAAGTAAGTGGGGACACACACTCACGATCTGTTCCCCATTGTCAGGGCATCAGCGGAGGGCAGGGTGGGCGGGGAGAAGGGGGTGTGTTGAGGTCCGGAGCAGAGGACGGCCCCCCACTCCTCATCCTACCCCCAGCAAGCACATACCTTACCTTCCATGACCTAATTCCTAGCTCTCACAACTGCCAGGTCGTTCAAGTGTAGGCAAGCACGGATGCTCCAGAATTTGATGCCATTCACCACTTTTACCTGGTGCAACTGAGCTTTCAAAATATTTCAACGAGATATGTCAAGAACACCGTGGTGCCTGCCTTCAAGAGAAACTTCTTTTGTGTCTGCTCAAATCTCCAAAACAAATACCACCTCTGCCAAAACAGAAGAAAGCCTGAATTATAAACATTAGCATCTAGCCTGCCGAACGATAGTGAACTACTTAATTATGAAGCATATCATAAATCTGAGAAACAGTGATAGGATGAAAAAGGCTTTCACATCCCCACACATGGCAGAGTTTTACGAGTGAGCTCTCTTTGATATAACTGAACTTGACCTGGTCCTTCTGGAAAAAATGCCGAATAAAAAGGGAGCACCAGCCACAAGTACATTTTTCAAATATTCTTTCAAAAAAATTAAGCTATGCTCATTGTTAAGGGGTATTAGAAAAGAAAAAACAAACACAAAGTAGCAGGGAAAATGTTCTAAAGAATGTCAGTCAAACATGAAACAGGTTTCACAAGAGACTGTCAGTTGAAAGGGGTCAACTCAGCTTTGCTATTTTCTTATGATTTTTATTTTAATGGAGGAATAAAATTCTGTGACAAATCACTCTGACCTGTTCTTTTTCTCAGAGTGGTAGTTTGCTGCTATTTGCAGATTTCTAAAATGTAAAGTAAGAATTCTGAAAAGAACCACAGACTCTCATCAAATAGTATAAACACAAATCCACGCGAAAAACAGAAAAATACCACAGAAAAAGCAATGCTCCCCAAAAGCAGTGTTCAAATAATAATGAGAATTTACACAATTAGGAGAAGAAAATTCAGGCGTATGGCACACAGCTGCTCTACAAAATACCGCTCTCAGACTGTCAGGTTCTTAGATCGCAGCTTATGGTACCCTCGTGGTTGAAGGTCAAGGTCTCTCTTCCTGGTTTTGTAAACACACATGCTCATGGGCATGCGGAAGGAACTGGGGGGTTAAGTTTCCGAAGGGAGAAGAGAGAGGCAAAGGAACCACAATTTGTCGAACACTTATGTGAGCCTGGGGCTTGGGTATACATTACAGCATTTATTCTCATCATAGCAGACTCTGAGAGTAGAACGTTGCCCCATTAAAGATGAAGACATGGAGGCTCTCTTTACCATTCCACAGAGCATCCTTTATCAGCACCAGCCAGAGAGGAAGGAAGAGCTCTCAGAGGACACACGGAGAGGCCGCCTTTATACAAACCACTACTGACGTTAAAATAAAAGTGTACAGATTTCAATTCCAGACAATGAGATGTAAAGAAAGGCTATAAAAGTGTTTAAGTGTAATCAAATAATAAACTCACTTGGTGAAAGCTTAATAATGCTACCGGGGGAAACTGGGAACTTGGACATTCTGCTGCGATACGCAGATTTGTGAACGTTCACTCTCGAGGGGAAAATTCTGGGCCTCTTAATGATGTGGGCTCTTGAAGAGAATGAAAAGCATATGAAGAGGCATGATCAGGGAACCAAGTATTACACTTCCGTGATTTTTTTTTTCTAGTTAAAAAGAAAAAAGTTTTAATAAAGCTTTTGAGACTACACCCAAAGTATGTGTGACTATTTCTGTAAACACAGTACCACACAGATGCAAACTGCCTTGATATCCAAGTATGATTATCATGAAACCACCAGATATTCACCGAACAGCACCAAACGTAAGGGTCCTATGTCCAGCACAGTTCATACATTCTCATTATGCTGTGTACACACCATTAAAATCTCCACAAACCCCTCAACTGTCTCAGTGGAACTGACTATGTTAAGATCTCTGAGCACCCCCGAGAGACACTCTCTTCTGATTTCTTTCCTCAAGGGGAAGATACTTAGTTGTAGACAATTGAAACGTCATTATATAATAATTGTTTCCTTCTTTTTAATAGAAATAGGTTAAAAAAAAAAAAAGTTCACACAGTCCTGGGTAGGATGACCCAGATTTTTATCCTAGAAATTATTTCTTCCCATGTCAGACGATACCTTCCTTCCTTCAAAGGAATCTGTCAGGGGAGTCAGTGAGTACCTGGTGATTAAGACTTGTTTCAAGATGGGACTAGCTGAGCCTCCAAGTGCCCACCTCCACTCCGGAGAAGCAGCCAGTCCCAGAACTAGTCATAGGGTGTCCTCAGAAACTCGTTTTTACCATGAAAGAAACTCACAGGGCCCTTCCTCTTGCTGGGCTCTGAGGGTAAAGAAGTGACTGTCCCCTTCCAAGACACTGCCCTACCTCTGTTCCTTCTGTCTTTAAATGCTGGCCACCTGTTTAGATACCCAAGTTCAGTTGTGCATGCCAAGGGCTGGCTCCACCTAAGTATCCGAGAGTAGTGAGCTAAATTCAGAGCCTCCACGGCCTCATTTGTCATGGGGCAGGGTCACATTTCTGTACTGCGAACGTTTTCTTCCAGCATAATAGGAACACATAAGCCTCTGTTCCTGAAGACTGTCCATTATCCAGCGGCATCCTCAGGGTCTATGTCTCCTGCACTTAGCAACAGAAAAAGTCGTTCCCGTTGCAGTAGGAAATAGAGCCTGTGCCCAAATAACTAAAGGACACTCCAGGCATTTCGCTTCCTCATCTTGCCCCTTCCACTGACATGGCCAAAATGCAGACACATGCCTGCTCTTCGGAGAATGAATGAAGAAGCTGGTTAGGAAAGCCCAGTCCTGCTGGGGTCTTTGGTATGTCTGTAACGTTAACACAAACTCCACAACTCTCTTTATGGCTTTGAAGTCTCCACTTTGTAAAATGAGCAAAGTGGAAACTAATTTCCTATTTTCTCAAGGCAATTACATTCTGGCAAAGGAAAAACACCCATTTTGGAGGTAGGATTTCTTCCCAAAGGAGATCTACTTCTATCTTCTCTTTCAAATATCATCATTTCTGCATAGCTCTGAAGTCCAGCACTTTCTGGAAAGTTTTGCAAATCGCAAAGCTCAATGCCCTTTTTCCTACATCGAGCTCTCCCGGCGGGTGTGCTCTGGCTCAGTTTCCCAAGTTTGTTTTGGAAGACAAGTACTGCTCAATCCAAATTTTCAACGTGGGAGCAACTGATAAAGAGTTGGGGGAAGTTAAAAGTTGGAGCCGCGGTGATCTTTCCGTGATGCGTGTTTTGCACTTGATGCAGCCTATTATTCTGCTTGGAAACTAAGCTGTGGTCAGACGGTTTGGGACGAAGGATTTCGAAACCTCAAAAACACGAAAGTCCGCAGACAGGGAAGCGGCAGCTTGAACAAGTGTACCCGATCTGGTAACAGATTGACACGGTCTCTTGCTTATGCGCTGAGGCTCCCCTCCTAAGACTAAGGAAACGCTACCAAAAGATTGACTAGTCTTATAAACAAAGGTAACTACTGCATCATCCTAAAATGACTAGCGGCCAAAGGAAACAGAATGAGTTGCTTCATAAAGTGGGTGGCGACAGAGTGCCTCAATGTCGGTTAAGAACAACCTGAAATTGAAAAGGAGTAGTTCCTGGGGTCTGGGTTGCGAGATGTACACGGAGGACCTCTGAGTGCGGCAGCAACCAGAGTCTGGGATGGAGCCCAGATCTGCCCTCTACAGCAGCCTGCTCAACACTAACCACTGGGAAGGCGAGGCTTATCTGGAAGAACGTGTACATGTGGAGATAGGCATCACCTGCGCACATGCAGATGCCCTTTGGAGCAGGAGGCGGAGGGAAGGTGAAATCTGTTCCTAAATGATACCGTGTGCCAGAATCGAGCCTTGGGGAAATGGATCTAGAAAGCCACACCACAAGGAATCATGTCATAGCAGGGGTCCTACTGAATCTGCACCCCTCAGGGGAGAAGCT
Source organism: Neofelis nebulosa (assembly GCF_028018385.1). NCBI lineage: Eukaryota > Metazoa > Chordata > Mammalia > Carnivora > Felidae > Neofelis > Neofelis nebulosa. The sequence continues at coordinate 24,947,685 of NC_080787.1, forward strand.
GAAAATCAGACCCTGAAACTGACACAGAAAAGGAGGGCCTCGTTGTCAACAAGACAGAATGGGACACATGGGGGTGGTGCGAGCGCCCAGCACTCAGGGGGAAATGAATGCAGGCCAGGGGGTCTTGGATCACTCAGCGGGGCGTGGGCCCCAGAGCCCCCACAGATGAGCTCCTGGCTTTCCCTGATCCCAACCAGTGCCACAGACGTGGGAAGCAGCAGCAAAAGAAGGAAAATGAGAAAGGAGGAAAAAGAGAAAAAGAACTTCCGTCTTCAGCATCAAACTCATAGTCGACTGACTTCCTTCCATACTCTGAAAATCGAGTGAGGATACAGCTCCTCAAAACGTGGGTTTTCGCTGTTCTTTTTAATTCCTGCACACACGCGTCCCAGGGCAGCTCTGGTCTCTGATTAATGAAACACAGGTATGTGCTCAGGGGAGATCACAGCTCACCATTTGAGTCTCACGTTCTGGAACAGATCCCTGGGACAAAGAAGTCTAACTCCACTCTCTCTAACACATTTTTTATGTTTTCACATTTTTATAATTTTTTTTTCCCAAAAGTACGGTTTCACCAGCAAATGAAAGTGGTAATGACTGTGATTGATTACCACAAACTGAAATGTTCTTTTAACCTATTATTTGCAATTTTCTGCAGAAAAGGCAAAATAAATGTGGTATGATGAACTCAAATATTCTAAATGTTAAATTACAGATTCAGTGTGTAGCAAAAAGAAAACAAAAATAAAAGCAACCTCTTGATTTATTTTCTGGTATTATAGGAATGCTTACTTGGCATACTGTCTGTCCTTCAGTGGCAGTAGGAGAGCAACATTGGTGACCACTGATAAACATCCTAAGTGCTCTGCATGTATTAATTTGTGAATCCCCACAGTTTAGCCATAACACTGGTACAGGTATCACGGCTTTCTATGGATGAAGTAATCGAGACACAGAGAGGCCAAACAACTTCTCTAGGGTCACACAGCTAGGAGTGGCACACGCTTCACAGAGTATCACAAGTGTGCTTTCAGCTCCAATAATACAAACTCAGAAACATCCCCCACCCACGACATTTCCATGCTGCACTGTTATCCTTCGAAATGCTTTCACAAACATTGCTGCATTTGAGCATAAGTTCTCAACGAGGTCTTCCTATGCCATTCTGTTAAAGTGTACACAAATTAAGAGATTCCTGTGGCGTCCTGCAGATTTAGGCCTAGAACTTGGCCCACAACAATTAGTCCTCCGCTCCCAATCAAGATGACTCACGATAAATAAAATCAGTACAAAATCCAAAATTAGCACAAACATCCCTAAGGCCTGCTTGAAAAAAAAAATATTTATAAACAATAGTTTACAAACAAGTCCAATATATGCTGTTTACAAATAAGAACTGTATCTTAGGATAATATCAAGGGCTGAGCTATAAAAAATTGAGGATCATTTCTAAATCTACCCATGTATACCAAACAAAAAACCGTCATAAAATCCAATAAAAGGCTATCCCATGCTCACTAAATAAAGTGACTGAAATAACTTGGCTGAAATAGTTTAACGTTAAAAATACAGTTGACCTTTGAACGATGGGGGTGTGAACTATATAGGTCTGCTTATCTATAGATTTTTTTGGTACAGTGAAGTACTGTAAATGTATTTTCCTTATGATTTTTTAAAGTGTATTTTTATTTATTTTATTTTAGAGAGAGAGAGAGAGAGAGAGTGTGTGTGAGCAGAGGAGAGGGGCAAAGAGGGAGAGAAGATCTTAAGCAGGCTCCATGCTCAGTGCACAGCCCAAAGTGGGGCTCGATCCCACCACCCTGGGATCATGACCTGAGCTGAAATCAAGAGTCAGATGAACAACTGAGTGAGCTGCCCAGGTGATGCCCCTCCTTATGATTTTCTTAATCATGTTTTCTTTTCTGTAGCTTACTTTGTTGTAAAAATATAGTATATAATACATACAACATACAAAATACATGTTAATCAACATATATGTTTATGTGCTCAGTGAGGCTTCCAGTCAACAGCAGGTTATTAGTAGTTAAGTTTTGGGAGAGTCAGAAGAGTTGTGTGATTTTTGACTGACTGGCGGTTGGCACCCCCAACCCCTGCATTGTTCAAGGGTCAACTGTAATGCTCTACGAGAGCATGGAGCTGCTTTGGGGGTGGGTGAAAGAGTGCTTTTTTCTAATATAAAAAATGATACAAACACTATTATCAATTCTTTCTCATAGTCATTACAAGCATGGCCACTAAGCCCACAGCCGACATTCAAGTCTCAACCTTGGCTGTTACTCTGATCCCAAGCAAGTTTCCTCATGCAAAATGGGATAGCAATTCCACAAACCTTACAGGTAGAGTGCATAAAAAAAATTGGCAATCGACAAGGAAAGAGAAAATGTGAACAACATATAAACCAGCTAGACCTCCCGGCACCTCCAGAGGACACACCAAGCAACAGCAGAACGAACATTCTGGTTCGAGACACGGGCCATCCTCCAGGACAGACCATATGCTAGGCCATAAAATGAGCCTCCAGAAATTTCAAAGGATTGAAATCATACAAAGGATGTTCTCCAACTACAATGGTATGAAATTAGAAATTAATAGCAGAAAGAAATTTGGGGATTCGCAAATATGCGGACGCTGAACATTCTGAAATAACCAACGGGCCAAAGAAGAAATCACAAGGGAAATTAGAAAATACTTTGAGATGAATGAACAAGGAAACGCAAGATATAACTAAAGAATGCCTAAAAAGAGATTTATAGCTGTACATGCCTGTGGTACAAAAGACGTTCTCAAATCAATATCCTCACCTTCTACTTTTAAACGCTGGAAAAAGAGCTAGCTACCCTAAAGCACATAGAAAGAGGGAAATAATGTAGAGTGGGAAATTAATGAAACAGCAGAAAAGCAACAGAGAATAAAACTACAAAATCAAAAATTGTTTCTTTGAACATCTCAATAAAACTGACAAATGTTTAGCTAGACTGACTAAGGAAAAAAAATAAAGACGCCGCAAGTGATTGGTATCAGGAATGAAAAGAGGGGGCATTACGACTCAGGACAGAAAGGCCTATAAAGGGAAAGTGAACAACTGTAGGCCAACCAATAAGATAATTTAGATTAAATGGCCAAATTCCTGGAACGGACACAAACGACGGAAATAGACTCAAGAAGAAACAGAAATGTGAAACAGACCGATCACAAGTAAAGAGGCTGAATTAGTAATTTAAAAACTTCTCAGAAAGAAAAACCCAGGTGGCTTCATTGGTGAGTCCTACCAAACTCTTAAGAAGAATTAACACCAACAAACTCTTCCAAAAAACAGAGGCAGACAGAATACTTCCCAACTCACTCTGCGAGACTAGCAGTAGTGCCCAGACAAGGACTCATAGGAATCGACAGACCAATATCTCTTATGAATATAGGCAAACGTCTTGTAATAAAATACTAGCAAACCCTGTCCATCAACATGTGAAAATGACCGTACCAAGTGGGATTCATCCCAGGAAGGAGGCTGGTTTAACATACAAAACAGAACACAAGAAAGGTAAAAAATAATCAGACCATCTCAATAAATGCAAAAAAAAAAAAAAAAAAAGGCGTTTGACAAAATCCAACCCCCTTTCACGATGAAAGTGCTAGGTGGACTGGGACTGAAAAGAACTTCCTCAAACTGATAAAGGGCATTTATGAAAAACCCATAATGAACACCATACTTAATGGAGAAAGACTGAATGCATTCTCCCTAAGAACAGAAATAACACCAGGGTGTCCGTTCTCTTCACTTCTATTTAACACTGCGCTGGAGGGGCCAGCCAGGGCTAGCAGGCAAGAAAAATAAGGCATCCAGATTAGTTTCGAAGGAAGAAGCACACTGTCTCTATTTGTAGGTGACATGATGTCATATACAGAAAATCCTAAGGAATTCACCAAATAACCATTAGAATGAATAAACAAGATCAGCAAAGTTGCAGGAAACAAGAGCAGTACAAAATGTGAGTATTTCTATACACCAGCAATGAACAATCAAAAACACAATTCTAGGGGTACCTGGGTGGCTCAGTCGGTTAAGTGTCCGACTTCAGCTCAGGTCATGATCTCTCAGTTCGCAGTTCGAGGCCCATGTCAGGCTTTGTGTTGACAGCTCAGAGCCTGGAGCCTGCTTTGTATTCTGCGTCTCCCTCTCTCTCTGCCCCTCCCCTCCCTCTCTCTCAAAAATAAAGATTAAAACAAAAACAAAACAAAACAATTCTAGGGGCGCCTGGGCGGCTCAGTCGGTTAAGCGTCCAACTTCAGCTCAGATCATGATCTCACGGTTCGTGAGTTCAAGCCCTGCGTTGGGCTCCTGGAGCCTGCTTCGGATTCTGTGTCTCCCTCTCTCTCTCTGCCCCTCCCCCGCTCGCTCACGCGTGTGTGCTGTCTCAAAAATAAATGTTAAAAAACAAAGCAAAACAATTCTACTTCCAATACTGTAAAAAAAAGGACACTTAGAAATTAATTAACAAAATAAATACAAAACTTGCACTTTGAAAACTATTTAAAACACAGTTGACAGAAATCTATTAACATGTAATAGACATAAATAGAAGTATCTCAAAGTTTTAACACTGGTAAGAGGATAATACCTCCAAATTGATCTACGTACTTTATAAACCCTATGCCAGCTGCCTTTTGTGTGGAAATTGACAAGCTGTTCTTAAAATTCATACAGAAATCCAAGCAACCCATAGTAGCCAAAACAATCGTAAAAAAGACCTAAGTTGGAGGATTCACATCTCCCAGAAAGTTGCGGTAATCAATACAGTGTTAGGCCTTGGGGTAGACATGAAGACATATAGATCAATGAAACAGAACTGAGTAGCGAAAAAAATCCTTCCACTGATGGTCAACTGAATTTTGACAAGAGTGGCCAGACCATTGAATGGGGGAAAGAAAAGCCTTTTCAACGAAGTGCCAAAGACTAAAGTTGGACCCCTTCTTTACACTATACTCAAATATTAACTCAAAACAGATCACAGACTTAATATAAGAACTACAATTATAAAACTCATGGGATTCCACTTCACACCTAAGAGGATGGCTTTCATGAAAAAGACAGGCGGTAACAGGTGTTGGCAAGGATGTGGAAAAGCTGCAACCCTCACACTCTGCTGGTGGGAATGTAAGACGATGCAGACACTTTGGAAAACAGTTTGGCAGGTCTTCAAAATGTTAAACATAGAGTTACCACATGACCCAGCCACTTCACTCTGAAGTATCTGCCCAAGAGAAATGAAAACCTATGTTCACACAAAAAGACTGGATGAGAATGTTCACAGGAGCATCATACATAATAGCCAAAGAATGGAAATGACTCAGATGTCCACCAATCGATGAAGAGATAAATAAAATAAAATATGGTAGATCCATACAATGGACTATTATTCAACAACAAAAAAGGATGAAGCACGGATATGTGCTATAACATAGATAAATCTTAAAAACATAATGGTAAGCAAAGAAGCAAGTCACAAAAGGCCACATGTTAGAGTACACAAATCCAGAGACAAAAAGTAGATTAGTGTCTTCCTAGGGCTGGAGGGTGGGGAGTAATGAGAAGGGACTACTGATGGGTATGGGGTTTCTTTTACGGGATGATGAAAATGGCCGAATATTGATTGTAGTGATAGCTGCAGAACTCTGTGTATATACTGAAACACACTAAATTGTACGCTTTAAATGGGTGAAATATATGGCATATGAATTATATCTCCTAAAGATGAAAAAAAAAAAAAGCAAAGTGTCGAGCCCAGTGCCTGATGCACACAGTAACTGTAGCTTTAACTATGGTTATTTATAAGATGCATTGTCTGATACATCACTGTAGAAGGCAGTAACTATTTACAGATGTGCTTGACATGTGCCGTATTCAATCACAGATGCTGTCCCCAAATGGAAATTTTCCCAGTCAGAAGTGACTGGGCCCAAGACCAGAGAGGTCTCGTGGAGAATCATCAACAGTGAGCGCTAAGGGCCAGCGCAGCCTCAAGGACAGTAATTGTCACTAATGTGCCCCACTGCCCTCTCCATGGGAGGTTCCACTGGGCATGGGTCTCAGGAAGAGGAAGCAGGGAAACCACCCAAGAAGGAAATAGGCAATACCCAGGAACAGATTTTGAGAGGGCAAATATGTAAGGGACAAAGGACTTCTTTTTGGGGGGGGGGGGGGGGGAGAGGATAGAAGGACCAGGCAAAACAAAACGGCAAAAGAAGGTAAACTGATCCTGATGGGCTGATCACGGTGGTAAAAAAGCAAAAAGCCAAAATGTAAAAAAGAATACTAAAAAATGGTGATGGTATTTATTGACCTCCTTCTTCCTGCCCAAAAACACTCCCAGAAGGAGATGAGGGGCAAAGAGGACTGAAATTTACATGGAAAGAAAAAAAGTAAAATACTTTGTAAAAATCCTTTAAAATATTGATACCTTTTGTAAAGTCACACTATACATCTTCCTTCCAGTCCAGACTGAGAAATCCACAGGCTTTGGATTCCTGCAGCATTACTTAGAAATGCAAACAGTAATGACAGATAACATTCACGGAGTGCTTGCCATGTGCCTTGACTGTGTGCAAAATTCATGATCTCCTCACCCTCACCCCACTCCAGTGAGATGGTGGATACTATTAAAAGGCTCGTTTCAGTGAGGACGAAAACGAGGTACAAAGGTTAAGAAACTTGCTCAAGAATGGAAAACTTACAAGTGGCAGAGTGAAGATTTGACACCGAGTGCCTAATTCCAAAAGCCAGAGATCTATTACTATTACCAGTATGTCCCAAGTACACCATCAGTGGTTCATAATACGGTTTTAGGTAGAATAAACTGGCCCATTTCCTTTTAGTATTGGTATATAATTAAGTATCAATTTCACAGTAATGCTGTAAAGTGTTCTTTGGGAAAAAACGTGTTAAAAAAAATAATGGCGGGGAGGGGAGGGGTGGCTAGTCAATTTTTAAAAAGCAGAGCAGCGTGATGCCTGGAAAGGAAATATAGAAAAGTAAGAATAGTCTGGTTTCTCTGAGAAGGTGATATTTTTTTGAGTCCCTTTAAAAACTTTCCCTAGAGTCTTGATGTTCCTAAAATGTTTGTGTAAAACAGGAGCATTTAAGGGGCGCCTGGGTGGCCGGCTCATCAGTTAAGTGTCGGAGTCTTGATTTCATCTCAGGTCATGGTCTCACAGTTTGGGAGTTCGAGCCCAGCATCAGGCTCTGTGCTGACAGGGTGGAGCCTGCTTGAGATTCTCTCTCTTTCTCCCCTTCTCTCCTGCTCACACTCTCTCTCAAAATAAATGAACATTTTTTAAAAAAATGAGCATTAAAAAAAAGTCTTTTTGTTCTAACCCCTCAAACCATATGTAATCATTCTATAAAGTTTATTTTCTATTGGTTTTGTCCCACACAATTTTAATATGCTCACCACGGGGCTCTCTCCCACTTCTGAGTGAGCTGCTTTTCTCCCTCAGGAAATAAATTCCTGACATTTATCAGATCTTCTTTTTCTTCATTTTATCCCATCTTATCCTGAAGTTCTAAGACCAGGCCATCTCACTATTTATTCAAAAGCCCCAGAAATTTTTCGCAAGGAAAAGAGCTGCAGGGAATCTGGGAGACATATGCAAATAGATTTTTAAGAGGCAAGGGTTACCGTGCTATTCCTTGAGGGCTCCTCAGTATCTGATAAGCTGCCCACCTCTGGCACCCAAACAAAGAAACTCCAATTGGCAGAGGGGGAAGGACTCTGTGTTTCATCCTGAGGATCCCCAAAGGCCAAAGACCTCGCCCAGGTACTTCTGTTTCCCATGGCCAGACACGTCCCATACACTGGAGAGAATGAGCACATCTCTCCGACTTCTCCATGCAGTGCACAGATCCTGAGAGTTTGGAGGCAAGTCCCCTGGTGGCTCAAAGGCCACTTGACTTTCTGTCAACTTCCAGAGGCAAAGGCCGCCCTCACCCACCTGTGCATGTTCCCATTGGTGGTAAAAGACTGGCCACACACAGTGCACTTGTAAGGCCTCTCGCCAGAGTGCACCAGCATGTGGCGGTCCAGGGAGCTGGCCGAACTCAGTGACTTCCCGCAGATGCTGCACGAATGGTCTGCCCCTCCAGTGTCCGTGTTGTGCTGGGGAAAGCAATCATCACATTGGTCACTTGAGAAGGTGGGTCAAAGCTTGACAATTATGAAATGCAAATTAAGAGCTTTATATAAAAAAAGAAAAAAAAAAACAGCAAAGCTTCTCTGATATTTTTTTTTGTTTGTTTCATTTTAAATATCTTCCCAAATGTCAACATCTACCAGGAACACAGGCAAATAACTATCCTGTGTGATCTTCTTCCACTTTCGTGTTCCAGTTTTGGAAAACACTTCTGCAAGGCCCAGAGAGGGGTGGGGTCTCTGCAGGCCTTTCTTGGGGACACACATAGATGGACTGACCACATACATTAACATGAGCAGAAGGACTCTCAACTATGAAGCTAACGTGAAATACGGTCTTTGCATTAAGGCAACATCCATTCTTCAAGTTTGCTGACTCAGTCTTGCTGTCAGGGAAAGAGAACTGAAAACTGCACAGTTTAGAGTTCTAGCCTCTGAAATACATTAAGAAGGAACATTTCTCTCCAAACCCAAGTTACTTAATGGTATTATTCCTCAGTGCCATGTTATGATTTTAATATTGTCAATCCTTCTCACTCATATGCAGAAGAAAAAAAAAAAACGAGCAAGGGAAAAAGAGAGAGAGAGAGAGATAGACAAACCAAGAAACAGACTTTTAACTTTAGAGAACTGATGGGTTACCAGAGAGGAGGTGGGTGACAGATGGGGGAAAGAGATGATGGGGCTTACCGAGTGCCTGTGTCATGATGAAAAAATAAATAAAATGAAAAAAAAATTATCCATTCCCACTCCAAAAATATATATATATTTCCAAACAAAAAAATATACATATATATATACATATACATATATATATACATACATATATATATGTATATGTATATATATATACATACACACATGTATGTATATATGATTAATCCTTCTTTGTTCTCGATTCATCCATAGTCTGTCATCAATTTGCCACACCAGGCAAGGGAGAAGGATAAAGGTCATAATATAGAAGCCAAAAGAAATGCCAAATGAATAAATTTCCTGCCGCATGATGTAAGTTTATAGCAGTATGAAGGCTTGGGATCTATCTCTACAATCTCACTGTGCTGTGAGGAGGTTTGGTTCAAACTGATGAGTCATATGATGAAAAGTCTTCTGTTCGATGTGGTCATTTTAGCTAGATGTTTGCTAACTTCTGAAAAGGTATTCTGTGTTGACCAGGGATTCTGTCACGGTAACACGGACCTGCAAAAACTTATTTCATAACCACCCCTTGAGATTATTAAAATATTAAATCTGAATTAAGCTCAGCCACAATGCATCTGCTAAGATCAAACTGCCCTCTCTTAATGAAGAAAGATTTCTAATACAAGTATGAAATCGGCAGCAAACCTGACGGATGTGCATAGTTAGCTGATGCTGTGTAGTGCAAATCTTTTCACACAGGGGACAGTTATAGGAAGACTTCTCCTCTTTCGTTTCCTGCAAAGACATAATACAAGGGAAAATCAAGTTCAACTCACACAGTAAGCCAGTGCCTCTTGTTCCTGTCGTAAGCATCTGTGTCTCAAAGAGCCATAACAATAAATCACAGAGAGCATGGTCTCCAGAGCCTGTCCAGGTATGAGCTTGGGTAAGTCACAGTCCTTGTCTGCCCTCAGTTTCCTCATGTGTAAAGTGGGAGAAAATAACGGCATCTCCCAGACCGTGCTGTGATGAGGATTAAATCAATGAGCACATGTTAAGCACTGGAATAGTGCCTGGTACAGGCTAAGTGCTCCATAAATATCAGTGTTCTTATTAAACACCATTTAATTAATCATCAGTGCCAACAAAAAAAACAAGGATCAAGTCACAGCAGAGGTAGAAACGGAATAGCTCTCTCCCCAAGCCCCACCTATGTGGCTCCAGTCACTACTCCTGAGCACACAGGAGAGGCAGTGAAGTTCTCCTCCCAACATGACAAGGCTTCCGTGCCCAGCTGTGTGCCCCACAGGCATCGACACGCCCCTCTTACTTGCTGCTTGCACCTGCTTGACACCGCTCATCGATAATCAGTAAGAATGCTGTCCTTTTCCAAACTGTGATGGGGGAGCACACCCGGGCTGACGCCTTCCACAGAGGGTGACAAAAGAACCAGATCACTACTTGGCAAGGTGGCTCATTTTATGTTCCCTCTACACACCCAGGACAGGCTGCCTTCAAGCAATAGATTTTTACCTTTCTAAGGAAAAGGACGAGCTCCCTCACTAGCCATGTGGTATGGTTCCTTTCTCCAAATAATTCATGGAGAGCTGCCCTGGACGTGCCCCCTCACCCACATGGTCCCCGGTCTCTGCCCTCATCTCCCAAAACCAACAGGATCAAGGCATGGATATCTCGCCCAGGAATCTGAAATGAGGATGCTTAGAGACTGAGATCAGTGGGTTTCCCACTGATCAGCAGAATCACCTGCGCAGATTTCTGAACGACATAGTTCTAGACTAGACTCCTGGCATGCTGATTCAGAATGGGGGGGGGTGTACCCCAGAAATCTGCTCATTTCTCAAGTTCCCCAGTCATTGTTCATATGCACCCAGGTTTGGGGGTGACTAAGTTACTACCACAAGTGATCAGGAACACCTGAATTCAAAGTTCATGTAGTCCTGGGGCTGAGCTGAGCACTGGGGCGAGCCCAAGCCATGACAATGCAGCTGGGGAGGACGTGGGTGCTCACGGAAGTGGGAGACCAGGTAGCCTGAGATAGGGGGCGGCACCATCTGCCAGGCTGGACCCTCAGACTTCTTTCAACAGACCTGTTTTTACTTGTACTCATCTGAATGAGTTTCTGTTCTTTGCAAATAATGCCCATCCTTGAACACTTACTATGCGCTAAATGCTACATATAGAAATGTCACAACCACGGTTACAGATCCCATTTTCTGGATGAGGAAACTGAGGTACAGAGAGGTAAGTAACCTGTCTCAAATGAGGAAACCATGAAGTAGGAGACCCAGGATTAAAACTCAGGCCGGCTGCTCTCCCAGCCCATGCCCAGTTTAGGGCATGACTATGCTACACAAGTCTGATCAAAAAAAGGATTAACCCCAAGGCACAGAAAGGAAACACCCTTGTGGTTGGCTCATGAGAGACGATGAAAATAAAAATCACTCTGAAGACTCTAAAAACAAATGGCACCATAAACCAGATGGGGTGGAGCGAATGCATGAGGATGTCCAGGATGTATATGCCCACGGTACTTCTGTGTCCTCTTCAAAGACTAACAGGCCTCATTTTTAAGCAATACAAACACTTTTCTCATTTGTGGCACTGGGTCTGAGAAAAGGTACACTACATATTTTTCACCCTCAAATTTTTTTAAAAAGCAGGGGAAGGGCAGAAAGAGAGGGAGACAGAAGATCCAAAACAGGCTCTGTGCTGGCAGCAGTCAGATGTGGGGCTCGAACTCATGAACTGTGAGATCATGCCCTGAGCCGGGATCAAGAGTCGGACGCTCAACTGACTGAGCCACCCAGGCGCCCCTCACTCTCAAATTTAAAAAAAAAAAAAAAAACAACAAAAAAACAAAAACCAGATAGGAAGCCTAAGGAAGCTGATAACCCAGAGACAGTTACAAAAAAACCTGCCAGCCTCACCACCATCCTCCCAGGGGCATGATGTGTACGGAGCAGGGAGGGGTGTCACTCCTTCTCGGCCCATCCGACTCCAGCCACAATGGAGCTGGCCAAGAACCACCAAAGAGAAACATCAAAAACGAAAGCATTCACAACAAAATGAAAGCAATCGCTATAATAATGAGGGCTGTCTCATAGCCGGACCCAAACTTAGTCCCTGGGGTATTTTTATTATAGAACAATATATATTAATAAATTTTTTTTTTTTTAATTTTTTTTTTTCAACTTTTTTTTTTTTTATTTATTTTTGGGACAGAGAGAGACAGAGCATGAACGGGGGAGGGGCAGAGAGAGAGGGAGACACAGAATCGGAAACAGGCTCCAGGCTCCGAGCCATCAGCCCAGAGCCTGACGCGGGGCTCGAACTCACGGACCGCGAGATCGTGACCTGGCTGAAGTCGGACGCTTAACCGACTGCGCCACCCAGGCGCCCCAATAAAATTTTTTTTAAAGAAAGATTCATCAATAAGATGTCAATAAATGGGGTGCCCGGTGGCTCGGTCAGTTGAACGTCTGACTCTTGATTTTGGCTCAGGTCATGATCCCAGGGTTGTAGGATTGAGCCCTGTGTCGGGCTCTGCACTGAGTGTAGAGCCTGCTTAGAATTCTCTCTCTCTCTCTCTCTCTCTCTCTCTCTCTCTCTCTTTTTCTCCCTCCCTCCTTGTGCCCCTCTCCCCATCAGGTGCTCTTTCCCTCTCTAAAAAAAGAAAAAGTCAGTAAATGTCAAAAAGCCAGGCGTCCGTGTGGGTAGCCTCCTGAGGCAGCACGTTTCTTGAAAAAACCATACTGCGCACACCTGGAGGTAGATACTGGACACACTGAGTAGGTCCTTGGAGCCTCCGGCACCAAACCTTCTGTGAGGCTGGCAGCTGCACTCCGCAGACCCTCACACAGGTCTACAGAATCCACAGTGGTCGGGGAGAAGGAAACCTCTGGACTCAGATTTAATTTTCACAAACAAACCCAACAGCAAAGAGAACAGCCCTGCTGTGAATCCAGTTACTGCGGCTGTGCTGGTGGAAGAAGCAGACTTCCTGAGCTGACAGATAAAATTAGCAGCTAATGTGATAACTAACCATTCCATAATGAAACAATCTGGCACCCATGTCGGCGTCCGGCTGTGGCTAATCTGTCCTGGAACTCGGTGCTAGTGCTGATGGGCCTTCTCCCCAGGCTCCCGCTCTCGGCCTTCCCTACCCGCTCACAGGTAAGGGTGATGCCCACTCTCTCCCCAACTGCGCTCTGCTGTTTTTAATGCGCTGTCTTTCCACGTTACCTCTGGGCCAGATGTTACCTCCCCTGCGAACACTGAGCCTATGCCCTGAGGAACCCTGGAGGACACAGAAGGTAGATGGAAATGGTTCAGGTACACCTGTCCCATTTGCTTGCCCACACCTGCAGAGTCACCTCCATTTACCATGCAGGGATGGAGGTGCTGTGGGTCACACTCTAGGGTTCTACCTCCTGTCTCTGAACCACTGGGCAGGGACCAGAGCCTGGACTATGGTCAACTCTACCTGTGTCGGGGAAATGCCGGGCTCGTCCCTATCCATGCCACTTTCTACCGACAGAACATAGAAGGATGAGGAGACGGTGACCGTACGTATCTCGTTCATCCTGAAATGCCTGCCACCTGGTGCAGTACCTGGCTGGAAGTATATATTGTGAAATGGGTGGATGGATGGAGAGATGGACGGATAGATGGATGGATGGACAGTCACGTGAGAGTGGAAATAAACCTTTTCTTCCCAGAGCTAGCGCTCCGTCTCGACTCAGGCCACAGTCATACAGGCTGAGTATTTTCTCAGGTACCCATGGGAAGAGAGGCAGGCAGAGACAAGGGAAAAAAGAGAGAAAAAGGTATCAATGCTCCAACCCTCCAAACATCACTGAACCCTGCTAAGTCTTCAGCTGTGAGGAAGATGGGAATGAACCGACCCTTCTCCTATGCTGCTGGAGTGGGTTTTAGGCTGGAACGACTTTTCCTGGAGGACAAGTGGTAGCCAAAGCCTTAATTAACATACTTCTAAGAATTTATAGAAAACCATCATGGATAGTGCTCAGACAATTCTGTATAAGGACAGTCACTTGAGGATTATTAATAAAAAAGGAAATGAATTCACAAAAGCCCAACAGGTTTACTTTCCAGTCCATCCCTGGCATTAAGAGGAACTGAGAAGACTGCCTTTCCCCCCTGAGGATTTGGTGTAAACCCATTAAGTAAGTTAAAACAAAAATTAAATGTGGAGTCATCAGTTCAGATTACACGGATTCAGAGAAGAAATGAGCACCACACACCCCCTGCCTCGCTCCCTGAGTTTCCTTGAACACACTGCTACCAGAAGAGTGACAACTTTTTCTCAAGTGCCCCATTTGTACGTTAATTAGAAGATCTGTTTTATTTCCCAGTGGAGGAGCCTTAGACCTTTGTAACATCATTAATTAACCCTTCCAATCCTGGCCCGCCCCCTTATTCTTCCCCACTCTTCCTGATTTGATGCCCACTAAAAACTAAAGAGGACTAAATCACCCCATGAGTGGCATTCTCTGAAGCCAAATTCTGTGCTTTGTCAAAGGTGGAAAGCTGAATGGGAGATCCAGCAAAACCAACACTTATTTGCTACCTGATCTGAAGACACTTAAAAAAAGAAATCAAGGTGGTGGCTTTAAAATTCCAATTAACCAGCTGTGTGAGTAAGGAAATGAACTACATCACAGTAGAGGAATAAGTCCAATTCTTTGCCTTGGCCATCACGTGAAGACAGCTTGCATTCAAATCAAATTAAAGGGCAGAGAATAAGGATTCCACCAATACTGACACCACCGCAGAGAAAATTTCTTCCATGAAAGAAATTGACATAAGCCCGGAAAAGTTCACTCTTGAGGCCTCTCGGCATGTCCCTTTAGTTCTGAGCTTGTCCGAGGTTTTGGCTTAGGAAGCTGGGGCTTAAGGGAACAAACTTCACCCAACATTCTCATAGACTGAAGCCACCAGATGTCACCAGCTAGCGCACAGGAGCTTACCTGGTTCCTTCTGCCAATCCGATTTGGTCCTGGAGGCTTCGTGGGGGACTTGGTGCTCTGGGGGCTCCCGCCATTCTCAGCGACCTTCCCTACACTCATTACTGCTGACATCATGGTGTTGACGGAAGACAAGTCTGAACCTTCCAAGCCAATGGGCGAACTTGACGTCATTGGGTCAAGGGTTTAAGCTTCTAAGAAGCTTCTGCCATAGAACTGAAAATCGGAAATCGCTGCTGTGATCAATTGGTTAAGCCCCTGTCAGAGCCCGGTGGCACTGGCCATGGCTACCATAACCGTAAGTCAGGCTAAAACACCGAAGGCCCTCCCGCTTCTTCAGTTCAAGCTGACACTCGTGCCCATAATGACTTGAAGCTTTCATCTAAATGAAGCACTGTCATAACAAAGACTAACTGATAACCTCGCTTCTTTTCTGTGCATCTGTACTGACACAACCCCCCAAACTAGCAGAGGCAGGTCTCCTGGCCTTTCCTAATGTTTCATTAGACAGAGCAGGGAAAGGCTCTGGAGTCTTTCTGTCAGCCCAGGGAGCTGACATTTGCCCGGCACCCTCCTAAAAACCAAGCTCATTTACTACTACAGGAATGTTCTAGACTTAACAACTTATGATGAGAACCTTCAGGTCTCACGTAACTCCACTGCTGTAATTCAGTGCTCTTAATGGGGAGCCCAAATTGTACATGACAACTGAGAAGGCAATCCTCTCAGAATTATAACCAAACTTCAAATCAACATAAAAAGGACGTTTCTTAAAATATATGAGTAGGTAATGTACCTATACCCCAGAAGATGGGTGGAAGGAAAACCCAGCCCCCACTGCCAATTACCTCCATTTTCTGCCCCAACTGATATACTATGAGGTTTTCTCTCGCTATAGCTATCATCCACGTGGAGTAGGAAATGAGTCTGTGTTCACTTCTTTTTTTTCTTCTCTTGTATCACTTGTTGACACTGGAAGGGAAGCAAAGGCAAAAAAAAAAAAAAAAAAATCAGTGAATGCCTTTTCACTTAGGGAAGAAAAAACTGATGCCATTTACTTGTTGTAATCTCAGGCCACTATATGCATGAGAATACAGGGAGAACAAAAGGGAGGCGATTTTAAAAGTCATGTCTTTCTTCCAAAACCACATTCTGTGGTTGTTTTTCAACCTTAACTGATGTTCCCTACAGTGCTGTCACCGTCACTCCCAACAGCCAAAACGATTTTGTGGTATTTTACTTTCTGGAGCTCTTAACTACACACACACTGAATTTCCCTCCATACTCTACACCAGTCCCCCATGAGCGTTCAGACTCCTACTTGACCCCCCTCCCACCTCTACCTAAAAGTGACTGAAGATAAGGCAGGAAAGCAATTCACGAAAGGCTCGTAGTTTAGTACTATACTATGTAGTATTAGGTCAGGCCTCAAAGAAAGCTGGTAACAGGAACGGCATGACCAACCGGAACACCCGCCACACCTCGTGGCCATTGCAAAATTGACTTCTGCAGCCTTTTCTAGTTACCTTCCTTTGAGAAGTGCCATCCAGTTACATGCCTTACCATGGCTGTGATATGGCCTCAGATTAAGTCTGCAGGTAAGTTACTTCCCTCATTTTATCTAGAGCCAAAGCCCTGCCAGTAAGCCTCCGATCCTATACTGACCTATATTAACTGTGCCTTGATAAATTCCACATGTCCTCTACTGGACTTGTAGTCAAAGATCAAGCTCATCATCTCGGCAGCCAAGTGAATGCTCAGGAACACCACCAGAAAGAACATCATTTCTTGTGGTTTCCTCCTCCAACTTGAGGGGACATGACCTAGGATATGACAAACGGTAACACCCAGAGCTACCAATGCAGCCAGCAGCAAGCAGAGCAGGAAGGGCCTGGGGACATAACTTTATTAAGCCACGTTGTTGTCAGCTCAGAAGTCTCAAGCTAAAACCTTAGCAAAAGAGCCAAAGAGAATCTCAGGGACGGTACTTTTCCAACCAAAAGACAAAACGTGCCTTCCTTGTGGGCAGCCATTTTGAAGATATGGACTTAACGGATTTCCAAATGGGGATGAAAAGGACTAACTGCAGAAACATGCAACTCGAGACAATACACCTCGTCTTACCCCGCACATCTTTCCTATAAAGAGAGAAGAGCTATGTCCAAAATTAAAGCAAAGGCCAAACTGCAGTCCTTCTGTGGTTTCGCCATCAGAAGACCATTCAAAATTGTGCTTCAAACTTCCTATTTTAACGGTCTTTGAAAATTTATTTGGGAGATTTCTCTCTCTTGGGAAAACCACGAGACACAAACATACACATGTAAGTGGGCATACATACACAGGCACACCTGCATCTCTAAAAGCACCATTGGTTCCTAGAGGTGTTGCAATCAATCAGCAGACAATCATCTGTTTGATTCAAATATGTGGATACCTTTGATACTAAAACCCCTCCCCCATAGTTGTAATATATAGTAAATTATAAAATAACTGGCCAGAAACTGTTTTTTGTAATTATGTTATGTCAGTAAAAAGCAAGTTAACCTTTCTGATTCATAGGAGGAGTTTAGAAGGTAATCTTGCTTGTGTCCTGATACTAGGAAAAAAGGAAAATGTGGTAGAATTTATGGAAATCTGGGAACAGGTTAGAGTAAACACCTCTAGGACTAAACGTAGAATTTTATAAGTTGTAAAAATTACATTCGATTCACTGAGAAAATGGAGAGGAGAGAAACGGACAACATGAGAAGTAACAAAAATACATTCATGTTACAGAGCCAGATTACTAGGGATAATTTTTGTTACAGTCATTATAACATCCAATATACATTCTTACAAACTCCCTAAGTGTCTTAAATACACAATACCTAGCCATTGTCACCACACTAACCAACATAAGGGCTGAATGTTGCAAAGGCTTATTCCAACTGGAAAAGAAAAAAGCCACACAAACTTGTTATTTCCCATTTTGACTGGGCAGGAAGACATTTGCTACATTTATTTCCTTTTCTGGGATAAAGTGTAAAGCGTTGACACTACTCAGTGATGACACCAAGATCACCTGTGTTTACTTCCTTTACCTAGTTTAAATGTAAGTAGCAATATGTATATATTTTTCAATAAATTTTTTAAAGTTTATTTATTTATTTTGAGAGAGAGAGAGAGAGAGGGAGGGAGGGAGGGAGGGAGGGAGGGACAGTGCGAGCAGGGGAGGGGCAGAGAGAGAGAGAAAAAAAGAAAGAATCCCAAGCGGACTCCTCACCCTCAGTGCAGAGCCCGACATGGGACTCAAATCCATGAACTATGAGATCATGACCTGAGCCAAAAATCAAAGAGTCGGACACTTAACCAACTGAGCCAGCCAGGTGCCCCAGCAATGTTATTTTTTTAATAGAGACTCTTCTCGTCTCAATCTGGAAAGTGCAATTAGTAAAATGAACCCCCCAGCTACACTGTTTGAAAAGAAGAGCACCGTCATTGGACTCATCCCTCAATTGCTGTTTCAGAAGCAACACAAACCAGCCTTACACACCCAGCACAGGTTTTTACTCCAGTGTGCTCCTGCATCTTATACTTGAGTTCTCCCTTTGAAAGGATGCAGCAGGGAAGAAGGGAGAGGTCCTGGCATAAAATAAGGTAGCTCACTGTTCCAGGTTATGGGGGAAAAAAAAAATCCACCTTAGCATTAAGGCACATCTATGCGCTAATTTACCCAGAGGCCAGTCGGCCAGGATTATTAGTGAGTTCTACCTACCTATACCTGACGTTGGGCTATACTGGGGTAATAACCCAAACTAACAAACCTAAACCTTCTGAGATCTGATCTCAGCGATGAAAGAGAAGTTGAACAGCTTGAAGTCCATTTACAAAGCACATTTTTTTCTTTACAGATATTAATAGTCTCAATATTTTCATTCTTTCCTTTGCTCCCTGACGCCACCCTCCACATCAGCCCTACCACTGCAAATAACCACCACCAATAAAATCTTAACAATAAACAAATTAAAAATCACTAACCCCATTCTAAGGCAATGTCTTCCAACTGGAACCAGAGAGAGCTGGGAACCCAGATGGAGTTCCCAAATCACAGATAAGAAAAGAAGTCATCATCTTCATGCACATGGCCAAGTGGACTGGCCTGGCATTCCAGTTTTTAACAAACTGCCTGAATTTGGGTGACAGGGGGCGGCGGGGAGGGAGAAGCAGGGCTCTGCTGTCTGAAGCACTCCTTCCTGTGAGACCAATACCCGGTACCCTCTGAGATTTCTCATCCCACACTTCAGGCCCACTGGATCAGAAGAGCTCGCAACTCAGAGTTACAATTTCATTGTGGTTTTGCGTCAAAGCCTCAGGAGGACCTTGGGAAGAAAAAGGGCAACCCATAGGGAATGTGGGGGGGTGGGAGGGGGAGGGAAAGGAAGACTCAACACTGGAAATTACTGGGCCTCAAGTGGAGTCCATAAAGTGTAACTGACCTGTTTTCTTCGTCTTATCAAGCTGGCCCTCCTTACCGAGGAGCAGACGCTGGCCCAGGCATGGGCAGGGTCACACCTCAAAGCCACCACTTCTGGAGTACAGAGTCGGAGCAGCCTGCAAAAATGAGAAAAGGTGGCATGAAGAGGGAGTCAAGACCAGGCAGAAACGATCCTGTGTCCGGATCCCTTTTCCCGGGGATCCGGGAGGGCACAAGTTAAGGGCAACAGAACATTTCCCATCCCCGCCTGCAGGCAGAAGCAAGCTTCCTTCCGGCTCCGAGGCTGATTCCGCCCAGAGCTACCCGCTAGCATCCACCGGAGTCGAGAGTGCCTTGGACAGGCAAGAACCCCCTAGCACGCCCCAGCAGGTCAGGAGCCATATCACATGAAGGCAGCTGGGACCACTGGCCCAGGCAGAGCTCTGGGCATCTAGGGGCATATTAAGAGCAGATGCTGATGCTGCCAGCTTCAAGGGCAGAGGAGAACAAGACAGCACTAAGTGCTATCAGCAGCAGAGTGGAAAGAAGACAGCTGAAGAGAGCAAACACCATGGAACCAAACAGTCTCTTAATGTAAAGGACAGATTAGAGCATCTTCTCCTGAGTGATGGGGGAAGTGTCCATGACGGTTCAGATGGGACCAAACACGTATCTTCTCCTTTCGGTAGGGGGTATACAGAAAGCTTTTCAAATGACACAGGCTCCTCGGGGAGTCTGAGCGAGTCTGCTCTGGGGTGCAGGGGCCTCAAGTCCCTTCCCTGGGAGCAAGTTGGCCCTCTACAAAGTCAGCGAGCAAAGGAATGCAGGATTTCCAGAGCTGCAGCCTTCAGCCACATTCTCTTGGTTTCTGGAAACGGCTTCCCGCAGCTAAACGGGGAAGATCAAGAAAGACATAAATCAAGCCCTGCCGAGAAACCCTGGCGTGGCCCACCTTTTCATTCATATCCCCCTTTTCGGAGTGTCTGGAGAAAGGTGCTCAATCCTGTCACATGCCTAGTTATCACCTTGAATGTTCCTCATTTTGTAGTTCCTGAGCACCTAGGGCAGGCAAGCCCCCTGCAGGACTGGTCAGCTGGGGCGAGAAAGGGCCACCGACCCATGACAAGAAGCTCCTGAGGCCACAAACACTCTCCCTCCACCTCACTGCTTCGATTCTCCATCTTTTCTCTTTGCCCCCTTCTCTTTTGAAAAGTTCTTTGGATTCTGAAGAAAGTATCAAGAAATAAGGAGTAACTGTAGGGACAGCCCCTGAATGGGACAGAGGCCCTGTAAGTCTTGAGGAATCCTTCTTACTACCCCAATAATTCTCAATGGTTTTGGGGGATGAGAACCTCCTGAAGGGTGTGATAAAAGTTATGGACCTTCCCACAGGAAAGTGCACGTACTCTACAGTCGACATTTCCCTTCCTCATCAAGAGTTCAGGGGCCCCAGACACTCATCTGAGGATAAGCAGGATAAGAATCCTGGTTTTAGTTGACATCTAACCCACCTTCCTTTAAACTCTGAATCAAGTCAAGTTTATTAAAATGCCCATGAGGTTTTAGAAATGCACAAACAAAACATCTTTTCAGATCATCCCCACCCAAACTTAAAGATGCCTAGGGGCGAAATGAAACACTGTGGAAGAAAAAAAAAAAAACACGCAAAAAAAAAACAACCAAAAAAAAAAAAAAACCAAGCCAAATTTCCCTGTTATTATTCATTTCTTCATTCGTGGCAACTTTTATTAGGAAGAAAGTCTGAAGAGGAATACCTCCATGGTTTTTTGTTTTGTTTTTGAAACTACCACGATCTCCAAATAAGTGAATTACAGTTCCATATATAATTGTTAAAAACACACATCAGAGAGATGAATCTCTGCAATTTAAACTTTCAGAATATAATAACTAAGACTCTCATTAAAATTTGAACTCCCTCCCTCCCTCATTTAAAAAAGATACTGTTAAAAAGTCCACTGAGTAATCTCAATACACACCGGGAACCAAGGTGGGAGAGGGCCAACCCCAACACACTTGACCCTGAAACTTTCATCCTCTGATCTTGGATGTAAAGGATTTGAATATTTAGAATGTCTTGCAATTCTAGCTGAGTAACAAGAGTCACTACCCTGTTTGTCTGGGGTTCCACCAGGCCTGAGGGATTCACAGAACTCAGCGAGTGGAAAAGTACGGGACAGTTCTTGGAAGAACATTCAAGATACCCCTTACCTCTATCACCATCGCCTCAGGGAAAGCAGGGAAAAAAAAAAAAAAAAAGAAGAAGAAGAAGGAAAAAGGGAAAAAAAGACCTAGTGAGGAGAGGTTCTGTTCTAGAAGGTGATTCCCGCAGGGGTAAGTGACTGCAGCACAGGCTGGGAATTTAGAGGGGTGGTCTCGGGGCCTCCCAAGGGAGGATGCTGAATTTCTGGATTTGCATTCCCACACGGGCTCTGCCTAGATCCAATGGAAGCAAGATGTCTTGGAGTGGGCAGAGGTCCATCTGTGATGATGAGGGGGCAGGGAAGGCCAGCCCCCAAGCCCCAGCCCCTGAGCAGATAAGGGACAATGCTATGTAAAGCCAGAAAGAAAAGATTAAGGAGTCTGTCTCCAGGTCCAACAGAGATAGCAAGCAGGAGATGAAAGATAAAAGGGAAGATGGTCTAGAAACAAAGCTTCTCAGCTTCTGAAAACCCAGAGGATTCTTCAGTGAAATCTACAATCTGTCCTAAGGCCCGCAGGACAGATGGGGTAAGTTAGATGCCTAGGATGACAGTAGAGGCCCACGGACAGCGCTGAGCCTACAGAGGACCACAATACTTGAGATGGTTGATCTGTGGACTGGAACAGCCTAGTGGACGGTCTAGCTGGCCGGGTGGGGCCAACCCAGGAGAGTCTCAAAGAGTCTGAGTGAAAAGGAGTTCAGATACTAAAATGCTCTGGCTTCTACGGGAGCTCTATAAGCAGCGAGGACGTCTCTCTTAGGATGGGCTCCATCAGGAAGGAAACATTCTTTCTTCCATCTGAGCTAGGCTGGAGACAAATCCAGACCAGGCTGGATGTCGCACCACGGCAATGCCCGTTCTCCTTGGCCTGCAAGCCTAGGGACAAGACAGTCTCCTCTAACCAGGACAGCCTCGCGTGTGCTCTGAAAGCTCACAGCTGTGATGACGGCTCTGAGTTCCAGGAAGTTGATGTGTTTCTTGGCGTAGGGCTCAGTCTGTGCCTTGGAGAGGGCGGCAACCCAGGCAGGCCACCCTGCCCCCTCGCTGGCATGGGCTTTGGTCAAACGAAGCCTTGGAGTGTGGCACAGAGCACTCCAGCAGACTGGGCACAACTGGGCACCGTGGGCTGCACCTGCCAGTTCTGGATCTTCACCCCACTGCGTGAGGAGACGGGGTGGGCGGTGGAGAATGCACCGCTTGGCAAAGCCCAAGTTTAGGAGAGGAAAGTCAGGAGGAGGGGGCAGGGCAGTACCCCGGGTCCCAGGACCATATATGTGGGAAGTAGTCAGACTTTCTGACCTGCCACTCAAAGCTCTCCAGGCTCTGGCCTTAGTTTACCTTCTAGCCTTCCTGCCCAGTCTCCATGATTACCTCCCCATTCAGTTTCTTCCTCCAGAACGTATGTGTCCCCGAATCCAATCCTGCAGGGGCCACCTTCCACACGAAGCTTCCCTCATTCCCTCTGGGGGAACCCCCGATGGTTTTTATTATAAAACTCTGCAATATTAATACTAATACTACTAATGATGATGACACCAGCTAATGAGTTTTGAACACTACTTGCCACACACTAAGTGCAGTATCTCATTTAATCCTCCCAGCAACACAGAGGAGTACTGGTTCCACTGTACAGATGAGCACACTAAGGTGTAGGGGGTTAAGCAATTGCCCCTAAGATCATGCTGGTAGAGCAAGGCAAATCTAGTTTCTAAACTCCACTAAGCTTCTTTTAGACAAAATTTGCAATTCCTGGCACAGGGCTTGAGAGAATAGATACACATTCTCTGACTTGTCCCAATCATATTCTGAGGCATTTCTGCCCTTCCAGATGGCTCAGCACCTGGCCTCCCACTTTTGCCTATTTCTAGGGAGGGCAAGGAGCTCTCACCTTACACCTTCACCTCTGCCTTCCACTCTCTGAGGACGCACGACTGGACTTCCACCTCTGATTGAAAAGTTCACCACATGGGGTAAGGGTCTGCAAGCACTCACCACTGCCCTTGCTGTGCAAAGGGATGGGGGTGGGGGGACCTCCACATTCTACACCCTTGTGTTCTAGAAGGAGAAGGAAACTGGAAGGAAGCCACCAGCCTCTGCCTGAAATCCCAAATAGCCCAGTCTGTCCAAGTGGCTGGATCCAACTGATCCAGCGATGTGAGCTCAGAGGCAATCTGTATCCTCTGGGTCACTCCTGCTTCCGTACAAATGGAATGCAGGCCTGGAGCGAGAGGAATTCTGACGGGGAAGTCTACACTTTCAGGTCCTGGGGTTCCAACAAGGTGTCTGTGACGGGGAAGTAGCAGGGCAGGGAGGGGGCCAGAGAAGAGGAACACAGACGGTTGGGAGAGGGAGCGGACAGAACCGCACAGATCAAAAATGAAGTGAATACCATGTGAAGGAAATCTCGGCCTCATCCAGTCAGTGAGAAGTTAACTACCACTAAACCTCCAGCACCGGCCACCCCAAAGTGTAGTCCTCATGCAACAGCATCCCGGACCTTTGCTAGAAATGCAGATTCTCAATATATGCAAAATCAGGTCATTACACTGTGCACCTTAAACTTACCCAGTGCTGTGTGTCAAGGATACTGCAATAAGACCAAAAGGAAGAAAGAAACACAGGTGCTTGGGCCCCACGCCAGAACGACTATGTCAGAAATACCTCCAGGGATGGATCCTGTAACTTGTATGTTAGCTCTTGGGGGGTTCGGATGCAGCCTTGAAAACTAGCATTCAACTTTACGTAGAATTCTGGAAGAGGGGGGACATAAAATGAAGGATCTCCCTGGGAAACTTTCTTTCTGTGAAGATTTGGGAGAAGCCACTGTTTTAGCATAGCCCCAGAGCAAAAATCAAGGCACTGGAGACAGATCTCAGTTTTAACTTCAGCTGTATTCACCACTATGAATGAATGAATGAACGAACGAACGAACGAACGAACGAACTAATGAACGAACAAGTGAAAGAAAAAAAAAGGAAGGAAGGAAAGTATATGTGTGGGAGGGATTAAATATGCAGGGCCTATTTTAGCTGCTCAGGAACAGGGACACGTCAGATGTGAACTTCAGACAGGGCAGGGCTGGCCTACAGTGTGCGGGAAGCAAAATCACTCAGCCTGGCCTCTGTGAAGCTCTGGGCCCTCGAAGTCATCTCTCCAGAAAGCACAGGCCAAGCTGTCACTCACAGAAAGGGTACTGGAGGATGTTCTCCACACTTGAAGCTGCAGCCGGGATTTCTGGTGGTCCCGGACCCCCTCACGGCACCCTCCCCCCCACAATTTCTCTGCTGCTCCTGGCAGCAAGGGCCACAAGGGGCAGGAGAGAAGGAACAGTCGGGGAGGAGAACTCTGAGGGAAGGCAATCCTAAAGAACCATAACAGCTTCAGAACTAGCTCATGGTCTCCTGCAGTTTGTCTCTTAATGTCTCTTCCCCTCGGAAGGGGAAGGAAAAATCCAAGAGATCATTCCTGCAGCCTAGAGCGGCTGCCCTTTACTGATCAGGTTTCAGGTGCCCCCGTGGATACTGGCAATGCGACAAGCTGCTGACTTTTCACAAGGAATACTGTCCTCAGGTACAGGAACATTTTAATATTCAGTAAAGCGTGTGGGGAAGGAGCGGCTTCGGCTTCGGGGAGAGTGATGGGTTCCATGCTGGAAGCAGTTTCTCTTTTAAAACTAAAAATCACTTGGACATTTTGATTGTTACATTACATACAATTTCAGCAGGGAGGCAAGTGTTGACTTGGAAGACAGGGTTCTTGCTTACCAAACTTAACTACGTGAGTCAGATCAAATTTACTATTTAAATACAAACTGCTGGGGAAGATGGGGAGGTTTTCTGGTATGTGCTAGATAAAACCACCCGTGGTACCCCACTCTTCTTCCCGTACCTCTCTCTCCACAGTGAAGCTGGCTTGTTCAGAGGGGGGAAATGGGGCAAAGTCCAGCTTATAAGCTTTTGTCAGTAAATTAGCCTGTGAAGAAGCTGACTCCACTCCTTGCAGCTCTTCTCCCAGGAGCACGTCTTACTGACAGGATCTAACTACTGCCAGACTCGCGAAGCTGTCACAGCTGCCACATGGCAGCCATTTGTTACCCAGATCCCTGGCCTTTTGTGGGGCAGGAGGGTGGCTCGGTGGCCCACCGAGTGTGGCCCTGTCCCTCTCTCCAGGTGAGCTAGTCTTTTCTCCTAAAATGGCCACCAGGATCTGGTATTTCATCACCATCTTGCCCAACTTAGCAGAACTGTGTAGGACTCCCTACTCTGACTGAGGAAGCAGGTGAAGAGAAGAGGCGGGCTGCCAGGAGGCCCTAACTGAGGGAGCACTCCAGCCGGGCAGAGGGTCAGATGACCCACTGGGTACTGGCACCTACCCCCAGGGCAGGGCAGGCTTTCCTGGGCTAAGGCAGAAGATGTCTCCCCCCACCCTGCAGGAAACTGAATTTAGAAGCCCCCACCCTCCCCACCCTAAGATCTGCTCTGCTGGCTTATCAGGAAAGGGTGGGGAGAGGCCTCCACATCACACCTTGGCTGAGTAATTTAAAGAAAGAAGAACACTGCCATAAGAGCAAACAGGATTTAAATCAGAAGTCTGGTGTAGATCCAATTACACGTCTTTCAGAGTACCTCCTTCCCCAATAACTAGGGGGCATTAACTATTTGTGACATAAACTCTGGGCTGGAAAGTGTGTGAGGTACTTCACACACACACACACACACACACACACACACTTGGGGAGGATATTTAATCCTTCCCCAAACCTTACAAGGCAATGATGAGGTTATCTGGCTGGCTATTAAGCAGCTCCTAGAGGGGCAGGGCTGGGATTCTAGCCTGGGGTTGTCGGACTCCAAAATTCTCTGGTACCTTCCTCTGCACCAAAGATGATCATGGAAAAACCATTCAGAGAAGGGCAATTAGCAAGCTATAGGACTGGGAAACCAAGTCAGGGGGAAACCAAGAAATGGCTGAAGGAACCGGAGATATTCTGGAAAAGGGGGCACACTCCTCTCATGTGTTCACCATGGCAGGAACAACATCTGGGTGGGAGGCACCAGGAAGCAGGTCTGGGACCCCACAATCCTTTTACCAGAGCCTTGAACAACCAGAGCTGCTCACGGATGGAATGAGGCCCCAAGAAACGTAGTCATGAGCTTGCTGTCCCTGGAAGTATTCAAGCAGAGGCGGAGTCACCACAGCTCAGTTTTGCAGAGGGTGAGAGACCAAATTATTTAGATCCTCCTTTTGACTTTCAGATTCTGTACCTCGAAGAGGGCCGTCCCTTCTCCCTAATCCTGTAAGATCCAGAAGCAGGAACGAGGAGAATACATTACAGTAGCAGAGCATCAAGAGCGCAAGATGTCTTGGACTGGAAGCTCAGCTTGCCACCAATGGAGAGACTTTAAGTCTCTGAGCCTCAGCCCGCATCTGGAAAATGAAGCTAGTAATACTGCTCTCACAAAACCAGGATCAGTCAAAGGAGTATCTACTGAGACACTTAACAGGCAGTACAGCGCCCACCAATGCCAGCTATCTATGTTATGCCCTTTACCTCCTCACATTCCAGTTCATTTAGCCCCTGGGCCAAGTCTCCCCAACTCCTAGATTCATCCGTGGGCCTCACCTCCTGCACCACCAATGCTTGGAGGGCAGGGGTCAGTTGGGGGATCTTGAAAAATTTCCATTCCAGCCCCCATGTTGAACAAGGAGATATAATTCATCACAAACGCAATCCCGTTAGCAGCGAGGGGTAGAGCAGCCACTGCCAACGTCACACGGAGAGCAGGAAATAAAACCCCTACAGCTTCAGTCTGCGTCTGACACAAATCCCGGGGAACTTCGCATTTGCTTAATCAAGCAGGCTGGCGCTGCGGGCTCCCGCCGGGAT
This sequence comes from Neofelis nebulosa, assembly GCF_028018385.1. Lineage (NCBI taxonomy): Eukaryota > Metazoa > Chordata > Mammalia > Carnivora > Felidae > Neofelis > Neofelis nebulosa. Next base: position 24,975,101 of record NC_080787.1, read on the forward strand.
GGGCTGGCTCTTCCTTCTTGAGCACCTCTTCCCTCCCAGCTGTGGAACCTGAGTGTCCTGCAGCTGACACCCAGTCACTCCCAGACTCTCCTCTGAAGTGGGTCTGGCTGCCTTCAGTCACATTACAGCTCGGAGGAGGAGAGGCTGGAGTAAAGTTCAGCGGCCGTTTGCAGAAGGGTTTTAGGCAATATCCTGCAACTCTTAAACAGGCCATGAGGTCGTAGGGCTGGCCTTTTTGACATGCTTGGGGAAAGGGGCTGCAGGAACAGGATTCTCCACTTTTCCCTGCTGAGGGGCTGGATGCAAGCTAAGGATTCCTAGGGCAGGTGATTAATCAGGGACCGGGGCTTCAAATTCCCAGGATTTAGGGCCATTTCAAGACGACACCCCTTATAAAACCCAAATTAGTTCATGGGAGACAGAAAGTGTTGTTCGAACTGCTTCTACCCACCCTAACAGCTCAGAGAAGGCAGAGGGAGGAGATCACTTCTTCCCTTGCCCATTGGAAAAGTGGTCAGCTGTGGTCAAAATTTCACAGTGGGTGATCAGACATTACAAACCGTCAGCTGAGAATGACTGCTGGGTGAAGCAACCATGCCCAAACTACCAGGAGCTCTGTGGGCCTGCCCTCTATGCCCTCTAATGGGTGACCTTTCCCCCTCTGTTTTGCCTCTAAGAAATTATGAAGAAAAACAAATACTCTGAGATATAAGAGGCTGATAAGTGTTTATCACAAGTCGACCAATCAAAAACATTAGCAAGCACATGGTTTTTCTTAAAGTCCACTGAGCCCAAACCAAAAGCTTATTTCCAGGGCAGGATGAGGCACTGGGGAGGAAGGTGCCAAGTGGGGCTGGTCCCCCAGCCCCAGCACTAAGGAGCCAACCAACAGAGAGGCACCTCGGAAGGAAGGGAGATTAGCACAGTCCTGGAGGAAGTCTGAGGCATACGGGCCCTCCTGGCTGTTTCTGCCCTGACCCGCCAGGAGGGTGATTAGTTCCCGACAACTGCACTCCTGGACTCCGGAGGGTGTCTAATTGCGCTGCTGTACAAAGGGCCCGGCTCTCAACAGCCCAGCAGGGTCCGAAACAAGGATAGAGTTGCCCAAAGCACGCGGTTCGTCTCTGTGTGACTGAGCACCCACAGGGCACTGGCCAGGCCCAGGCTCCTCAGTGTGGGTTCACACTAAAAGCCCCACCCTGACCCTTAAGAACCTTTTGCAAGTCCCTAGACTTCCTTCCTAAGTGACAAAGAACAGAAAGGACGATCTCAAAGGGGAGATCACCAGTTGAGTGAGCATTGGGCCAGCACCAGAAGTGAGCCTAAGAGGAGACACGTCACTGAGAAAGCAAACGGCACTGGCCTGTGCGCCTCGCCAGCGGCACAGGGAACACACAGCCCTGCGGGGCTCTCCTGCTCGGCCCAAGGACGGCCCGATGCTTCCACCGGGTCTCCAGGGGTCAGACACCCCTGCAGGGAAAACTTCTGGAGCACAAAGTTTAGAGGGCCCGGCTCAGGCCCATTTAACTTAAGCAGTATGTAATACAAATGTCCCCAGGCAAATGGGGATATCAGTTGAAAAAAGACTGGCCTCCACTAATATTCTGACACAAAATGGTTTTAGGATGCTGTGAAACCACGTCCTGCTTCTCAGAGTTCTTCAGCCCGCTTGCAATCATAAAGCTGACGCTCTCTCGCTCACCCCCTTCATTTTACTTGAATGCCTGTGATAAAGGCACCCTCGCGTTGTTCAAAAAGAACATCCCTACTCTTTTCCTTTTATCTTCCCTTAACAGTTTGCCATCCAGTGATAGGAGGGGCCTCGCCTCCAACAGTCTGTCCTTTTATCTCCCGCTGACCATGCAACAACATGAGGCCAAGGACTGGATTTCCTGCAGCTCCCTTCGAGGGGCTGTTTGACTTGTTTAAAGTATTACTGGCCTCCAGAACCTTGGAACAATGCCTGAGCAACACCTACCCAGCATCCATTTCAGCTCCAACTTTAAAAGCCTCCAAGTCCAATGTACCAGGACTCCCTGTCCCTCCGTGTGGGAGCGGCTTGATGCTTCCAAGAAAGAGGACTCACTTTCCAGGCTCACGTATGTAGTTGCCTTTTGTCGGCAGCAAATATGAGCTGACTTCATCAAAGTACGGAATCCCCAGAAGTTACTTAGGGTAGCTCAAGTTAAACTCTGAGTTAACACTGTCATTATCATAATAATGCAGTGGCATTTAATACCATTCTTGAGCCACTGGAACCCAGAGCAATCTGTATGTCATATGCTTCCTTGCATAAGCCTGGAATACACTGGATCCTTCGTGTGTAGAAGGCAGGCCATGACCTCTGATGTCCTTCCAGGCTTAACTCTGTGTATGCGACTCAACTCTGCTGGGATGCCTAGGTCCGGGCTCAAAAGGACTTTCACCTGCGGCTGAACACTATGAACATCCCTGTGAACATCCAGGATTGGCAATGGCAGCAAAGTCCCATTTCATAGCAGATCAAGGCAGTTGTGGGGCTGTGTGCCACTTATGGGAACCAGAAGGAATTCACCCACCAGAGTACAGAGGACACTGCCTCCCTGCCATTCAAGACCAGGAGTTCATTCTCTTGGCCTCAACATCAGCATATGTGAGGTTAATGGGTTCAGAGGATGATAAGATCAGATGTTCGAAACAGCCCACCAGAGTTCCTGGAGTATAGAGAAAATCTTTACAAAGTCAACTAAAAAAAAAAAAAAAAAGAAAAGAAAAGACAAAGAAAAACTTCCTTGCCTAAGTACCTCTTAGCTCCTCAGAATCTCCAAGGTAAGAGGCCTGGGGGAGGAGCGGGAACACGGTGGTGCGACGACAGTAAGCAAGGCCGTGGAGAGTTACGGTGGCAAATGAGCGACAGAAGCCAGGCTGTACATTAAATTCGCAACACAAATTTCTATGCCATCACTCTAAGATGGGGCTGGTATTTTTAGGATCTCCCTTTACAAGGCCCAGACAATACACAAGAGTGTGCAGACCAGATCAGCCTCGCTATCCCCATGCAAAATCCAGGAGGTTGCATTCTGCGTGTCCCCTCTCCCACCGCTGTGGGGCTTGGCCCTGTTGTTGGCCCATCTGAGAACAGGAGCTAGCTAACCGGTTCGGCACCACAAGCCAAACAGCAGGCACTCTTCAACGTCCTCAATTTCCTCCCAGCCATGAAGTCAGAACAACCGGTACAGACAAAGAAAAGCAAAAACTTGCGAAACAACGGCATCTACCGTGCTCACTGAATATGCCTGAGGAAACGTTCTCAGAGCCCTTTAAGATGCTTCATTATGATTCTGGAAAGAAAACGTAGTCCACTACACCCAGGCACACACATGTTCACACAAACCCAATTTCATACTCTGCCGGCCCCACAACTAGGACGCAGAAGTCAAAATATACCTCAAGAGAGTGGCCCCGGTTACTTAACAGATTTGGAATTGTAACTGACACTTTTCCATAAACTCTATTAGAGGCCAGTGACATTCTGGCATGTTCCCAATCTGGAAACAGAGTTTTCCTAAGGGCTGGGGAGTGGGGGTGGGGGTGGGGGTGGATGGCAGGGAGAGAAAACAGGGTGGATGGCAGGGAGAGAGAGAGATTATACAACAGTTTGCTACCTGACTATAGTAAACCTGCTGTTTGCAGGAAAGACAGAGATGTAGGGAAAAAACCCCACTGTCTTTTGATTACTTGGAATTAACCCCTAATGTTATGCATTGGCCAAGGCAAGAATAATCCTTTTAAGGCTTCATCCACAAGAAACTACTAATTGTGATAACTTTTTTTTTTTTTTTTTAACCCTACCAGCCGAGATTCTTCTAAGGGGAATCCAGTCTGGAAGACAGATATGCAAAGTAATTCCAGTTCTATCTTACATGAAGATCTTTAAAGTACCATGCTCCTGGTATGAGTCATGTGTCCTGTACAACCCAAATTTATAGTCAAATGCTATTATTCACATTAGGCAAATGTTTTTGTTTTTTTTTTTCCAGTTTGGAGAAAGAGAAAACAAAGGGACACAGTAATCCATTCAAAGTTGCCAGGCTCAAAACGATCACAGTGTCTCTGTACTTGTCATTTCGATGGCTTCAGCTACCAGACAGGTTTCATTTTTAAAAAATGGGTCTCAGAGCACCTGGGTGGCTTAGTCGGTTAAGCATCCGACTTCGGCTCAGGTCATGATCTCGTGATTCGTGGGTTTGAGCCCCATATCGGGCTCTGTGCTGACAGTTCAGAGCCTGGAGCCTGCTTCAGATTCTGTGTCTCCCTCTCTCTCTCTGCCCCTCCCCCACTTGTGTGCATGCTCTTTCTCTCTCAAAAATAAAGAAACATTAAAAAAAAAAAGGGTCTCCTCGTTTTCCTGGGGTTTGACTTCCAGGCCCCATTCTTGCAGCTTTCAGTGTACTTAAGGCAAAGTTAAGGACAGTACACAGAAAAGGTGCATTCTCTCTGCAAGGAGTTAACTTGTTGAAGATGTTCTATACTGTTTTTGTGCCCTAGATGTAGGGCAAGATTTCGTATCAATGTGAAAACCTGAAAGAAGATGGTGGTCATTCTCAGACATTAGTCTGCTAATGTTCAAGATTTGAGAACCACCAGGAACTCTAAGACAGAGCCCCAGGCCTCAAAGGCTCACATTCGGGCTGCAGAGATAGACAAGACACATGGAGATAAGTTCTAATCCGAGGGAAAATGAATCGTGAGCCAAACACTTTAGGGCTGCAAGCCTCCCGAGAGGTAGGTCATCAAGCGTGAGGGCAGTAGGGCAGAAGCAAACCTGAGCTTAAAGGAAAGATCTGGCTTTCAGAAGACAGGGCATAGCAGTTAGAAGGAAATGCGTGAAGACTCAAGAGGTATGTCTGGATGGTACATGGTGTCACGAAAACACTGGCCCATACATGCCTACATTTTCACCCATGCTGCAGCAAATAAAGAAAACCATACGACTTACTAAGATACTCACAGTACTGAATTCATTCTTTTCTTAGGGTCAGGTGCCTCAAATTTTAAAATGAGATGATAAAGACAGTAGATGGTTGAGACTGGTTATTAACACCCTTACTTGGCAAGAGAGAGAGAGAGACAGAAAAGACAATCCCCTGTGTCTACCTGCAAAAGTTTTGCCTTGGCTTTCTAGCCCCTGAAAATAAAACCCTTGGGAGCCATCAGACTATACCAGTGCGTTGCTGGAAGAGGGAGAGTGGAGTAGGGCAGAGGGCAAAGATGCAGTGGCAAGACTATGCTGGCGTCAAGGTTCCATCCGAGGGGGATGAACTTCATCCCATGACTATGGAAACCCACTAACGGTCTATCCCCCTTCCTTTAAAAAAAAAAAAATCCTGAGATGAAATAATCAGATCGATATTTTTAAAACTTCTTGGCAGCATTTTAGGGAAGGGACGATGAGAGGCACATAACCCAGTTAGGAGTCTACTGCAATACAGTCTAAGAGACAGAGGGGAGGAGCACAGGGATCCAGGAAGACGTCACCAAGGGACTGACATTGTTGTGAGGCTGTGGGTGAGGGAGAGGTTGGGCTTCCTGCGCTGGCAACAGAGATGCAGAAAAAATTCCCAGTTCGGGAGAGAATAAAGAGAATGCAGCAGGAAGGGACTGGCTAGTAAGCAGGATGAAGAGAAAAGTTCCGCTCAAAAGAAAATCTAAAACGTCCGTGGCCAGAAAGGGAGCAGATGGGGAAAAAAGAAGGTTCTGGAGAAGGTGGGAAAGGAGGGCAGGGGGCTGCCAGGCACGGGAAGATGAAACATTCGTGTTTGAACGGAATACATAACATGTGTAGCCATGTAAATAGAAGTATTCATTGTCAAATTGACCCTGCTAACGAACACTGACATAAGCTGCTGATGTTGGGGGAAGTGCTTGGAGGGCCTTAACTCACAGATTACAAGTCTACACAAAACTGTACCACATGTAAAACAAGAGAAAAACAAAAGCCATCCTCCTCTGTCTTTCAAAGAGCCTATCATATAAAACTAGCATGTTAGATACTGGGGAAAGCATTTTATTGAATTGATAGGGTCTGGAGCAGTGATGTCCAGTTGAAAGTTCTCCAACGATGAAAATGACCTCTATCTGTGCTACCCAATATGGCAACTGCTAACCACACGTGGCCACTGACCACTTGAATGGAGACTAATGTAACTAAGGAACTACATTTTAAATTTTTATTTAAGTTTAATTTAAATTTAAATAGCCACATGTGGCTACCAGCTGTTGTACCGGACAGCATAGGTTTATGGTAGTTTTTTTTTTTTTTTTCTTTTCCCTCCAGTAATCTTGGGTTACTAGATTGTTTGCTTCCTGAAGTTTTTAAGCCCTAAAAGCAGGAATAAAGATGATCTGGTATGGTTTTACCTGCAGGCATGAGAGGGGAGTGAGCTGATCCCAGAAGTAATAAACTTTGCTATGAGCCTTTATTCTTCCCCGTATTTATCAGTGTCAATGTATAAAGGGAAATCACCCATGAAACCAACAACAGAGGGACATCTCCTAAGCCAGACTGACTTCTTCTAGGTGAGTCATCACCACCCTGCCCCATCTACCCCAAACCTGCTCAGACTTGGTTCCACCTCAAACATGAAGGTCAATGTGTGCAAACATGGGAAAATGGTTACAAAATCAGATCAAGTTTAAAAAGCAAGATAGTACACTTAAGCATTCTACGTTTTGATAATGTATTAATGGACAAAGTCTGGAAGATGTAATGTGAAATGAGATATATGTCACGGGAATATGCTGATTTTTTTAAAAAATGAAAGCATAATATCACTGCAAACTTGATTTTTAGAATTAATTTTTTTTTTTTCAGGGGCACCTGGGTGGCTCAGCTGGTTAAGCATCTGACTTCGGCTCAGGTCATGACCTCACAGGTTGGGAGTTCAAGCCCCGTGCATCAGGCTCTGTGCTGACAAATCAGAGCCTGGAGCCTGCTTCGGTTTCTGTGTCTCCCTCTCTCTGCCCCACCCCCTGCTTGCTCTCCCTCTCTCTCTCTTTCAAAAATGAATAAATATTTTAAAAATTTATATATGAAAAAATTTTTTTAATATACGAAAAAGAAAATAATTGGACTGCATTCCTTCTTAAGATATGAAACCATTCTGCTGCCTCCCTCCCTCTATTTAGAGATCTTTAGTTATAGCTCAGTACCTGGCACACAGTGAGCATCTGTTTTAGCGCACTCTAAGTAAGGATGCGCTGATCAAGGGGTGATATGCTCAGGTTGATAAGCCCCATTCTACAGGCAAGTACAAGATTCATACCGTTGAAACTGTATGTAGAATTTCTTGGGTAATAGTCCATAAATTTGATCAGGTTTTCAAATGTTCCTTTTTCTTGTGAAGATGAGATCAATCACGTAATTCACTTCCGACAGGATCCAACACATGGCAGTGACTTAATAAAAGTTAGTGAAATCAATCCCCCAAAATGATTTTCCAATGCCTACTGTAAACAGTTCCAATGTTAGAACAGAATTCATGCTACAGAAAGGGGGTGGGGGAGAGATCATGGTGATCTCCATTTATGTCACTGCATTTACATGGTTTTGTTTTGTTCCCCCAGTAATTCCAGGAATAGCTGCTAAAACCAAGTTAGTTTCCTGATGCTGACCATTAGGTTAAAACAGATTTTTGAGTGCATATTACCACCACCTCTAGGCCATCAAAGGCACCGAGGAGGTTTTCTGTAAGATCCACGGAGAGGTGTAAATGTGGCCCAAACACTAGCAATTCCTGGGACTCTCAAAGGGGTCCCAGAATAGAGGGTGGTCTTGGGAGGATGTTTGTTTTGCAATTAACAAAAGGTAATGGCATGAGTGAGCCTTTTAAATAGAAGCCAAGAATTAAAACTGAGGCCCTCTATGCACCAAATAGTCCTTCCTTAAATTGCAATGCATAAATAAAATAAATTGGCTATAAACGGGAGGATTATATCAACTATAAAATTCAAGAGTCACAGCCAGGGGAGTGGGAAAAGCGACTGATTAAAGGTATAGGGCAGGGGGACTGGCTTGCTCCTTGTTTCCTCATGTAGCCTTTGAAGGTGAAAACCAATTTTTTTCTGGCCTTTAAGTTGGTTAGAGGTTAAAACAAAGCAACACAAACAAACAAAAACAAAACAAAACAAAAAAACCTGTCTGAAAAAATTAACAAATGGGAGCTGCAGTCACCCTTCCAATGATTTGGAGGAAACAATACTCCACCTGCGGCCCTCAAATACTTCGTGATGATAAAAAATGCATTTGTCGGTCACCTCAGCTGGTAACTATGGCTCTGCCACTAGACTTGGGGTGTGTGTGTGTGTGTGGGGGGGTGTTCTAGAAGCTCACCACCTGGGTGAAAGAAGAAGAAAAAAAGATGATGAAAAGTTAAGAGAATTAAGTGTTGTCCTTGCGATACTAAGGTGAAGTCCAGGGAGAGAACACTGGTAGGTGTAAGTGGAGGGGGAGGAGGGGTGGAAGAGAGACTGAAAGGAGTCCATACACAGAAGGGACCCTGAAAAGCCCAGGAAGCAGGTCCTGCTGACAGAGGGTGCGTGGGGGGCGAGCTGCGGGAAGCTGGGGCGGTGGGGCGGTGGGGCCGCGGGCTCGGTGTAGGCAGAGAAGATGATGTCAGTTTTCAGAGAACTTGTTCAAACATGGAATGGGACTGCAGGGGAGGGAGGTCTGACTGGAAACGGGAACAAAGAGAGAGGCAGGCTGGATGTACAATGGAACGGAGGGAGCTAGAGAGTAAGGGGCTCCTGACACAGGCTAGATTTCCTACAGCCCTAGAATGGGGACTGGGAAGAAGGTTTCCAAGCAGGCAGTAGAGCTAAGCTCTTTTACAGACACCTGGAAAGTGAAGAAATGACAGGAATCAGAAGGGGAAGTCTGGGTACTATGGGATTAGTCTGTGGGTCAGAGCTTCTGAGCACACATGTGATTCGCTGGCCAGAGAGAGGCGAGGCCAGAACTCACTGAGCTGGGAGTCAGAGTAAAGAGGGTCCAGGATGGGACGGGAACACCCTGGTTAAGCCACAGAGATAGGAAAAAGGACTGGTAGGAAGGGGCAGAGTGTAGTGTCCAAATAAGTGTGAAAGCATTAGCAAGGAAGGTGCATAAACGTTCTGAGTCCGGGAAGATGAGAGAGTACAGAAAAGAACCATTTGACAGGGTGCTCAAGGAAGTTGTATGATCTTAATCTTGAACACACAGTAGGCACTCAAATATTTTACTGATTAGTAATCTCAAGAAAACAGACAGGGGGTGATATGCTGTGAGTAGGAGGAAGAGAAAAGGGGAATTGATGGTTTAAGGAGCACAGGGCCCCAAGGGCCCTAGGGACCTGGTGGGAGGGAGCACAGAGGCAGAGATAGATAAGTAAAGGCCTCCCCTGCGGCCCCAGTGGCCAGGGACAGCCAGGGACAATGGTGCTAAAGAGAGGAGAGGGATGGCTCTCAGCTTAGGTATTTACAACCACGTGATCATGATCTGGAGGTGTTCTGGAATAAGAAGGCGCTCAGGGGAGGATGGCATCCTGTTTCCCACTCTGGACAGCTGGCAAAGGAGAAGGAAGGAACACCGTGTCATTTCAAATGGTGGCATCTTTTATTACAGCGATTTGAGGCAAGCCTGTCAGGTTTCATCCAACAGATGCCCAAATCATACATGTAGCTGTTCTCCGAAACAGTAAACAAGTGGATTCTATCTACAAATACCAAGGGCTCCAGGTCTCTGAGGGGGCAGAAACGTTTTCTGAACGTTTCTAAACGCCCAACCCAAAATGGCTTTCATGGTAGCCCTCCCCGCCCGCCCCCCCCCCCCCCCCAGCTGAACTTCTAACCCAGATGCGCCTCAGTACGGAATGCAGCCGGGAAATCTGCATGGGGGACTCGCAGGAGTTAGTTCTTAAGGGGCACGCAGCCCTCCGCCAGCACAGGGTCCCCCCCATCCTGGGGTCCCCCCCGCCCTGGTCTGGGCGAATCTGCGCACAGGGCCCTGTGATTCAATTAGCGTGAGTTCAGTTGCTCTTTTTAGGTCAGTTCTTTCTTCTTTTGTTTAGATCTGACTCAAGATTTACTTCAATTATCTACACCTCTGTTAGAGCACCTAAGCAAATTAAACCATCTGAAGTGAGGGAGAGGAAAAGAAGGAACGGCATCTGTAAAGCAATGTATGCAAAACAGTTCCCCCCCCCCATCTCTGTTCCCTTACATCGCCACACTCCTAGGCAAGCAACTGTTTCTCAAAGGAAAATTCTAGACTCTGAAGTCTGAATGTGAAAGACCCCGTGGTTAAGCCCTGGCTTGCAGAAAACTAAAAATTTCAGCAATTCTGCAATGAAATGTTAGGTTCAGAGCTATACAAAGCGTAGCAGCTGTTCCTGGCCAACACGAAAACCGAAAGGGGTGATGCTATCTTTATCTTCTACCTAGAGTCGAAGCTGGTACCGGCCCAGGGCAGAGCTACCAAAGAGCCGGCTCAGTTCTAGCCTGCTGAGCCTGGGAGACAAAGAAGGCAAGGAAGTGCAGGGGCCAGCAAAGTACACGTAAACAACAACAAATAACAGACCCACCTGGAAGACAGTGAATGCAGTTAATCATTGACAAGTTTTAAAGGATGCCAGGAAACAGAACTGCTTAAAAAGCAGTTCTCAATGTCATTTGGAAAATCCTTTGCCATCATTTCAAAATTCAAAAGGTTAGATCGCACCTCACTCTTCCTGATTTTCCCCAGTGGGAAGGAGGAGAACCCTTTTCACCAATTTTCTTGGAAGCAAAACCACATCGTGTCTATTACAACTTAAGTCTTGATCATAAAAACTGAACAGAAACTATCTTCAGACCACCTCCTGGAATGAGGTCTCAGAGGAGCATCTGGGAGGGCAGAGGATGACAGAAAATGACCTGAGAAGGGCCTCTCGCGCGCCTGAAGCTTGCACACGGGTTAGCTGGAGAAACATGTTCCAGTGCCACTGGACCACCTCGCTCTGAGAAAATGCTTCCCAGCAACACCTGGGTGCCAGCCCTAGCAACCCCGTTCTATTATTGTTCAGTGTTAAATGACTGGGCGACTGTTGCCCAGCCATGCATCTCCAGGACTGGGCCCACGCTGTCCGCAGCCCGCCACACACATAAACCACCAACGACTGACGCTGCTGGGGTGGGGGTGGGGGGGCTTCACCCCTAATGTGAACCGCCACCGACACGCCGCACTTCCTGCTCATTCTGACAGCCGGTCTCCAAGAAAAAGAGAAGAACCACTGCAGGGCCTGGGGGGTTACCACCCGGAGACCAGCCAGCAGAACTGCACAGCAGTGAAGGAGCAGACTTGTGAGCCACACTTCTTGGGTTTGAATCCCGTCTCTTCTGCTTGCCAGCTGTGGTGAGTGGCTTGACCTTATGGCAGCGCCCTTGGACGGTTATGGTTATAGAACCCTTCTCTGCCTCAGTTTCCTCATCTATAAGATGGAGACGATAATACCTACTTCACAGGGTTGTTGTGAGAAACGTCTGAGTTCAATATGTTAAGTGCTTTAACACGGTGAGGTTAAGAGTCTAACAAACTAAGTGCTTGCTATTATTATCCTACATGGGCTCACACCTGAGGGTAAGTTTAATGCACAAAAACACTAGCAAGTGCATATCGGCACTTCAGAGTTCATTCACTAATTATCAGTTCAACTGGTGCTACAAGACATTCCATTCATCCAAGGCAATGGTTCTCAAACTTGAGCACGAACCTAGAGAGCTTACTGGAGCAGAGGTCTGGGGTGAGGCCTGAGCACCTGCATTTCTAACAAGTTCCCAGGTGATGCTGATGCTGCTGGCCTGGGGATCACAACTGCAGAGCCATAGCTCGGTGGCATGGTTCACTTCTTACGTTCCACCTTTGAGGCCTAAGCCTTCTCTACTTTCTTTCTGTGCACAGTATGCTTTAAGGAGAAATAAGAAAGGAGAGTGGCAAATATGCCTGTGGCAAAGGGGTGTCTTGTTCAGAGAACAGCAATGTGTTCCTCCGCGTTGCCTGGTACCCTTACAACTTTGCATGGCAGGTGGTACATCACATGACAAGTTCTGGCCAATGGGCTGTGAGCCAAGGGCCCGTGCATCACTTCCAGTCTGAAGCTTTTTCACACTGGCGTGTGATCTGCTCGCTCTCTCCTTCCTGGGGCTGCCTGGAAGCATGTGCAATGGCAAGACAGCTAGGAGATGAGAGCGGCCTGGATCCCTGGGCCACTGCCTGGAAGGCAGCCACAGGACAGGGCTGCTGGTCCCGCGCTAGTTTCACAGGAACAAGAAATGACATTTCATAGGTTGAGCCACAGAGGTTTTAAAGTTGGTTTCATACTTCAGCATAGCTCAGCCTAACCTAAGACAACTCGCTGTGAAAAGAACCTCTATATCAGTAGTCAGTCTTATTAAGTACAACCTATCACACACAGATGTGAAGTATTTTATACTAAAATCAGTTAGCTGGGATTTCTACCCTACTCTCAATTCACTTCTGTTCATTAAAATAGAGGATTTGGTTTTGTTTTGTTTTTTTAACCTCCCATTTGGGAGCTCTTCCTTACCAAATTTAAAAACTTTTCATCGCAACAGGATTATGTAACAGTTGCCAACAACTTAGAAAGCTAAATATGCTAAGAAGTACTGAAAATGTGAACAGTAAATACACTGAAGGATTCAGATCAAGAGCCCTAGGAAACAAATATGTGCACACTCACACTCCTGGAATCCCTTGATTCCCAAAAGCAGGCCAGAAGGAAAGGGATTCAATTTTATTCATTAAATCATGTTTGAACTGATAATGTATTCTGGTCAAATGAAAGAAGGTGATCTCTTTAAGGTAAAAGCATCACCATGTAACCACAAAACGACTCCTTAAAAAAAAAAAATCATAATTTCTAGTCAACCTAGGAAAATGTGCAATTTAACATGCAGGGAATGAGCTGTCCACAATATGCTAATCTTCCAGATGATGTGTAATGAATCATAATAAAAATTCTCGTCTCCTAAAAATGTCAGCCCCTACCCAGACACACACATACACATACACACACACAGCCAAAACAAAGCATAATCTAGAACTCCAAGGTAGGACATTTATGAAATGCACGAAAACAACTGGGGAGAGAGCATAGAATCACGTAAGCCCTTCCGGGTTTAAAGAACCGAACAGCACTTCTCTGGAGGGCCCTCTGTGAGGACAACGTCAGGGATCTACAACTGATCTCAAAGGTGGGGGGGCCGGCTGGCTCAGTCTGAAGAGCACGTGACTCTTGAGCTCAGGATCCTGAGTTCAAGCCCCACGGTAGATGTAGAGATTACTAAACAAAACAAGGTAGAGGGACTCCTAGCCAGAATTCTCCCTCACTCCTTCTGCAGAGGGCAGGAGAGCCCCTCTGGGCACACACACACATTTTAGAACTCATGCTGAAGGAGTTCACTGGCTCTCTGCTCCCCACTTAGCACAGGCAAGGCCAAGCTCGAGATGAACAGACCCTGCTGCTTCAGGCCTTCTCAAGTTCCTAGGCCCCTAGAGTGCTTCATTCTCGGGGTGTGGCACATTCCATCTCTTTAGGTACTCCCATGTGGCCAAAATGAGGAAGAAAAAAAAAGGGGGGGTAAACACTCATGTAATACATTTGGTCACATATTAGAACTCGACTGTAAAATCAGAGTTGAAAATAATAAAAAGGCCCCAATGCTCAAAGCTGCATTTCTCTGTTTTACAGCTATTTAGCAGACTGTTGGGGTTTTGGGTGAATGGATTTTTTTTTTTTCATTTCTTTCAGGAGATATGAAAAAGCCATTAACAAAAATGCAAACCTGAACACTTAAACTTCTTTATTTAAAAGAAAAATCATATGACACACTACCTTTAAGATTTTAGAGAAACCCGGGTGCCTGGGTGGCTCAGTCGTTGAAGCGCCCAACTCTTGATTTCAGCTCAGGTCATGATCTCATGGTTCGTGAGTTCAAGCCTCAGGTTGTGTTCCACGAGGACAGTGTGGAGCCTCCTTGGGATTCTCTCTCTCTCTCTCTCTCTTCCCCTCCCCACTCAAGTGTATGCCCTCTTTCAAAATAAATAAACTTAAAAAAAAAAAAGATGAGAGAAACCACTGAAGTCTCACATATACCCTACAACAGGGTTACTTCCTCACTTTTCATTAAGGAGCTAACACCAGAGGACAGACACTGTCGGGAAACCAGAGAGAACAGGAGTAATGTGCAGTTTGATAATAGGTGGGTTTATTAATAATCACAGAGCTAAAGGAACTCAGCCTCACATCTTGCTAGTACTCTCCTGTAAGACCCCTGGAAACCCCTTATAATTTCCCAAGTTGATTTTATAATGCTCCTAATATGTCCTCAAATCAGAGTTATTGTGTGCACATCTGCAAGAGAAACATACTGGGAACATCCACGTTTAGCAAATGAAAGCCATGTAAAAGTGATCCCATGTGATTTTTGTAGTCTAACTTGCGCAGTTTATTTCTTCCATAGTCATGTTCAAATTGAGAGGGCCAAAGCTCTAAGTTAATTCCTGGGGGTCTATAAACACTATGCTTCATATAGCTGAAAGCCCCTTTCCATTTACTTCTGCCCAGAGAGGTCTGTGGTTGCAGACTTCTACACATCATCCTGGTGTTAGGAATTTATTTGCTTAACAAGATGGTTGGCTCTATCCTGCTGCCCGCCCCAGCCTGGTGGCCACCTTCTCCCACACACAGGGAACTGCGGGTCGTGTGCTCACCAGGAATGCCGCTCCCTTCCATTCTCACTGCTGCTGCCTCTCTGACTGGCACCCCAATAAATCTGAGACCATACAAATGCACGTCCCTGCGATGTGCAACTTTTATGCACACCGAGGCCATGACCCAAACCATCCTGGCTAAATGACTCCAAAATCAGCACATCCTGTGCACCCTCAAGCTCCCCCTCTGCACCAACTCCCGGCACCAAGACTGCAGCTGGCTGCTCCTGGGGGCTGGTTTGCTGATCATATGACTGCTGAAATCCCTCAGATAAAAGCAGGCATTGTCCACTTTTCCTTGAAATCTCAAAATCCTGGATAAGACCAGCAATCAAGTAACATTTCAATCCTCCAACCACCTTAAATCAATTGATCAAATTCTTCTCTCTGGGTCTCACTCTGGCCCCCAGGGCCACTTACAAATAACCCAACGCCCAATAAAATCCATTATAGTCAGCCTTTAAAGCAGACCCACGGCATTTACTTCAAATACAAGATGAGGATTACGTGAAGGCGGAAAAGCTTTTAAACAAACAACGAACGTTATGGATCGAGACGCTAGTAACTGCCCAAATTTCTGTCATGCCCTGCAAGTGCTCTGGGGGCATCGGAGTATCAGCAGAGAGCTTCCCCCTTCCTTCTTCACGGTCGGCCTCCAGCCCCACAGAGGAGTTCTCGGAGCCTGTGATTCATGGAGGCTGATATCCAGGCAGCCAGCAGCTGTTCAAATCTACGCCTGGATGTCTCCCTCCTAGGCACTTCCAGTTCCACCATCTCCACCTCTCAATGGTTGTCCTGGAGGCCCGCCCACTCAGGGGATGCGGTGAGTACATCATCTCCAACCGAGCCCGTGTAGGGAGCCACGGGGCGCTGCGCAGCTCAGCACACCGAATAACACACAAGCCCTTTACCCTGTGCCACACCCCTCCTGCGCTGTCCCCACCCCAAGAAGTCAGCACAAAGACCTGCTCCTTGCTTCCTGGGAAGTAATGGTTTTTATTACTTTTCCATCTGCTGTGAGCGTCCAACATCCAGAGAACTAATTCTTATTAAATGCAGCCCAACTACATTCATTTCCCTCCCCTGAACGAGTCACAAACGGCTACCCATAAGAGAATACTTTCCACCTTCAGCATGGCAATCCGGAGGTATAGTTTCCATGGATACGCAGAAGACAGGGTTACAAAACTAATTACGTTTTCAAAGGGAATAATTTCTCTTAGCAAAACAAAACAAAACTCACGAAACCCATTTGATTCAGTAGTAGAAAAGTTTGTACCAACCTTATTCAGGTTAACTGCATTACAGCACATCTAAAGGCACCAAAGACTTAAAGAAATCTACTACCATTGGAAGCTAATTTAAACACACTTATGAGTAGGATTATTAAAACTTAGGCCCAGCAATGTGCCATATGCAGATAAAAATCAAAATGCTTCAGAACCATTACCAGGTATTAGCTGTCCCGGGAGCTTTCCAATCCTGGGATTTCCATGAAAATGTCCCAAAATACTTAACAACACCAAGAGCGATTTTGGTGTTCAACCATGAGTGCCACAGTAGTCTCCATCTACAAAATGGAGCTACGGAGAGGAAAAAAATTAATAACCTAAAAAACAGAATAATGGCTGGTAAGCAAGCATTTCGTTTTTCAAATTAGGATTGTTCCTCCTGGCCAAAAAAAGCCATGCAGACACCATTCCAGGTGACATGATCAATCCCGAGCACAGATGTGAACTGTGGAAGAATCATGAAAAAAAACAAAGGCAGACCCATAAAAACAGACAAAAAGTGATTGGAACTCCTGTTTTACAAACTGTCCACCACCCAGGGTATGTAGGACTTCTTCAGTACCCACCAGATAGAGGGGGTCTTTTCTCTCACCAGCTTTTAAAAATCCATGACATTTTGTGTATTATTTCCACTAAAAATACAAAAAAGAACAATTCTCATTAGGAATACAGATGAACAACCTGGTAATGGTATTTGGACACCATGTGAATCTGTTAATGAATCTTTTTTTTTTTTTTTTTTTTTTGCACATTTGGGCTAAATAAATACCATTTTGGTATATACATGAATAATGAATACACTGGAAGGTTTATTCTAACATTTTATGTTAACTCACAAAGCAGCTGCATATCACTGAGGGGAGCTGGTGGAGGGAAGTATTCAGAAATTAATTTTCCATATAAAACTCCTGGGTGTAAATCATTCCAAAGTATCTTTCAAACTTCCCCATCTCCTTAAGCAGAACATGGTGAATCAACATATGATTAATCTAACTTTTTTGGGTGATGACTCAGGATCATTACAGTGAACAACCATTACACAAGGTGCCTTCGGAAACTAGCGTAATATCCCCCCCTATTTCAGTTTTGCCCCGGTACCGCACGGCCTCAGTCAGCCATGCGTTTTTCCTAACTGAAATTTTTATTGAGATCATTGTGGATAGGCGTGCAATGCAGCTGTAGGAAAGAACACAGAGGACTCCTCTCTGTTCACGTTGCCCAGTCTCCCCCAATGGTCACCAGCCATGCTGTCTGAATTCTTCTGCTCATTTGCTGACATCTTTTCTTGCTGTAAATGCAGCTCCTTCTGATGGCTTGTCTCCACCCCGAGGCACCAACTTTGGCCTCTAATTTGTTGTTGACTTGAACACGTGAAAAAATGGGAGGCAAGTGGTCAGGACCACATGCGCAGTAAGGATAAATGGTGTTAGAGTGCAGGCCTAGCTGATCATCATGATTCAAGGGTAGGAGTGAGTGTTAGTACTAAGACTTCCTACACCTGCATGGCTTTGCATACCCCATTCCAACACACACACGCCCCTCGCAGCTTATTCTCTCTCACTCACATGCTGAATATTCTGGACTTAATGCCAAATAAGTGACCTCCACATAAGTGATATATTGCTTTTAAGTCCACTGAATACCAGCTAATTAATCAATTGCTATTTCCATATCGGCAATTGGTCCTCTGGCAGAACGTGTGTCTTACTCTGAACATGATCTACCAGGTGCTGCTAAAAGTTTGAAGTAAATAAATACACATAGCCTTCAAAAAATTACCTTTTTTTTTTTTTTTCTGGACTCACTGATCTTTTTAAGGAAGTTTTCATTTACTGGTCATTTGTACTACTTGGAACAATTCAATTACAGAAGTTAAAGGAATAAAGTTCTAAAAAAGATATGATAAAGAGCATAATGAATGTGCTTAAGAGACTTCAGTCAATAAGAAAACTGTCTCTTTATTCTTCTACTGCATTAGGAGCTTCTCAAACAAAGAGGCTTGATGGAGACAGACAGAAAGGGGCTTATCAGCTTAGGAAATGCGAAGGATGGTACAATTAACTGTCACACACTCAGATATAATTCGCTGCGATGAGGCCAATGAGAGAAAACAAGGCAAAGAAAAGTGCCCATCCTGTCTTTTTACGTGTAATAATACCCAAACATCCCAGCATTGCAAAACACCTTTTCTTCAAGGGTTATCTATACACGGGGCCTGAGAAGAAAAGCAATAGCCTTTGGAGGGAGGGGGGAAGGAAGGAAAAGAAAATAAGAGGAGGAAAAGGAAGAGGTCTCTTATCTGAGCCACAAATGCCCCCCACCACTCACTCCAACAAACAGAAGGGCTATATCCTACAGGTATTCCAAGGGTGGGAGTGGGGCGGGGGGGGGGGGGGGGAGGGGGGACACCCAACTACATTAACTACGTTTCTTTCTTAGTCCTGTGTCCTCTCTGCTCCACGGACCCAGCCCTGCCAAGGGGAAAAGGGCTGCCGTGCCCTGCCCTGGCAATCATGGCAATCTGAAGGTGAAGTGCTGTAAACACACGAGGGCAGCTCAAGGAGGATCTGGACAGGAAAAGGGAGTTCACAAAGCACCTTCTCAACTGGCTGCCAGGGACATATCACAGGGGAGAGCTCCCCTCTCGGTGTTAAAAGATGCTCCAAAACCAAACAGTTGAAGACAGACGGCGACCATAAAACAGAAAACGTGTATGGTGTTAAAGATACTAAGAAAAGCAAGGTTCTTGTTCAAAACCAGATGTACAAGGAGAATTCGGTTTCTCCTCACGTGACAATATAGTTGCTTTAGTTTTCAGAGTGCCAGACACACTCGGATCAGAAACATGTTTCAAATGGTACGAAGAAGGGGGGGGGGGCGAGGGGAACCCACCCCTCCTCCTCCCCCCTCCAAAAACTCAAAAAAGCCATGACAACACCAGAAATAGCCTGAGCCTGCTTCTAAGCGCCCGAGGATCTGTGCATTAGGAGAGGTTCCCCCATGATCTGTGTTATAGTGAGCTCAAGCATGACTATATATGGTATGTTTACGGAGGGATTAGACACAAACACCACGCAGAACTTATATCAGGCCAGAACTGAGCTTTAAAGAGCTCGGCCTCTCTGCATTTATGGCCACAAGCTATCCCATCCCCTACGTCCGCGGACTTCAGATGCTTGGAGAAGCAGTGTCTCATGACTTCCAGGCACTCAGAGCACAGGACTCTTCCACACTGACCTCCAAGTCTCCACCCCGACCTCCTCCCCCTCCCCTCCCCAGCCCCCCTGGCCCCCCAAGGGCCGCCCACCCCACAGTCCCACAGAGGCATAAATACGCGCAGAAGAATGTCTCTGCTGAATGGGGCCTATGTTACATGGCGAAGGGCACAGACAAGCGCGCCATCGATTTCTCAAGAAACAGCTGGCATGGCTGAGGCCTCTCCCACAGGCTCCTCATCTCCACAAAGTATTTTCATCACATCAAATGTTCTGCCCTGGAGAGGGAGAGCCAGACGCTGAAGGGGGGGGCGGGCGGAGTAGGGGATAATCTGAAGATGTTTTAAAGTCCTGGGAGAGGAAAGGGAGAACAGGGGAGGAAGGGGAGAGAGAGAGAGAGAGAGAGAGAGAGAGAGAGGGAGGAAGAGGGAGAGAGGGAGGGAGGGAGAGGGGGGAGAGGGGGGAGAGGGGGGAGAGAGGGAGAGAGGGAGAGAGGGAGAGAGAGAGAGAGAGAGAGAGAGAGAGGAAGGCTTCATCACTGGCTTTAACAGTCTTGCCCAACCTGTTCTGCGGTATGTTCTGTTAACTCCTTTCTGGCAAATGGATGCAAACAGCAACCCCTTTCTTTCCTCTTCTTTTCCCCACAGCCATACTGCAATTTAAGGCAGACTTGTAGAGAAAAGTCCTGAAGAAAAAGGCTAAAGTCATTACTGACTGAAGCCCATAACTTTTAATCATATGGTGTGATACCTTCACTACCAGCTCCCTGGGCTGTCATCTCCCTGGATACTGCCAACTTCCCAGCCCTCTCTACCTCCTACCTCTCCTCCTCCCCTCAAAAATACAAAAATTGAGGCTAGGTCCTTCACAATACATAAAAGGAGGTTAGGGTGAGCTAGGCCCAGTTTTCATGTACCTGAACAAAGCATTGTGTAAGAAGGAAGCATCACCTTGTTGGTTTTTTTTCTTCTTGGTTTTGTTTTGTGATTTTTTGGTTTCTGTTTTTTTTTTTTGTTTTTGTTTTTTTTTTTTTGCTTGACATTAGGCATTTACAGGGTTAACAGACAACCTGCAGACCAGAAATTTACCTGCTTAGCAACAGAAGCATCAACTAAGCCACACTGGTTGTTTTGACACAGGAAAAGCAGTTTCTACCTGGTGAAAATAGCTGGTGATGTTTCAATTGGCATTTGAAGCAACACACATATTAATCACATGAGAAGAGCAGTCAAGAAACTATGGTAAGGGAGAAAAGTCCAATGAGAGTTTACCCAGCTTAAAGGTGCAGATCAAAACCAAGCTTGAAAATTGCAGGACCACGTACAGAAAGTGCTCTAAAAGTTAAGAGCAGACTCAGGGTTGAGAAAACTGTTCTTGGAAGCAGTAAAACCCAGGCTCACTTTCCCAGGGAACTTGTAACTGCTTAGTTTTTACATCAACCAAGACTGTAAGGACTCTTCAGGCACTGGACTTAATCTTCACAAAGAAATAGATCTCCCACCCCCCCACCCCCAAATAGTGAGATGAAAAGGAAAACATCAATCTCACAAAAGAATACACCTTTTCCTTTTAACATGTTTGCACGTCTCAATTTTAACAAAAACAAATACAACCCTGGGCCTCCATGACAACTTTGAATGACAACAACTAAATACATTCCTGTACTTTATAAAATTCAAACTATGGAAAGCTTCTTCATTTTTAGCAAATGACTGTTTCATGTTTGGAAGCTCCAGGATGCAGAAGCTTGTAGAGCTGGTTGCTCTAAGATGTTTGCTGTTTTAACAGAAATTTGTCTCCTTAGCCACAGCAGGGCCTTAAAGCAGTCAGAAGTAACAATTTGGCCCAGTTGTTGAATGCGTAAAACACAGCAAAAAAATAAGTCAATACATGCTTTTAACGAAAAGACAATTAAATAAAATATAAAGAAGGCATAATGTCAATGTATGCATATACACAGAATAACACATATGTATGATTAATTATAGGCAAAAGAATGTATATTTAAGAGAAACAAAACAGAAGTGAAAATCTTTAACCTTAATGGTATCATTTTTGGATGGGACCCTGTTTCAAAAGGAGAAAAGAATGATAAACAGTCATTTGTAAGGATAATATTCAAAGACTCTAAAAACCAAGTGTTAAAGAGTTTGGTTTTGACAGCTTCTCTTAAATTCCAAACTGAAGACAATACCTGATGACAAAGAAATGGTGTGTAAAGCTTAAAAGGAAATATAATAATCTAGGAAAATCCAAAACGTTCTAACAAACATCAATGCAATTTACAATAAAATTTCAAAGTGACACGGTTCTTTGAGATTATTTTTTAAAAAGCATAAATGCAAACCCAAGCCACAAAAATAACCTTTCTTTAATAAAGTAAAATACTTTCCCTTATTCGGAACCCCCATCTATACTCACAGTCTGAGCAAATTAAACCTACTTTCTGAAACTTACATTTGAAAAATGTAAGTTGGGTCAAAGAAACCGTAACCGTGGACAAGATGGTGGTATTTAAAGCAAAAATCTGGCTTAGGCAGGGGAAAAAAAAAAAGGAAAGAAAAGGGGGAGAGAAAGGCCACAGTGATGCACTGATGGCGGGCAGAGTGGGCTGCAAGGCCAGTTGTATCTAACAGTTGTGCCCGCAACAAATGGTGCATTCATGAACTGCGTAAGCAGAGGCTGTTCAGAGGCTGTAAAGTCTGCACACGAAATGATGAGCGGCCGACTTTCCTGTTGTTCCACAGTTAAAAGACTAAAAAAAGGACTGAATTCAGTTAGAGGCACAGGCTGTCGCTTCAGCTGTGGCAAAATGGTGAGCAAGACGGTCTAGATAAAAAGGCTCCAAGTACCATTTATTCGCTTCTCAAAGGAGCTGGGCCTAATGATAATTGAGTAAACACCTCTACATAAGATAATCTCTAAGAGCTGGGGCAGGGGAGGCAGGGTAGAAACCAGAACACCCATCCATCCATCCATCCATCCATCCATCTCCCCCCACCCCCATTTTTAAAGAAAATATTCAGCCTCTCCAAAATCCACAGCCTCAGACCAAGGGATTACGTGTCCATAGTCTATTACCTGTGACATAACCTCTCCATGGCCTAACAAAAGAAACATCTGGTACCAGCTACTCAGCATCCCTGATAATTGTCATTGTGCCAAGTTCTTAAAAAATTAATTAGTAGCATTTACAGCTGCCAGTGCAGACAGCCTATCAGGGTTCTAGCACAGGTACCACAATACCTGCCTTCATAGAAAACTCAGGGCTGCAAGAAGCAAGCATTAGATGGGAGAATTTCAAGGTTTATATATCACTTCTTATTTTTATTTATTTTTAAAATTCCCAGTGGCTCAAAAGTATTCATTTGTCTCATCAGACATAAATATAAAAGTAACCTGTTTATAAATACAGCTTTGAATGCTATTAGGGGTATTCATTAGAATCACCTGGGAAGCTTTTCAGAAGGATAAGTCCCAGCCTCACAACATGTTTTGGAGTGGGCCCTGACATGTGCCTTAAGGAAAAGTTCTCCCCTCACCCCCAGTTGAAGAATCACTGTTTTGGATGTTGCCACCCAGTGAAAAGGGAGCACACCAAGGCAGCACACCAAAAATGAGACGAGTGACAAAGTGAAGAGACTGTGCCAGGTGAGTCACTAGGTACGTTGTTCATGGAGTGAGGGCAATGGTGCCCTGGTGCAGTGAGCTGGCCACTTCAGGTTTTGCCCAGCCCTGTGACACAGACGAACCGGCAGGAGCCATGTGCCTCATCCACTTTGCCAGCTCAGGGCACACTCAGCAGGGCACGGTGGCAGGTGGCCTTCAGTCATCAGAAGTAAGGCTGACCGTCACCAAACCACCTGTTGTCCTCGGTGGTCATGCACTTAAAGTACAGAACATCAAGAAACTGCATCCCAGCTGCATGTGTTCCTTATCATCATCAACACACTGATTATGAAGGGAGAATGAGACAGACGCACCTCACTTTCAGGAGGGGCCCAGCACTGCTGGGAAGTAACTGAGTCTTAAAACCTGAAGCCACTTGAGGCCTGTTTGCTTGTATTCTGTCCCACCACCCCACTCTCAGAAGGCGGGTCACACTGGAAAGGAGAAAACAGGTGCCCAACTCTCAGCGGGAAAGGACCAGGAGCCGTCCTGTTTCCAAGCTCAGCGAACCCGAACCGACTGCTGCCACTCTCCCCTCTCCTTGTCTCATGGAGCTCCTTCTCCCAGATCCTGGTCTGCTGCCTATAATGCCTGCACCATTCTGCTATGTAAAAAACAGTCTACATATATTTTCTAGCTACATGCTGCTTTCACTGAAAAACTGCCATCAGGTAAACCAAATGTGTTAACGTGGACTTGTTCTGGGAAATCGGTACAAAATACAAGTGGGCAAGCTCACGCCTATGCAAAACTTCTGAAAATCCCAAAGTGATCACAGGCTAAACGGCATCAAATTAGCAAAAAAAAAAAAAGGGGGGGGGACAGGACTTCGCACCGAGCGCACGCACTTCCTAATCTCTTCCTAAGAATTCACTTTTCAAAAACGAGCTCAATTACTAAACGGGCCCTTTGAAGATCTCTGGTTGTTCATTAAATTGCTGCTCGGCCGTCGCGGGCCGAGGAGAGCGCGTCAAGGTCTTCTTGGAAGGGAGGCTGGCACCGCCCACCGGGAAGGCCGGCCCGAGCCCCGCCCCCGCCGGCCGACCGACCGACCAATCCGCGCCCGCCGCCCTGACTGACGGCCCCGCTGCCCGCTCACCGGGCAGCCCAGCGCGGGCGCTGAGGTGGGGCGGGCGGCCCGAGAGGGCCCCGGCTGGACCCGCGCCTCCTCCAGGTCACCCCCGCAGGCCCCCCCGTCCGCTTCCCACTGGCCGCCCTCGTAGGGGAGGGGCGAGTCCCCCGGGACAACGGCGCACACGCTTCCAGCCGTGCGAACACACTTGTGCTTCGACGGCTTCCCCAGCGCACAAAGGCTGGTCCGCCGAGGGAAGGGGCGGCGTGCCCAGGCCGCCTTCCGCCCGCGCGTCCTCCCAGGCCCCTCCCCGGCCCCCAGCCGGCCGCCCACCCGCAAGCCCGCAGCGGCAGCGCAGGCGACACCCAGCCGCACAGCCTGGAGTCTGCAGCCCGCGGGGGGACGCGAGCCTGAGGGGTGGCTCGGGTGTTCTCCCCGCAGCCCCCTGTCGTGCACAGGGCTCTGCCGTTGTGGTCGGAGCAGCCACAGGGATGACTGTGCAACGAGGGAGCCGGACACGACACTGACACCCGGGGGGCAAGCTTTATTTGACTGCTTCCACACATTGCACTGAATTGAGGGGCAAGAAAGACGACAATATTTATTGCCAGTAATTCTATAGACATGCATCTCCTTTAGAAAAAGCACAAGTCACGTTCCTGGTTTTGAAAAGGCTACAGAGGCAAAAGTTTTACAGTATTACATGATTTCTGAAAAGAGTATGTGTAGTCTCTATTTGGCCATATTTCATTCTAGCACTTGGTTTATGACTTAACGTGTTAACCCCTAGAACCAAACTGGTTATCTATCTGAGGGCAATCAATCCCAAATAATCTTTGAGAAAGTAAAAAAGACACCCCTATAAAATCGAAAGAGATCGTCAGAATCACCGTGATAAATGTTATAGTACTTCTCTGCTGGGACCTTGAAACACTTTCATTCTAGAAGGCAGCCCTGACAAAAGCCGAGATTTTTTCCCCCTTTTTCTTTTATTAAAGTAAAAACAATTTTAAAATCACTTGCCTGCCATTCAGAGGGAGCAGCTGAAGAAATCAGTTTTAACTAGCACATGGAAATGCTAGGCAAAGTAGCCTTGTCTTAGGCTCACGTAACTCGAGAGGCTATTTAAAATGTGAAACTGGATGTCTTCTCCCTAAATTCTCAATAATTTCTAAAAACTCAACATCCATGTGACCTTGGACTCTCTCATTTTCATCTGTCTCTTGCAGTGCACTCTCTTTGCTAACCATTCAGCACACTGCAAGCCCTGATAAAAGTAGTTAATGTTTACTGAAACCTGTGCATGAACTGTATTAAACCCGATAGGAGTGAAAAGGCAAAGTTCTGTTAACAGCATCCATGTACAATAAAACAAAAAGAGGGAGTGGGGGACCAAGAAGGGAGGAATAATTTTTTTTTTTCCTTCTGATTTGAACTTAAAATTTCTCACTGATGAATAAGTCAATTATATACCACCAAAGATGCTTTTAATCTGTTACCTTTTGGGAAAATCTTGGACACAAATAAACTTCAACTATTTAACCATTTTCTCAATGTTTCTTTCCAGAACTTAAAACTGAAACCAACCTTTTAGATCTCATATTCTCTTACTTGTTTTTGAAGGCCTAACTACCTACCTGATCCATAACCAGGTTTCCTTATACTCTTATTCATCTAAAGAGCTGTTTACAGATGGCAGCTGAAGAACTATTTCATGCAAACACAAATTTAACATCTCAATGGTTATCATCTAAAATATTTTTTCTTCCCTTGACTCTTTACTTTTTCAAATGTAAAAATAGTTCACTTCACTGTGGTCTAATCAGATCTTGAATTCTAACATTTCTTACCATTACATTCATTCTAAGTACAGAGTTAAATATCAGAACTTACTGATCTTTTTCACTTACTGATAATCTGTCTTTTTCTCACATTTCCACATGATCCCTTTTTCTCCCATTAACTCAGTTAAAAGAGTATTTCAACTTACACACATACACACACAGACCGTATCCAGAACAGGATGCTCTCAGGTGTTTAAAGCCAACTTTCTCTCTCCCCCCTCCCCCCGCCTCCCAGCTTAAAGGGCAGCAATAGAACCAGTCACCTTGGAAACAAACATCACCCAGTGTTTGCAGAACAAACAATGGTACCTTTTCAGCCAGTACCAGGCAGGCAGGCCAAGGGGCAGCCGAGCAATTCTGGGCCGGACAGGAGTGTTAACATATTGCATTCATTCAGTGCACGAAAAAGTAGTTCAGTACTGAAAATGAAGTGCTCTCAAACGTGTGAACATTTGGCTAGAAACCATAGACAAAGCAAGTAAGGTTTAAAGTCAAATAAGGCTACCCCTAGTTAGAAAAAAAAATCTTTTCATTATTTTTGGAATTGTTTTACATAGCTCATGAATAAGGTAAACTAAACTCCTGTCACTGAGAATTACCTTCTCCAGCAACCAGGAAGAAGCTGCTTAAAATCTTTTCAAAGAGCACGTTTCATCTAACCATTCCTACAAAAACCATCCTTTTCATATGCCACCATATATTGGTTTTCAAAACATCTATTACTTGGCACTTTAACCCACAAACTAATTTCTAGTACTGGCTCAGATCTGACTGTGCGCTAGAAAATTAAATGTCTTCTTAAATACAGTGCCAAACAGATAAATAAATCTGTAAGGGCCCCTGGATAACTTTTTGACCTTGGATAACAGCAATGACTAAACTTTCACTTACTGAAGACTTACAAAAGCTAATCATTTGGGTAGCTGAAGTCTGAGAGGGAGAGTCTGTTACAGTTTTTAAAAAGCTCCACAGCACAGTTAACATCCACAACAAAAAATACACAAGTGTTCCTCAGATCCTCCAGAATGAAAATTTTTAAGTGTTAAAGTAACAGTTTCCTCCTTATTCTGGGTGTGTGCCGGAGTTTTCCTTCCCACCAATTAAGAGAGGAGGCTGGGCCCAACTGAATTCTTTGGACGGGAGTTTGATGTCAGTTAAATACCGCAGTAACTGGCATTTTCTATCACCTCCAGATGAAGGGACAAATGCCTAATTAACATGGACCAACATGCAGCTTAAACTGGAAAAGTGCCTGTCCTTTTTCTTTCTTTTCTTTTTTCTCTGAGATTTAGGTCTTTAACATCCTTGAGTTAAAGCGCACAAAGGGTGTCTAATGCCATCTGACTGAGGTGTAAAAGTCTAATTAACTAATGCTTTTTTTGCGGCGACAGTAAATCAGCGAACATTATTAATCTTCCTGACTGGGCCTGAGTGTGTGAAGAGGGCTTTTGAAAGGGAACTAAACAGTGATACTGGGTGCCCTTGAAAATGAAAAGGAACCCTGCAAAGTGACGACTGATAATCCTAAAAACTACCGAGAAATACTTTAAAATACCACCGCTGGGCGCAGCACTAGGCCCTGTGCTCTCAAAACCATAAGGCTGTGGCTCCTGGGGCCGGAGAGGAAGAGGAGGAGCCAGGCCGGCAGCTGAGAGCGCTCTGCTCTCCCTTCCTCTCCTTCCAGTATCACGCAGGCGCCCTGGGAGGGCAGAACCCGAACCCTCCACTCCTGCATCTGATTCTGCACCTTTGCAAGTAATTTTTTTTTTTTTTTCTTTTAGTAGAACAAGCGAAAAGTATTACCCGGAATCGTCAGGGCAAGTGACTCCCACAGTTTGGCTAGTTTCAATCAATCCGTACAACAACAATCCAAGCATTTGGCTTCTTGGTTTTACTGCCTGTTCGACACCAAAAAAAAAAAAAAAAAAAAAAAAAAAAACAGAAAACACACATGCACATCATACTCCCATCAGAAAAGCATAGATTTATCAAATGCATTCACTGAATGCCAAAATGTGAAGAGAGAAAGCCAAGAGCCAGACAAGGAACTTCTGCACCATGGCCTGCTTGGCCCGGTCTGCAAGGATGGTAACTGCTGTCAGCCCCTCCACCCTCTGCTCTGGATTCCAACTCGTTGTCCCCCCAGCCACGCACCCCATTCCAGAAGGCAAGGCCCTGAGGAAGGTACTTTCTCAGTCCCACCCTGCCCCTGCCTCCTCCCGGGCCTTCCCAGAAAGCTGGCGCCCCAGGCTGAGCGTGGAGAGCCAGCACTAGGCTTTGGGGAAGGAACTCCCAGGGCTGTGCCACTCCCGTCCCCACATCCAGAGGAGTGGCAAGGTCCAGGGCAATGACCCCAGCTGCATGCAGCTTCCTCCATCTTCTCGAAGACATCTCGGAGGGGCAGAGTTGGGAAAGGAAGTGAAAGGAGGACCAGGTGCCACGGTGGCTTGATCTTTCCCCATCCTTGGTATTTCTATCAAGTTTCTGTTTCACTGCCCCTCATCTAAGGGGTATGGGAACCTTTTTAATGAAATTCTGCGGGAAACGCAACAGGTTTGATTAATGACGTGTTTCTGCAAGCCACCTGATAATAAAGCACCCTTGAAACATCAGGTTCAGAACTCAAAACATTTTGATTAAAGATATTTATGTTTTGTTTATAGATTTAAAGGTCTTTGAAGACTGCTCTTCATTACTTGGTACACTGTTACGCCCCCAAAATCATCTTTTCTCCTGTTCAAAAAGTAAGGTAGGTTCAGAGAAACCTTTACTTATGTATTCTAAACCAACAATGCATCTGTAACCCCTCCTCCAATAACATCTCTTACAAAAAACTTAGTGAGCTACTATGAATTATCTCCATATTGCCAAGTCACTGAAACCTGAAGCAAACTACAGATGGGGAGAAAAACCCCAGCTGACCGAACAGTTCTTCAAAATAAACTCAGCTGAAATCTTAAGATAGAACTCATTTCTATTTTTTTTTTTTTTTAAGATAATTACTAACATCTATAAAACAAAGATGAAAGAAGGTGCAGATGGAGTCCCCTTTCCAATCAAACCTCTCTTAGAATCAGAACTGCAAAATTGTCTTGGAATTCTTGAAATTGTGTTTGGAGGGTTTCTTGCCTGGAAACCTTTGTGAGGTCAGTGTTCATCAGAAGTAAGCACCGCCTGTGATGTGCACTGGGAAAGTCTCACCGCAGCTGCGGGCATCAGGCAGGGGAGGCACTGGTCCCACTGTGCAGACAGCAGTGGCCCTGTAACTCACAGTTCAGGTGACTGTAGTCACAGGCCACCTCTTTTACCAAGTCCACTTAGTGAAAATAATTCTTCCTGTCTCCTTTAGGAAGAATCCAGTTTTATTTTTTTTGCAGAAAATCCAAACAACACGGTCTTTTCTGGGTAGTAGCTTCCCCAACCCTGCTCTTTCCCAGGCTCAACTGATACATGCTTACTGTGTGCCCTCTTTTGCTTGCTAAGACACTCCTGAAGGTTCACTGGAGCAAGCAACTTGAAAAGGCTATGTAAGTTTGAAATAAAGATTACATGCAACATTTTTTTGAATTTGCACAGATACCACATACAATGTAAACAGAATACCTGCTCCCAGCCTTAACTAATCAGAAAACCAGAGGGATGCTTTTCCTTCATATTATACAGCTGACATCAGAAATGAGGTGGCTAAGTCTCCTACCCGCATCTGGGTGGTTAAGCAGTGTAAGGATTTTGTTGTCAGAGCCCAAGAGTAGTGTTGTGTTGTTTGTTTGTTTATTTACTGAGAGAGGGGGGAGGGGCAGAGGCAGAGAGAGAATCCCAAGCAGGCTCCACACTATCAGCACAGAACTTGATATGGGGCTCAATCTCACAAACTGACATCATGACCTGAGCCAAAGTCAAGAGTTGGATGCTTAGCTGACTGAGCCACTCAGGCATCCCTAAGAATAGTGTTTTAAGAGGTATCACTACTGAACAATTATTAAGTCACTAACACCCTCATTTTAAAGAAAAGAAAACAGAACCTCAGGTGCATGGTTTTTGAGGAAGGTCTCACTTCACTGGCAGGTCCTCTGGCTGCTGCTCTGCCTTAAAGAATACTTAGAAATAAAGGATAAATAGATAAAT
This sequence comes from Neofelis nebulosa, assembly GCF_028018385.1. Lineage (NCBI taxonomy): Eukaryota > Metazoa > Chordata > Mammalia > Carnivora > Felidae > Neofelis > Neofelis nebulosa. The sequence goes on from NC_080787.1 coordinate 25,005,103, forward strand.
AAAGGATACTTAGAAATTCCCTACTTTTATGGTATTTATCCATAATTCCATAATTGATATGGAAGGACAATAGTGTCTAGCCTCACAAAAGCTTTTCTGTTTACTTCTACTGATTAAAAAGAGAAAACACTGCCTGGGAGCATCCTTAAGTCACCTCCTAAGAATATGATAATGGAAAGAGATTCTGCCCATTTTACAGATGGAAAAACCAAGGTGCAAGGTGCAGTATCTTTCCATTAACCATAATCAAGGCTGGGCTGGGTTTAGAACCTGACTAGTCACCCAGCCTGCAAATCTAGCCCTCTCTCTAACAGATCATATGAAATTAATCAGAAGGGCCAAGGGAGATATGCCATTAAGGTCTGTTGAAGTGTTTCTGATTCAGTTTACTTCTCCAACATTTCTTCCTTTGAAATAATGAGGAGCAGGTTGGGTGGGCACCTCTGGAAGCTTCAGTAGTGAGCAGATGGAACGGAATGCATCCTAACCTGTCACATAAAGGCCTTCAGATCTTGCACCTGCACAGCTGTTCCTGGAGTTCGAGCATCTCATTTGCCCTCTAGAACTGATCTAATCGTTATTTTCCTAACATTCGACCTCAGAATTCTTCATATGTAGGATCCATTTTCCTCTAGGGCAGATGCCCCAGGGAGCTAGTTCAGGGGGTCCACTCATTCATACGCTCATCAAGCATCTGCAAACCAAGTAAACCATACACATACACATATATGTACTGTTACTTGGCAAGAGTGTGAAGATGCTCTTGTAATAAACTAATTCCATGAAATGTGTTATTTTAAAGAATTTTTTGTCAGAGACTGCCAATAGAATCTATAATTGAAATTGTGCTTGCTCTGGAAAAAGTTTTTCCATTACAATAGGTCCTTATATTGGGAAAAATTGGGAGTAACTGCTCTAAAATGTCCAAATAACATGACATTAATTGAAGCAAAATACCCAATTAAAAACACAACCACAGGTAAACTACATATCACATTGTATGTAACATTCACAACACCGTGTCATACATAGGATGGGAACCTTCTTCTCAAGACAGTCTGGCCGTCTGGAAGGACTTTTTGAACTGCTCAATTTGCTTTTCATCAGTGACTGATTGGTTTAGAGTAATAAGAGGACAGATCATATGCTAATCAAAAAATAAATATATTGTTTCAGTGTTTTCCTCTTTAGAATAATCAATCTCTGATTAACTTTAATAATTCACAGTAAAAATTTTAATCCTCGATTGGCTTCATTTAACCTAGGAAAATACCCCTCCTCCCTTCACATGATGAATGCCCAGGGAATGCAAAATAATGAAAGCATTACCCTATGGCCCTCTCCCCTAAATTATGCACATCCAAGTAATGTGATTTTCATGTTAAAGAACATTTAAATACATCAGCAGATACTTATCATATCACATTAAATTTTTAACAGATTTGGTATAAAGGTGTGTACAAAAATGGGCTTTTTAATTGTCTACAAATGTAATGAATCCCATTTTAGTAGTAGGTTATGTTTTCACATAAGACCATCTAGAAGGACATACACTAAAAGTTACTTCAGACTCATGAAAGGAAATTTTACTTTGTGCTTTATTAGCTTTTTTTCCCTTTTTGTTCATTTAGAATTTCCTATGGTGAGAATGAGTTAAAAATGCAACGAAATAACAAAATCCTAATGGGGGAAAAAACAAGTTTGTAGACTTAGGAATATTTCCTTTGCAATCCAAGGGACAGGATGACAGGGGGTTTGATGTCTCTCACACTCCCTCGTATTATTTCCAGTAAATATGAACATTTTATAATGAGAAATGTTCACATAGTACTGCGATTCTGATTTACTGGCTCTTGATAGGATCTACTCACTAACATCCTCAGCAGGAATGCGGGGGCTCCTGCAGAGGGTTCGGACAAGCCCACGGAGGACAAATCTCTGGCAGTCTGGACTTGACAGGGTGGCTGACGCTGAAGAGAGTTTAACCTGCAAGACCAAGTCCTACCCCACCCTCCCCGACAGCCTGTATCTCTCTAGGCCTCAGGTTCCTCACCTGTAAATTAAGGGGTTCTAAGGAACAACCGGACGGTGATCCCTCAGGCCCTTCTGGGAGAATATTCTGACTAGAAACAAAGCAGACGCAAAATATAATTTAATCAAATCTTGCTCATTGCAGCCATTTGCCTGGGGTAGATTTAAACTGATTTCACCAATGTTATTACTTGTTATGGCTTGACGGAGAGTACAGCACAAATAGGGACATTCGATTAATAAAATTAAAAGTTTTCAGTGGCTAGCAAATTTTCAGCTTTGCTGATTTGTAGGTCAACCCTGCCCCAAATGAAGCCACCTGCAGACGAGAGATTTGAAACACAGCAAAAGCAATGCCACTCATCCAAGCTTTATGCTGTGCCAGACACTGGGTAAGTATTTATAGTGTTTTATATCATGCCCTACAATCCCATGACATAGATCTGATTACTCCCTACATTTTACATGTGTAAAAAAGATCTGTTAAAAAAAAAAGCAACAGAAGATCTGTGGTGTAAAGAGCAAAAGCAGCTCGTAACTGTGGCGTGTGCCGAAGGGCAAGTCACATACCTCTCCGCCTCACTGCCTCCACCTATAAAGTGGGTTAACAGAACCCCTGCCTCATTCCTGCATTCATTTGATGAGTACTGACCGAGCACCAGATGTGCCAGGCACTGTGGTAACATGCTTGGAGTCATGGAGGAACAAACCAAAAAAAAGGAACAAAAAGCCCTCCTGGAGCATATACTCCAGCATAAGGAAAACATAACACGTGCCTAAAAATCTAGTGGGTACTTGATTAACATTAGCTTCCTCACTTCCCCCTTTAGGCACGGAAAAAGCATTAGAAAACAAATCCAACAGAAGCCATGGGCTCCGAGTCAGCCGCAAGGGAGAAATTTCTACCCAAAGAAATACAGAAGAGCAAAGATTAATTAAGAGCACCTGTAGTGAAGGACACTGGCTGGGGCTCAAATTTGGACTCTGTCACTTAGGCTGGAGTGACTCCAGGCAAATTATTTAAAGGCTCTAAGCCTCAGCTTCCCCATCTGTAGAATGGAGAGAACAATGACCTCACAAGGTCAATGCAAAGACTAAAGGAGACAAGGCACAAAAAGCTGGGGTGCACAGAGTCTCCTGCATATTAAGGGTAGCTGGTTTGATTAGGACCATCTCCTCAGACCCCACCTTCTGTATCTGCAAGATGTGAATACACTGGCTTGGTAGGGTTCTTGTAAGGACTATGGAGATCATGCATGAAAAGCATTTACCCTGACTGGCACATGATGGGTGCACAGCTGCTTCTCAGAAATGACTGCACACAAATGAATGGGAAGGGGGCAAGGAGGGCATCCTCACAGACAGAGCTCAAAGGGAAAGAGCTGGGGAGGCCACACGTGGGGCAGGAGCCGCAAGGAGCAATTTGCTCCTAACAGAGGTGCTGAGTGTGTGTCCATGGAGCAGGATCAGATGCAGATAGTTGTGAAATGACAGACCCCCTGAGTCTGGGTCACCTGGGGTGGCAGCTGGCGTGTGTGGATTATGCATCCAGCTGCGTCTCTTTTGGGCACTTTCCAGCTTCCCCAGAGGGTTGAAGAGCAAAGGAAAGGTGGGAAAGGGCTTTGGACTTTGCAGGGTTCTACAGGAAGGCTACAGAGGGTAAAAATGATATACGGGCGAGTTATCAGTAAAACTCCTACATCCAGGCTCCCTTTCTCCCCAAGCAGGCAGTGAGCGTGTCCCTGCTGTCCTTTTGGGCTGTGGTAGACACCACAGTTTCTCTCACCAGGAACCACCAAAGACAGCCACAGACTTAAAAAACGGCTGGTGGGAGTGGCTGGTAGACTGGCCCCAGCCTCTGGGGCCACAGTGCTCCAGGTCGTGTGTCCACACAGCACATCTCAGGACACACACGTGCCAAGAAAGCCTTCCGGCCCCACCTTCAGTAAACCAGTGCTATTAAGGGACAAACCAATATGCCAACATTATAAACATGATATGGTGTTTCAGCGAACAAGCCCCCCAAAGGGATACACTAGACCATAAGAACCTGAACCTTCTACCAAGCAGGTCTCCACTGCCCTGGGCACCCTCCCTACCACACATCATGCTCTTGAGGGTAGCTCACCTGGAGTTGGTAACTTAGAAGTCAAATATTAAGCCCAACATATGTGATTCAGCTTTTAAATGAGTCTGTCTATGGCTGTACAGAAATCAAGCCTCCCTGCGGGTCCACATCACTCCGGTGGCGTTAGGCACTTCAGAGATCCCGAGCACTGCTTGGTTCATCCTGTATCAGCCGACGTGGGAGGCACTCTCTGCCTCGGGCCAGAAACGAACAGGGAAGTGAGCCACGGCAGCCACCCGGAGCACAGACATGCCACACTCCCCATTCTGAGGATGCCTCTAAAGCATGCTCAGGCCAACCTGTCACTTCTCCGCTCAAAACCTTAAGGCTCCCTCCCACTTACAGAAGCTCCAGGTCTCTACCTCACCCTGCCCCAGGTAGCCCTCCAACCCTATCATCTTCCAGTACACGATCCTAGATCCCAAATGACACCCGAAACGCCACACCCCACCTGCCCCTCTATGCCCACACTTCGGTTTCTTCTGTTAGCCTCAGCCTTCCCACGGGTGCTAGGCCTGGGGTCCACACTGCAGTGCGAATTCCTTTCCCATCGTAAACTCCCAAAGGCAAGAACCACCACACTCCACCATGCCTCAACCTAGTGTCCTAAATGCAGGAGCTGGCTTGTTTAGGGATATTTGTGAGGCCTTCAAATACTATGTTATGCTCAAATCTAAGCAAACTGTTAAAGAATCAAGGTTCCAAAATGCTAGCTACAAGCTCTCCAGGTACAAAGGCGTAATGAGATTTTGTGTAACAAAAGAACATCCCTTAAAACAGCGGAGATAGGCCAGAACAGGAAGCTTCCCGGCAGTCTGACACTAGCCGTGTGACCTCACAAACACGAGCACCACTAACCCTCAGCTTCCGGTCTCCGAAAAGAGGGGAATGATACCCACGCCCCATCCATGGAGTAACACACACAACCAGCCAGCACAAGGCCCTGGGCACACCCAGCGCTTTCCTTCCCTAACCTGTGTGCCTGGCTGTCACACAAACAAAAGGAAGATGCCTCCCGCACCATTCCCCTCCTGGTCCCCCAAAGCCCCGCTGTAGCCAGCACCCCACTTCCTCCAGCTCATGTCTAGCACAAATGAGAGACCATGTTCAGAAATAACACTGAACAAAGGAGGCTGCCAACAGCTCACAGACTTGTAACATAGAAAATCAGTTTTTGGGGATAGAGATCATTAACTTTAAGGTCTATGTTGTGTCCTACCTCCTGAATCGAGGGGACCCGCCTACATTTTTCACAGCCCTCTCAGCCAGGTCCCTCAGTCCATGAGTACCGGCTTTGAAATGTATCCAGCCACACATATAAAATTGAACACGTCTTCCCCAGAGGGCAGAGGACTCTGAAAACCTAAAAGAAAAGGCAATATCGTGTCCCTACTGTAGTTAATAAACCACTGATTGTCTTTGGGGCCTGCTATGTGACTTCCTACACACACACACACACACACCCAGGCAGGGGGGTTAAGCCCTGGGCACCAGAGCTCCCCTTCCAGAGTGACTTCATCTACAGAGAGGCAGGTGGAATCTGAGCAGAGGGCTGGGGCATGAGAGGCACAGCCACTACCTGGGTGAGTTCAAAGGCACAGGTGAGCAGGCAGGCCCTGCTCAGGGCGCTTCCTCTTTAGGAACAATTTCCACCAGGGGCTCTCAGCCCCCAAAACCTTCAGCCCCAGAGTCATCCAGACTGCAAAGGAGCTAGCCCTCTGCCTGCTCCCTCTGCAAGCCCATTCACTCCCAGCTGACAAACTGGTGATTACAATTACAACATAAATAATTCCCTCTGACTCCCAGTGTCCACTCCCAGAGGGAAAAGAGAGGAGTCTCTCTCCTCCAACTAATTCCGCTACCTGATAAGCCTAAATAAGTACCAATGAGTAAAACACAACTAAGGAAGTTTAAATATAGCTGGACTGAGTTCTATTTGCTGAAATAAAGCTCCCACCTCTCAACCAGATCATGTCACATTTCAGAGGGCAGCCCACACATCCTAGGCTGAAAAACCTCTGGTGGGGGGGAGGCGCAAGGGAAGGTAAATTATCCTGTTAAACGCAGCACCAAATTCTAAGTTCCTGCTACACTTTGCTGGACATGTTGTCTCCTCCACTGCCTTCTTTTTCTAAAGGGTTAGTTAGCAGTGTTCTTTCTCTGAGACAAGCCGCTCACATCATGGCCCCACTTCAAAGCATGCGATGGCTCATCACTGTCTACACAAGCCAGCCTGTCTCTTTTTACAGAATCCCATCTCAACATCCCTCCATCCCTAACTCAGCTCAACACCCCTGGCCCTACCCCTCCAGCCAGACCCTACTTCCTACCCTACCCTGGCCCCAAAGAAGCCTCATATTTCTGCACTCCAGGGCCAGTACAAACACTGCTCTTCTGCCTAGAAGTCCGTTTTCCCTTCCCCACTTGTTTCTCCACATGGCCAGCCCTTCCCATGTGAAGACATCACTTCCTCTTTCCTCCCACTACTTCCCACTCCCGGGTCCTCTGCCTGCCCCCATGTCCCTGCTGGCTGTGATGCACTGGGGAGTTTTAGGGCACGCTTTGCTCATCCTTTCATCCCTGGAGCTTAGTACCTGGGGAAAGTGTCGAGAAGTGACACTTCCCGATGCAGGGAAGCTGATGGTGGTATTCCACGGAGGGTTGGAAAGGGGCACAGAACGCTGGCCTCCCAACCCACACATCTTGTCCCTACACTCTGCTGAAGCTATCAAATTGCCACAAGCAAAATGACCACGACCATAATAGTAGCAGTAAGCAGAAGATAGCCCATTTACAATTGAGCTGGCAGCACATAAGGCTGAAATTTTCTATTGGTTACCAATTTCAAAACAATCCTTCTCCACAGACCCACCGGAAACAGGAAACAGACCATCAAGCACTCATTGCAATTTGAGATCTGCCAGTTCCCATAACTTGCTCAGGCACCCCCAAAAAGGGGAGGAACGATGCACACTGGTGACCTCCATCTCCAAACATCCTAAGGGAGAAAGGACGGCTTTCTATCACTGCCCTCCAGTCTACAGTGCTCCTATTGCTTAAAAAGCAAAGCAACCAAAGAACATTACCTTCCAAAGGCTATCTCCCTTGCATATGGACAAAGTTTAAGATCAGGTTAGTTATTAGATCAATTGCTGCACCCCCTTCACTAGTTAGCACAGATGACTGAGCCGCTTATGTCATTGATCCTGAACCCTAGCATCTTGAGGCAAAAATCTTGAATTAATTTTTTTTTTTTAAGTTTTTTAGTTATTTGAGAGAGACAGAGAGAGACAGCATGAACAGGGCAGGGGCAGAGAGAGAGGGAGAAAGAATCCCAAGCAGGCTCCACACTGTCAGTGCAGAGCCTGATGTGGGGCTCAAACTCACGAATCATGAGCTCAAGACCTGAGCCGAAATCAGGAGTCAGACACTTAACCAACTGAGCCCCCCAGGTGACCCCAAATCTTGAATTTATATATTACGTGACAGCCTATTACAACATAAAACAGCAAGGGGCCTGTTTTCAAGGCACCGGCCCTACTGAAACCCAAACCAACACTCAATTTCCCCAAATGATTATAGAGCTGACAGGTCTCAGGCTTTTCCAAAATGGCCCACATACCGTTCTTACTTTGAAACAGAGCTCGAGCACTTTCAGTGACGTTGAAAGCGGGCCTGAGAGCCAGGCACGCACCCCACTACCCATCACACGGAGGGCCAGCAGAAGCCCCAACTCCAAGCCCTCACTCTTTCACTTTGGGGGCATCTCTCACCACATGAGAAAGACAACCTCCGATCCACTGGAACCTCTCTAATGGGGTCACGGGGGAAGTTTAGCTTCCAGAAAGATCTGTGCAGGGCTTCATCACTGGGTCTCTCCTATAGTGCCAGCGGGAGGCTCCAGGGACAGACACTTCCCTCCAGCTGATCTGTGAGCCAACACCACACCACCTGTGCAAGCCTCTCACTCCAGCAAACACACACCTCCCCTCCTGATCTTCCACTGAACGCATAGTCTGTCTAACTCCTCTTATCAAATGCCAGATAACCTGCCATTTCCAGAAGCCAGCAACCCTGTCACACGCTTGTTCCTGCACACCTTTCCCCTTGATGGTACATACCAATGGGCTCTACACATGGCAGGTGTCAGAGAATATTTATTTGGTGACTGGATCATGGCGTGAGCAGTGGCCACAAGCACAGGGTCTCGACTCGGGCTACACAGCACCGGTTGCCACTCTGGGTCCCCATCTCATCTGAATAATGAGCATAATAACTGACCTACATCATAGGGTCAAAGAGTCGTTGTGAGGAAATGAATGAGACCATCCATGTCAAGAATTTAGGACAACGGTGACTAGTACATGCTCCATAAATGTTAGATGTCATTACTGCTGCTCCCGGTACCCACGTGGAGTGTGTGTCCACCTGAAAAGCCTAACCACCAAAAAAGGGTGAAAATTAAAGCAGAATAACTTGAGATTTTTGTCATCAGATTGGAGTCATCGATTAAGTCCAGCAAGGGCAGAAAAGAAACTGAAAGACTTAACTTCTAACTTCTGGTTTATCTGATTTAAAACAAACACAAGCAGGCCTTGTCCGGTGATGTTTTTCACCAAAGGTGGTCTCTAACCCAAATGCGGTCTATAGAACGTATTTAAAGGCAGACTTCCCTGTACTATAAATGACCACATCACAGTTTCTGCTGTTTAAGGGTGGTGTCTATGTATTCAGCTTTCTGTAGAGACACAGGCGGCAGCACTCACTATGATGAGACCTCCAAGGGCTGGCCAACCACAGGAGCCTTTCCAAAATTTCATGGGCTATATAAAGGTAACGATGAAATAAAGCTGCCGAGCCATTTTGATCACATTCTCCAAGTACAGTAATTTGACCACACTACCTCCCCAAGACAATTACGCTCCCCCCTTTTTCTAGAGTATTCCACAACACGGATGCATGACTGCACACCATCTACTCTCCAATGGACAGATAAAGAGCAAGTGTCTACCCACATGCCATGATTATCACCCACATCAACATCAAGCGCTGCTCAAAAAAAGAAAACAACAATGAAAATGACAGGAGGTGTAACTACCCAGGGTTCTCAGCACTTACTGCCATGACATAACCAAATGCACATGGAACTGACTCATTCTAAGGCAGCACAGGCACTTTCCTAAGGAAAAAGTAATCTGTGCAGCACCTATCCCAATGCCACATTCTTTTTTTTTTTTTTTTTTTTTTTTAGAGTTTATTTTGAGAGAGAACATGCCCTCATGAGCACAGAAGAGGGGGGAGAGCAGAGAGAGAGAGAGGGAGAGAGAATTCCAAGCAGGCTCTGCGCTGTTCGCATAGAGCCTGACATGGGGGCTGATCCCACAAACTGAGATCATGACCTGATTCGAAATCAAGACTTGGACACTTAACCAACTAAGCCACCTAGGTGCCCCCAATGCTATGTTCTTAGCAAGACAACAATGGCTATGGTTTTACAATGAAGGGACATATCATGGACAGATGGAAGATCATGGAAGATCATGGAAGATCACACAGCCTGTCCTTACTGATACCCCCTTGAAATTCTCTGGAGAAAGCTCATTAAAATTCCAAAGCATGTATCTTTTTATTAATTTGTTTCATGAACCTCTTCAGGAGCTTTACATGAAATATATTAAACTTTCATTCACTTAATCTTAACACAGCAGATGGTCTAATATATCCAGAAGGTAGCCACACAGAAGACATTCCAACATCCCAATGTCTAGGGAACCTAGCACCATCGAGCCCTTCAACAAGGGGTATCAGGATGCAAATACACAACTGTTTAGAGAAAAATAAATTACCCAACAGACAGTGTGTGTTCTCATCACTGTCTAGGGTTATGGATGAGTTATCCAACAGGGAACTTATAGGTTTGTCACAGATACTGGCTACTGAATATACTACTGACAGCAATTCTGGATATTCATCACAAGGCCATTACCTAGTAAGTTTTATTGGCAACATACTTCTTGTTAGACCTCCAAATCCACAGCTCACGGTCAGGTTGAAAGACGTGAGTTGTTTGCATAGTACCTTAAGATTTAAATTTTCAAAAAATATGCTTACACCCAGTTTTTAAAGCTTTCTTCTCAGCATCTCCTTACCAGGCTATTTAAATTAGAAAGAAATTGGGGCGCCTGGGTGGCGCAGTCGGTTAAGCGTCCGACTTCAGCCAGGTCACGATCTCGCGGTCCGTGAGTTCGAGCCCCGCGTCAGGCTCTGGGCTGATGGCTCGGAGCCTGGAGCCTGTTTCCGATTCTGTGTCTCCCTCTCTCTCTGCCCCTCCCCCGTTCATGCTCTGTCTCTCTCTGTCCCAAAAAAAATAAATAAAAAATGTTGAAAAAAAAAATTTAAAAAAAAAAAAAATAAATAAAATAAATAAATTAGAAAGAAATAGGATGGGGCAAGGACTTTGTTGATTTTTTTTTTTTACCCTAACTGGTTCATCTTATCAAATATAGGCCTGGAATAAAGTGTGGTGTCTGTTCTAACAGGATTTATGGTTGCAGTGATGCAGAAACACCCACGCTCCTGAGCAAGAAATGGAAAATCATGTTTTCCCCAGTGTGGACAGACAACAGCACTATTTGGAGCCCCCTGGGATGTTCGGGTTACACTGGTCGGGATTGATACCATAAAAAAGAAGCATCTTTGGGACATGCTGGGACTCACCTGAGGCTTTTTGATGAGTCATTTGTATAACGTCAGAGACAAGCATTACCAAATTCAGGAGCACTGCTGATACTTTCTTGTGAGATCACCTGAAGGGGTGGTGTCCTGGCTCACACACAGGGGTACGGCTGTGCAGGCAAGCGAGGCAGACACCGCCCCCATCAGGAAGCAGGAGTTTCCAGTGCAGGAGAAAGTAACTGAGGGGGGCCCTCGCCTATGGACCTGAGGGTCACACTACAAGAGGCAGCATGCCTCAGCTGCAGCTTCTAGTTTTCACCAGCTCAGTGGAAAACACGTCACTTTCTATCTCGTTCCACAAAGATCTGTCTGCCTTGAAAAGAAAAAAAAAAAAAAAAGTTAATTAACGTAGTAAAAACCCCAGGTCTGCCTGGGAGGGGCAAGTGGGCCATGGCCAGAAGCGTTCAAATACAGGCGAGACAATCGCTCAGTGGGGACAAGCTATGTTCCTTGTGGCAGGGATTAAAATCTTTTCCTTTGACACCCACAGATCTAGTGGAAAGCCCAGCACACAGTAGATACACAGCAAGTTTTGTTTACTGAATGAACTCTGTTTTCATGCAGATTACCGAGCAAGCAAAATACTGATGCGGTTCTGAGACACTCAGAGCGTCAGGTGACCACTGAGAAACTATGAAATATGCTGGAAAATCAGGTCAGGAGGGAGTTCTGACACTCCTAAGTCAAAGGCTCGTGCAGTTTTGAGAGTCCTACCTTGGTTCATACCCAAAGCCTCTTCCCGAGCCCTGTGCTCACAAGCCAAACAGATCAAGCATCACTAAAACAAACAGAAACTTCAACGCTCCGAAGACAGTTGCAGATCTCATCCGAAAATCATTCAGAAGCTCGGGCCCTCTATAAGAAAACTTTCCATTTCCTTTAGACATCAGAAAAAATTAAAAGGACAGAAGGAAAGGGAGAGAATGAGGAGGGAAGGAGGAAGCTATTCACTTGTTTCCGTTTCTCCCTTTTTAAATATAGGGCTACTCTTCAGGCTTTTATCCATGCCAGGGGTGTAAGTCTGAACTGATGAAAACAATACAAGCAGAGAAGATGCTGAAAGTATTAAAGAACATAAAAATCATTCTTTAAAGAACAGGGAACATACCTTGTTTATGAACCTTGCTTTATCTAGCACTCTAGTTTCAGAGAAAGGCACCCCCACTCATCTACCACAAAAGCCAGACGTGGAAGCCATCTCTCCCCTTCCCCCTCCAGGAGTCCTTCCCACTGCTGAGATCTCTATCAAAGCCATCCAGGCTCCCCACCTTTATGGCCGCCATACTCCAAGCCACCACCGGTTTTCAAATAAAATTTTTTTTTTTATTTTGAGAAAGGGAAAGAGAGAGTGCATGCATGGATGCATGCACAAGCAGGCCTGAATGGGGAAGGGGCAGAGAGAGAGAGAGAGAGAGAGAGAGAGAGAGAGAGAGAGATGCGGCGGGATGGCAGGGGTGGGAGGTGGGGTAAGAATCCCGAGCAGGCTCTGCATTGTCAGTGCAGAGCCTGACCTGGGGCTCAATCCCATGAACTGTGAGATCATGACCTGAGCCAAAATCAAGAGTCAGATGTTCAACTGACTGAGCCACCCAGGCACCCCTGGTTTTCAAAATTTTGAAAAACTGGCCTTATGCATCTTGCAAACAGAAGGCAAAATAGCTTCCTTGCAGTCTAGTCTATCCTCCACTCTGGGCAGGAATAATCTTTAAAAATGCAAATCTCATCATGCCATTCTTTGGCCTAACACCGTTTAAGTTCTTAAGAAAAATTCCAAATAACTGTGGGTTACAGTGTGAAGCCCCTACCTACCTCACCGTGCTGTCATTCATTGGTTCTGTGTCTTTTCTTCCTACACACACACACACACACACACACACACACACACACACACACAGTGCTTTTCTCACTTCAGTGGGCAGCCCCCTCCCCAACCTCAGGACTTGAGTAAGCTGTTGTCCAACACACTCCTTCCTTCCCTCCACCATCTTTCAGACATTATTAGCTCCATGGGATGCCTTCCTTGACCTGCCTCCCAGTATCTTGCCCACACCCAGAGGTCAAACTTCATATGTCCTTGTCCTACTTCATTCAGTTTGCACCTAGCACAGAAGTACGTGACTTGGTGGACGAATGGGTATTTTCCAACCTCTGTAAAGCCAGCAATGGTCTCTTTCTCATACTACACTCTTGGTGTTTATTACAGCCTTCACATGGTATATATTCAAATACTAAATAAATAAAAAATAAATAAAGATCTGTTAATGTTAAAAAAAATTTAACACTCTGAGGTTGGCAAATCTGGGGGTAGAAAACTGTTTTCTAAAAGGAGCTTAGGGGTGCCTGGCTGGCTCAATCCACTGAGCATCCGGCTCTTGATTTCAGCCCAGGTCATGATCTCACAGTTTATGAGTTCGAGCCCAGCATCGGGGATCTGCACTGACAGTGTGGAGCCTGCTTGAGATATTCATTCTCTCTCCCTTTCTCTCTCTCTCTGCCCTTCCCCCGCTCATGCTCTCTCTCAAAATAAATAAATAAACTTAAAAAAAACATTTTAAAGGAGATCAGGTCTGATACTGACTCCCAACTTGATAGAATTTTAGGAAAAAGGGCTTGTCCTGAACAACAAATAGTTCTCAGAAACCTTATTTTCATGATTTAAATACAAATTAAGTTTAGAGATGTACAAGTGAAGTCTCTTTTAAATTATACTTAGTTTAAAATTTTAACTAACAGTTTGATCCAATATAGGATTAACTAACCAAGTCATGAGAAATCTGTTTGAGATGTTCACTAGTTTTATGTAATTATCCCTCAAAACAGCAATTAAAAGCCCTATGATGGCAGAGAAATGACTTTTAAAAAATCTGTTTTCCATAGCAGAGAAGAAAATACATAAGCCTCCTCAGAAATAAGAGTTAGAATATTATATCTGAGTGTACCTGCCAGATCTGAGCCTAAAATGACTTTTAAAAAATCTGTTTTCCACAGCAGAGAAGAAAATACATAAGCCTCCTCAGAAATAAAAGAGTTAGAATATTATATCTGAGTGTACCTGCCAGATCTGAGCCTAAACTCTAGTTATCAGGTAAGCACAATAGGAATACTTAAAGGTAAGGAATATAATTTTAATCAGCTAGGGTTTCATCTTATATGAAGGATACCAAGCCCCTCCACTATGCAGTTTAAAAAAATTATTTTAGGTACAAAAGGCTCCATCAGTAAAACACCTGTCTCTCACCCAATCTATCTGGTATCTCCCCTATCTTTGAAGCTATAATGCACCTCTTTTAAAAGAAACTTAAACACTTTTGAGATGATTTTGTCTATTCAGAAGTGGGTTTTTTAAAATAATAAAGTCTCAGCATAAAGGAAACTCCCCTAAAACAGTGAAATGATTCTTTCCATCAATATGATCTATACTCAACTTCCATCAAGTATATTCCACACATACGCACCCACAAATAAAGTGCAGGTTTCTGATCTGGTGTTTTGTTTTCAATCCAAGGAGTAGCGGAAAAAAGAAAAGTTAAATTATACACAGACCAACACTCCTATTAACTCATCCACTAATGAAACAAAAATCTAACTAAGCAGAGAAAATGGGCCTACACGTTGGAGCTCTGAAATGATTTTGGTCTTTGATCTGTGTGCCCATCTCTCCTATTTAATATAAACTTCAAACTAAGAGCCATGAAAAGTGGTTATAATTAGTAAGGGCCCTAGTGAGACAGCTTTTAGTGCAATCAGGCATCAACAAAGATTTTTTTTCTCTTTAATTTCCAGCAAATTAAGCTCAGCAAAGTTTTATTTTAAAATTTCCGTAATTCAAAATTCTTCTGCACCACTGTTCCCTTAACACCAAATCTCTGCATGATGGGTGTGCTAAAGACTCGTTTACTTCTGTTTCCTACTCACAGTCTGTACTGATATTTAGGACTTAGCTTCCAAATTTTATGTGCTCTTCTCCAACAATACCCTGCACTTCTACAAAAACTCTTGCTTTTGGTATGAGAAAATGGATCCAATCAACATACCTTATCAACTAAGCACCACTATGCAATCCTTGAGCTAGGTACAGAAGGTGGAAAAAAGAAGAGTTAAGTACCCCCCTATTCTGGAGGTGGGGAAATACAGGTCAACAGGTACTTTATGACGGCCTGGACATCCTCTGGATGGAGGACCTGATTCTCCCTGCAAGAAGTGGTCTGAAAGAAAGAAGAAGAAAGAAAGAAAGAAGATCTAAGAAACGCTGTTTGCTAGAAGTGGATGGGGATGAGCCCGAATGAACAACCCATGCACACGCAGAAACAGTCGTGGTGCAGAAAAGTGGCAGGAGCCGAAACTAGAAAGAGAGTCTGGAAGCTGATGATGAAGGTCCTCGGGTGCCAAGCTGAGGAGTTTGGATTTCTTCCTGTAGACAACAGGGAGCCAAGAGATGTTTTTCAGCAGGCAAACACCATGTGCAGCTTGAGTTTCTGAGCAGAGTGAGGAGGATGAGCTGGAGCAGGGAATACAGGCAGCAGGAAGCTAATTGAGGAGGTGTTTGCGACATGATGAGGATCTGAGGTCAGAGTCCCAGGACAGAAGTTTTGGGGAGGGTCTGGTCACTGAATTTAGGGGTCAAGACAGACACAAGGTGGGCAAAGCACTTCCTGGCCAGAAGACTGGGTGGATGATGCACCTCAGACCACCTTCTAGAAGTATGGGAGAGGACTTTTACTTTTACAAGTCACCTCTGGGGCACCTGCAGGTAAGCCAGGTGACAAAAGGTCCTGGCTGGGGAAAAGCTGTAAATGGAGACTGAGGGAGTTGCCGCTTTATAGGTTAGAGAGGGCAGAAAAGCACCAGAATCCACGGTTCCTATTACCCAGGAACAGGACAGCCACGGGGGTTTCAGAGCAGGTCACAGAGCAAGAGCAGCACAAACAGATGTGAACAGATGCTTACTGTCTACCCACAGGTTTAGGATGTAAAAAAAAAAAAAAAAAAAAAAGCTACCTTTCAGAGTCCTACATTTCTCTAAGGTCAATGGGAGCCCAGGCAATCTTAGGGGCAACTGGTACTTCCAGCAGACAGTCCTTCCCTTTCTAGAATTCAGTCTCCCTGTCTTCCTGCCTTTTTCTCAGCTCCTCACCTCCTGCCTGTGTGACAAAGCCCTGGGGAGGGGGGGGGGGGTGGGAGTGGAACAGGACAAGGGTCAGGCAAGTGGCACCCGTGGCCACAAGCTCACTTGACCTTTCTGGTCTGAGGAAATCCGGTTTAAAGTTCGTATACCACATTTTGGTTCTTGAGATCAACCACCTTTTCATGTGTGAGATCCAGGAGTCCCAAGAACATGAAAAGAACCCCCGTGCCTTCCCCCTCACTCCCTCCTGGTCTCTTTCAGCTATGGGAGCAGCCTGCCATCCATGCCCCTCGAGGGGAAACGTATGGACAGAAGGCCAGGTTCCAAAACACTGCCCCAGAGAGAGGGTGGGTAGTTATGTAAGAATTTTTGCAAAAACCTGAGGAAACAAAACCAGGGAGAGTTATCTTGCACTTAAGAGTGCAAAACATGGACCGTCAAGCGCGTAAAGGCTAGTTCAAACACTGCGGGGGGGGGGGGGGGGGGGGAGACACTCAGCGTAACTTAAAACATGAGGGAAAACTGGCAGATGACAGCACCAGAGCAAGTTTCCCAATAACTGAAGAAGTGACTCGGAACAGCTTCCCAGTGCCAACGAATCTGGTTTGTTTTAGAAGCAGATGAGCTCTAGAACTTTTTATTTACTGTGGGGTTTTTAAGTATATTTAACGCCACTTAATGTCTTCCCCAGCCCCGAATTTTCTGTGAAACCTGGAATATGCCAGCCATGGTACCTCACAGGCATGTAATGGGAGCTTACTTGCTTTATGAAATTTCAGATCTCCAGATACATCACGTGTGCTACGCGGACTACACCCGGGCCACTTGCTCACAGAACACAGGCCACGACTACTGTACCTTTAAAGCAGGATTCTCAACCTCCACCTACTGACATCCTGGACTGGATAAGTCTTTGTTGTGAGGCCATCAGCTTGCACTGTGGGATGGATAGCAGCATCCCCGGCCTCTCTACCCACTGAGGGCCAGTAGCACCCCTCCCCCCACCCCCACCCCACCCCCCAGCAAGGCAATCAAAAACGTCTCCAGACATTGCCAAATGCCCCTGGGGGCAAACCGCCAACTCTGAGATCCACTGCTTTCAAGGGTGACTCCAAAGCTTTCCACGCCATGCCTTGTCCTTAAAATCCATCTCTAAGTGAACTTCATTAAGAAAAATTTACTAGTTCTGTTTGTCTCTCGGCACCCAAAGCAGAAAGAAAAGTGCTGCGTTTCCCCAATTTGAACATAAACTGCCAGGCAAATTTTGCCTCAAGGGTTGGAGCTGTGCACAATTCTGGAAAGGAAATCCAGAGTGGATACCCACAAAGCTTCCTGAGCTCAAAATATACCACTTTCTTCCATATATAGATTTTGAGTTTCTGGAACATTTATTATTCTTACAACAATTCCAGGAGGTAGAAAACCTACTAAAAAAAAAAAAAAAAAACCAAAAACGTGTACAATCACATTCATCAACAGAGATGTGCCAAAGGCTAAAAAGTTTCTTTTTAATTGCCTTACATTTTCAAATCCAACACAGAATTATTGTGAAAAGGATCTGGTCTCGTTTACAACATGTGCGTGTGCACGCACACACAAATAGGCACGTTATTCTTTGGAAGCTAAGCTGACTTTAAAAAGCAGGTGTTCTGTGCAGCTAGACCGGGTTAGGCTTATTACCAGCCACAGAGTGGAAACTGGCACAGCTGTAAAATGGGTTAATATACCCACCTAACCCTCACCGTGTTTGTTGCTCTGAGGATAAAATCTGAATCTTTGTTAAACGGCCTTCACAAAAGCAGGGTGAAGACTTTGTCAAAGGTACATCCTCACAAAAACTGAAAATTTAGAAGCCATGAAACCACTAAAAGTCTCAAACATTCTTCTGACCATCCTACCCCACAGCCTCTGAAAAAGGGGGTTAAAAAGAGAGGAGATCCTAAGCAAGCCAGGGAAAAACAAATAGAGCCATTTAAAAGCTTTATCTAATTACCCCCACTGAGACTTTTTCACTGTAGTCTGGCTGGCTGACAAAGAAATGGGGGGTGGGGGGGTGGGGGGCGGTGTTCACCAGGCTTTCTCTCCCTTATCAGGACCACCCGCCCTCAGAGAGTCTGAAAGGCCTCAGGTGAATCCAGCAAGGGCAGTCAGTACCCAGTGTCCCCAGCCTTGGGGACTTCACAGAAGCTTTCAAATTCTCTTAGCATTACTTGTTTGAATCGCACTGAACAAACATCTCCACCCTCTCCCACTTCTTTTGTCTCAAGCACCTAGTCACAGGCCACCACCTTCATTGATGGGCAGATTGGTTCACCTGTACCCTGAAGTACCATCAGAAACAAGATGCACCAGTAGCTGGAAGGAACAGCTCCCTGCGCCCTCCCCCCAGGCTTCCCTGCCTCTCCACCAACCAACATGGAGCTCCATCTCTGGCTCCAATCCACACAGGCTTCCCTTCATACCAACAGTGAACACCCAGAAGGTGATAAGAGAACCTTGAGCCCAGCACCGTTGATGACTCTGTCCCACAGGGCAGCTACCATAAAAAGTCTGCCTCCCTTACTCCTCTCCACTCCCGTCCCCCAACCCCCAAACCCTTCTTGATCTTCTACCTCAGTCGTGGTGAAAACAGAGCAGATGGTTTTCCTCTCTATCCTGCCTTCTACGGGAGTGGGGAAATTAAAAATAAGTGATGCATTTCAGAAAGCACATCGTATGCCTCCCTCTGTGTTTCATATGGTACACCTTTTACCTCTGATTTATGGGGAGGCCCCCCCCCCCGGGGCATGGAACTCACAATCTGACCCCAGGGTTCTGAAGAGGGCCACAGCTATTTCTTCTCAAAAATCACTTTCTAAGTCTGAGAAAGAGAACTCATTTACCCTGCCCCCCCATAAAGAACCCATCCAATTTCTTAATTATATTTGGATATAAAAAAATGTTACTCAACTTTGCCTGTTCAGTAGGTCAGATGTACACAAACAATTCTGAGGCAGGGAAACTTTTGACTTATAGCAGGCTTGCCTTTCAACCAAGAGATGATGGTTACCAACCTTGGCTTCTGTTAGATTTCAACTATTTTATCTCACTGTACAACTTCAAGATCCTTAAACATACTTAAGGCAGAAAACCTTAGGTAAATCATATTGCTTTCTATTTTCTTACATTTGGTCACCCTTCCAAAGATACGCTAAACCTAATACGATTATTTTCTAAAAGGTATGATAAACTGGGCTGAAAAATCTGAGATGGGGAGGTGGAATCCTATCAAAACCTAATCTAATCTCAGGAAAGGGGGAAGAAAACTATTGTCCTGTTATCAGGAGGGACTATATTGCATACTTTCTATTGATACTATATTGCATTTCTATCTTTTGAATGCAAATCTGGTTAATAAAGATGACAGTAAGACATCACTTTCTGGATTAGCTAGATTTTCCAAAACAAACTAACCTGTTATGAATAAATGCAGTAAGGTGGTGTTACACACATATATCCTCAATCCTCAGGAAGGCAAGGTTTAACCTGAACACACGGGTATCAGACAAGAAGTCCGCCCAGACAAGCTGCCATCTGACACCAGAGTTGGTCAGAGAGCATGAACTTCAACTAAAAGACACTTATAAAAGAAAGAGAGATTATTTAAATATGATAACAGAAACAAAACAAACTTAACAGCCTACCTTGCTAGGTCAGAGGACAGGGATGATTCAAAAATTAATTAAATCTAGTAAATAATGTAAAACAGGGAAGGACTCCCTTTCAAAAATGCTTTGGTTAATTTTAGCATCCTTCTGTTTAGCTGCTTAGCAACCCTTATCCTATGACCTTTTAAGCACCACCTACTTTTCAGAAGGATAATGAATAGAAACATCAAAAGGATTCACTTCTGACTGTTTCTAGAGAGCACATTTAACCAATTTTTGTAGGAGTTAAATTTATATTAGTTATATCATACAAAACCCTAAAAGGGTAGGATTTTTTTTTTAACTTCGTTCACCAGGAATCTTCCTCTGCTGAAGGTAATAAATGATATTAACAACTGAGCTTAAAGACGGCAAAGATTTCCAAACTGACCTGAGAAAGTGGATCAACACAGCAGTTAAAAATTGAAGAGTAAAAAATGCGAGCCACATAATGGCAACTAGCTATTGCCTGACAATACAGCAGAAAACCAATAAACAACTTGATCAGATGCACACTGACAAGGTAGATTTATTTTCCTTCTTCAACATTCTATACCTGTGCTGGATGCAAATAAGATCTCAGGAGTCGGCCTGGAGATATCTAAAATAAAAGACCCTTCAATCAAAAGGTCACTTGTTGGATGATGTAAATAGTTAGGAATGGATGCACCACCTGTGCCAGCTGAGTCAGACCCATCTTCCCCATCACATAACAAACACTTGTCTGCCATCAGGGCTTAGGCTCTGAATTTCTGATGAGAAATTAAGGAGTCTCTAGAAAAACGTAGAGACTGATATGCCATGTAACAGTAAGCATCAGCAGCAGTTTTTTAAGAGTTATCACATAACCAGCAAACCCTTTAAAAACAAAACATACAAAAATGCAACCTGTTTAGCAGTATTTTTAAGAATGATAAAACAGTGCAAGTTCATTAACAGCCTAAAATGGAGCACAAGCTAAACAAATAACTAAATCAAAGGGCTCTCCCTTTCTTTTGTAAAAGTGGGGGTGGGTGGGAGGGAAGGTGTTTTTTCACACATTTAAAACTTGATAAAAGACATTCAAATGTTTAATTCATCAGTGTAACCAAAGCTCAAAACACATCAAAGCAGGATCCATCAGCAGGTACCCAGAGAGCTCCTTCCAAAATGCAAAGGTAAAACACAAACAAACAACAACAACAACAACAAACCAGACATTAGTGGCTCGCCGGTGCATAAATTATTTGAACACTAATTTCGGACCCATTTCTTCAAAAGTTCTGTGTAACAACTGGAGGGAGCACAGAACTAAATGTTTAAGAAAAGAAAAAAAAGTTTAAGTCAGGGCTCCAGCCTCCAACTTAGACTTCCGGGTTGCACTATGTCTTAGAACCATACCTGCCTACTCGAAAAAGCACCAGGTCTAGAGGATGCTTCTAAGGGCTATGGGTGGAGGGGGGAAATAAACAACCAAAACCCAAGAAAAAGCATTCTTTGCTTTGCAGTTCCCTTTTCTCCACCTTCCACTTCAACTAAACTTATTTCAGAACACACTCATGCGCATGCACAGACCACTTCGTGTCTAAAAGAAAAAAAGCTCTCAAAAATATGGGATGCACATTAGCAACTCAGCCTTTTGCAGAAATCATCTCAAGTCTCCTCTTAGAGACCGAAATACCTCGCTATTTCCAGCATCCCTATCCAACAGACAAACTTTATTTCCATTGGCGTTTACAAGGCTAAGCTTAAATCTAAACTCTGAAACAAGCACGAGGGTTACTTTTTCTACTGATGAAAACCCTCAGACAGGGTTTTCAGCACACCAAAAAAAGTTATACTTTTTATTCACCCTTCTATCTCTCTCCACCACCACCACCATCCCCCCAAAAAGAAGAAAAAAACTCCAAAGTGCCCCGAATGTGTGCTGCTGCTGGCTCTGAAGCCGTGTAGAATTTCGTAATGGAATGTGAACTGCTCGTCCGGATCTGGGCTCACGTTCTATCTTCTAACCAGTAAGGAGCGAGGGAGGGCAAATCTGCTGAGCAAGGAGAAATACTTTCCTCCTCTTTTATAACCCATCACGGATGCATCGCGGACGCTGGACGCGAGCTGCACGCGGCGCCTGTCAACCCGCCCACCCGCTGGCCGGTCCCCGCGACCCCGGGGTCCTCGTGCCCCCTGCGCCCTTCCCCTGCCCGGGGCCGCCCCCGCCCTCTCCCCCCCCCCCCCCCCCCGCCTTGCCCGCCCGAAAAGGAAAGTGGCCCAGCCGAGAAGTGGGCTCGGCCGCCGCGTCCCGCACTCACGAGTCTGCTCCGGCCCCGTGAGCGGCCGGGGAGCGAGTCACCACATCCTCGACGCGACCCTCGGCCCCTTCCAGAAAACACGCCGCTTCCCAGGGAGGGGGCCGGCGACGGGAAGGACCTCCCCTGCTCCTTAGCAACCATTAAGGTCGCAGTTTCCTAAGAGACCGCGAGTGGGGAGGGGGCGCGGGGGGCCGGGCTCGAGGCCGGGTGGGGGGGGGGGCTGCACTGGGTCCCCTGCCCCTCGACGCCGGCCCTCCTCCCCCACCCCCGCCCCGGCTCGGAGCTGCGGGCCGGGATGGGAGGAGGACGGGAAGCCCCAGAACTCGGGAAAAATTGGTCCAGCGGGCGGCGGACAAAAGTTTCCGAGCGCACTCCACAGCTGGGCGGCTAAGCGGGCCCGGCGGCCGGCCCCGCCTCGGATGCTCCCGGCCTCCTTCCTGTGCTCGTGACGGCGCCGGGTGCCGAGGTTCTCCCCCCCCCCCCCCCCACCGCGATGCAGGCTCCGCTCCACACCGATGGCTCCCACGAAAACACGTACACCGCCAACGGAAGGGGCCAGGGAACAATACGCGCGGACACGGCTTCAGCCCCCTCCTCCCCCCGGTCACCCGGGGACGGTGGTCGGCGTGACCCCCAGCCAGGAGCGGGGGACGGGGGAGGGCGCAGGGTTGCCCGCGGCCCCCTCCCGGCCGGCGCCGTCCGCCAGGGAGGATCAAAGTCCGCGGAGCTGGGCGCGGCGGATGCTCCCACCGCGCAGCCCCGAGCGGGCACCCCCGAGCGAGCACCCCAGGCGGGCACCCCCCGGATACCTTGCGGCGGCGGGCGGGCGCCGTCATCTCCGCGCTTCTCGGCCCGAGAGGGACTCGAAAGTATGTAGAAGAAAAGTTTCCCCTCCCACATGGGGGGGAGGATGTCGGGGGAGAGAGGGCGGAAGATGGAGAGCAGCGCTGGGAAGATGTTTCTGGCCGGCGGTGCGCGCACCATCCGAGTCCCCGCGGTGCTGGTTAAAAATAAATTCCGCGGCGGGCGCGGCGGCGCGGGTCGGGCCGGATTCCTGCGCTCGGACGGCTAATATGGATGCGCATCAGGTCCTGGCGGCGGGGCGCTGCGGCGGCCGCGGCGGCTCGCGCTGGGAGCTGGTTGGCAGAGCCGGCAGCTCGGGAAGGGGAAAAGGAGCGGAGGAAGGGGAGGAGGAGGAGGAGGAGGGGGAAGAGGGGAGGAGGAGGAGGAGGAGCGGCCCGGCGCGCAGCCCGAGGGGAGAGGGCTGCCCAGCTCATCCCCGGCCGGCCCCAACGCCCTGAGCGCACGTAGCGCGGCGTGGGGCGCTCGGGTCCTCGGCTCCGGGGAACGCCGAGTTGAAAAAGTACAACGCGCTCTGCACACTTCACCCTCCCCATCCCCAAAAGTTCTTTAAAAGGTCGCTCCCGCTCAGCCCTAGACATCTCGCTGCCACCCGAGTACCGGGAGCCTGAACCCCGGGCGCGTACTTACGGCCGGGCAGGGCGCTTGGCTCCCAGGCATGATGCAGTGGGGACCGGTGGGCTTCGGGGAGAGAACGAGGAGAGATGCAAACTTGTTCCGGAAAAGGAATCAAAATGGCGTTTCTGGATGTGCAAAGTTCATCAACTCCGCAGTCACTTCCCCTCCTCCTCTTCTCCCACAGGGAGGGAGGTGGGCGAGGAGCTGGCGACCCTGGCGCCCCAGCCGTCGTCCCGGCCCCCGCCTCGGCCCCCCGCCCAGCTTCTTCGCCCGCACGCTCGGAGACTCGCTCTCCCCCTCTCACCCTGATAAGTAGACACATCACGTGTTGCTCCTGCGAGTCTCCTGGGGACGTGTTACTGAGCGGCGGCGGCGGCGGCTCCAGCTGGGGGGTGGGGGGGATCCGCGGTACCCGCGGGTCCCCACCGCCGCCCCCACCCCGATTTTAGCGGGGTGACCGCAGTTTCCATCCCGGGATGGATGGAGGTGCAGTCCCCCACCCCACCCCCACCGCAGCCCCAGGTTTGCCCCACGCCCTCCGCCGGCGCCCCGGGCCAGGGGAGGGCCGGGCCGCCCCAGGGGAAGGGTCTGGGCCGCCGCAGCTGAGCGCGATCCCGATCGGCCCCGCGCTCGCCGGACGGCCACCTTCGAGGACCACCGCGCCCCCTCCCCGGCAGCCCCTCACTTGCTGGCAACTCCCCGCCCCCGGCTTTCCATCACTTCACTCCATGGTTTGTTTCACTATTTTAACGGAGGAGACGGATAGGCAGCGATGCCCGGGAGGCGCGAGAGGGGCGCCCCGGGGGCCGACAGGGGGTAGCATGGGGGTCAGGTTCCCCCGCCTGGCGCCGCCCCGCTCGGTCACGGAGGCAAACGGGAGGGTGAGCCCCACCCGCGCCGTTCCCTCTCCACGCGGTCCTCGCTCTGCATCCAGGTGGGGCGAGTAGATGATGGGGCAAGAGATTAAGGAACCAGCGATTCACCCCGCCCCCAACTTCGGGCTGTTTCCCTGAGCCCGGTCCTTCTAGCGCTGGGGCTGCCGCCCGGGAGCGTATTCTCCGTCCAACAAATTCAACTCTGACCGGCTTTTGTCACCTTCCCTTCCCCACACTCTACAATTGAGGCTTAAGCGGGGGTTACCTCGCCCCCAAGGGGCTGAGGATGGCACAGGCTCCTACCGCCGCTGTGTCCCCACCCCGCGACGGCACGGGCTGATGCTGTGTCATCCACGTCGCCCTCCGAGGCACCAGGGAAGCCACACGCAATATCTCTTTCTTTCAGAGGGCTCCTGTTTCAACTCTGAAAAGTAGGGGCCCTCTTCGGAGCTGCTTGCTCTCCATCCCCAAGGCGGCGGCTGCCACCACGCTTCAGCGTGGCTGTGGCGGCCCAAGTTATCACCGAGCCCCAGAGAAACCAGGCCTGGGCTGTGCTTCCTCCAACAAGCAGCTGACATGTTTCCCACTGTTAATACTTTTCCAACCGGGGTTCTGAGAGGAGCCTTCTCTCGCCCTTAGGAAACCTCTTTAGACAGGGGTGATTGTGGTTTTGGAAAATAAATGCCCCCCTGCCCCCAGTTTCTGAAAACAAACGTGCCTCCTAAATAGTTGTAGAGAATACTACTGTAGAATTGGGCGTTTGAGACCAGTTAGGCAAGACGATGTTATAGGTACACAAAGCTGCCTACTCTGTACTTACTATGACCTTTGACCCTGGCTCTACCACACCAGCTCCTCTGAGGACACTTGCATGCCATACAAAGTTGTAAGCCCCATCATGGGCCTTTAATTTGTGGCCTTCAATGGAATTCAGGTTTTCGGGGCTGCAGATGGAAAGAAGTGTCTATCTAGGGATGGATTAAGGATTCTGGCCAAGATAGAATTCTACAGAACCAAGCAAAAGCAGTTGGACCATTAGCCTGGAGATAAGTAGGCTGAACCACTGCCCAAGAGGGAACTGATTCAGCTGCTTGCTTCTCTGACGTCCGGAATCACCAACATTAAGTTTTCAGAACCTGTTAGGTTTCCCAGGGTCTGCTGTTTACTGAGGAAAACTCTACTCAGAGAAACTTCAGCACTTGCATTTTCCTATGCACCATCCCCCACCCCCTGACTCCACATCCCCAAGTGTGTTTATCAAGTGCTTTTGTGAAGACAGGCATGCCTGAGGAGGAAGTGAGCAGGTCTCTAAGCAGGAGTTAACAGTTCACATGGTCACCATAGAATTGTGTCTGGAGCTTCTGAGTTGTAGTGTGTTCCACTAAGAAGGCAAAGGAAGGGCCAGGTAGGGAATGCTAGTTTATTTACTTGCCTTGCCTCAAGATTCCAGTCTCCCCAGCAAGTGGTAGGTATTGCATAGGAACATCAAAATTGGAATTTTGCTTGTAATTGAGCTCATTCTGTAAAATACACTCAAACCTGCAAAGCTACATGAATTTTTATGACAAATCACTACCTTTATAATGTCATCTAGATAATTCTGGCAACTAAAAAGAAAACAGTTTAAAAATAACATAAAAATTAAATTTTAGGGGCGCCTGGCTGGCTTTTCAGTAGGGAATGAAACTCTTTTTTTTGTTAATTTTTTTTTTTACATTTATTTATTTTTGAGAGACAGAGAGAGGCAGAGCACAAGTGGGAGAGGGGCAGAGAGAGGAAACACAGAATCCAAAGCAGACTCCAGGCTCTGAGCTGTCAACAAAGAGCCCGACTCAGCTTGGACTCTGAGCCGGAGGCTTAACCGACTGAGCCAACCAGATGCCCCAGGGCATGCAACTCTTGATTCAAGCCCCACGTTGGGCCTGGAGCCTACTTTAAAAAATAAATAAATAAATAAAAATTGAATTCTAATGATACTGGGTTCTGTGTTCATCTTTTCTAGCTAATTAATAAATTTGGAGTCAAATGACTTGTTCAAAGTTCTGTTTGTTCATATTCATATAAATATCATTTATCCAACAAATATTTATTGAACATCTAATAGGAAAAAAGAGTCATGCTATCAAAACCACAATGAGAAAGATGCCTCTCCACACCCACTTAGGATGGCTAGACTCAAAAAGATAAATACTAACAAGTGTTGACAAGGATGTGGAGAAATTGAAACTCTCCTACATTGCTGGTGAGAATGTAAAATGGTGCAGCCACTTTAAAAACAGCTTGGCAGTTCGTCAAAATCCGAAACATAGCGTTACCATATGACCCAGCCATTCCACTTCTAGGTACATACACAAAAATGAAAACATATCCACACAAGAACTGGTACACAAATGTTCACAGTAGCATTATTCATAATAACTAAAAAAGTGGAAACCCAAATAACCACCAATTGATGAATTAATAAAATGTGATATATCCATACATGGAATATTAGTCAGAAGGAATGAAATAGTGATACATGCTACAATGTGATCAACACTGAAAACATACTAAATAAGCCAGACCCAAAAAGGCAAATATTGTATGATTCTGTTTATATGAAATATTCAGAATAGGCCAATATATAGAAACAGAAAGTAGACTAATGGTTGTGGAGGGTTGAGAGTTTGGGGGGATTTGGTGATTGACTACTACCGTGCATGGGGTTTCTTTCCGGGGTGATGAAAATGTTCTAAAATTGATAGTGGTGATGGTTGCACAACTGAATATACTAAAAAGCCACTGAATTGTACACTTCATTTTTTCTAAGTTTATTTTATTATATTTTTATTTTATTTCTGAGAGAGAGAGAGAGGGAGAGAGAGAGCAAGTGGGGAAGGGGCAGAGAGATAGGGAGACACAGAATCTGAAGCAGGCTCCAGGCTCTGAGCTGTGGGCACAGAGCCTGATGCGGGGCTTGAACTTACAAACTGTAGGATCATGACCTGAGCTGAAGTCGGATGCTTTAACCTACTGAGCCACCTAGACACCCCAAGTTTGAAGAGAGAGAAAGTACAGAAGGGGCAGAGAGAGGGAAAGAGAGAATCCCATGCAGGCTCCACACTGTCAGTTCAGAGCCTGATGCAGGGCTCAAATTCACCCACTGCGAGATCATGACCTGAGCCAAAGTCGGACCCTTACCCAACTGAGCCACCCAGGTGCCCCTGAACTGTACATTTTAAGTGGGTGATTTGTACAGTAAGTAAGTTATATCTTGATCAAGCTGATATGCTTATACATCAAGAAATTGTGCTAGATTCTCTAGCAGAAAAGTGATGCAAAAATGGATAATTCATATCCATTGCCTTAAAATAATTTATAGTCTAATCTCTGCATCCATATGAAGTAAGCATGAAATGCAAACCAACATATTAAAAACCATTAAGTTGGTGCGAGATTCAGGGGCTCAGAGAAAAGAGATCTCTTCAGGTAAGAACAATCAGGGAGGGGCAGCTGGGTGGCTCGGTGGGTTAGGTGCAACTCTTGATTTCAGCTTGGGTCATGATCTCATGGTCACGGGATCAAGCCCTACAACAGGCTCTCTGCTAGGCCTAGAGCCTGCTTAAGATTCTCTCTCTCCCTCTTCTTCTGCCCCTTCCCTACTCACATTCTCACACACTGTCTCTCTCAAATAAGTGAATAAATAAACAAACAAACAAAAAACAATCAGGGAAAGCTTCATGGAAGAGAAAGCCAATGGAGTTGAGCCATGGAGAACAGCTAGAAATTTTGCAGATGGAGATTGGGATTAGAATCAGCAGATGCAAAGGCATGATTGTAGCAAGTCATGGGTCCTGTTCACAGATCCGGATGGCATCTAGTATGGCTGGATTATGACATATACAGGGATATGCAGGTGACATGACCAAAAAGGTAAACAAGCTGAGGCTCTACCACAAGGAATTTTGAATACTATCCATGGAAAACCTCAGGTATGAGGGCCTGAACTAGGGTAGGGGTAGAGAAGGAATGGAGAACAGAAGATCAAGAACCACTTCAGAGGAAAGCCAGAAAAGCAACTGGTGGACCAGGGATGGGGATGTAAAGGAAGCAAGGGCCCTGATGATGCCTGGGTCTTAGGTGACTGAAGGAAGGACTGACAAAAAGAGAAAGTCAGGGGTAGAAGCCCATTCGAGGTGGAAAGTGACAGAGCAGGGGATACTGAGCTTGAGGTGGGGATAAATGGGAACCATAGTTTTCTGTGCTATGCAAAGGAAGAGAATCAAGAAGGAGGAGGAGGTGGACATTGGAGAAGGCTGCATGGATGAGGTGACATTCACGGAAGCTCACGAGATACGTAAGGTGTCCCCTAGGCAGAGAGGAGGGGGCAGGGCACTCCAGACACAGGGAGCAGCAAGTAGTAAGCACAAGGGCACAGAGGCGGAAAACAAGGTCAATTTCCAGAACTGCAAATACCTCACTCTGTGGCTGGGGCAGAGGGAGGAGGGGAGGTGGCAAGAGATGGAGCTGGAGAAATAGCCAGTGGGCCGGACCGCTAAGAGCTCTGGGCACCTTGCAGCTGACTTGGACTTTATCCAATGGTGAGGCCCTGAAAGGCTTAAAGGAGGAAGGCAGACAGAGCCTCCCTCCGAGGACTGTGGAGAAGGGTCTGGAAGACTTGAGACAGGAAGGCTAGTTAGGGATTAACAGAAGAGTCTGCCTAAGAAATACTGAGGACCCAGGGAGCCCTGGCTGTAGAGGTAGGGAAGAATGGACTAATTGGAAATACAGTTAGCATGTAGATTCCCCAGAACTTGACCAATTTGATATGAGAGAAGGGAAAAGAATCCCTCTGGAGCTGTGACCAAAAGGTGTGGAACCGAAAGATAGGAAATCACGGCAGCCATGGTGGAGTGATGACAGCAAAAACAGTGGGACAGGTGGAGGGACTAGACCAGGTAGGAGATGTTACAGAAATGAAACTCACTGGGCTTGGGCCCAACTGGTTGTGGCATGAGAAGAAGGGAGAATTAAAGACTTCTTCCCTGAGCTCAAGTTTGGTACCTGGGTGGGTCCTGGGTCCACTGACCAGCGACGTGACTGGTGGCGAGAGGGGGTGGTCTGTGGAAGATGAGAGGAAGCTGGAACCAGGGAGCAGGCCCGAAGACACATCTTAGGGACAGAGCGAATGGGCAGCAAAAGCTAGAGGCTGAAGCCAAGGGAGAATGCCCGCAGTTAGGTGGGTGATGAGGAAGTGACAAGTGGGCTCTCTCTCTCTTTCTTCCTCTAAAGAAGCAAAAGAGCCAAGGAAGTAAGGGCTGTCAAGGGAAAAGATGGTCAACAGTGTTAAAATACAGAGAAATCAAGGCAAAGGGCCCAAAAAGGAATGAAGTCGGTAAGTCAATTTGAGAGCGCAAGGCAGGGCCAGCACACAGGGGGTTCCAGAACCACTGGAAGAGGAGGGGAAAGCCATGCTCTGTTGAGAAGTTAGGTGATGAAGGGAAGGGAGAGAAAGGATCAGAGCAGCTAGTATTTACCGAACCCCTACTATGTGCCAGGCACTGTTCTGAGGGCCTCATGTGTATTATCTTGCTTACCCTCTCCACCCTTCAATCTGGGAGGTGCCCTTATCATCCCTGTTCTGTAACTGACAAAACCGAAGCAGAGTCCCAGTGTCACAAGGCTGAGATGCACACCACACTATCTGACCCCGGAACCCACTCTTTTATTGTTGTTGTCCACCAGTTCAGAATTGAGTGGTCTGCTAACAAAAAATGCCTACTTGATTGGACTAATCTCAATAAAATGCTCTTGATTTGCAGAAAACCATTGTCTGTGCAGTTGTTTTTACAAGGATTTAATTAACAAGATAAGTCAATGTACAACTTTAATTTTTTTTTTTTTTTACCATTTATTTTTGAGAGACAGAGAGAGAGATGAGTGGCAGAGGGGCAAAGAGAGGGAAACACAGAATCCAAAGCAGGCTCCAGGCTCTGAACTGTCAGCATAGAGCCCAACGTGGGGCTTGAACCCATGGACCATGAGATCATGACCTGAGCCCAAGTTGGATGCTTAACCAACTGAGCCACCCAGGCACCCCAATGCACAGCTTTAAGATGGCTAGTTTGGTTTATAACCATCCACTCTTCACAAAAGCCTCAAGCACAAACTCTTTCTGTTCTCTAAGTACTATGCTCTGTATGTACAGACAACATTCTAAAGCTATAGCCTGATATTTTGTATACCCAGGACAGCGAGGCTGAAGATGATGTAGCAGAATCTACACTCTTAATGTCTATACCACTGGTTCTCAGCTGCAGTGATTCTGACCCCACCCCACCCCTACCGGGGGATGTTCAGCAATGTCTGGAGACACTTTTCATTGTCACAGGTTGGGGGAAAAGTACCACTAATATCTATGGGTAGAGGCCAAGGATACTTCTTAACATCCTACAAGGCACAGGACAGCACTCACAGCAAAGAATTACGTGGCCCCATATGGCAATACTGTCAAGGTTGAGAACCCTTGCTTGATGGTGCCTTGAAGATTATCTCGAGGAATATCAGCGTCCAGGAAAGAGGTTTTAGAACGGGTAAACCACCCAGACCATTTATGTCACCAGGAAAGGAATGTGGATCCACAGAGAGAGAGAATACAGATATATGAAATAGAAAACAGCTTCTGAAGGAAGGTGTGTGTGTGTGTGTGTGTGTGTGTGTGTGTGTGTGTGTGTGTCCATGGCAGAGAGATAGGCCTTGCAGGAAAAGAGGGATACTTCCTATTCTATGACAGGAGGAAAAAGAAAAAGAATACTAGGAGCATACTGAGAGATATTGCTGGGAAACAGGCAAGTTGTGGGGCTTCACACCTGATCGTTTTGAATACAGAAAAGGGGCAGAGCCAGACAGCAAGCCGAGCAGCATGGGGCTGAGGCTTGAAGAGAGAAGACATTGAGGAGTTGGTGGTAGAAAAATTCCGCTGTTTTAGCTTCAATGCCATGGAGCCACAGAGGAGAGAAAACATATGGTAGGGATTATGGACAGTTGGAAACTGAAATGACTAAAATCCATCACAAGGGAGATGACACTGAGGGGGCAGGGTCTGAGAATCAGGAGTGGTCGTGGTCATGGAGGTGAGGGGGCAAAGCAGGGGAGAGAGCGAGGAGGGTGCAAAGGACTGAGGGGGGCTGAGACTAGGGAAGTGGACAAAGGCTCAGGAGAAAGAGGAAAAAAGGGACAGAGCAGAAATTCCAACCACGGGGTTGAAGGACATGGAGAAAGCTATGAAGAAGGGCCAGGACATGAGTCCTTGACAAGGAGGGTCTTGTCACTGAAAATGAAGGAGGGGACAGGCTCGAGAGGAAAATCATGGAGTTGGTTCCTCAGGATATCTTGAGGGAAGTGTGTCTGAGAGATGAGTACGTGACCCGCACAAATGAGAAGAGGGGGCCATAAGCAGATGGCACCAAAGTCAGAGGAGGTCTTGCGGGCTAAATTGGGTCTCCCCCAAACTTACATGTCAAAATCCTAGTCCCCAGGACCTCAGAATGTGACTGTATTTGGAGATATGGCCTTTACTGAGGTAATTAAGGTTAAATAAGGTCATAAGGAAGGGCCCTGGTCCAATAGGACTGGTGTCCTTGTGAAAAGAGATTAGGACACAGATACACACGGAGGGAAGACCATGTGAGGACACAGGGACAAGGCGTCATCTACAAGCCAAGGAGGAGGCCTCGGGAGGAATCAGTCCTGACGGCACCTTGATTCCAACTTCCAGTCTCCAGACCTGCGAGATAGACATTTCTGTCGTATATGCCCCCAGCGCATGGCACTTTGTTATGGCAGCCTGAGCCGACTGATACAGGAGGGAAGGATGTGAAAAGATGGTGAGCGTGGCACGGAAGGGACAGTAGAAAGTGTGTTCCTAGAGTCCACGGCCTCTTTTGTGAGTTGGAGAACTAGTCTCCTGGAGGAAAGGCTTTTAAAGGAAGTGATGTCTCTAAAAACAAACCAAGTTTCCATCCAGGTGCAGAGGGAGGGGAAGCACCATGGAGGAGTCTGTCTTAGAACAAGGGGGTCTGCGTCTTCAGTGGATTGCACACCTCTTGTAAGTGGGGACTTGCCCTGCTAACAATTTCTCTGCCCCAGTGCTAGTACAGGGACTGGAATATTGCAGGTTCTTAAGGAATCTCTCTCTCTCTCTCTCTCTCTCTTTTTTTTTTTTTTGCAAAGTGTGCAGAGGTGGAGGGATGGGAATGACCTGGGAACACAGGGAACCTGGGGGCACAGGGAAGCTTCTTTGCCCAGGAAGGGGTTGACCCAAGAGTGACACGTACAGCAGAAAGCTGACAGGCAGGTGGAGAGATGTCCTTTAGAGTTTCCAAATCCCATTAGTAATGCAGCCGAATAAAGTCTCCCTCTCAGACAAGGAGCACAGTCATAGGGATGGGCTACTGAGAACACCTTCATACAACTTCTGTTATCCCAAATACATTAGCTACTCAGATAACTAGAGGGATGCATTATTTCTGGTGGCTGACAGTTTTCCCTTTATATGTGAACCATTTGGAGTAAAATTTAAAAAAAAATTTAATGTTTACTTATTTTTGAGATAGAGAGAGACAGAGCATGAGCAAGGGAGGGGCAGAGAGAGAGGCAGACACAGAATCTGAAGCAGGCTGCAGGCTCCAGGCTCAGCTGTCAGTACAGAGCCCGACGTGGGGCTCAAACTCACGACCACGAGATCATGGCCTGAGCCGAAGTCGGATGCTCAACCAACTGAGCCACCCAGGCGTCCCATGGAGTAGAATTTTTTTCTAAAATGTACTATGCACTGCTTGATTTTTCTCCCTCTGCTAAAAAAGTCAGAAAGTTAACATAGGAACAAAAGGGCATTATTGTAAACTTCAAATATTATATTGGATTGTCATACAAACATAACTTCTTATAAGAAAGATTTATACTAGGCCCAGAATGATCCCATCCTCAAGAAACTCTTCATCCTTGAAGGTATGTAATAGCTATTTCCTAGCATACCTTTAGACTCCACAGTAAATTCCAATTTGAGTTTTTGCCTGCTCTTTCTTATTTTTCCTCCCTCCTTATCTGGCTATCCCTAGTCCCTTCTTTCTGAATTCAGTGTGCCTGCCAATAGCAACCTCCTCTTCCGTTTCTAATTGATCAATTCCAATCCACAGTGTTAAGAAACTGGATAACCAACACTGCTAGAAATGTGTCGAAAGTCAGCCTGAAGCCCAGCACCTCTTTTGCTGCCCAGAAGCCAGCAGTTGCTTATTTCCTGATTCTCAGTTGGGTTTTAGATTGATAAGTTGTTAGCGTACTTCTCAACTATAAAAGTTGTTTGAAAGATATCGGCATGTTAGGCCGTATTAAGCCAGCTTTCCCTCCGTGATAAAAGTTCATCGTTGACTAGAATTTCATATAGCTTCAGGGGACACAAAAAGAACCAGTGGTCTGTCCCTTTCCACTTTCAGGCAAGATGGCTGGTATTAGAAAAGTTGCTCTACTCTCATTGGATGAAGAGTCTTTCTTTGTTTTTAAGACATGTACTTATAATTCAATATTTGTTTCTTTGTGGGAGAGAACTCTTCATTCATGAGTATAAATAGGGAAAATAAATACTTCTTCAATACGCAGTATGTATATGTAACTTTGTGTGTTCAGTTGCGAATGCACGAACCAGAGTACTACTTCTGCAGTTTCCGGTAAGCAGACCCCCAAATGGGACTTGTAAGTAGAGACCATTGACAGTGCTTTAGTATTCCCAATGGCTCTGTCTACCCTGCCTGGCCACTGGCCATCTTGCCCACAAAATAGGCCCCAGGTCAAAGGAACAGACGAGAGTTTTCAGCTGTTTTAACTGTAATGCTAAGGAAATTGCAGAAAATCACGTGACTGGATAGCCATAAAAAAACCCTGACCATTGGTAAACTGGCAACAACAATGTGTATACACACATTTCTGTCCTAATAGACAGAAAACTCTCTTTCCCTCAGAAAGAAAGACAGTCCTATCGAGGGCTTCTGTGTCATTTCACAGTGAATGGGGAACTGGGATGATCTGACCCCCTGCCTCTGACTTCTGTTAGGCAACGGACTTAGCAATTTTGGGCACTTGAACGTGCACACCTTAGGTAAATAATGGAGTAAGTGTTTGGGGCACCTGGATGGCTCAGTTGGTTGAGCGTCCAACTTCTGCTCAGGTCACAATCTCACAGTTTGTGAATTCGAGCCCCACATTGGGCTCTGCGCTGACAGCTCAGAGCCTGGAGCCTGCTTTGGGTTCTGTATCCCCCTCTCCTTCTGCCCCTCCCCCACATGTACATGAATGTGTTCTCTCTCTCTCAAAAATAAACATTAAAAAAATAATAATGGTGTACATCCTCAAAAAATCAGTACTTTAAAGTATGCAGGCTGATTTATGTTACTTCTCCACATGACTAAAGAAACTTGACATTCACTTATTCATTCAACCAGCAATGGGTAGGCACTGATGATGTTCCAGGCTCTATATATAACAGTAAACAAAGCACACAAGATCTCTGTCCTAGCAAGTCCTATAGACTAAAGATGTGTTATGTTTTTTTCTTTTTTTAAAGTTTCTTTATGAGAGAGACAGAAACAGTGTGAGTGGGGAAGGGGCAGAGAGGGAGGGAGACAGAGAATCCCAAGCAGGCTCCATGCTGTCACCACGGAGCCTGATGTGGGGCTCGAACCTATGTACCTGAGATCATGACCCAACTAAAACCGAGTCAGATGCTTAATTGACTGAGCCACCCAGGCACCCCAAGATGTATTATATTTTAATAAAATATCATGAACACTTTAACAGGTATACTACAAGTTGCTTCCCTGGTGGGATTTTTCACAATAAAGGCAACAAATGCCTCTGTTGTGGGCTGAATTGCGTCCCCCGTGCCCCCCGCCCCCCCCCCCCCACTCAAACTACAAATTCGTATGTTGAAGTTTTAACCCCTAGTACCTCAGAATGTGACTGGGGAATAATTAAGGTAACATGATTCCACGTTACCTCACAGAGGTAATTAAGGTAAGATGACGAGGTCATTTAGATATAGCCCTAACTATGGCTGGTGTCCCTATGAGAACAGAAGATTAAGACACAAACGCATACACACAGAAGACCACATGAACACACGGGGAGAAGATGGACATCTGTAAGCCAAGGAGAGAGGCCTCAGAAGAAACTAACGCTGTCCACACCCTGACCTTGAACTTTTAGCCTCCAGAACTGGGAGAAATAAAGGTCTGTCGTCTAAGCCATCCAGTCTGTGGTACTTTGTTATGGCAGCTCTAGAAGACTCATATAGCCTCCAAAACCTAAACCGTAACTGCCCAAGTATAGAGAATATCTGTAAGCTAAAACAACTTCATCAGAAATGTAAGCTAGGATGTCGGGATATAAGCACCTACACACAGACAAATGGAATGAGAAGACCTTAAAGGAGTAAGACGGTATTAGATGATATTATGGTAAGACAAGTTTGTGATAATCCTAGAACTAAAGCCAGTTGGAAACAATCTGTTTAAGAATCTAAAGTTAACTACTAAAACTCTCCTATGCCCATGGAACAAATAGTTCACACCTTTTTAAATGATCCTATAGAAGAATACTTAGTATTTATTTATTTACGTGTGCTGTATTTACTTAGTAGGCTCCAGGACCACCATGGAGCCCAATATGGGGTCTGAACTCATGACCCTGAGATCAGGACCTGAACCAAGATTAAGAGGTGGATGCTTAACCGACAAAGCCACCTAGGCACCCCCAGTTTTTTAATACTTAATTTCATTTTAAAAGTTCATGGTTTTTTTTTTTTGAAGTGAAAAAAAAACTGGCTACAAATAGGTAGCCCAATTTTTGTTAACAACAACACAAATTCATACTCACATATCAATTTGAAAAGACAGAAGGTATGGACACTAAAAAATTAAACTGCTTATTTCTAGGTAGAAGGATAGCTTTTCTTTTGCCATTCTACTGATCTCTGTTTTCTTTTCTCTACAATAAACATGGAATAATTTTGTTATAAAGAAAAAAAATAATAGTATCATTATATCCATTACATGAAATGAAGATCTTTGATGTCATAGATACTTCTATCAAACTCAAAGATTTGAAGCAATTATTGACAGAATGTCCTAGGCAACGTAAATAGTTCAAATTTTATTTTTGTTATTATTTTTTTAATGTTTATTTATTTCTGAGACAGAGAGACAGAGAGACAGAGAGTGAGCAGGGGAGGGGTAGAGACAGGGGGAGACACAGAATCCGAAGCAGGATCCAGGCTCCAAGCTGTCAGCACAGAGCCCAATGAGGGGCTCGAACTCACAAACTGCAAGATCATGACCTGAGCCGAAGTTGGTCGCTCAACCGACTGAGCCACCCAGGCGCCCCAAATAGTTCAAATTTTAAAATGCAAAGCTCTCTCCATATCAAATTCATTCCTCTTCCTCACAATTTATCTGTGTAGTATAACTCCACCAGTTCCTCATATTTCCTATGGATTTCAGCCATAACATCATATATCAGATCATGTTTTGTTCCTAAATTGAAATCCAAGTTTCAGGCTTCAGCCCAAAGAAGAGTTTTTCTTTCTCCTCAAGTTTCTCAGAAATTGGATTTTGTAAGGCAAAACAAGGACTGCAAATACCCTTGGAAGTGGCAGATTACAAAGGAAAGAGCAAGCACTGGGACGTGAGACAGCCCTGAGTCCCATCCTGGCTCTATTCCCTACCGGCTGTCACTACTACAGGTGTGTCTAACTCTGACAAACTTCAGCTCCTTCAGCTATTAAACAGATGTAATAACCATCTGGGTACTGTCATGAGGATTAAAAGAGATAACATGCATAAAACATTTAAAAAAGGCATCTGGCCCATGGTAGGTGTCCTGTAAAATACAGCTCTTAATACATCCATAAAAATTTGAGGCTGACTATTAACATTTTGCTAACACATACATCTTAATGCAATAACATTATTAAGGTTACATCAAATTCCTTATGTAATCTTTAAAAAGATAACAGAATAGTGCCACACCAAGGTCATTATTTCTTAACCGTTACATGATAATCATTCATTTATGTGTATGTATATATAGCTGGATTTATGTATATGTGCATGTGCATATAAGATGCTTATAAAGCAAAGTTGCACAGGGATGCCTGGGTGGCGCAGTTGGTTAGGCGTCCAACTTCGGCTCAGAGGTCATGATCTCACTGTGAGTTCAAGCCCTTCATTGGGCTCTGTGCTGACAGCTCGGAGCCTGGAGCCTGCTTTGGATTCTGTGTCTCCCTCTCTCTCTCCCTGCCCTTCCCCTGCTCATGGTATGTCTCTCTCTCTCTCTCTTTCTCTCTCTCTCTCTCAAAAATAAATAAACATTAACAATTAAAAAAAAGTTGCTCATAATCATTTTTAATGTTATTTAAATTACATCATGGTGACAACACACAAGATAAAGCAGTTATAACTGAAATGCGGAGCTGGAAATTTTCTGCAGTCATTAGAAAAATGGCTTACTTTATACAAAGAGAAGGACTTGAGTGATAGGACTCTATGATTGGTCAAACTGTTCCTGTTATTTCAGATGAATTTGGGTTAAGTGCTGATTTTCACATAATTCAACAGAGAACCAGAGGCACATGGAGAGTACCAAATATGTCCAACCCAAACAGCCAGTAGGCGGTAGAGCCAGATTTGGAATCCACATCCTCTGTCTGTGGCTCAAGTTCTTTCTATTGCAGTGTATAGAATGACAGGAAACTTTATATCTATAGTGGGCTATACGTCTGTAGTTACAAACAGAAACACACTTCCGATAAAAAAAATAGGAGGGAGGGGCTCAGTTGGATAAGCGCCTGACTTCAGCTCATGTCATAATCTCACGGTTTGTAGGCTCAAGCCCTGCATCGGGCTCTGTGTTGACAGCTCAGTGCCTGGAGCCTGCTTCAGGTTCTGTGTCTCCCTCTTTCTCTGCCTCTTCCCTGCTCACACTCTGTCTGTTTGACTCTCTCAAAAATAAACAAACATTAAAAAAAAATTTAAATAAAAAAAAATAGGAGGAAGAGGGGATGAATGCATCCAGATACTAAACGTGCAATAAAACTCAGATCCACACAAAGTATATATGCTATATACTATGCTTTAGTGCCAATGCAGTGAGAGATGACCAATGGAATCAAACAGAAACCTAGAAGTATTTGGTCTACGATAAAGATGGTTCACATCACTAGCGGAGAAAGATACATTAGTCAACATAGTTGAACAACCTGAAAGGGGAAAAAATTCACATCAAATACCAACTTCACACTACATCAAAAGGTAAAAGGTATTTCAAATGGATTAAAGAATTAAATGTAAAATATAAAATCCTAAAAGAACCAGAAGAAAAGTAGGTAACTACTTATCTGATCTTTGAGGATTATACACGGGCTTTTTAGGGAGAGGGAATAAACCGTAAAGGAAAAGATGTACATTTTCAATCACATAACGATTTAAATTTAAATACATTAAAAAAAAACCCACTCTAGGCTAAAATGAAAGACAAATTACAAGCTAGGAGAAAAGCATATTTACAGGCAGAGTTGGTTAAGAGCCTCAATATAATTGGGGCACCGGGGTGGCTCAGTCGGTTGAGCGTCCCACTTCCGCTCAGGTCACGATCTCACGGTCTGTGAGTTCGAGCCCGGCGTCGGGCTCTGTGCTGACAGCTCAGAGCTGGAGCCTGCTGCAGATTCTGTCTCCCTCTCTCACTGCCCCTCCCCTGCTCATGCTCTGTCTCTCTCTCTTTGTCAAAAATAAATAAACATTAAAAAAATTAAAAAAAAAAGAGCCTCAGTATAATAAAAGCTACACTTTATTGAGCCTTTATTAGGTGGAAGACATGTAAGCTCTCTGGACACAATATCTCCCCATAATCTTACAAGGGGGATACAGTTAATTCCACTTTTAAAATAAGGAAATGGAGACATGGAGTGGCTAAGAAGTAACCTGTCCAAGGTCTCACAGCTAATAAGTAGCAGATCAGAGATGTGGATAGATGTAGATAGAATTGAGTTCACGCTTTTCCTCTCAATCACTGTGGACTCTTACAAGTCAATATTGAAAGAACACCTCCATTGCAAAATGGGCAAAGGATATGGAAAAGCAATCCAGAAAGGAAAATGTATAAATACTTAAGTAACATATTTTCCATCTTCAACATCAGTAGTAATAATGAAAGAAATGCAAATTAAAACATGTGGTAAGATTCTTTTCTCTATCAGATAGGCAAAAAAAAAAATTTTAAAATGTCAACATCTAATTTTGGCAAAGCTGAGGAGAAAACATATATGTTGTTGTGGGAATGATATTATTTTAAATCACCTTAAAAAGAAATTTGAAAATTTAAGTATTTTCCTCTTAAAAATGGCTCTTTTAGCCAGCCATTCCACTTCTTAAAAAAAAAATTCTAGAAATTTTGCTAAAGAGATATACACAAAGATATTTGTATAAGGATGGTTGTCATTAGATTATTTGCTATTATGAAAAACTGGAAACAAGCTAAAAGTCTACTAATAGGATTTTGATACAAAAATGGGAGAACATTCACATGATGGGATAACATGTTAACCATCAGCAATCATGAAGTGTAAAATTGGGAAATGTTCAAAATATAGTATGTGAAAAACAAATCTTACACAACTGTATGTGCTACTTTTAAGTTTTGTTTTCGTGCTCATGCACATTTTTCAAATTTT
Organism: Neofelis nebulosa; assembly: GCF_028018385.1. NCBI lineage: Eukaryota > Metazoa > Chordata > Mammalia > Carnivora > Felidae > Neofelis > Neofelis nebulosa. The sequence continues at coordinate 25,045,204 of NC_080787.1, forward strand.
CTACAATGAATATGTATTAATTTTACATCAGGAAAACAATTGTTATTAAAATACCAATAAACTTGAAGCAGAAAAATAGGGAGTTTAAGATTACAGAATTTAAATATGATTTCTGGGGGCGCCTGGGTGGCGCAGTCGGTTAAGCGTCCGACTTCAGCCAGGTCACGATCTCGCGGTCCGTGAGTTCGAGCCCCGCGTCGGGCTCTGGGCTGATGGCTCGGAGCCTGGAGCCTGTTTCTGATTCTGTGTCTCCCTCTCTCTCTGCCCCTCCCCCGTTCATGCTCTGTCTCTCTCTGTCCCAAAAATAAATAAAAAAAATAAATAAATAAATATGATTTCTGGGGCGCCTGGGTGGCTCAGTCGGTTAAGCATCTGACTTCAGCTCAGGTCATGATTTCATGGTCTGTGAGTTCAAGCCCCGTGTCGGGCTCTGTGCTGACAGCTCAGAGCCTGGAGCCTACTTCGGAGTGTCTCCCTCTCTCTCTGCCTCCCCCCCCAACCCACTCACACTCTGTGTCTCTCAAAATTGAATAAATGTTAAAAAAAGTTTAAATATGATTTCTACCCATAATTTAAATGTTCCAAATATTGGCAAACATGGGAATTCAAAATCGGAATCATCATAAGGAATCATTATAATCCTGTGAAACTCAAACCAGATATAAAAGCAAGGTACAGCTTTATAATATATAAAGAAACTAGTGGTTCGGCCACTAAAATGAAGATGCATCTGCCATCCCCCCCCCCCCTTCCCACATTCACATATTTTACCCCCAAGGAGCTTAATTGATTTTCAGTATTCAAATTCACAGGAGGACTAATGAAGATCTTATGCAGAGACAGCTATTTTTAGAGGAAATAATAACCTGTATATTCAAAATAGAATTAATCTTTACTTTCTCTTTCCTCTCAGGTAACACTAACATAGTAGCTTGTAAATAAAGTTGCTCAAATTGTATGAATCTTCCAAGCTAACTGATTTCTAATTTAAAAACACTTAAAAGTAAGAACTGAAATATACTTCTTCAACATATACAGAACAGCCATTTCGAACCATAGCCAACATTATACTTCATAATGAAAAGCTAGAGAAATACCTTTAAAAACAACAATAAAAAGCCCCAGATAGAAAAAAATTATGTATTGTTCTGTATAGGTCATGAAACAGATAAAGAAATTTAAATATTGAGAGAAAAAGTTAACATTATCATTACTTATAGATGATACCATCATAAAACTACAAAACCCAAAGAAATGAATGGAGAACTATATTCAAGAGAAGTTCAATAGTAATAGCTATCATTTATTGAACTCCAACATTGCAGCACTGATTTCCCAGAGTCATGTATCTTATAAGAAGTAGACCTGGGATTCAAACTCAATTCTGATTGTTTCCAAAGACCCCAAAGACTGTGTTCTTTTCAATATGCTTTTGCTTTGCTCTGTAAGGTGTATAGTTATAATGTACAAGTGCTCACACACACACACACACACACACACACACACACACGTCTTATCTAAAAGCAAGAACCATCACAACAGTACAACTTAAAAAACCCCATTCACAAAGCAAAAAATTCAACAAGGTTTGTGTGTCAGCAAGGAAAGAAAAAAATCCACCTCCAACATAATTTGGATATATATATATATATATAAAATAAAAAGTAAAGATAGATGAAATAAGATTTGGAAAGGAAGACTAAAATTATTTTAAGCATTTTTTAAATGTTTATTTATTTTTGAGAGAGAGAGAGAGAGCATGTGTGAGGTGGGAGAGGGGCAGAGAGAAAGGGAGACAGAGGATCCAGAGCAAGCCCTGCAGTGACAGCAGAGAGCCCAATTCAAACTCACTAACTGCAAAATCATGACCTGAGCCGAAGTCAGACGCTCAACTGACGGAGCCACCCAGGTACCCCAGGAAGACTAAAGTTTAATTTTCAAAACATATATTCTAAATTAATTTATACGCTAAACACAATTCCAATCAAAACTCCACTGGATAACAAAATTTTACAGGCAGAAATGTTAACAAAAGAATTCCCACATGCATCTAAAAGAAAGAAACAGGTGAGAACAGCAAAAAAATTTTTACCAGAAAGCAATAGGAAAAAGGGGTACTAATTATTTAAAAAAAATTATGTCTATACACTTACTGGAAGTCAGTTTATGATAAAGGAAACATCACCAATCATCAGAGAAGGAAAGAATTATTCAGAATTAATTATTGTTGCACTACTGGTTACCAATTTGGGAGAAAATATCAAGGTAAGTTCTTACCTCACACCATACACCTAAATAAACTCCTTATGAAATAATATCTAGTTAAATAGAGATGTATTTGTAAAGCAAAAAAATAAAAAATAAAAAAGATAAAAACAAAAGTTGTCAAATTCCTGGAGAGACAAAAAAAAAATGTATCATACTACTAGAGGAGAAAGAAGTTTTAAAACTTGAATGCAAATAAGGACAAGATTTACATAAAATTCAAAATTAAAGGGACATAAAAAAAGGAAGACCATAAATAAATAACGACCACATTGAAGTTATGAACCTGCTCTATATCAAAACTAAAAAAGCAAAAAACCAAACTGGTAAAAAAAAAAAATCATTTGTAGCAAAAACTACAAAAGAAGTATAAATTTAGCAAAAGAGTTCATTTTTCTCTATTAAGTTAGAAAACAAAATGCCCCAAATTTACCAGGATTCAATAAAATGAGTGGATACTCTCATATGCTGTATCACTAAAGGCACTGTAAATGGGCACACCCCTTTTGGAAAGCTTTATTTACATATTTTCTATATATATCACTGTGATTATGTGTTTTTTTTTTAAATAAGAGTAAAAAATGATTGGAAAGAAATTTACCAAAATGATAAAGAAATAACATCAGAGTGATGGAAATGGCTTGTATTTGGGTCTTGCATTTTCCCATTTATCCTGGAAAACTAAGGCTTTTGTGGTGTCTTTTAAAATTTTTTTTTAATTTTCATTTGTTTTTGAGAGAGTGAGAGAGAGACAGAGTGAGAGCAGGGGAGGAACAGAGAGAGAGGGAGACACAGAATCTGAAGCAGGCTCCAGGCTCTGAGCTGTCAGCACTGAGCCCAATGTGGGTCTCGAACCCATGAACCGTGAGATCATGACCTGAGCCTAAGTCGGACACTTAACGGACTGAGCCACCCAGGCGCCCCTGTGGTGTCTTTTTAAAAGCAGTGGGAGAAGTAGTATGTTTTTGTAAAACTGAAAAATCTGTCAGTGGTTGAGTTAGTGTCCCAGTGAAGCACACCTGTCTACAGACTGGTCAAATCAAGTGCCTCTGCTCCTGCCCACGTGCTTGGGAGACGGAGCATCAAGGAATCCCAGCCTACCCCAAGCGCTACAACGTCCTTTCTCCAGGATGGAGCTCAGAGTGAGTCGGATCACACGTCTCTCATCTGCAGTTGCCTAAAAGCCTCAGCGCTCAGCTAGAGCAGACCAGTGCAAGTGCTTAGATTCGTGGAGTCTGGGCAAAACAAAAGGGCTGAGGAGCCTTCTCCTCATGCCTTGTTCCGTTACACAGAAACACAATAGGAGAGTTCAGCTATGCATGCCACCGAACACCAACACTAAAATGACCATTGTCCAAAAACCACGAGATACCACCCCAGACCCATTAGTATCAAAACAAAAACAAACAAACAAAAAAACAACAACCACCATGGGTGGCTCCACCGGTTAAGCGTCCGACTTAGGCTCTGGTCATGATCTTGTGGTTCAGGAGTTTGAGCCCTGCATCTGTGCTGACAGCACAGAGCCTGGAGCCTGCTTCACAGATTCTGTGTCTCCTTCTCTCTCTGCCCCTTCCCTGCTCATACTCTGTCTCTCTCTCTCTCAAAAATAAATTACAAGTTAAAAACAAACAAACAAACAAACAAACAACCAAACAGAAAACAACAACTGTTGGCAAGGATGTAGAGAGAATGGAATGCTTGGGCACTACTAGTGGGAATGCAAAATAGTACAACCTCCATGGAAAACAGTATGGCTGTTCCTCAAAAGAAAACAAAAATAGAATTACCCCTATGGTCCAGGGATTCCACCTCTGCACATATATGCAAAAGAATTGAAAGTGGGGTCTCAAACATATTTGTTTTTTTTTTAATTTTTAATGTTTATCTATTTTTAAGAGAGAGACACAGAGTATGAGTGGGGGAAGGGCCTGAAGCAGGCTCCAGGCTCTGTGCTGACAGCTCAGAGCCCAACGTGAGGCTCGAACCCACAATCCGTGAGATCATGACCTGAGCCAAAGTCGGACGCTCAACTGACTGAGCCACCCAGGTGCCCCTCAAACATATTTGTATGCCCATTATTCACAAAATGTGAATGCAGCCAAAATGTGGGAGCAGTGCTCACAGATGATGAATGGATAAACAAACAATGGAATATTATTCAGTCTTAAAAATGAATGAAGCATTGGCATGTGCCATAACACAATGAATCTTGAGAACATTATGCTGAGTGAAATAAGCCAGACACAAAAGGACAAATATTGTATGATTCTACTTGCACGAGGTCCCTTGAGTTGTCAAATTCATTGGGACAGAAAGTAGAATGATGGTTGCCCAGGGGCTGGGGTGGGTGAAATGGGGAGTTAGTGTTTAATCGGGACAGAGTTTCAGTCTGGGAAGATGAAAAGAGATCTGGAGACAGATGGTGTGACGCTTGCACAACAGCGTGAAAGTGCTTAATGCCACTGACCTGTGCATTTAAAGAAGGTTAAAATGGTAAATTTTATGTCGTGTATATACACACACACACACACACACACACACACACACACACACACAAACACACATATATATACACGCATACACACACACACGTAAACACACACACATATATATAAACACCATTGTCACATGAATACTAAAGGCACCAGTCACATTCACTCTGTATTTTCTTCAAAGCTGCATATTGCTCCTAGGAACATCCTGGTGATAGAAAACGCACCTGTGGCTGGGTAAACGGAACATACACTGAGCCATAGCCAGTTCTAGGCAACTGAGAGCAGGGTCATGCTTCCTTCTTAGGCTTCGCATGAGTCAAATCAAAGAAGAACATGGCACACTGCACCAAACTGAGTGCTGGGACCATAAAACAATGCAGAGCAATTTCCTTATCGTCATGTCCTCAGTTTAGAATATTTTACAAAAGTAATTTACAAAGGGCAAAGTTCTCGGCCACAGCACCCCTTGGCTCACGAATCACCCACATAGTTCTTTCATGTTCCGTAGAGAACAAGCCTGGAGGGGCTCTCCTATGGAGTTGCAAAGGATGTCACCATGTCAGAAGTCTGAGGCTAAAATGAGGGTGGCTGAGAGGTCTGCTCTGAGCACTTGCTTCAACAGTCTGAGCTCCAGTTTCAGGGATTATTTTGCGAACTCAATTTAGCTATAGTCAAACATGTCAATTTGTAACTTGCCTAAATAAGTCACCTGTCCCTAAGCTGGGGTCCTGAAGCACCATTCAACTCCACTGGTATTGTCTGCTGTACAAAGATACAAGCACACTTTTCTTTTTAAAACCTGGTCCAATGGCTCTCTGAAGCTGTCTTTAGTCTTCTAAAGACTCTTTGGCCACCTACTGGATTTTTTCAGCTCGAGAGCTGGGCAGAAAAAGAGCAACTTACTGCCCTTGTTCAAAGGAAAGCGAGTTACAGACTAGAAGCTAGACAGACTTTATTATTCGGAACCCACAGGGATTTGCAAGAGAATAGCTCAGACACAGTCTGTTACTACCCTCCTCTCAAGGAAAAAGCCAATTATTTTCTCCTACCTAAAGAGTTTAGCAGGAGTGTGAAACGTGAAAGCTTCTATGACATCTTTATCCTGGGCCCAAGGAAGGAAAAAGAAAAGGTGGCAAAATTTGAGTACCTTTGCTTTTTTTTGCTTAGTTACTGGGAGGAAAAAAAAGATTTAAATGACTTGTCAGTTTTTTCACTTATTAAAAAGGATTATCAGCTACTTTCACTTTCTAACGAACAGCTCTAGTCTCCCAAATGAGTTCTGTGTAAGGCATTTGATTTAAACGGAAGTCGTTTCGATTCGTAGAGAAAGAGATGTTTTTTAAAAAATATCTTTTTTTTTCTTCTTTTAAGCATGAGCATTCTGTTAGATGTGACCCTTGAGATCAGAGAGCAAAGCTAGAGAAAAAAAAAAAAAATGGAAGCTACGACTCATTCAGGAAGAGCACACTGAAAGTGAAAGATTCATTGAGGAGTTTCTAACTCTTGGGCCGTGGCAGAAGAGAAGCAGGTTCAAGGTGGGAGCTGAGAAAGGCAGGGCTGAGAGGAAGCAGTGGTCTGGTGAGGCTGTGGGGTGTGCCGGGAACCTGTGAGCTGTCCCAGCACCTTTGCTCACAGTATCGTATCGCAGGGGCCCCAAACCATGATTTTTCAAAAACGGATCAGGGTTTGAGAGGTCCAGGGTTTTAGAACCTGTTCCTCCGTTGCTAAGCCTGACAGGTAGTGCCTCCAAGGAGAAGCCTTGGACACAGGGGGAGCAAGAGCACACACGTGTGCGTGGGAAGGATGTGCAGGCCTCATGCAGCACTCATGTGTCTATCTACGCACTCACAATACTCATCAACATAGGAGGAAACACACTCAGAGAACTGACGTGACATACAAAGGTCCAAAGCTACTTAAAGCTGGGACTTGGGTTTGAGACTCCTGATGCCCAGAGTGGAGTGTCTTTTCCTTACTTGAAACCTGAAAGCATCTGTCAGACAGAGGTTGACATGGCCACATTGCTGCTGTGTGCAACTGCCACCAGTGCCTGCGATGTCATCAGGAGGTGTGGTGTTGGTACCGACTCCTGGAACCCTGCCAGGCTCTCCATTTGTCCGGTGGCAGGCTGTTGAGTTGCAAAAGAAAGCAGGAAAGAGGGAAAAGCACCTAAATGACCAGCAGCCTAGGGCGCAGACACACCAGGATGGACAGTTCCCCGGTGTGCATGTCCCTCAGGGCTCATCATCTGCCCTGGGCCTTTCCCTCTGATCTCCCTTGGCTCAAGTTGCTTGAAGCATTGCTTTTTCTTGCCTCTCTGTTCTCTTTCCCTTCCCTCTTTCCAAGCAGCTAAGGATATCCCCATGGACATGGTCTCCTTTGGCTTTATTAATACCGATTATAGGGAGTTTCTGAGCAACAAAAACTTGCACTGTAAATAGGTTTGGATTATGAAGTTAGATACCAATAAAGGTCACATGTATTGGGGGCGCCTGGGTGGCTCAGTCAGTTGAGTGTCTGACTTCAGCTCAGGTCATATCTCACAGTTTGTGAGTTCAACCCCCGAATCAGGCTCTGTGCTGATGGCTCAGAGCCTGGAGCCTGCTTTGGATTCTGTGTCTCCCTCTCTATCTGCCCCTCCCCAGCTTGCACTCTCTCTGTCTCTCTCAAAAATAAATAAACATTAAAAAAAAAAAAAAAGTTCACATATACCAAGAGCGCTGACTCCATCTTGAGTCAAGTGGTTTGCCTACATGATTTCATCTGACCCTTGCCATGACCCTTGGAGGCAGATATATACTCCCATTTTGCAGAAGGGAGGTTTAGAGAGGTTAAACTGCCCAAGGTCAGAGCAACCCTGGGTCACTGCAAAGTTCAGGCTTTACTACCACTGTTCCAGAAATCACACCCATGAGTGTCCCTCTGACCAGCTTGGCCCCTACTTGAAATAAAGATTCTGACTCTCTTCCAAGGGGCTGTGATGAAAACAGACCAATAAATCTAACTTTCTTTGTTCAGACAACTCTGAATGCACCGGTCTGCTGAACACCACCCTCCCTGTTGGGGGCCTTACCTCCAGGACAGGAGGGAAGACTACCACCGAAATGCCAGGTAGAAGAGAAAAGCTGGTGACCCATTTTTCTGAGATGGTTGAAAACTCAGTTAGTTGTAAATCTCCTCCTAGAATTGCCCCTCCTGCTGTCCCCAAATGCAAAGCAAGACCCTGACTTTGAGAAAGCAGGGGAAGGGCCCTTATTTAAGTTGTGGTAGACAGAGTTTACAAGTGGTAGGGAGGACTTTGGGATGAAAGAGGGGGGGGATTGTTCTGAGCGCAGACGTAGTGTTTTCCGGTCTGCCCCATGAATGCACTCAATTTCACCGAGCTAACAGGACAAAGGTTAGGGAGCAGTTGGTAAGCTGGGGAAGAGCTCACAAGCAGTTTCAGTCCTGTGACGAGCAGCAGCCACAGGAAGCAGGAATCAGAGAATATGAGGCATCCATACAGTGAGAGAACTCTGCTGGCGAGCTAAATACAGCAAGCAATCTTTCCACAGAAGAAACCATCCAGAGGAAACTGGTAAAACTGAACGTTTGGAACTCAGATGTGTGACAAATGGTCGGTCCTGTCTGCAGAGTCTACCATCACCAGCTACCTCTTGTGCTTCATCAGCTAGACCGACAAGGCGTGTTTCAGATTATAGAACGACATGAGTGGAGTTAGTATGTAACTCAAAAGCCTGGCATGCAAAGGCCCTAATTCCATCCTGAAGGAAGATTATTTGTGGGTGTGTATGTGTGTGTGCTCTCCACTTAGAAGAGACTTCTTTCCAGTTTCTGAGGCTTCTGAAAAATTCCAGTATCGTGCACAGGCTTTAGACTGTTTTCTGGAGGGGTTGATACACAAAGCCACCACACTGGACTCTGGCCACACATTGTAATGTCTTTCTGGCAGTTGATGGAGAAAGTTCTATAGGAGGGTGTAAGGGGGAGGGGAGGGAACACATCAGTTTAGAGGAGGCTCTTCTAGTGCCAGAAATACCCACTGTGGCAACTGCCATGGAAAACCCAAGTTGCTGAAAGTTATTGGCTTTGCATCCAAAGACGCTCCTAGATTCGGCTCACCATACCTCTCAGGCTCCTAATGCAACCCAGAGCCTGGGTTTCATTACGGGCCTGGAAGCGTCACCTCTAGGAGATGCTTAACAATAATCTTCCCTAGCAAAGAAAGAAGTGATTTGAAATCTTAACTGGCTATGGCAGAAAGATTCCTGTGTACAGGAACACAGACCTTGTCATGGTTATTTCATTGGCATGCAGGACCCTGTGGGTGGGCTCTCCTGGGTAACCAGGCTCCACACTGGTTGAAACTCCTTGGTAGATCATGTCAGTCGGATTCACCTGGCCACTTTCGGGATGAAGATTCCCAGCCTGGATGTGAAGGTTTCTTCACTACTCGTCTCTGCGCATGTGTGAGAACATGGTTCCACAGATACACCGCAAGAGAATGGCAAGACCAGCCCTTTAACATGGACCTGGGATTGCTCAACAGAAAGTCTATTGTTTCCTTAAAATAGACTACCTACGGCAAAGATGCTGTAAAAACACACAAATCCTGACACTCTCTCTTATTAGCTAACAACTTAGACAAATTATCTAACTTCTCTGAGTTTTGATTTCTTCACCTATAAAGGCATATATTACATACTATACAGGATTGTTACACAGTGTAATGCACACAAGTACTCAGCACAGGGCCTTGGTATTCATTAAGAGTGGTTGGTATTCATTCGCCCAGAGGTTCCCTTTCTACCAATCCAGAGTCACAGCTGTATACCAACTTATAGGTTGGTCTTTTATATACTGAAAATTGCTTAATAATTCTTATTTATTGACATATTTTTTCATGTTTATTTTTGAGACAAAGAGAGAGGGGGAGGGAGGAAGGGAGGGAGGGAGAGAGAGAGAGAGAGAAAGAGTGGGGGGGAGGGGCAGAGAGAGAGGGAGACATAGAATCCAAAGCAGGCCCCAGGCTCTGAGCTGTCAACACAGAGCCCGACACGGGGCTCAAACCTGTAAACCAGGAGATCATGACCTGAGCTGAAGTTGGACGCTCAACCAATGGAGCCACCCAAGTGCCCTTTAAATACTTAAAATCACAGACGACCCCAAAGAGCTTTTGTTTATGTAGATTATATCTATCAGTATTTTCCAAACTGACAATAATTTAAATTTATTATCTAAAATAACACTGATAAACCTATCACATGTTAACACAAATAGCCTATTTTTATGAAAAATAACTGCATTTTAAAACAAAATTTAACAAGAAGAGTACATTGCTTTACATTTTTGCAAATCTCCTTTAATGCCTGGCTTTACAGATGCCTGGATTCTCTGCTATCTTTACACAATCACACCTCATGTATCATCTGGGTAAGTCCAGAGAGAAAAAGAGTGGAAAAAAGCAAATCTTATTGTTATAAAAATAGTTTTGACCTCATAGACCCATTGAAAAGATAATCAGTGGTGGGGGAGTGGTGCCTGGGTGGCTCAGTCAGTTAAGTGTCTGACTCTTGGTTTCAGTTCAGGTCATGATCTCATGCTTCGTGAGTTCGAGCCCCACATGGGGCTCTGTACCACTGGTGTGGAGCCTGCACAGGATTGTCTCTCTCTCCCTCTCTCTCTGTCCTTTCCCACTCACACTCTCTCCCTGTCAAAATAAATAAATAAACTTAAAAAAAAAAAAAAAGATAATCATGGATTCCCAGGGTTCTCCAAGCCAGACTTTAAGGCCCACTGCTTTTGACCAATGATAACAAGGAAACACCACGTTCGCTTCTACTATTGAGGGTGTTTTTATTTTACCAACATCCGAATTTCAAATTTCAAAACCCAACCTCATTTTAAATCATTTGCCTCCATGTATATGCCCTCATTTGGCTGGAATCTGCCAGTCTACCTACTACAAGATAAGAATGCATGTGTGTATGTGTGTGCATACAATATACAGTAACTTCCTATGTAGAGAACTTCCCATGTCCACAGCTGACTTTTTGTTTTAAGTTTGTTCATTTATTTTGACAGAGAGAAAGAGAGAGAGAGAGTGAGCGAGCATGGGGGAGGGGCAGAGAGAGAGGGAGAGAGAGACTCCCACGGAGGCTCCACACTATCGGTGTCAGGGCTTGAACCCACGAACCGTGAGATCATGACCTGAGCTGAAATCAAGAGCTGGACACTTAACTGAGCCACCCAGGTGCCCCCCAAACTGCCCTGTTTATCCTCCCCCCAAACCTGCTCCTCAGTGGGAAGGGTACTCCAAATTTTCCAATGAAGACATTTTTTTTACCTCCCCAAAGTCAAGTCCTTTGCAGCACAGGCCTATACTGTCTTTCCAACCATAGTTTACCCTGGCAAGTCCACTTTGCTTCAGCTACTCCTGGCCTCACTTCCTAAAAAGCATGCTTCCTCCTTAAAGTCTTCTTTAGAAGAACAGTAAAAAATTCTTTTTTCCCCATCCAGCCCAAACACAGAATTCTCCTTTACCACACCACTGTTTGATAGGTTTAGAAACTTCATAAATGGATTTATCAGTTACACATAGCCAGCCTGTATTAATTTTCATTGTATCATTGAAATAAACTCAAGACTAGAACGTTGTCAGTTGACGGTTATTTATAAAATGATTTTTCCTACATTGGGCACTGGCTTTGTGCCTCCAGCATATAGTTTGGCAGGGCCTAAGACACAGCATTGTAAGTCAGATCATTTTATTTATCACAGGGAACCCCACTACTTTACTTCCCTTTATGAAGATCGATGGAAAGAGGGTCTTGCTGCCAAGAAAAAAAAAGCCATTTCTCTCACACAACTGGTTTGCTTTCAGACTAAAAGCACCCTCTGAATCTTCTTACTAATTATTTCCTTTATTTGCTTTGACTGCTAGGAAACTCAAGGTCAACTCTGAAGCCCACCCCTAGGAAATGATCTGGATTTCACGACACAGATTTTATGTATCAACCTTACCCCAAGCTTTGGCTTACAATTCTGCTTTAGCTTTGATTCACTTACCCATTTGTTTTAAATACTGGTGTGCTATGTGTATTTCTAGAATCGCTTTTTAGGATAGAGCAGGGCATACATGAATAAGTAAACAGGGTGAGCTTTTAATCTACTTCAAGCCAAGTTTCTTAGATGAGCCCTTAAAGAGAATGGGCCAAAATCAGTTGTAGGGAAGTAGGAAAACCTTTAGCTGGCTATTCTTTTTCTTTGGTCCATATAATTTTATACATTTCCAGATACACATGAGCTGTTACTTAATGTTACAAACTTTCTATCATCACTCATCCAAACCACTTGGAGGGGGTTCATTTGCAGAAGCTCTCTGGGATTAAGGAGAGGAAGAAGCAGCAGGAACCCCAGGTCAATTACATATATCATCTTTTCTATCCACAGATACCTATGAAGATGCTACTAACAGCTGAGAAAATTGAGGCTCAAAAGGGTTAAATAATTTGCCTAAAGTTACACAAATGTAAATAGCCAAGCCAGATTATGAAACCAGGTCTGTGGTATTCAAAAGATCTGGCCATGGGGCACCTGCCTGGGTGGCTCAGCCAGTTGAGCGTCTGACTTCGGTTCAGGTCATGATCTCACGGTTTGTGGGTTCGAGCCCTGTGTCGGGTTCTGTGCTGACGACTCAGAGCCTGGAGCCTGCTTCGGATTCTGTGTCTCCCTCTCTCTCTGCTCCTCCCCCGCTCGTGATCTGTCTCTCTCAGAAATAAATAAACATTAAAAAAAAAAAAAAAAGCTTGGTGTATGTTCATTCTGTGAAAATGGAGGGAGTGCACATTTATGATATGTACACTTTTCTGTGTGGATATTATACTTCAATAAAATGTTAACAAGCAAAGAAAAAGGTCACGGGGCTCTTCTCTCACCGTACGTCAATGTGACAAAACTCAGATGGAGTAGAGCAGGAGAAAGTCACGAGCAGCTGGACGCATCAGCTGTGATGTTACTGCCTTAACTATTCAACACCGACGGCACTATTTTTAATGAATGAAATAGTAAATTTAATGAACGATGCTTTATTAGGTCTCCTCCAAATGGGGGCCATTCTCCAAGGACAGTGGGTCAAAGGGATAGCCTAAGTTACAACCCATGCCTGTGTGTCTGAGGCCTTGACAATAAGGCAGGAGGCCCAGAGTAGATGAAAAAGTCATAATAATGATAACAATATGTATTTTTTATTTTCCTTGTGCTAGACTTTCATCTTCTCCATTGAAAGCATGTACAAGCACACAGAATATCCGTAAATGGCCTTTTCACTCTGATGGATATTAAGTTCTCCGAGAGGCCTGATATTTTAGAAGAGTCTCTCTCATCATCTACCATTGTATATTTAAAAATGGAAGGGATGCCGGGTGCCTGGGTGGCTCCGTTCGTTAAGTGTCTGACTTCGGCTCAGGTCATGGTCTCGCAGTTCATAGTGAGTTCAAACCCTGTATCGGGCTCTGTGCTGACAGCTCAGAGCCTGGAGCCTGCTTTGGATTCTGTGTCTTCCTCTCTCTCTGCCCCTTCCTCCCTCCCTCTCTTTCTGTCTCTCAAAAATACATAAACATTAAAAAAAATTTTTAATGGAAGGGATGCTTAGGTGGCTCAGTCAACTGAATGTCCAACTTTTGATGGCAGCTCAGGTCATGATCTCACAGTCATGGGATTGAGTCCAATGTCAGGCTCCACTGAGCATGGAGTCTGCTTAAGATTCTCTTTCTCTCCCCCCTACCCCTCTGCCCTGCTTGTGATCTCTCAAAACAAAACAACACAACACAACACAACACAACACAAAACAAAACACAGTCTGAGTCTCTTCCAGTCCCTAGACATCTGCCAATCTTGTTATAGGCTGTAAACCTGACCATGACAATAGCTGTAAGGGATTCTTACCTGACTCAAGGACCAGGCAAGGACAACAGAACCAGGGGACAAAATGGGGAAGCTAAGCAAATGATGAATGTCATTATAAGCCATTGACAAGATCTCTTTAAACCCCAGAGTGATCTTAATGACTGGGCTGTCTGCGTCACTATTAGATGGATAGCAATTCTCTAGAAAACAGAAAACCCTATTTGACTACATAGTTAAAGGCAGAAAATCCAGTGGCTCAAAGCTAGGTTCTGGAGAAAGGCAGGCATTATCTTTCTATCACAACCAGGATGCAGAAGCTGTATGACCACAGGCAAGTTTCCTTAGGTCTCTAAGTCTTAATTTCTTGTTCAATTGATTATTAATAGAACTTAAAGAGCGTTCTAGTGAGGAATACATGGGAGAATACTCCCAAACCACTTGGCACAGAGCCTAGTGCAAGGGTAGAGCTCAAAAGTTCTTTCACTCCATTCCATGGGCATCTGCTAAGAAGTCATCAGTCTGTCTGATATACTGGTTTCCCATACATGCCTTCCTTTTGCAGAATCCCTACTCTAAACCACGGGGATGCTAAATGCCCAGTAAGGACTTGCTGAAGAAATGAATAACTTACATGGCACATAACACAGTACCAAGACACAATTTTGATCCAAGTGGACCCTCTGGGCCTATTTCTGTGGGACACCAGTTTATTTTGTAATTAACAAAAGTCAGGATTTTGCTCTTAGGATTCACAAAGACAATGAGCACTCTGCGTCAGCTATTTGACTCTGGGCAAGTTATTTAACCTCTGAGTGTCTCAGCTTCCTCTTCTATGAAATGGGCCAGTAATAGTAGTCTAGGGTTAAACATGAAGTCCCTGACGCATGGCCCTTAATTAGGTGACAGCTACATTATAACAAACATCCTGTGAATTTTTCCATTAAGCGATATGTGATCAATGAAAATGGAAGCCTACCATACTTTCAGTACTATCACTAGGTCCTGTGTGACTGTCAGTAGCACCAGGGAATCTTTTAAAATATTAAAGTCCTGGGGCACCTGGGTGGCTCGGTCGGTTAAGCATCTGACTTTGGCTCAGGTCATGATCTTGTGGTTTGTGAGTTCGAACCCCTTGTTGGGCTCTGTGCTGACAGCTCAAAGCCTGGAGCCTGCTTCAGATTCGTGTCTCCCTCTCTCTCTGCCCCTCCCCCCTCAACCTCTGTTTCTCTCTCTCTCAAAAATAAATAAACGTTAAAAAAAAAGAAAAAAAAAGAAAAACTACTCAGTCCCTGCCTCCTCCTCCCTACTTGTCTTATTCCCTTGGTGTAAGTCAGGCCCAGGAACCTGAATTTTCAATGCATCTCCTGAGTGAGTCCCAGCAGATGGTCACTGAACTGACAAACAATGCCTGGAACATGCCGAAGAAACCAGATCAAATGTTGGGTGATTCCCCTCTCCCTCCAAGAGACGGATTTATGGTTTGGGTAAAAACCATTAAGAATACATTGGTTTTTTCATTGGTTTCACTTTGAGTTTCTGCCCTCCTGCTATACAAAGTGAAATCATAGGGAGCCTCACGGCGTGGGTCCTTACCTCCCACGTGAGGTGGAGTACCACGTGACCAGAAAGCTTAGAAAGGAAACACAAGTCAAGGGGAACCTATATACACATATTGTTTTTTCTTTCTTTCTTTCTCTCTTTATTTCTTTCTTTCTTTCCTTCTTTCTTTCTTTCTTTCTTTCTTTTTTTAAATTATAATGCCATTATAATTATAAAATATAATTACATTAAATTATAATGTATTACATGTGACAGATGGAAAAAAAAAATGTCAGTTATTCTCCAGACAAAGCTTACTTAACGCTGGATGATGCAAGTCTATGTATGAAGTTGTGACTCTAACCTCATGTTTATTACAGAATTTAGGGAAAAATCAGAGCATTGGAAATAAAACAGCAGAGTCACAGGCACACCATGGGTGGTCTATAAGAAAAGTACTGAAATCTAGTGATCTCATAAATGTAAAAGAAGTAATGAATGGAAAGCAGCCTAATATATAGGATAAAATGAACCAGACTGCCAAAAATCTCAGGTAGGTTTCAACAACAGAAGTCAAGGGTTATAATGGTTTAGAATCATGGACTTGAGGGGCACCTGGGTGGCTCAGTCGGTTAAGCATCCAACTTTGACTCAGGTCATGACCTCATAGTTCGTGGGTTAGAGCCCCATGTTGGGCTCTTTGCTGATGGCTCAGATCCTGGAGCCTGCTTCAGATTCTGTGTCTCCCTCTCTCTGTCCCTCCTCCTCTGCTGGCACTCTGTTTCTCTCTCTCTTAATAAATACATAAATAAATATTTAAAAAAAATTTTAAATAATGGGATTGAGCATTTTATCCATTTTGCATGGGACCAGAGCAGTAATTGAAATGGACAATCACCCAGATCTAAGTATCCATATTTCCTGCCTACTCGTAGCAGTATCTTATGCAACACAAGCACTTAATAAGTATTAATCAAAGATTATCATAATCAGCTCATAAAAAATACTAAAGAAAAACAAAACAATATTATACACCCTCCAAAAAACTGTAAAATATACCATCTATAATAGCATCAAAGATTTCCAGGTCCTAGGAATATACATTATATATATTTCTATATGTATATAGAAAATTGTCTAGTTTTATAAAAAAAATTATAAAACTTTTGGGACATAAAGGATATAAATATAGAGAAATCAGTGTTTATGCACTTATATAATGCTTACTATGTGCTTTACACATATTATATGCAACACATTTAATCCTCTCAATTACCCAGTAAGGTAGGTACAATGATGTATTCCTATTAACAAATCAGGAAATTGAAGTACATCAAGGTTAAATACATTCTCCAGGGTCATGGGGCCGACGAAGAGCAGAGCCAGGATCTGAACCTCAGGAAGTTGGGTACCTTCCTTTTAAAGACTCTGCACACCACCTTTCAATGTGGTAGACTCCCTATTGTAAACAAGTCAGTTCTCCCCAAACTGGTCTATAGATTCAGTGCAGTCCTAATAAAAACTCCAACAGGTTCTCTTAGGGAATTTGTGCTGTTTCTAAAATTTATGTAGAAGGGCAAAAACACCAAGAACACCAAGACATGCTTGAAGAAGACCGAGGCGGAGGAACTTGCTGTCCCCCATCCCTGCCCCCCCGCCCAAATGTCATGATTCACTCTAGGCCGTAAGAATAAGGATAGTGCAGGGTTGGATCAAGCATTGACAGAGACCAATGGAAGAGAATAGAGAGCACAGGAACTGACACAGCACAAATGGCCACCAGGTATATGACACAGGTAGTATTCCAGATTATGTGAAAAAGATTGAGTGTTTCAAGAAGTCGTGGCTGGATGACCAAGTAGGCATTTAGATAAAAAAAGAAAACAAAGCCCTACCTTACAACATTCACAAAAATCAGTTTTCAGATAAATAAAATACAATGAAATCCCATGTGAAAGGCAAAACTACAGATAAAAGACAGTATCTCTCACGAGCCTAGGATAGGGAAGAACTTCTTAAAGAAAATACAAAAGTACTGACTGCAAAGGAATCAAGTGATCAATCCAACAGTATTGAAAGAGACTGTGTGCCTCCAAAAGCATCATAAACAGACTAAAAAAAGAAAAGTCACAAAGCGGTCAGATATTTGCAACACATATAATTGAAAAAAGATTCATAACCAGAGGACATAAAGGTGTCCTACAAGTCAGTAACAAATCAGTAACAAAAAAGCAACCCATAGAAAAATGGGCAAAAGTTTAAAACACTTGAGAAAAGAAGAGTATCCAAATGGCCAATAAACCTTATTATTAATCAGGGAAAAGCAAATTAAAACCACAATGAGGCCTCATTTCATATTCACCAGACTGGCAAAAAGGAAAAAGTCTAGCAATACCAAGTTTTGGTGAAGATGTAAAGCAGTAAGAACTCTCACTCACTGTTACAGGGAGTACAAACTGGGACAAATACTTTGGAAAACAGCTTGGAATTACAGCGTAAAGTTAAAAATACAAATAGCCTATGAGCCAACAACCCACCTCTAACATGCACCCTAGAAAAACTTTCACACAACTATATTAGGAGATACATGCAATATAAGAATATTCTCAACAGCCTTTTTCATAAGAGCCAAATGCTGAAAACAGTTCAAATGTCCACCAGCAGTAGAGAAATGCATCACTGTAGTATATAGAAATACCAAACAGTGAAAATGTACGAACCAGAGCTATAAGCATCGGCATGGCTAGTCTTGCAATCCCATTGTTAATAAAACAAGTAAAAAGTAATATATACCAAACACTTGTAAAACTGAGTAATGCCATTTAAGGATACCTACATAATTGTAAACTTCCCACGGAAAGAAGAAGAAGGTGGTTTTGAAGCAGATTTCTAAGGCAATGTTCTATTTCTTAATCTGCATGGGGGTTACATATGCCCAGTTGTTCATTATTCTTTAAAGCACACATATCTATTTTCTACACTATTCTGAATGTATACCAAATTTCATGATTTCTGATTATCCTCTTAAGAAAGTGCAATTCATAGGGCGCCTGGGTAGTTCAGTCAGTTGAGCGTGTGACCAGCTCCAGTCATGATCTCAAGGTTCATGAGTTCCAACCCCGTGTTTGGCTTGTTGATGTCAGCTTGGAGCCCACTTTGGATCCTCTGTCCCCCCCACTCTCTGCCCCTCCCTAGCTTGCACTCTCTGTCTCAAAAATAAATAAACCCTTAAAAAAAAAAAAAAGAAAAGAAAGAAAGAAAGTGCAATTCACCTTCCTTAATAGGAAAGTGGCTTGGTTTTCAAAAAGAAAAGCATACCACATACTTTCAAATTAAAAAATTCAAAGATATATTTCAGAAAATAATCCACGGATGACAGCAAGAATGTTCAATTACAAGGAACCCTAAATAAGAGTGATAGCTCAAGAAAATCTGATTTTACTATCATTTTTATAAAAGTTTGAAGACAAAGGCTGGTTATTCACACAGAGGTTGAGTTCCATTACACTCTGGGGGAATTACCATAAAAATAATTAGAAACAAGATAAGAAATGCACAGCAGAGCAAATACCTGATGTTTTAGTCACATCTTATTTTATCCTTTTTTTTTTTTTTTAATGTTTATTTATTTTGAGGGAAAGAGAGAGACAGAGTATGAGCAGGGGAGGAGCAGAGAGAGAGGAAGACACAGAATCTGAAGCAGGCTCCAGGCTCTGAGCTGTGAGCACACAGCCTGACTCAGGGCTCGAACTCATGAACCGTGAGATCATGACCTGAGCCGAAGTTGGACACTTAACCGACTGAGCCACCCAGGCGCCCCTGCTTTGGTCACATTTTAAAGACCCACTGTAAGACTGAAATATAGCAGCACGATGATACTTTTTAAAACTGCTCTTACATTTCTTCATGTTTTGCCTTAAAACAGAATTAAGAACTTTTACCCAGACCTAAGACTTTCCACCCTGATGGCAACTAAGTATAAGAATTATACAGAAAATACAAATTATTTCCCCTAATATCTGACCTCACACTCTGACAGCAAATAGATTTCTGGTCAGCTAGGGCTTTCTGAAAATGGTTCTGCATTTGTTTTGACTGGGAGGCCACTTAAATCTTACCCACTTGTTTAGCCACAAGGATTGAAACAAAATGTTTGCTGGCAAAACAAACACAGGTTTTAAAATTCTCCACTTGGGCTGCTGGATAAAACACTTGCTTACTGAAACAAATGTTTTATTTGGAAAATGCCTGCCAGTGTGGACACTTTCCAAAAAATACACCATGATGTGCTAGGATGGTGATGTCTCACCCTTGATAGAAGCTGGCATTTTAGGGTAACTTCACAAAGGTTAACCTTTGAACCTTTGAGAGTAGAACCACAATGGGAAAACCAATCTGTTCAAAAATAATAATAATAATCAACCCCTAAGACCTAGAAGGCTCTTACTGGGTCATTAAATAGGCTAGTTCAATCCCCTCAAAGTTAATCTCTTTATAATCAAGTTTATAAATGAAATAATAATAATAATGACAATAATAAAAATAATACTAGAGCCAAGCCTCTCCTTTTAGATTTATTCTATGCTTTCTGGCTCTCCTATGTGACATGACATGAAAAACGATTTCTGTTTCTTAAGCAGATACCCTGATTGTGGTGAGCACTAGGTGTTATATGTAAGTGTTGAATCGCTAAATTGTACACCTGAGACTACTATTACACTATATCTTGACCAACTGGAATTTAAATAAAAACTTAAAAAAAAGAAATGCCATTATTAACCACAAAATAGGGTTAAGCATAAGGCAAGTCTAACTTGAAATCCATCCACGGATGGATAGTACCATCCCTAAAGTACCACAAGGGAACATCCTGAAAGACAGTCTTGGGACCCTGTGTTTACTTTCATATGAAGGCTCCAGTAAATACATTACCTTTGGCCAAATAAGACTCTCACTGATAAAACTTGGGGGTTTTATCAACAGTGGGGTATCTGGGTGGCTCAGTAAGCATCCAACTCTTGGTTTCTGCTCAGGTCATGATCTTGCGGTTTCATGAGTTCAAGCCCCGTGTTGGGCTCTGTGATGGCAGCGTGGAGCCTGCTTGGAATTCTCTCTCTTCCTCTCTCCCTGCCCCTCCCCCACTTGTGTGTGTGCACACACTCACGCTCTCTCGCTCTCTCTCTCTCAAAATAAATAAACTTAAAAACATTAAAAAAATTTTTTTAACATGTATTTATTTTTGAGAGACAAAGCACAAGTGGGAGAGGGGCAGAGAGAGGGAAACAGAACCTGAAGCAGACTCCAGGCTCTGAGATGTCAGCACAGAGCCCCACGCAGGGCTCGAACCCACGAACTGTGAGATCATGACCTGAGCTGAAGTCGGATGCTTAACCGACTGAGCCACCCACGCGCCTCACTTAAAAATGTTAAAAAAAAAAAAAAAAAAATCCTTATCAATAGTTTCCTGCTAATGTTAGGCAATAAGAAATAAAACAGATCATTGTTATAGACAATGGTCTCCAAACTTTTTAAAAGTACATCCTCCACCTCTAAAAAACATTTTGCATACATCCAAGTATATGCATATTTTTACACACCAACTATATACTACTATTAGACCTTATAAAACAGGTACAAAAATGGACAATGGAAAGAACTTGACATGTCTTCTAAGAAGACATACAGCTGACCAAGAAGCACATAAAAAGATGTGCAACATCATCAGTCAACAGGAATGTGAAAATCAAAGCCATGAGATACCACTGCATATCCACCAGGATGGCTGTAATAAAACAACGTTTTTCAGAAAAGAAAATAACAAGGGCTGCAAAGACATGGAGGAACTAGAACCCTTGTACAGGGTTAGTGGGAAAGTGAAACTGGTGAAGCCACTGTGGGAAACAGTCTGGTGGTTCCTCAAACCATGTTAAGCTTGGAGTTACCACATGAGTAATCCTCCTCCTAGATATATGCCCAAAAGAACTGAAAACAAAGATTTGAACTGATACTTGTATATCCGTGCTCAGAGCAGCATTATTCAAAGTAACCAAAGTGTGGAAACAACCCAGAGGTCCATCACAGATGGCTAAACCAAATGCAGTACACAGGCAGTGGAATACTACTGAGCCATGAAAAGGAACCAAGTACTGACACATGCTACAATATGGATGAACTTTGAAAACATGATGTTAATGAAATGAACCAGACCCAAAAGGACATACAGTTGTCCCCCCGTATCTGTGGGGGATATGTTCCAAGAACCCCAGCGGATGCCTAAAAGCACAGATAGTATCGAACCCTATATATACTATGTTTTTCCCATACAAACACATAGGTATGATAAAGTTTAATTTGTAAATTAGGCACTGTCAGAGATTAACAACAAAGTAATAAAAAAATAGAACTAAAAGAATATTCTGTAATAAAAATCATGTGAATGTGGTCTCTCTCTCTCAGCATGGCTTACCGTATGGAAATCATCCTGCATCCTCTTGTGATGATATGAGATGATAAAATGCCTGTGATGAGAGGAAGTGAGGTGCATGACCTAGGCACTGTGACGTAGCATTAGGCTGCTATTGATCTTATGAGGATACGTCAGGAGGAGGATCATTTGCTTCTGGACCACGGTTGACCGTGGGTAACTGGAGCCTCAGAAAATGAAACTGTGGATAACGGGAGGACTACTCTCTACTGGTATGTGCTGTATGGTTCCACCTGTACAGAAAATCTAGAATGGGCATAAGAGACAGAAAGTAGATGAGAGGGAGAAGGGAGACTTGGGAAGTTCCTGCCTAATGGGTATGGGGTTTCTGTTTGGGGGTGATGAAGAATTTTGGAAATAGCGTGCTGTGAATGTAATTGATGCCACTGAAATGCACACTTAGAAATGATTACAATAGCAAATTTTATGCTACATCTGTTTTACCACAATGTTAACAAAGTAAAAAAAAAAAAGAAAGGAGAAGCTAAAAATACAATAGAGGTTTTACTATGTTCTTGTCACATCGTAGTGGGTCACTGTGCACACGACAGGGCCTGGTGGCAAGTGGGGGAGGGAGCTTCCAAAGCCAAACCAGGAATTAGTGAATTGGATTGGACATGGGAGACAGGAAACACGGGGCAGGTAATAGGGCCTGAGTTTTGGTAATGTCCCCAACTCAGAATTTTACTTTTAATTCCAAAGGAAAGGGGACCACTTTCTGTAAACTTTCCTAGAACTAAATACAGATCATCTGTGAGTTCTCGCCATACCTCACACCACAGACCTGGAAAACCCTCTTCACGTCTCCTACAAAGTGTTCATTAGAATGCCAGCTTGCTGGGAATCCAAGCTGGTGCAGCCACTCTGGAAAACAGTATGGCGGTTCCCCAAAAAACTAAAAATAGAACTACCCTACGACCCAGCAATTGCACTACTAGGCATTTATCCACGGGATCCAGGTGTGCTGTTTCGAGGGGACACATGCACCCCCATGTTTATAGCAGCACTATCGACAATAGCCAAAGTATGGAAAGAGCCCAAATGTCCATCGATGGATGAATGGATAAAGAAGATGTGGTATATATATACAATGGAGTATACTCAGCAATCAAAAATAATGAAATCTTGCCACGTGCAACTACGTGGATGGAACTGGAGGGTATTATGCTAAGTGAAATTAGTCAGAGAAAGACAAATATTATATGACTTCACTCATAGGAGGACTTTAAGAGACAAAACAGATGAACATAAGGAAAGAGAAACAAAAATAATATAAAAACAGGGAGGGGGACATAACAGAAGAGACTCATAAATATGGAGAACAAACTGAGGGTTACTGGAGGGGCTGTGGGAAGGGGGATGGGCTAAATGGGTAAGGGGCACTAAGGAATCTACTCCCGAAATCATTGTTGCACTATATGCTAATTTGGATGTAAACTTTAAAACATAAAAAATAAAATTAAAAAAAAAAAAAAAAAGAATGCCAGCTTGCTCACTGCGAGGGCCAAGGCACTGCCTTACCAAACAGACGGGTGTGCTTTTTCCATCATTTTATGGTCTTAGGTAAAACCCAGGTCCAACTGAAAATACTCCTTTTCAAAGCTGTTCTCAAAGTCATTTTCATCGCTTTTCCCCCCTTGGGCTCACAAGCATCAATCATGGGGAAAAGTGACAGGAAATAATAAAAAGATTAACAGCTCAACATCAAGAAGCACCTATACTGCGTATGCAGAAAAGTGTCAAATATGAGGCTGGCCGAGGACCAAGGTAATCAAAAGTAAAATGCACACGAGTTTGAGGGCTAGGCTGACATTTCAGGAGGCAGAAGGCTCTGTTAAACACAGAAATGACAAAGCAAAGGGGCACAGCTACAGGACAATCTATTTCCGTACCAACACACAGCACAGAAATTTCCTGCATATACCATCACAGAATTCCACTGTAAAACAGGCTCAGGTAGATTGTTGGATTGTTTGATTTTAAAAGCTGGAGTATTTTCCAAGTAAAATCTAAGAACTTAGCTTTACAAGAAAAGTAAAAAAAAAAAAAAAAAAGTATGAAACTGCCAGGACCACCTGAACTTGCATTTTCTATGGATTTGTGATTCAGCAATATGAATTATTGGCCACTATCTCTTGGCAATTAGTTGACGTTCATGATTATGCTGTGCTGGAAAGGGCAAACATCTTTTAAGACTATAACATGAGCTAGTTGATTCAAATATGTATATAAATATACTTCTAAATAGAATTCGGTACATTATACTGGGTGAGTGTGTGTGTGTGTGTACCAGTGCACAGGATTGTGAATATGTAGGCATTCTAAGTTCTTGGTGAAACTCTAGATTGCCTTTGCCTGGTATGCTATCAGAGGAAACCCTTCCGTTGGTAATTAAGTTCCTACCATGAAATCTTGGCTTTTAAAAGATGAGTCATCCAAACACAGAGAAATATACATATCATAAATATTCTGGTTTAAAAGCATTCAGTTTTGGGGTGCCTGGGTGGCTCAGTCAGTTAAGCACCCGACTTTGGCTCAGGTCATGATCTCACAGTTTGTGAGTTGGAGCCCTGCATTGGGCTCTTTCACTGACAGGGTGGAGCCTGCTTCGAGCCTGCTTTGGATACTCTATCTCCCTCTTTCTTTGCCTCTCCCCAGCTTGTGCTCTCTCTCAAAAATAAATAAACATTACAAAAAAAATTTTTTTTATTTTTTGAATTTTTTTTTTTAATGTTTATTTATTTTTGAGACAGAGAGAGACAGAGCATGAGCAGGGAAGGGGCAGAGAGAGAGGGAGACACAGAATGTGAAGCAGGCTTCAGGCTCTGAGCTGTCAGCACAGAGCCCGATGCGGGACTTGAACTCACGAACTGTGAGATCATAACCTGAGCTGAAGTCGGACACTTAACCGACTGAGCCACTCAGGCACCCCACAAAAAAATTTTTAAAAAAGTATTCAGTTTTATAAAAACACAAATTCAAAAAGATATATGTACCCTTATGTTTATTGCCATATTATTTACAACAGCCTTGTTATGGAAGCAACCTAAGTATCCACTGATAGACGAATGGATACAGAAGATGGGTAGCATGCATTGGTCGTTCAGTGGTAGAATTCTTAAGATGTGGTATTTACATACAATGGAATATTACTCAGCCATAAAAAAGAAAGATCTTTCCATTTACAACAACATGGCTGGACCTGGAGGGTACTATGCTAAGTGAAATAAGTCGTACAGGGAAAGACAAATACGACTTGATTTTACTTATACGTGAAACAAAATAAAGGAGCAAAGAAACAATAATAAATACAGAGAATAAACTGGTGGTTGCCAGAGGGGAAGGGTAGGGCAGATGAGGGAAAAAGGTGAAGGGGATTAAGAGGTAGAAACTTCCAGTTATAAAGTTAGTAAGTCAGGGGGATGAAAAGTACAGCATGAGGAACACAGTCAATAATATTGTAATAATGTTGCATGGTGACAGATGATAATTACACTTATAATGATGAGCACAGAATGACGTGTAGAATTGTCTAATCACAATGTTGTACACCTGAAACGAATATAATAATGTATGTCAACTGTGATTCAATTTTTTAAAAATGATTTTTAAAAACGGTGTTCTGTTTTAGTTCCAGCGCTGATATTATTTCAAAACTTTTCTCAAGGCCCTCTCACATGCTATATTAAAAAAGTTGCCAAACTGGTTTTAACACATCTTCTCAGGACCGATAAGCAAAAGTTTACTAAAGCAGTTTTGAATAAGATAAACTCAGAACGATTCTATAAGTTTTCTCCCAGTTGGCAGCATGTTTTAATGAGCTGTTTAATAAGCTATATAAATTTCTAAAGCCACGAGAGAGACGTGAAGACGCTTCTCCTTTGGTAGGACGTGAACACACAACGCCTTGGGAACCACAGCTGACATCCTGTTGGACTGCCTAGCTCCAAACCTGTTCTGTGGGTATTATGAATGACTGAGTGCAAACAGTAAGGGGTTGTGAAAATAAGTTTCCAATGTTAAAAAAAAACAAAGTGAACTGTAATAGATTTGGGTTGACCAAGAACTCTGACGAATGGCAACAATGTTTCTAATCTTTCTTGAGACTCTTACTTAACTATTTAACCTTAAAAATGGTTTCATTTCGTGACATGATCATTTACCTGATAATAAATTCACAGGTTCTTGCTCATTTAGAATTTTTGGTTGTGGGGCGCCTGGGTGGCTTAGTTGGTCCAACTTCGGCTCAGGTCATGAACTTCAGGTTCGTGGGTTTGAGCCCCACATCGGGCTCTGTGCTTACAGCTCAGAGCCTGTGTCCCCCTCTCTCTCTGCCCCTCCCTTGCTCTCTCTCACTCTCAAAAATAAACATTAAAAAAATTTATTTAAAAAAATGATTTTTTTTGGTTGTTGATATTCACATTTACATAAATCATTAAGACTTCACTAGAAAAAAAAAATAGAACAATGGCAAGTATTACCTGACCCTCCATGTACATCAAGGGAATATTTCCACAGAGTATGCAAAAAACGAACTCTGGAAACTCTAAGCAATAGCATAAATTAAATTCTGTAAGTTCACATTTGACTGAGAACATTCTCTTATTCTACTCTTACAGCATCAAGAAAACTTTAAAATCGATATCAAGGTGTTAGCTCTATTTCTGGCATCTTAAAGAAATCTCAAGCATAAAATTGCGTTTTCCTGATGCACTGATTAACTTCACAATTAGCTGCTGTTGGAAAGGATAGTCAGGCAAGCCACCCATCTGACTTCTTTTAGGAGAGCATATGAATTCTTTAAGCTGCACCAATACATTCTTAGTTTTATGTGTAACCTGGGATTCATTTTCTGACATTTTTAGAATATTCCCTTATATTGTCTTTTAAAAATTTTTTTAAGCTTACTTATTTGAGAGACAGAGAAAGCATGCATGCGTGCAAACAGGGGAGGGGCAGAGAGACAGAGAGAGAGAGAGAGAGAGAGAGAGAGAGAGAGAGAGAGGATCCCAAGCAGGCTCCCGGCTCAGTGCAGAGCCTAACTTGGGGCTCGAACCCAAGAAATGTGAGATCATGACCTGAGCCAAAATCGAATGCTTACCTGACTGAGCCGCCCGGGTGCTCCAACTCCCTTGTATTGTAAATGAATTAAAAAACTTAGATTCTATTGCATAACAATGTGAATGTACTTAACAGTACTGAACTGTACACTTAAAAAGGGTGAAGATGGTAAATTTTACGTGATGTGTATTTTACCACAATTAAAAAAACCCACAAACACCTAGATTCTATCTTTTACTGCTCTTCAGTGAAGATAAAAAAAAAAAAAAAGGCTCAACAACAACAAAAAACCATCCTTGGCTTCAAAAGTTAAAGTCTTAGAAAAATGGATAGTTTAAATTCTCTATGGGGGAGAGAATACTGCCCATGTAACCTCCTGGACTGCTTTTTTTTTTTAATGTTTACTTTATTTTTAGAGAGAGAGAGAGAGAGAGAGAGAGGCAGAGAGAGACAGAGAGTCAGCAAGGCTTCTCAAGCAGGCTTCATACTGTCAGCGCAGAGCCCGACTTGGGGCTTGAGGGCTTGAACTCATGAACCATGAGATCATGACCTGAGCAGAAATCAAGAGTCAGACACTTAACCGACTGAGCCATGCAGGACCCCCCTCCCCTATCGATTTTTTTTTTAATTTTTTTTTTTTAACTTTTATTTTTGAGACAGAGAGAGACTGAGCATGAACGGGGGAGGGGCAGAGAGAGGGAGACACAGAATCGGAAACAGGCTCCAGGCTCTGAGCCGTCAGCACAGAGCCCGACGCGGGGCTCGAACTCACGGACTGCGAGATCGTGACCTGAGCTGAAGTCGGACGCTTAACTGACTGAGCCACCCAGGCGCCCCGTCCCCTATCGATTTTAATCATTAGTTTCTGCCTGCTAGACCACCAGACGTGTAATAACATCTGAAGGTGAA
The DNA here is from genome assembly GCF_028018385.1 of Neofelis nebulosa. Classification (NCBI taxonomy): domain Eukaryota; kingdom Metazoa; phylum Chordata; class Mammalia; order Carnivora; family Felidae; genus Neofelis; species Neofelis nebulosa. The sequence goes on from NC_080787.1 coordinate 25,072,867, forward strand.
TTTTTCTCTTTATAGCTTATAAACAAGAAAGGAAAAGGAAGGGCAGGCAAATGATAATTTGTAGCCAGACAACAATTTGTAGCATGAGGTTAACTGAAAGCTGGCTGTAACAGAACATTTGCTACTGCTCAAGAGGACAGAGATTTGTTTTTCTGACAATAAAGAAATAAACAGATACTTAGATATGCAGATATTCTTTGAAAAAGGTGTCAACATCAGTCACCTTTTAGAAACCCAACTGTAAATTTCTAATTACTCATTTCTCCAGAGGATGTGTGGTTGGAGAGCCCACGCCTTGCCTCTGACTCTTCTCTTGAAAAAGATCAGCCAAACAGTCTTCTCCTGAAGATACCGCCAAACACTGCACCCTGGGTCTGCGTATCCAAAAGTGTGGGAAGCGGTCTGCCCAGGGCTTCATCTTTGACAGGCTAGGATGGACAGAATGTGAGTCGCTCCGCATCATACCCAAACCCCCTTCCTACCCAGCAGGGCAGATGACCTCCACCCCTGCTTCCAGACCGGTGCTAAATTTGGAAAGCATCAGGTCATCTGGGTAAAAACAACTTCAAGTACTGTCTCTCAATGACTGTCCACTAGGAACAAAAGGAACACACGAGAAGTAGGAACTCTTGCTCTCCCAAGGGGAGACAGGAGGCTCAGGGGAGGCCTCAGAACTGGTAGAACCAACTGGCTAAGGTATTGGTTCCCCCAAAGGAATCCATACCAGAGTGGCCTGTAAAGGTTATTAAAAATACAGATTGCCAGCTCAGGAGATTGTGATTCTGTGTCTATGGCCCCTTAATCTGATGAGTCAGGTTCAGGAGACATTGAGTGAAACCACTTGAGCTAGAACAGTGCTGGATGAGTGGATGGGCTCTAACTAAAGGCCCAGGAATGACCCCTTTGTTGTGCTTTGTGAGGGAGGAGGAGAATTTTGAGAAATATATGTTTTTCTTACATATATATAAATTCTAATTGTGCATGTTCCCTCACACTGGTCCTTTGGTCACCAAGTTCAAACTGAGGAGTTCATTCCACACCTGTGGCTCTGGCCAATAATCACCTACTTCTATATGGATGACTCATATCACTACTTCCGGCCAAGACTCATCCATTTTCCCTAAACCCGCTTCCAATCACAGCTTCAGATTCCATTTCTCGAATCAACTCTTCAATTTACCATAAACAATGGCTTCCTGTTCCAATTTCTGTTGATAGTACCGCCTCTCAAGTCTTTCAGACTTAAATTCTTACCCATCACTCTCCACATTCATATACTATCATGGATACTACACTTATCAAGGCCCCCGTGGATCCCTGTGACAGTCCCTCACGGTCCCTAACCCCCCGCTCCAATCTAACTCACAAGATTAACCTTCCCCAAATGCAACTCTGACATGTATTCCCCTTACTCAGAATCCTGTCTTAATTCCACATTACCTGTAGAGAAAGTCCTTCCACCAAACTTAGCCAGGCATTCATGGTCCCTAATTGGTCTGTCCCTAACCTATCATGACCAATGTGACCATGTCCAATGACCAATTTCACATTTGATCCAATTCCTGTTGCAAAGCTGGTCTAGTCAAAGTCCCCACCTGTGCCCTACAACTTCCTGCCTCTTGGCTGATCTCATTTCTACCACTTTTTCTTTGTAGCTATAAACATCGTGTGCCTCCTTTAAGGCCTAAGTTCAAATTCTATCAACTCCCTCTGGAACACTTCCCGATGGGTGCCACTCCAGAACACGCGCAGCACTCTGCAACATCTGAGCCTTTCCTAAGTAAGGGTGTGCCCTCTCCCCTTCACTGTCCCTCAGGCTCTCCGCTCTCTGCCCCCTCCCCCGCAAGCATGCTCCTAGGACACTTTAAGACTCACCTCTCACTGACAATCATATACTAGCTGTCTGGCAATGTCTCCCTAGGAAGAGCAAACCTTCAATTCCTGCAGAGAACCAATTCAGGTTCACAGATAACATTTTAGAGAACAAACAGAAGAAGAGAAAAAAATGTCTCATTCCATTTCTCAACTCCTGGTACCTTTCATCTATGAGTCCATCCATCATCTCTTTTTGTGCATATATGCATATATTTTTACTTACCTCCTGAACAGTTAAATTTCTTGTATTTGTCATCCAGCTACAGCCCCCAGCTTAACTGACCATAGATTTGACTCTTTTAGGAACATGAACATGTTTCTGTGTCATCTCCAAAGTGCTTCACACAGTTCTATACACAAAGTTGTCAGAGAAGATGTTTCAAGAATATGTATGTTAATTCAAAAAAGTATTTGAGGGAGGGGGCAGTGGCTGTGATACATGGTTACAAATACATCCCAATATATTGTATGTCAAATACCCAAAATAATGTATGTCAAAACCTGCTACATATAGGTGATTTCTTGAAAACTTCCCCCAAATTTATGTAACAAATATTTTAAATAAGCAAAGATAATTCACAATATTAAGGATCCTGCTGTTGATCCTTTCTTAACAGATAGTCACTCCTTAATTGAATTTCCTTTATAAATCTGATTTACAACTAAAATGAAGACCACCCTACATATAAATGTTTCATGAACTCAAATGAAATTTGGGGAGTGGGGGGAAGAAGGAAGTGTGAAACTTCATTTCTTCCTTAAAATTTCAATTACTTTCTATGGCAACAATTCTGGTTTGAACCAAGGTTTTGCAGGGTTTTTTTTTTTTTTTTTTATGTTTATTTATTTTTGAAAGAGAGAGAGAGCATGAGCAAGGGAGGGGCAGGGAGAGGGAGACACAGAATCCGAAGCAGGCTCCAGGCTCCGAGCTGTCAGCACTAAACTGAACGTGGGGCTCAAACTCATCAACAGGGACATCATCAAGACCTGAGCTGAAGTGGACTTAGCCGACTGAGCTAAAGGGACCCAGGTGCCCCCTTACCAAGGTTTTAAAGTTGAATTATCTCACAGAGAAGGAAGCCATGCTCCTTAACAAAGTGACAAAATCTAAGATTATGAAAGTGTTCATTTTTTTTTCAAGTGTCCAGAAAACTACTGTGTAACTCTGCCTTTTACATCCAGAATGCAAGACAGTCCGATGTATGGGATTTGTCAGCTTCCAACACAGTTGTTCCACAGTCTGGGCCAACACTGGAAGTGAGAATAAAGACTTTTGCCAGTTGAACTGAAGATCCTTTATGGAGAAAGTAGTGTGAAAAGTCCAAGTCTCCCACCCCAAAGAAGACCAACTATTATTATTCATTATTATTATTACTCACATTTTACTAGTGAGACAACTCAGTGAAGTAAAAAAAAAAAAAAAAAAAAGTAAACTGGGAATGATTAGATGCCCACAAGTTTTCACTACAAACTAACCTCTTTTACGTATTTAGAATATGATTCAATTTACAAAAATTCAACTTGCTTTCTATGAATACACACTCTTTAATGCAAAGTACATCTCAATTTTGGTTACTTCCTCTAGGATGGCCTTGGAAATGAATTTACAGTAACACCTAAGGCAGCTTTTCCGAGAACTCTGAAAATCTCTTTAGAGGATAACACATCCTTTTTTCTCTTCTGAATAAAACTCCGGCAGCTGCACATTTTCTTCTGAGTTTGTGGCATCATGGTTCTTTGGGCCTTGGCTCCACAGCCCTGTCCCGTCCTCTGTAACTAAGGTCCACTGAACAAAACCAGAAGGAAACATGGGACAAAACTCCAGAAGCATGCCTCAAGGAGAGATTTGAGCCGCAAAGCCCACGGTGCTAAGCCTCCTCTTTTCAGTCTCTTTTCTTATTATTCTTTTCCCCTTGACTCTGCTTGTGTCCCCAGCATTCAAACCCAAAGCCCATCACTTTTAAATCTGGATTCATCCCTCCCCTAATCACATGCACGGGGTGTGAGGTGCCAGTGTGCTCAGGGGGAAACTAACTGGGCCGCTATTGCTTCTGCTTTGAGAAGGGCTGGGTTTTTGGGTTTTTTTTTCTTCTTCTTCTCCTTTTAATAAAGGCCTTTTCATGTTTGTTTCTCAAGCCTTCCCCAAATACAAAACTGTCACTGTCCTCTACTCCTTCCAACTCTACGGTATCAGCTTCAAACCTTTGTATCAACTAAGTCAGCGTCTGTTAAGAACTTTGGTACATTTATGGCACCGGGGGGCCTGCACTCAGGAGACTCAAACTCTAACGCAAAAACGTCTTATGTATGATCTCGGAAACAGTAAAAAACAACCACGAAATAGGGCAAAAACCCACCTCTTTCCCCCGCTTTCCTTTCACGTCCTGGTTCAGTAATAAGAAAAGTTAATCCACCCCCTAGTGCCACGGCAGCCTCGTCCTGGTCAGGCTCACCTAGAACATTCATTGCATCATTGCATCCAAGCCAAACTCGGTTACTGAGGCAACTAAGTTTTTCTTCCCAAAGGGTCACAGGGAAACACATCCCTCGGGATCCCCTGGTAACCGTCCACCGATAATGCTGGGGAACCACAACAGCAAAAGACTGGCTGTCCAAGGCTGGCGTTGGCCGCCTCTGCCGGCAAGGGGGAGGGGGGGGTTCTGCGTGGGGGTGCGCAGCATCCAGTTACATTCCTGACCCACTTTCGCATCCCCTCCCTCCCCCTTCTCCTCCTCCTTCTCCTCCTCCTGCCGGGCAGGCCGCGAGGGCACCCGCGCTCCGCAGAGCCACCCGCGAGCCCTCCCTAAGCCGCGGTGGGCGGGGGTGCACCCGGCGTCGGGCTCTGCTGGGGACCCGGAGGGAGCCCGCCCCCGCCCCCACCCCCGGCTTCCCCTGCGCGGCCCCTCCCTGGTCACATGGGCTCGCGAGCACCTGTTGGCGACTTCGGCTCCTAGCAGAGCCCCTCCCGCCGCCCAGGCGAAGCCCCCTGCGGCAGGGGATGGGAACGCTTCCCCGCGCACGTTCCGCAAACCCCGCTGGGGTGGACGAGGGCGCGGGTGCCGGTGGGCGACGCCTGCCCGGCCGCTTAGCTTTGCAAAGTGCAGAAGCACCACGGCCGCGCGGCGACTGGGTGGAGGGGAGCCTACCCCTCCCTCCCCCCCCCCGCTCCTCCCCCCACTCCCCGCCGAGCGGGAAGGTGGGGTGCGTCCGCCCCCAGCCCGACTCCGCTGGAAACCTGGTCTCCTCGCGGGCACCGGGAGGGGATGCTGAAGAGTCCGGGCCGGGGCCGCAGGGGCGAGGGCAGGTAGCGGGTGGTGACGGGTGGGTGTGTGTTCCGAGCCGCGGAGTCCAGGAAGGGGGCGGGAAGCCGCCGTCTCAGCTGCAACTTCTGAGCGTGCAAAGCAACTCAGCAACTTTGCCTGCGCCGCGCCCCTCCCCCGCGCCGCCGGGCCGGGCCGGGGGCTGCGCTGCGCTCGGGGGCCCCGGCGCCGGGCCCGGTGGGGAACAGATCTGGGGTGCGGGCTGGCGGGGGGCAGGGATGGGGTGGGAGGGCTGGGACTGCAGAAGTGGTACAGCTGCCCGGGAAGTAGGACGGGGGGTGCGCCTCCCCGCGCGCCCCGGGGCTTGGAAACGACGCGCGGCCCCCGCCCGGGAGCCCTGGGGCCCCAAGCCGCGCCCGCCCCCGCGGCCCCCTCCGGGCCGGGCCCGCTCCCGCTGCCGGGTTCTGCTCGAGGAAGGGGCGGAGGATGGCGGCGGAGCCATGGAAACTGCCGGGTGGATAAATAAGGAGAGGGCCGCGCGAGGCCGTCCCCCGGCTGCCAGCATCTCGGCGGCGGATGCAGCGCCCTGGGAAGCGCGGCCGAGCCCGCACAAGTCCCCTCCTCCCGGCGCCCCAGGGCTCCGGCCTGGGCGAGGGGGGCGCCGCCGCGGGAGGCAGGCCCCGGCCCCGGGGGAAATGCGGGGCCGAGGCGAGTGTGAAGGTGACCCGGGCCTCCCGGGGTCATGGGCTGTTTGCTCCGGCCGGCCCGAAGGACGGCGCGAGGCCCCAGCCGGTCCTGCTAGCCCGAAGAGCCTGGGGAAAGCCCCAGATTCGCGTCCAGAAAGATGCATTCGCCCAGTTCAGACATTCAGAAGCGTCAGCGGGGGCTAAACTTAGGCGTGAGGGGGAAGGTGGGGGACCTGGGCCAGCCTGGAGAGGTACAGGCTGTCCCCGAAGTCATGCCCACGCTCCCGCAGCCGTCGGATTGGCAAGATGGTGAAGGATGTCAGCGGGTTGCCGGGGCCAGGCCTGTGCACTGAGGCATGAGGGGAGAAGGGGGGGGAGGGGGGGGCGGAAGAGCCCAGGCCATCCACCGCACCCTTTCCCTGGAAGCAGATTTACGAGTCCCTCCAACCTTCTCCCAACACTCACATACTTCATCTGCCTCAGTGTAGAGTTACTGATGCTTTACGCCCCAGCCTAGCCCGTGAAGAGCTAGAGATGTTAATGGCGGTGGCGTGAAGTTGAGACACTTCAGGGTGTGGGGGTTACTTCAAGTGAAAGTAAGCCACCTGCGTGGAGGAGCCCATCAACCGGCTGAATGATTTAATTACATGCCATCTTAATTTAAAGAGATTTACATGCTCATTGAGGACAGCTGGACAGTTACATTGTGATATGCACCTGGCAATTTTTAACTGAACAAGGTCTGTTTCACACTTAAAATGGGTGACCAAAAATTGCTTTTTTTTTTTTCTTTTTACTTAACAATTCTTATCCTTAATGGGAAAGGATAGCCTCTTACCTGCTTCCTCTGAAATAACTGTGAAAACTCTAGGCTAGAGCCTGGTTTTCCAGAGTGTTGTTCCAGAGAACATTGGAGCCTCAGTATGGCCACGGGTGATGTTTGCAAAAAAGAGGTTCCGTGGTCATATACCACATTTCATTGATCCTGAGATGCACACGGTTTTGAATTTTAACATCTCTGATGTCCCATTTGATGGCGTCTTCGCTTTGAATTCTAGTTTACTTGGCAGTGGTTTTCTTTCTCACTAGTACGTGAAAATAAGGAAGTTTGAGAAATGCTGAGATACACAAGTTTGTTATACAACAAAGAAATGCAACACATATCTTCATAGCAAGACTTTCCAGAATCTTCTGTGTACTGAGGTGATTGTGAATCACCAAGAAGTTATCATATGCAGACTTCCCTAAATGCATCCGTCCAGTCACTGGTTTTTGTGAGCATTATGTTGAAGATTAGTATTCCTTTCAGGAAATGCTGCTCTAGTGGTTGTGACAGATTTGAACACAGTTAAGGAAAAATGTTCACATTTCAAAATAGTACCTGAGTGTGATCAGAGGTCATTAAATGATAAACTAAGTTGAGTATCATTACACAAAAGACAGAGACCATTTGGGGAAATATTCACAGAACTGTTCACAGTTATATTAGAAACAATCAGTATTATTTTTAGGGAACTAATCCCAGTGAACATGCAGTTCATCAGAAAATTCATGTATCTGATATATACTGTTGCTGTTACACTACGTCCTGCATTATTTTGATTTGTAGAAGCTGATAAAAATGCTTTATTAAATGGCACTAAGCTACTAGCCAATTACTCCCATCACCCCAAAAGCTCATTAATGTTTATTTTTGAAAGAGAGCACGAACAGGGTAGGGAAGAGAGAGAGGGAGACACAGACCAAAGCAGGCTCCAGGCTCTGAGCTGTCAGCACAGAGCCTGATGTGCGGCTTGAACCCACAGACTGTGAGATCATGACCCATACCGAAGTCAGATACCCAACTGACTGAGCCAGCCAGGCACCCCACCCCAAAAGCTCATAGAAAAAAAATTTTTTTTTAAAGAAAGAAGGAGAAAAAGCAAGGAAGCAAAAAAAAATGTACAAAAAGGTGTAATTTAGCATAAAAAATAAACCTGTCATTCATCCCTTAGCAAAGGTGAGAGGCACGGTTGGATTTTTATAAGTGAAAAAAATACTCTATTTGGAATGTTTCTAATACAAATAATATTTAACGTTTTAAAACGTGTAATTGAAAAGGTGCATTTTCATATACTAGCTCATTTTACTGTACTATAATCCTGTAAGGTTGATGGACAGTCACTCTTGCCCTTAGATACTTGTGCATTTGTTTGTGTAACCGGAGTGTATCAAGTACCTACCAGGTTCTAGACATGACACTAGGCTTTGATGATAGAAAGACAAATATGAGAAAATCCGGCTCTGTGGAAGTTTGCGTCTGGTAGGAGAGATGGATAAATACAATAAATCATTGTAATGCAGTATGACATTGAGGCTTAGAAAGGTTAATGACTTACCCAAGGGAACTCAAGTCAGGATTTGATTGGTCTGATGATTTCAAATTCCCTGCTCTCTTCTATGAGAGACCTGTTCCCATCTTGGCAGGTAACATCATGAAGATATAGTACTTGAAATTAATTAAACATAAAATCAAACATCTGGAACTTCGAGAGCCAGAAAGAAATGTAGAGATTGCACAGGCTAACCCCCTCATTTCACAGGCCTGGAAAGTGAGCCACAGAGAAGAGAATGGATTTGCTCAAGGTTATACAGTTATCTAATGACTGAATTAAGATTAGAATCAAAGTTTGTTGACTCTCAGCCCTTTGCACTGTTAGGTGCTGCCCTGTGGTAAGAGACAGTGAAGAAAAGCCTTAGTAGAGTCTGTTTCTACTGTTGTGCAGCGTGGGCCATCTCAGTAAAGGCCTAGGGCGATTGTTGAGTCTGTGATAAAATGCCCCATGACTAAGCACTTATTTAAAGAAATATTTCTAAGAGGAACTGCAAGGGGATTTCAGCTGAGTTCCTTAAAAAACAGCCACTATCCTTAAAAGTTGAAGGAAAAAAATAAATACAGGACATTTGGGGAAATTTGCACATATTAGAGACTATTAAGGAATTATTGTTTAAGTATAAGTGGGTTTGCGATTAATGCTGGTTTTGAAAAGTTCTCATGTCTTAGACATATATAGTGAAATATTTGCACTGAAATGATATGATGTCTGCTACTAAAATAATCCAGCTTTCTTTTTGGTGGGGGTTCAGGGGAAATGAAGATTGTAAATGAAATAAGATGCCAGACACCCAAACTAGGAGGTAAGTATGTGAGAGTGTGTTATACTGTTATCTCTATGTTTGTGTATCACCCAGGGGGGCGGGGGAATCTCTTCATAATGTTGAAATACCTTCTTTTTGGCCATTTCAGAAAGTTATTTCTCCTACCAGATGAGTCAAGTTCAGGGAGAAGTGTAATCAGTAATCGCTGACATTTGCATAGGCTAGCACCTTTAAAATTTACAAACTGTATTCGCACCCACGCAGACCTTTCCTCACTCTCCTGGATTAGTTTAGGTCTGCGTTGAAGGCAAAGAATCGCAATTGTGTTGTCCACAGAACCAGGCCTGAAGCCCTGTCTGAAAATTAAATTTTCTTAGCACTTTTAGATGGTAGTAAAAATCCGAAGGATTTCCAGGAATACTGAAGACAGGCACATGCTGCTCTTCCTCCTGTCTTGCAAGAAGATTTCCCTCTTTCATTTTAGATACGCAGAGGGGATGTGCTTCGATTTACCTCAGTTAGCTAACGTTCTTACTACAAAATACAATGCCAATCCCAAAGCCACATTATCATGGAATCTATAATAGTATTAAGGGCCTCTTTGTGGCTAAGAAGAGTTGGTGTGTTACTGTTTTTATTATAAGATTTATAGAGCTGGTTTATAATACTGTATTCTTAATTGTATGGGTAATATACTTAAAACACATGTGGTAGCTACAGTTCTGGTTCTATTTTTATGTGACTTTGGGTATTTTTTTTCCCCTTCCTTCTATTCATATAAGGTATACCTGCTTCTGGAAACTATCAAAATATCACAAAGACAACACAGTACATGTGGTTAATTAAAGGGATAGACACCCTGGAGGTTATAAGCCAGGTCATTATCATTCAATAAATATTTTATTGGCAATACTTACTGTTTTCTAGGGAGCTGGAAACTATAGCATGGGTGGGATTTCCAAGCACATAGAAATGCAACTAGTTTCCAAATGAGAGTATCTTCACTCGATCAGATGTTTTGGGGAAAGTAGTTTTCTCTCACCTTGTTTAAACTGCAGAAAACACTAAGGATGTGTGGAGCATCCCTTCCCGCCTTCACATCATGTTTGTGCTTTAAGTCAGTGGCTCCCAGCTGGTGGCTGAAAACACCCTCAGGGACACCAAGTTATTGCAAGGGGTCAGAGATGCTTTCTGTGTGTCAAACACTTTTGTAGACTGAATGATGAAATGAGTGGCATAGAAATGTACTCCGCCCAAACGTGTGTGTTTGTCATTAACGGATAAACTACAAATGCATTAGAAAGCTTTTCTGAGTTTATACCGTCACTCTCTTCTTATGTATCTCTTAAATCAATGAGTATGAAAAATATAGGTACTATCTTACCTATGGAGGGGACCAAAAAAAGGAGAACCAGGTCTCTAGGGGAGGTGAGAAGCTTCTTCATACATTTGGTAAAGCAAATTCTCTCTCTCTTTATTCCAGGAGACACATAATAATTTCTTTGTTTCATTATATATTATCTGACACCAGAGATGAAATGGTGCCAGGGATAATTGGATGCCTTCATGGATTTGTTTTATCATTTGGCTTTTAGAACCGGAAGTTCTAGGCATACCTTACCTTCTCTGCCACTTTTTTTTATACTTAATATATTCACTTTTGTGCTCCAAGCCAAGAGGAGTTTTTCCAATCCATGCACACTGTGAGACCTGAAATACCCAGGGTAGAGATCTCTGCGGGAACTTTTTACACCAATGGAAACTTACTATTGGGTGCGTCTTGTCAGAAATGCAAATGTTTTGCAGAATGTCTCCGAAGGCTCTTAATACAGAGTAAATTTTCATTCCCTAAGTTTCTCTACTTGCTTTCTATACACTCTGTTTTCAGCAGGGTATTTTTTTTTTTTTAAGGGCCTTTAGCCTTGGATTATTACAGCCAGCAAGCTAGCAGATGGCATCATTGCTGAGTGGGGTTCCAGGGTGAAGGATGATACACTGAGCTCCCAGTTCATAATTGGAGGTGGGATTAGTTGGAAGAGTTGTGTTTATTAACAAATCTTCATTTTATTTATTCTCCAGTGATTGTTTGCCACTGATTAAGGCCTTACTCTGCACCTGACATGTTATGCTAATTTTCACAACCTTATGAGGTGAATACTATTATTCTTCCCTTTGACAGATGAGGAATTTGATGTTGTCAAGGAGGTTAAGTAATTTACCTAAGGTCATGCAGCCGGTAAGTGACAGAATGAGGATTTGAACCTAGGTCTGGCTTCAAACCCCCCACCAGCACAGACTACTCTTCAGAGAGGAGCTGGCCTCCTCACCGGCCCCAGGGTCTAATGACTTAAGCACCTGCTTATTCTTATCTTTAGAAAGCGAGAATTGCTGTAAACCGAACCAAAATAATGACAGCTGTTTCCTTAGACCATCCATCGTTAGTCACTTTTTCCTTTATCTCTCCCCAGCGAGCAGTAGGTTAGTAAGTGGCTTAACTGTTACCAAGATCATCTGCGCATTCAACCCACAGATGGCACTGGGCTAGTTATGACTTAACCTAATTATTCCGGCCTTTCTAACTTTTCACTTCTAGCAATAGTCATCAAAAAAGGGAAGATTCTGAAAGACTTATATTGATCTTACTACCTTAAAGAAGAGGGAAAATCTTATTTAGGTGAATGAGTCCTAGCTTTCCTATAGAAAGGGAGATTATTTATTACTTGTCTAAGTAGAAGTTAATTAAGAGGATATTGTACACGATAGCTATTAAGTCAGTAATGGCATATGGAGGCTGAAAGATCTCACTATTGGACACATATGGTGGCTAAAAATGGGGCATCTTCTTGGTTTGACTTCACCACCAGCCTTTCTTGAGTGCTTTGATCTGGATTCACTCTCACCTCTAAACTCTTTTTTGGACCTCAAGCCATTTTACCATCAGCTGAGGACTTATCTGGTCATCTTTCTCAGTGGCCTCTCTCATTTTGAGATGGAAGGAGATGAAGCGTTTCCAACCACCCGTACTTAAAATCTAAGAGGATCATCTGCCAGCAATAAACTCTTCCCCCTTTCTTATTAGGAGGACAAAAACCAAACGTAGGCAGTCAGATGGGCTGACATTGTATGGTATCTCCCATATGCCTGCATAAATCCTCACCACTCCCTTGGTACAGAAGTTAAAAGGAGCCACTTATATTTGGGAGTTGGGAGAAAGGAGGGTGTCCCAGCAAGGCCAGAAACAGTGGTTTCTGGGGCTGAAGCAGTGAGGTGGCATGCAGAGAGCATGTGCTAATGGTCAGGTAGCAACCCCCCCCCCCCACAACTGGCCCCCTGGGGGCTGGGAGGACAGTGAGAAGACTAGAATGCTGCCTCTTAAAGCAGCTAAGACCCCCCACAGAGAGACAGAGAGGCTGCATTCTTTGTGGCAATAGCTGAAAATATAGTATGAGACTGGGCCCTGAGAACGGGTAGCCTGCCAGTGGCAAAGAGAGAAGCCAGCATCTCCCAAACATAAGACCAAGATGATGAACAGGGCCTTTGCACACCCGGGGCCTGTTACACCTGCCTGTCTGGGATGCTGGCTCTCAGCCCTGCCTTTGGGAAAGAGCTCAGCTTTATAATACTGGTTGCCCTCTTGCCCAAATAATGAAGAAATCCAACTAAAAAGGTGTGTCTCTGTTTTTCCTTCCGAAGTTGGTTGATTTGGGTTACGGTTGTAGTTTATGCTGTGCCTCTAAATTTTATGTTGAAGAAAAAGCAGTGTTTCACACCACAAATTCAGCAGCTGAGATGTTGCTCTTGCTGTTGTTCTTGACCAGATGAGGTAGGTTAAACTCTTGTCAGCCGAACCTTGATTTGTTAACACTACCCATGTCCCAGGTAGCAAGCCCAGATGTCTTTCAAAATAGACCAGGCACGCATAGCTGACAAGATCCCAGTGGGCAGAAGGTAATGTTACACCACCTGTGATATAACTTCTAGAATGGTCGCTGCTGCCCCTTTGCTCCAGAATGTAGCTCCAGTGCACTGAAAAGTGGAAAGTCCTCAAACAATTTGTGGGAGTAGTGTGTGTGTACTTTCCCTAGAGCTGGTTAAACTTTCACTCAGCTTTGGAGGCTTCTAATAAGCAATTACAGCCTTTTCTATTCCTTTTTTGCTTCAGAGGGACAGCTCGCCAAACAAACTTCCTGGTGGCCGTTCAGAAGGACAAAATTCTTTGCCGAACCATGTGCCAGAGTTTGACAATGCGCGACAGCCATCGGAAACTTTTGGCACACACCAGGCCACAAGTGGGTTCCAGGGCTCTTAGGGACAGAGTGCTGCTAATTTGTGTGGCAATTGCTTCAGAATGGTGAGCGGGGATGACACCTGTTTAAGGAGCAGGAGGTCAGGACAGGGGATAGATTGATTCTCCAGGCTGAGAAACGCTGGTAAAGGAAGGGGAATGCCCCATCTTGGAAGAAATTTCAATTATCTGCTGACCTGTGTGCCTGCTGGCAGGTATCTTGCTCCTCCCCAGAATGACCTGACTCTCCTTTGCCTTCTCTCCTGGAGAGCTGCCTCTTGAAGGGAATGTGCTCTACTATTTAGAGAGGAAACCAGGAAGTGAGGAGGCACAGCCCCGGCTTCCTGGTCAGGCTGCTGACTCACACAGCCCTCCTTCAGGCAATTTCCTTCATTTCTCTGTACCTCAGTTTCTCAGTTCAATGAAAGATGAAAATGGAATTCCCCTAGAGGCATTGGGAACAGCCTAATTAATGTTTATGTTTCTTTGAGATAACTGGGATTAAGAGGTCCTATTACTGTGGAGCATCATTACACGGAAGATTACATCTTAATTGTCAACTCTAGCCCTACACTGGATAACTAGCATTCGGAGTCGTTGGGCCATCTTCCCACTAGGCCTACACTGGATAACTAGCATTCCGAGTCCTTGAGCCATCTTCCCAATAGCCACTTCGTGATGTCCCTCTCCCTCCATGCTTTCCACGTTGATCTCGGAGTGTGCCATTTGCTTGTATTCTGTTAGTAAAGGGAAGGAGACTTTCATTTCTCCTCCTCATTCCAGACGCTAGTAGCCCCTAAGTGTTTGCCAATAAGAGCGACTGAGAGAGAGAGAGAGAGAGAGAGAGAGAGAGAGAGAGAGAAAGATGCTGCTAAATGCAGTCTCTTCAAACACAATCCTCCATGTTCTTTTAAGGAATTTCGGCTGTCCCTTTGTACTTACTTGATTTTCTTTTCTCCTTTCAAAGTGTTGACTTCATTGTTTGGCCAGGGTGAATACATCACTTCCTCTTTGGGGGTCTGGGTTTTGTCTCCTGCTGGGTCTGAAATGTCATGTAATTTGTTGGGTTTTGCTAGATTATGTTGGGGGTTTGTTTGTTTTTTGGTGTTCCCAAATTGGCACTGCTTCACCAGAACTCTTGCCACTTCTACCCCCTGATTAATGATGTGATAGAAATTTGCAGCCCCTTGGCATTTACCACAAGATATGCATTTGTCTGTAACTGCTCTCTGGGTTCTGTTGCCTACAAAGGGAGTTCCCCTGCAAGGGTAAAAAACCAACAAAACCCCGCTGTTATCTTTTCTTCCTGCTGTGCGGTCAGGTTGCTCTGTTGCTTTGCTCATTATCTGAACTTTGTTGAAGAGTGGATCGCTATGTGTTTCATCCACAATATGGTGCAAGCCCCAGATCTTTTCCTTTTCAGACTTACCAGCCTTTCCATGACTCCTCGTACATGACTTTTTCCATTCCTGGAAGCAGTGTTTCTCTACTCCAGTAAGTACGTTTTAGTAGATACACTTGGAATTTATTAACTCATTCCACAAGCATTATTTACTTACCGACATGTGCCAGGCACACGGGATGCAGGGCGTGTGCTAGGAATCGTGAGACTGAGTTCCTGTTCTTGGACAGCAGTGTGTGGGCAGGGCAGGGTGGTGGAGGTGCAGGTGGTGATGGGGAGGGTGAGAATGACCCACAGGCTCCTAAGTTCCAGTGCACAAAGAAGGATTTCTGAGGGTGCACTAATAATATTTATCATATCCACAGTGTGAGTTTATTTATGATAACAAAAATATTTTCCTGAGCTCTTGCTATGTGCCAAGCACTGTGCTAAGAAACCTCATCCAATCCTCACTCAGCCCTTTGTGCTGAGGTGTATTGTCATCCTTATTTTCCGAACGAGGGAGGAGAGACTGGAGAGGCTAAGTGATGGTTGCAGGGTTGTTAGTAATTTCAAGTTTAGGCAGAGAGGCTGTGCTGTCCAGAGAAAGAAGAGCTTGCCAGGGCCGCTTTTGGACAGGGTCCTGCCTGTTCCTGTGACAGCACTAGACATTAAGTCCTCTCCCCACCTTTCTGTGAAAAAGGATTTGTTTCTTGTGTTCCAGGAGGACATTGGGTGGGCTTGCTGTGTGTTGAAGCACGTCAATGCCTTTACTAGCAGGTTCCTCTTAATATGGTCCTACCTTAGGGTTGTCTTGGCAAACTCTCCATTGGGCTTAGCAGAAAAACTTGGGCCACTCTGCCAATACTGTGTGGGGTACATGCTTGGAAAGGATTTTGGGGGTGATAGTGGTGGCTAAGGAGCTCTCCTTTTATCTATTTGTAAAGAAAGAAGGATCTTTATGTTTTTTAATTTTTTAATTAAGAAATTTTTTGTAATGTTTATTTTTGAGAGAGAGAGACAGAGTGTGCATGAGCATGTGAGCAGGGGAGGGGCAGAGAGAGAGGGAGACAGAGAATCTAAAGCAGGCTCAAGGCTGTGAGTGCAGAGCCTGACCTGGGTTTCGAACTCAGGAACTATGGGATCATGACCTGAGCTGAAGTCAGATGCTCAACCGACTGAGCCACCCAGATGCCCCAGAAGGATCTTTCTAATATATTTAAGGCTGTTAACATTACTTTATAGACTCCACATGAGCATCATGTAGGTTGATGTGCTTATCAAGGTCATCAGCAATGTCCTTGTCACTGTATTCAATGGGCACATCCAGTTCTTATATTTGACTTTGAGCATAATTTGTTCCTGACTGCCATCTTTTGAATGAATCTATTCTCTTGATTTCCTGGTTCTCTTCCTAGCTCTCAGGGCAGTGCTTTGTCTTTCCATGTTGATGATCTCCAAAGATATATACTCTTGCCCCAGGGCACTCTCATTTTCAGAGATGTCACTTCGTCATCAGGGCTTCAATGAGCGGCTTCACGTGAATGGCTCCCAAGCATCTCTCCTCCAGACGAGATGTCTTCTGCGGCTGGAACGCAGCTAGTTTGTGGGACTCACAGTAACCTTGAACCCAAAAGGTCTAACGCTGGATTGGTCCTGTTTAGCCCAAACCCTCTCCTTGCATCCTCTCTTTGTGAAGGCTGCCACGAGCCATGCATCCATTTTGCCCAAGCCGAGGGACTTGGCACCACCCTTGATTCTTCCTTGTCCCGCTCCCACTAAGAGCTCTTCCTTCAACCAGTTCTGTTGATCTCAGTCTACGATTACTTGAATCTTCTACGTTTTCCCATGCCGTCACTACCACCTTAGCGTCCACCATCTTCATTTAATGGCTGTCTGCAGTCACCTCCCTGCTCTTTCTTGCAGGAATTCTTGCTCCCACCAATCCATTCTCAGCCAGGCAGCTAGAGTGACTTTTCCCAGCTGCAGATCTGATGATGTGACTCCCCTACATAAACCTCTTCAATGGTTGCTGCTGCTCTGAGGATAAAATTTAAATGTTTTAACATGGCTTGTAAGACCCTATATGATCTGGCCCCAGCTTTCGCCACAGTCCCTCACTTCGTGCTCATAATTCTCCAACTGAATGTGCTATGTCTTGCCTATACGGTTTGTAGGACATGCTAATCCATCTGCTTGGACTATTCTCCCTTGTCCTTATATGCTTGTACCTAGTGCTATGGGCTGAATCGTGTTCCCCAAACCCCCAATTTATATGCTGAATTCCTGACCCCCAGGACCTCAGGGTGTGAGCTTATTTGGAGATCAGGTCTTTGCAGAGGTAGTCAAGTTAAAGTGAAGTCATTGGGGTAGAGCCCTGATCCAATATGACCAATGTCCTTATACAAAGGGGAAATTTGGACACAGAGATGCATAGAGAGAAGATGATGTGAAGACACACAGGGGGAGGGTGGCCATCTATGAGCCAAGGAGAAAGGCCTGGTACAGATCCCTACCTTGCAGCCTCACAACGTCATAGCCTCACAATTCTCCTGACACCGTGAACTCAGACTTATGGCCTTCAGAACTGAGAGATAATAAATTTCCCTTGTTTGAGATACCCAGTCCCTGGTACTTTGTTATGGCAGCCCTAGCAGACTCATATACCTGGATAATTCCTGCTTATCTTTTGATCTAAAGCTTAGGTATCACTTGGCTGTGACCTCCTAGACTGGGCTGAATGACCCTCTTCTGTGCTTCCCTGAATCTCCTGCTCATTGGGACCTCATTCTTTCTATGAAAGCATGTGTCAGTCTGTATGAATTGTTTTTTGTCTGTGCTGCTTAATAGGCTAAGCTCTACAAGGGCAGGGACAGACATACTTTACACATCATTGTAGCTCCAGAGCCTTGCACCTAGTGAGGGTAGAGTCTTGTGTTAGGTATGTATTGCTGCATAACAAATGACCCCACAATGTGATAGCTTCCAACAACAAACATTTATTATGTTATTGTGTTTTGTGGGTCAGGAATTATGAAATAGTTTAGCTGGCTGGTTCTCTTGTGAGGTTGCAGTCTGGATGTTACCCAGTCATCAGAAGGCTTGACTGGGTAGAGGTTCTTCTTCCAAGACGGCTCCCTCCCGTGGCTGTTGACAGGAGGCTTTCGCTACTCACCGCATGTAAACTTCTCCAGATTCCTGTTTGGGTGCCCTCATGACATGGCAGCTGATTTCCCTTAGAGGAGGTGATTCAAGAGAAAGAGCAAGTAAACTGCTATGGCTTGTACATCCTAATCTCAGATGGGCCATTATTTCAGCTATGTTTGCCACCTTGTATTCATTAGAAGTGATTAAATACAGTCACACTTAATGGGAAGGGAATTAGGCTCTATTCTCTGAAGGGAAGAGTATCAAGGAATTTACGGATATATTTTAAAACCACCAGAGGACTTGTTGAATAAATGAAAACATTTTGAATAATGTTTTGAATATAAGCCTTTCTCGTTTATTGATCCAACCAGCTATTTACTGGGCTCCTACTGCTGCAGGACTTACCCTGGGTAGAAGTCTGAAAATTCCACTGGGAGAGTGGAAAACATAAAAACAGAGGTCACACTGGTGCTTCATCTCTCAAGCATGCATGTGACAAAGACCAAAGGGCCACTCTACCCCATGAGCCCTGTCGTTGTGGCTTCAGGACTATCCCAATTCCTGGCCTTGCTTTACCCGCCTCCACTGTTTCTCTCCCACTACTCCTGAGATTTTCATAGTAGCTCTTTTTCATTTTTATTTTCTAATGTGTATTTTGGAACCATTTTCATGGTTATTTATCCCATATCTCCATAGATCATCAGCTCTTGGAAGACAAAGCTGAGGTATATGATCTTTAGTACAGACCCTTGTTCACCTTGGTCACTGAATAAGCATTAGAGGACAGCGTAGGTGTAATCTGTTGCGTGAGTGTGTGCACCTAATAGCTTTGGTTTATACGGCACAGGAAGTTGCTGCTGCTGTCATTGCTTGCAGAGTCGAGGAACCACATGACCCTTCTCCCACCCTCACTTGCGTTTCTCAGGCCCCGTGTGAAGTGTCAGAACCCTGACTTCATGTTCTGATAGGCTGCCAACCTCTGACACAGTCTTTTCTTCCTTTTTTTCCTATTAAAATTTGTTTTGATGCAGGGGCACCTGGGTGGCTCAGTCAGTTGGACATTCAACTCTTGATTTCGGCTCAGGTCATGATATCATGGTTTGTGGGATGGAGCCCTGCATCTGGCTCTGCACAGACAGCATGGAGCCTGCTTGGGATTCTCTCTCTCCCTCTCTCTTGCTCTCTCTCTGTCCCTCCCCAGCTCATGCTCTCTCTCTCTCTCAACAATAAATAAATAGGGGCACCTGGATGGCTCAGTCAGTTAAGCAGCCGACTTCAGCTCAGGTCATGATCTCATAGTTTGTGAGTTCAAGCCCCATGTCAGGCTCTGTGCTGACAGTTCAGAGCTTGGAGCCTGCTTCAGATTCTGTGTCTCCCTCTCTCTCTGCTCCTCCCCCACTTGTGCTCCTTCTCTCCCAAAAATAAATAAATATTTTAAGAAAAAAAACATAAATAAACTAAAAACAATTTTTTTTATGTTACTATTTTTAATCATCCAGATAATTTTAGTTTTCTCTGTTTCTGCATGTAATGGCAAACTACCAGTAAAAAATTTTTGGCCAGTTAAAATACTCATAAAGAGGAAGTTTTGAAAAGTCTGTTAGAAGATATATTAATAACAAAAAATGGGAAGAACATTGGTGTAGCTAATACCTAACATTTATTGAATGCTTATTATTTTGCAGTTGCTAATTTTTAAAATGTCAGTGTTTGATCTCACTTACTTCTCAGAATAGCTCTAATATTATCCTCACATAACAGATGAGAAAAATAATGCGTTGAGAGGTAAAGTAACTTGCCCACTCCTGTACAGTTACTAAGTATGCATATGACTGAGGCAGGCACTTTGACACAAAGTCTGTGCTTGACACTTTTATGGTGCCTTTTCTCCCTGAGTCTTTTTTTTATGCAAAAATTTTTAATTCGAGCACAGCTGATACACCATGTTACATTAGTTTCGGGTATACTACATGGTGATTCAACACTTCTATACCATGCTATGCTTACCCCAAATGTAGCTCCCATTTTTCACCATACAACATCACTGCATGCTCACCATGCTGGACCTTTTATTCCCATGACTTATTCAGTCATAACTGGAGGCCTGTATCTCCATCCCACCTCACCTGTTTTGCCCATCCCTCCCACCACTTCTACTTTTTAACACTCCTTTGCAAAGATCACCTCCTTTCCTTCCCCAGCAATTCCAAAGGCTCAGGGAAGACCAATTTGAGGTTTCCGGAAAATCAGAATAGAAGGGCTAGAAAATATCAGTAGAATGCTGTGTGGCCAAACATTTTTAAAAATTTTAACGTTTATTTATTTTTGAGACAGAGAGAGACAGAGCATGAACGGGGGAGGGTCAGAGAGAGAGGGAGACACAGGATCCGAAACAGGCTCCAGGCTCTGAGCAGTCAGCACAGAGCCCGACGCGGGGCTCAAACTCACATACCGTGAGATCGTGACCTGAGCTGAAGTCGGACGCTTAACCGACTGAGCCACCCAGGCGCCCCCAAACATTTTTAAATTCTCCTCCATTTTACCCAATGACTTAGAGCTAGCTAGTGGTAAGTAACAAGTAGGACTTAAGGCCAGGCTGGTCTCCTGAGTGCTACCCTGTGCTCTGTCCCTCGCAGTCAACAGGGAGGCATTAGAGCTTACGTCCTGTGGGAAGACGGGGTGCAGAGGGTGGTGCTGCCACCTACTAGATGTTGTAAGCTTCAGTTGATCATCTAGAAAATGTGGATAATAATGGTACTTACTCTCAAGATCGTCATGAGGCCTAAATGAAACAATCCACAGAGTTTGATATATAGGTGCTCAGTATATATATTTTTTAAATGTGTTGAGTGTGTTCGATTTTTTAACATTTTTAAATGTTTATTATGTTTGAGAGTGAGAGAGAGAGAGAGAGCGCATGAGCAGGAGACGGACAGAGAGAGAGGGAGACACAGAATCTGAAGCAGGCTCCAGGCTCTGAGCTGTCAGCACAGAGCCTGATGTGGTGCTCGAACTCATGGACCATGAGATCATGACCTGAGCCAAAGCTGGATGGTTAACCAACTGAGCCACCCAGACACCCCAGGTCCTCAGTAGATATTAACAATTATTATACTGTCCTAGCCCATATTTTATTGGATATAGGGGAGGCAAATAAAAGAGATTCCCTATTAGCATGTCAGTTGAGGATCTGCATTTCCTCATTTTTGTATCTTAAATCGGCAACCCCAAAAGTTCATTTGTTTTATCATACGATATAGTGTTTTGTTTCCTGGAAATAGAAAGCTTGCTAGGAGCAGTTCTGACAGTTAAAGATTAAGGTGTATGTGAGTGGTGTGTACCATTTACTTGATATTTTGCAGAAAGTTCCTTACTGTCTGCTTTTGGTAATGAGACCGTGTTGGTGGAGGGATTCCATGAAGATTAGAGACTTCTGGCCTAAGACCACTGAAAACCCAGGGCAGAGATGGAGACAAAGAGAGGTGGATTCTTTTAGATTTTGCCTGACACTGGCAAAAACTTGGGCTGGGACAGAGACTGGATATTTGTTGCATGAGTCATGGAGAGTGAAAGGTGAAAGAATGGGGCATATTCTCCTTAACTATTTGGATAACTATTTGGATAAAGAAGGAAGGGAGAAGAGAATTTTTTAATGTTTATTTATTTATTTCGGGGGGCAGGGAGGGGCAGAGAGGGAGGGAGAGAGAGCATCCCAAGCAGGCTCTGCACTTACAGTGTGGGGGTCAATCTCAAGAACCGTGAGATCATGACCTAAGCCAAAATCAAGAGTTGGATGCTCAACCCACTGAGCCACCTTGCCACCCTGAGAAGGGAATGTTCTTAGGTGGGTTTCAGCATCTGAGGAGGGATCCACAAAATAAGCCAACAATTTCCAAATTTTTTGAAGTTTCTTTGTCACATTGCATTGTTGGATTAATGACTTTGTCTCCGCCAGTATCTTTTTAAAATTGAGGCCGATTAAGAATAATTTTACTTGAGGAGAGAACTAGATTACAATTCCCTAAGATGCTGATTGAAATGCTGAGATTTATTATTTTTTAAATATTTATTTATTTATGCATTAAAGTTTTTTTAAATGTTTTATTTATTCTTGAGAGAGAGAGAGAGCATGAGTGAGGAAGGGGCAGAAAAAGAGGGAGACACAGAATCCGAAGCAGGCTCCAGGCTCCAAGCTGTCAGCAGAGAGCCCAATGTGGGACTTGAACTCATGAGCTGTGAGATCATGACCTGAGCTGATGTCGGACACTCAACCGACTGAGCCATCCAGGAGCCCCAATGCTCATTTATTGAATGACGCGCAGGGATCCCTGGGCAACTTTCTCTGTGGGTGTTGTTTCCTGTGGGGCTGAGGTGGGCACCTCACTGAGTGGTTTGTGACCTTGCTGTCCTGAGGCCCTTTCTTGCCCTTCATTATCTTCCAAAGCCTTGGTGGCTTTTGCCTCCTGTCCTTTCTAATTCTTCCAAAGGGACAATTTCCCTTGGAAAATAAATTAGTTCTTTTATTTTGCAGGAACGGAGTCCAATTTTCTACCTAAGCCTAGTAGCTAAACACGTAGCTAAAATTTCCTTTGATTCTCTTATCCGCATGCAGATCACTGAAGACAGAAACTTCAGATAAGGTCCCAGGCAACAAATGGATTATTTGTGGCACAGACCAAGTAGAAGGAGGAACTCGGTGGCTTTATTGAACTCCAATTCCACCTTTAGTTTACCGAGGAAATTTAGGGAGGGAGGAAGGTGGGTGGGGACAGTGCTTTGTTTTTCTGCTTTTAAACTGCTAAAAGGCTCTTTCTCTCTCACCTTCCCCTTTATCACTTGGCAATGACCTTTCTTTTGCAATCAAGGGTAGCCTTGCCACTCACAACACCTCCCAATGTATGTGGCACATCTCTCTCATCCAATAAGGGCAGTAGAGGCAAGGCTGATGGTCCTCAAAACCCCAATGTGCTTATTAAAGAGGAGTTCTTATTTTGAAAGTTCCTTTGAATAACTTTAGCTGTGCTAGCCTAGCTTTTGCCTTCACTTTGTAATTCTGGGTCTAGATTCCAGAAGTCAGATCTATTTGAATGAAGGCACCGTGGAGCATAATGGATTTTAAGAGAGGAACAGCATGATCTGGTGCTTAGAACTGGGGCTGGAGGACCTTGCACGTGGTGCTCCCTCAGTGTTTGAAGTGACTTGGATATGACGACCTCCCCAAACTCCAACGTGTGGGCTCATGACCTGGAGGGTCCAGGTCTCAGCAGTTTGTATGTCGTGTGCTCATTGCACACCCTTAAGATGTTCATTTCTTGACCTTTCTGCCCTGCACTTGTTCATTTTCCTTTTACTTCCTGCCCTACATCGCCACCGTGGCTCTCCATTTTTCAGACATAGGCAGCCAAGGAAGAAGAGAATGCAGAGCTGAGAGGCAGCAGGGGAAACTGCTCAGAAAACACTAGCCTAAGGGGCTCAGAATTCAGGGTCAGGGTTCTATTTCTTGTCCTTCACAGATGGGTGATACCAAGCACAAGAGGGCTGTTTGCTGTGTGCAGGGCATAGGAAGGGGATCTTTTCCACATTAATAGGTGCAGAAATGTGGACTCCTCAGAAACAAAACCTTTGTGGAAACTCATCAATATGGAGCACACAGGACAGATAAAGAGCAATGACATCTTGACACAGGTACGCATGAGTCATGCACATTTTACCAAAGAATGGAGTATTTTTACAAAGGCATTTACAAATGCTCCAGAATCTTTAAGGAAACATTTTGTTAACTTTTCAGTAATTTCTTTTTTGTAAGCGTTGTGTTTGTGTGTTTGTTCCTCCCCCCTCCCCCGGAAGAACTGATGTTTTTCAGGGTGTGTTCATTCACTAGGTATGAACAAAATGTTTTATAAGAAAATTTCCTTCAGGGGTGCCTGGGTGGCTCAGTTGGTTAAGTGTCCAACTTCGGCTCAGGTCATGATCTTGCAGTTTGTGAGTTCGAGCCCCTTGTCAGGTTCTATGCTAACAGCTCAGAGCCTGGAGCTTGCTTAGGATTCTGTGTCTCCCCCCCCCCCGCCCCTCCCCTGCTCTCTCTCTCTCTCAAAAATAAATAAACATAAAAAAAATTTTCCTTCAGTGTTGATGTTGAAAGATTCTGCCTTAGAACCATATAGACCAGAATGAGTGCCATCATTTATACTATGTGATATTTGATAGATTTCTTTCTTTCTTTCTTTTATTTGAGAGAGAGAAGAGATGTAGGGGCAGAGGAACAGAGAGGGAGAGAGAATCCCAACAAGCAGGCTCCACACTCAATGCAGAGCTGCACGTGGGTCTCGATCCCATGACCATGGGATCATGACCTGAGCCAAAATCAAGAGTCGTATGCTCAACCTACTGAGCCATCCAGGTACCGCTCAACATGTTTCTTGACATCTGGGAGACTTGGGTCCCTATTTTAATGGAATGTCTTATCTTTTATATTTAAGTTGGTTTGTATGGCACGTTCCCCAATTTGTGAAATGGAGCGAACAATGTCTTCTTCAAGATTGTCCTTGTGAATCAGTGGGTGAATGAAAGTACGGCACCAACAGATTCTTAGCTGATCTCAGTTCCCTTTCTCTTTGTGTTTATTATACCCAACTGCAGGTGTGCCCCAGTGTACACAATAAAGGGTTATACACACACTGATTTTTATTTAAGGGCTTTAGAATAACTCTCTAAGGAACTACCAGTGAATTAATTACATAGCAGAAAAAAAAAATCAAGTTCAAAACACCAACTTGTTTTGTTCATATTCATTTCATCGACTACATGGCAAGACTTGCAGAGAAACAAATGAAATCAATAGAGCCTCTGCCATCCAAAGCCCTTGGTCTGTTAGATGAACCATATGAGATTGCCATTTCTGTAGGACAAACATCATGGACTGTCGGCTGTTTTATATGGTTCAACCTGGTGGTAGGAGACAGGAAGGAGATGTTTCTAGCCGGGATCAAGAAGGCTTAATAGAAGGATGGCTGCCCAACATGGCACATGGCAGAAGGTCCTTAAGTAGCCCCGCTCTGAGTATCAGGTGCCATGTAACAGGGGAAGCCCAGCACTATCAATGTGTTCACAGGCTTCCTCTGGAGCTGCTTGCTGCCACTGATTTCTTGCTCTGCACTTTTCTTGCTTCCAGCTCTCAGGATTGCAGCCTAGCCCTTGGGACAGGATACTCAGCTGTGTGGGCATTGACCTTGGTCTTCTGTCCAGCTGGCTCAGGCTCCTCCTCCTTCTGGGTGTCTTGGGAAAACAAGATTCCTGGTTGGACTGGGCCCCAGAACTCTTTCCTCAAGGTCACCCGTTTGGGTATGTGGAGTACCATTTTAGGAGCAGAGGACACTATTGTGTTTGCCGAGGTGGAGCTGGGGGATTGCGAAATGGCCAGTGTCCAGCTGGGTGGCCGCACAGGGTCCTGTCCTGGGATAGGCCCTGTGGGGGTCCCTCTCTGATCTCTTACTCAGAACAGAGTCCACTCTTAGGGCCCCTCCTGCCTGGTAAGGTGTCCCGCCCTTTGCATTGGGCCTCCTCCATGCTGACTACACTTCCCATTGTCTGTTGTCACATCTTCTTCCTCCTGAAAGGGACTCCCTCCCTTCTAGCCACCACAGCGAGTCTGCCTTTCCCAGAGCCCTGCCTGCAGGAAGAGTGCCAGCCTGCTGCCTTGAGTCTTATCAGCCCAGGCCACCTCCAAACAGGGTACTCCTAGAAGTGGAGATAGGGGAGAGGCAGACTGTCATCCCTTCATTCACCCATTGTCAGGTTACTGAGCTCTTCTCTGGGCTGGGTGCTAGGCTGGTTGCCATGGTGAGGAGCTCGCAGTCTGGTAGGGAAGATTGGTCGGTGAGCAAACGTCCGGTACAGGATGCTGAGTGCTAGGAGACAGAAAAACAGATGAGGGAATGTCCATCAGAGAGAAAAGTGAAGCTTCCAGAAGGGGAATCTGGAGGACAGAGAAGGGAATTCATTTGTTGTTTCTTGAAGCACAGATTCGTTGGGCTGCTACGTTGTGCCAGGCAGTGTACCAGGCACGACGGGGGGCGGAGGGGTGGTGGTGCAGTGATAAGCAAAACCAGATTATGTCCTGCCTTTGTGGAGTTTAGTGTCTATTGGGGGAGACACATATCGATGAAATAAGCACAATGATAAATGAATACTTACAAACTGTGTGAAGAATGAGAGAGCATGCAGAAAGCTGGTTAACAGGGCACCTGACTGATCTGGGGGCGGGGTGGAGGAGGAGTGGGGCAAGGAGAGTATCATTTGAATTGCGAGTTGAACAATGGGCCTGAGTTAGCCAGGTGAAATTGGCAACTAGGACATTTCGGACAGGAGAATTATGCTGGTGAGGGTTGAGAGATGGAGGGAGAGCCGTCCATCCAGGGAGCTGAGCCAGAGCACAGCTGCAGAGAGGCAGGACGGCCAGGATAAGGATTTGTTTAGGCTTTATCCTAAGAATGATGGGAATCCAAGGTTGGGTTTTAAGCCAGGGGGCAGGGTGGGTGCAGGGCTGGTGACAGGATCAGGTTTGAATTTTGAAAAGGCCTCTCTGGCAGCAGAATAGAGGATTACAGAGAACAAGTGCGAGGCAGGAAATCAGTAGTTACTTATTTATACATAATGGGATCCTATTGTATGTGTTGTTCTGTAACTTGCCTTTTTTTTTTTTTTAAACTTATGTCACACTGATCTATCTCATTCAACTTAACGATGCAGCCAGCCCAATATTTTGTAGTATAGGTGGATAGGCTATATAATGATTCAGAGTTTATTTCTAAATTATTTCTAAGTTTTCATGTTCACAAAATACTGGCAGGAACATCCTTGAACATGGGTGTGGCAGGTGGAATTCTGAGATGGTCCCAAGATTCCCACTCCTGTTGCACTACCCTGTGTAATCCCCTCCCCTACAGTGTGGGCAAGAACCATGGAAAGGATGGGCTATAACTCCTGTGACTGAGTTAATGGACTTGGAATAATCTGGGTGGGACTGTTTTAACCGAGGATCCCTTCCAAGGGGATCTCTGAAGGGAGAGATTTGAAATGTGAGGGGGCTGAAGGATGGCCACAGGGCAAGGTTACATGAACCCCCAGGACCTGGGAATGACCTCTAGTGGTTGAGAATGGGTCACCTCTGACAGCTAGTGAGAAAACAGGACCTCCCTCATACAGGCAAGGAAGTGAGTTCTGCTAACACCCTGAGGGAGCCTGGAAGCAGATCTTTCCTGAGTTGAACTTCCAGATGAAAACACACGGGGCGGCATCTTGACTTCAGTCAAGTGAGACCTTAGGCTGAGAACCCAACGAAAACGTACCTGACTCCTGCCCTTCAAACTGTGAGATAACAATTTTGTGTTGATTTAACTTGTTTAGTTTGTGTTAACTTGTTATGCTCAATACAAAATCAATACCATGGGGCGCCTGGGTGGCTCATTCTGTTAAGCGTCTGACTTCAGCTGAGGTTATGATCTCACAGTTTGTGGGTTTGAGCCCTGCATCTGGCTTAGCGCTTAGCATGGAGATGCTGGGGATTCTCTGTCTCCCTCTCTCTCTGCCATTCCCCCCTTCACGCTTGCTCTCTTTCTCAAAAAAACAAAAAAAAAAAACAAAAAAAAAAAACAAAAAAAAAAACTTAAAAAAAAAGGAAACCAATATCATGACTATTTTAGTGTATTTTTCAGTATTTCCATAGGACAGAGATAGAGAAACATATTGCCTGGAATTTGAAGGTGTGCCCATTTAAATATTTAACAATTATTTTCAAGTTGTTTCCAAAAAGTTCACACCAATTTCACATTCCCCCAGTGGAGAATAAAAGTATCTATTTTCCTATGTTCTCACTGATTATTATGGTTTTTTTTTTTTTAATGTTTTGTCAACCTGATGGGTAAAAATGGTACCCATTTCTGTTAGAAGGTGCATCTTTTGGATATCTATCAATCTGTCCATCTATCTATCTATATCTGGCTATTCATATCTCTTGCTTTCTACTCTATTAAGTTTGTGTGTTTCTTCTGTGAAAAACAAAGTATGACAAGGTCCTGGTATGTGCAAAGTGCTTGATAAATGTTAAGTGATCACGAGTGATTTATAGGAATTAAACATATAACAATTCTATTAATCCTGTATTACAACTGTTGCATGTTTTTTTTTAATGTTTATGTATTTATTTTGAGAGAGAGAGACAGAGTATGGGTGGGGGAGGGGCAGAGAAAGGGGGAGAGAGAATCCCAAGCCGACTTTGTGCTGTCAGAGAAGAGCCCAATGTGGGGCTTGATCCCATGATCCATGAGATCATGCCCTGAACCAAAATTAAGAGTTGGGCACTCAACTGACTGAGCTGCCCAGGCACTCTTTTATTGCGTATGTTTTATTTCAATCTGATTTTTATGAAAAAATGTTCCAGGTTTTAAATGTTGGCAACCAATTAACCAATTCATAGGTAGAGCCAATAATGTGGGTCAAACAAAACCCCTAATGTGCAGCCTCTGTTCTCTCCCAACCCTCTTTCCATTTTGTTATCCTTACACATTTCTTACTCGCTGATACTTATCCCTGTTAAATGAGTGGGGAGTCTTGGGTATTTTCCTATGACTGGAAAGAGTTTATACATAAGAATTATCTTTCTTTAAAGGACTGGAAAAAGTCACTTATAAACCAATCTGAATTTGATGCTCTTTTTTGAGGGCAGAGGGGAAAAAATATATTTTTGGCTATTGTTATCAATTTTTAAAAAAAATTTTTAGTGTTTTTTCATTTTTCAGAGAGAAAGAGAAAGAGACAGAGCATGAGTAGGGGAGGGGCAGAGAGAGAGGGAGACACAGAATCCGAAGCAGGTTCCAGGCTCCAAGCTATCACTACAGAGCCTGATGCCAAGCTTGAACTCACGAACCATGAGATCATGACCTGAGCCAAAGCTGGATGCTTAACTGACTAAGCCACCCAGGTGCCCCTATTGTAACAATTTCTTATCTGGCCATTACCCTGGCCTGGTTTTCTACCTTTTTTGGAGTCAATTTTGACATTTATAATTTCCTAAAAATTATCCTTTTCATCTAGATTTGCATATGTATTGGTATAAACATTTAAATGAGTTTTTTAAACACATTTTGAACTTTTATTGAACGAATAGTTATGACTCTTGTCATTCTTAACATAACTTTTCATAAAATCCTATTTTATGTATTTGTGAAAAGGTTATTATATATGCGACACAAAATTTAGTACACACAGAGGATATGTAGTAAAAAAAAAAATACATGTACAGGAACACCCTTGTGCCCAGCTGTCAAGTTCCCTTCCCAGAAACAACTGTAATTTGTTTCTTGTGCAACCTCTACCACAATTGATTTTAGAATATTTTCATCATCCCCAAAAGAAGCCCTTGCATTCTTTTGCTATCACTCCCCATTTTCCCCCAGCCCCCTCCAGCTCTAGGCAACCACCAATCTCCTTTCTGTTTCCTGATTTGCCCATTCTGCACATTTCATATAAAAGGTATTGTAATTATGTGGTCTTTTGTGGCTGGCCTCTTTTACCTTAGCTTAATGTTTTCAAGGTTCATTCATCCATGTTCTAGCACATTTCAGTACTTCATTTTTTTTTTTTAATTGCCAAATAACATTCCACTGTGTTTACCCATTTGTCAATTGATGGATATTTGGTTCTTTCCACTTTTTGGCTATTATGAATCATGCTGCTGTGAACATTCTTGTACAGCTTTTTGTATGAATATGTTTTCATTTCCCTGGGAGTGGAATGGCTGGGTCATGTAGGAGCTCCATGCCTCACATTTTGAGGATCTACAAAACTGTTTTCCACAGTGGCTGCACCATTGTAAATTCCTAGCCCCTCATGTGCAAGGGGGCCCATTTCTTTACCTCTTCCCCAACACTTGTAATTTCCCATTTAAGAAAAAATTATGGCAGTCCTACTGGGAATGAAGTGGGATGTTATTGTGACTTTGATTTACATTTCCCTAATGAATATGATGTTTAGCATTGACCATTTGTCTATCTTCTTTGGAGAAATGTATGTTCAGATACTGGGCCCATTTTTCCATTGGGCTATTTTTCTTTTCATTGTGGCATTCCGTTGTTTTCTTAGGAACTATTTCTCTCCAATTTCTTACCAGTTAAGTTTCACCGTGACGCTATCCCCAATTAGGTAGAACAGCACTGTCCCATCGAAATACAATGCTATATAATGCATATGTGATTTAAAATTTTCTCTTAGCCACATTAAAAACATCAAGAAGAAACAAATGAAATTTATTTTAATAGTAGGTTTTATTTAACAATATATATTATTTAACCCCAAATATCCAGAATAGTACCATTTCTTATGTGTACTCTATACAAAAATTATTTATTCTTTTTTTATTTGTATGAAGACTTTTAAGGGTATATTTTACATTTACATCACATCTCAATTTAGAATAGTAATAAGCTGGGGCTCCTGGGTGGCTCAGTCAGTTAAATATCCAACTCTTGATTTTGGCTCAGGTCATGATTTTGAGGTTCATGAGTTCGAGCCCCGCATCGGTCTCTGCTCTGACAGCGTGGAGCCTGCTTGGGATTCTCCCTCCCTCTCTCTCTGTGCCTCCCCTACGTGTGCTCTCCCTCTCTCTCTCAATAAGTAAATAAATAAACAAACACACAAACAAACATTAAAAAATAGAATAGTAATAAGCGAAGTGCTCAATAGCTTCAGGTAGCTATTGTCCACCATGTTGGACAGTATGTACTCAGATTGTACCATAAGGTTTACAACAGTAAAAACCATTGCTTTGCTTGCTGCTGTTTCTTGTGTTCCGCAGTTGCATCTCTTCTGGTCGTATTTGGGGATGGGAAGTTGATGGAAATGCAAATCTAGTGGTCTCTTTTTACTCTGAGCAGCATAAAGCCAGTTTAGAGATGGTGCCTGGGACTTGAGGGAGCACATAAGATAATAAAGAACTATTGGAGACAGGAAGGGAGAAACCTTGCACTGGCATAGGTGAATGATTGCTGTAATGAGGAAGGCGGTGATGGAAGAGGAAAGAAGGGGATATATTCCAAAGACACTGAGGAAATAACACAGAAGGGGCTTACTTGGTCAATAGAACTAGGGAGAGGAAAGAGCTGAGAATGACTGAGGACACTAGTTAGGGTGAACAGGGGCTGTGCCACCTAGGAGAATTTCAGAAGAAGACAGGGTTTGGGGAAGATGGTGACCAGTTGGATCCACTGAATCTGGGATGCCAGTGTGACATCAAATGGAGCAGCAGGCTGGTCATGGGGCGGAGGGACAGAACCACCCAGGAGGGTTTGGGACTTCTTCACAGAGACGTGATAGGGGCTGCTAGGGAGGGGATGGCTAGTGCTTTGGGAAAATGCAGGGATGCGAGAAAGAAGAAACAGGACAACAATCTGAAAAGGAGCAGCCAAGGAAGAAGCAGGAAAATCAGGGTAGTCTAGAGTTTGAAGAAGAAAGTGAGGGGTCTGTGTGAAATGCCACCATAGGAAGTAGATAGCAGCAATAATAACAATACTAATGGCATTGGTCACACATTGTCGCTCCTCTGTTGTACCCGTGAAATCTGGAGAATGAGAAAACTCTTGTTTCATGTGTAAGAATGTGATGATTACTAGTACATTTTAGTAACTTGGAAAGACAGTGTGCATTTTGGGTCTTTAAAAAATTTTTTTTTAATATTTATTTTTGAGAGAGAGAGAGAGAGCTTGAGCAGGGGAGGGGCAGAGGGAGAGAGGGACAAAGAATTGGATGCAGGCTCTGGGCTGTCAGCAGAGAGCCTGACTCGGGAATCGAACTCACAAACCATGAGATCATGACCTGAGCTGAGGTCGGATGCTTAACCGACCGAGCCACCTACGGGCTCCCATTTTGGGTCTTAGAAGATAGAATTAATTCCACAGGCTGAGTCCTTGCTCTCTGGGGGAATCCAGGACTTGAACACCACTTACCAATCCAAAAGCCTGTGAGTGATGATAGTAAGTCTGGATTACGTCAGTCCTGCTGGACGGCCTCCAGGGGCATGTGAGAGCCATGGCAGTCCGGGCTGGCCTGCGTCTCCAGCCTCACTTCCCTCCATGCTGCCTGGGGCTCTGAGCCTGGCCACACAGGAGGCCACCTCTCCAAGGCCCTTTGGCGTGTGCTGTTTCTTTCAAGGCTTCTCTCCCCTCTCGCCTGATCAAGAAGCCGGGATGCTTATATCATTTTCTGGCTTAAAACCTTTTAATGATTTCCTGTGACACATACAATAAAATGCAAACTCAGAACCATAATCTAGAAATCCATGTGTCATCTGGTCCTTGCTTATCTCTCCCACCTAAGTTCTTTCACGCCGTACCTCACCCACTAAATTCTAGCCACACTGGTCTTGCTCCCTTACTCCAATAGCATACCAGGCCATTTCCTCTGCTTGAAAAGCCCTCCCCCCACATCTTATCGTTATGGTCTCAGCTTAAACATTGCTTCCTCAGGCTTCCCTGGTCACGTGGTCACTCTGTCACAGTCCTCTGCCCATTAGTGGTTCCTCCTCCTGGAATGTGAGTTTCTAGTGAGAGGACTTTGCACGTTGGTCCACTGCTCTAAGCCACTGGTCAGAGCAGTGGGAGCCCATGATAAGTGCTCAATATCAGTTGAATGGAGGGAAACACTACAGTCACCTCCTCCAGGCAGACTTCCCTGACTCCTGCTCTACCCAGCCTGGTTTAGGTTCCACTCTGATGTGCTCACATGGAGTCTTAGCTTCTCTTGGGTTTAGTACCTTCTATGTTGGGTTGTAACTGCCTTCCTGCCTGACCACCTTACCTCTCTTTTAAAAAATTTTTTTTTTAACGTTTATTTATTTTTGAGACAGAGAGAAACAGAGCATGAACAGGGGAGGTTCAGAGAGAGAGGGAGACACAGAATCTGAAACAGGCTCCAGGCTCTGAGCAGTCAGCACAGAGCCTGACGCGGGGCTCGAACTCACGGACCGCGAGATCATGACCTGAGCTGAAGTCGGACGCTTAACTGATGGAGCCACCCAGGCGCCCCTGACCACCTTACCTCTCATCGCGGCATTCCCAGTTTGCGGAAGAGCTCCTTGCCCAGAACAGACCTGCAACCAGTGTTTGTTGGATATTGAGTGAAGGAGGCAGGGGGGAGTGAGAGTGACTCTGAGAGGAGTCCCTTCTCCCTGTGACTCTGGGGAAAACATGCAGTTCTCGCTGAAGCAGGAGGCAGCCATACTTCCAAAGTGAAGGCCCCGCCTGCCCTCTGCCCCCCTGGAGAATGTCATTTCCAAGTGTATCCATTCCAGACAAATACCAGTGAATCTTCCTGGGAGAACCAGGTAGCTGGAGTGTCCCTGGTGGTATAGGCCAGGAGATACGGATTGCCCTGGAGGCTTGTCCTGTAGGGGAGAGGCTAATAACATCCAGACACTGGCCTACTTGATGTTTATCCATCTGCTTTTTGGTGAAACTGTGTGGTGCAAAATGTAACAATACGGTTGCTTAACCATCACTGACTGCAACCTACTGGAAACAAAAGCAGTTTTCACTCAACCTGATTTTGGTGAAGTAATCATGAAAACTTGAAAAAACTTCGATTCAGGGGCACCTGGGTGGCTCAGTCGGTTGAAGTGTTCGACTTTGGCTCAGGTCATGATCTTACAGTTTGTGGTTTCGAGCTCGCTGCTGCTGTCAGCCTGTCAGTGCAGAGTCCTCTTCAGATCCTCTGTTCCCTGCCCCGGCCCCCCCTCCCCATCCTCCCCCGCTTGTGCTCTCCCCCGCCCCAAATACATAAAAATAAAAAATAAAAAAAATTCAATTTAACTGTTAAACATTGTTTAAGAATAAATATCACTAAGATTTAGTTTTCTAGATTGCTGTTCTTAAAAAAAATAATAATAATAATTTAAAAAGCACCCTGGGTGGCTCAGTAGGTTAAGCGTCGACTCTTGATTTTGGCTCAGGTTGTGAGCTCATGGTTTGTGATTTTGAGTCCCACGTCTGGCTCTGTGCTGACAGCGAGGAGCCTGCTTGGGTTCTTTCTCCCTCTCTCTCTGCCCCGCCCCCTCTTGCTCTTTCGCTGTCTCTGTCTCTCAAAATAAATAAAAATAAACTTAAAAAAATTTAAAAATTTAAAAAAGTACCCTTAGTCATTAACCCCATTGTGTTTTTATAAGTGTGTTAAGATCGAGATGGTAAAATTCATTAAATAACGTGGGGTGGGAGATAGTTGGTTTTTATCACTAAGGGGGAATCATTAAGCAGGGCCTATGGAAACAGGAAATTAAGAAAAGTAAGTCTGATTAAATAAATGTCCTTTTGCTTTCCTCATTGCCCCGTCCTCACAGGCCCCTTTCTGAACTTCTCTCTCCCTTGTCCTGCCTCACCCCTCCTCCACCAATGCTTACCTCCAAGGCCTCACAAAAAATTGGATTCCAAGTCACACTTCCTTGTTCAAAATCAGTGCCACAGGCATTGCCTTGGGAAGCTGGGATTCAGGTTGCGGATTTCACTGTGACAAAAGCAAGGGGAAAAAAACAAATCTGTGGTGCACTGGGGACTTGAGAGACAACAATAATGAAATAAGATAGGGTTATTATTGATCTAGTATTGTGTACGCGCGAACAACTGCCCGGAGACAAACACCCTCGAGCTGAGAAGGCCCTCCGCCATGGCACTTGGCGGAAGTGCCCGGAAGGGACAGGGTGTCCCAGAACTTGAGGAGACCAGCTTCGGATCCCCTGAAGACCCGTCCTCGGTTGACCCCTCAGTGCGTTTCCGAAAGTGTAGGCAGCAGAAGTACCTTTATTAAGATTATTATTTTTACATTGCAAAGCACTTCCAACATCCTTCCCTCCCCTCCTTTGTGTTTACTTCCTTGTTTTTGAGAAACTGGTATTAGTGGTTTTTGGACAGATGGGTTGAGACAAAGCTTCTCAGAGGACTTAATTCCCACCCTTGGCAGAGCCTTCTTTTTCCTGGACAGGTGTCTTCAACTTTATCTTTGCTTCTGACTGTTGTCCTAGGTCTTGGCTGAGATGGATGTCCTCCCTGCCTTTTGCCAGTAAATTAGCCAGGCTCCTCAGATGGGTCACCTGGTTGACCTCTAGGGATACCTGTGGAAGATTCTTCCAGAGCACAGCCTGCATCATGCCACTCAAGATCCTAATTTAATCTACATTTCATAATTGCTCTTGTGTCAAAAAGGAGATCCAGTGTTTCCAAATGTTTTCATGCAGCTTCTGATACAGCTAAGGTCTCCATTTCTTTTCTTCCTGAGATACAAGCTATGCAATTTAAAAAAAAAATTTTTTTTTAACGTTTATTTATTTTTGAGACAGAGAGAGACAGAGCATGAACAGGGGAGGGGCAGAGAGAGAGGGAGACACAGAATCTGAAACGGGCTCCAGGCTCTGAGCTGTCAGCACAGAGCCCGACGTGGGGCTCGAACTCATGTATTGTGAGATCATGACCTGAGCTGAAGTCGGACACTTAACTGACTGAACCACCCAGGCACCTTTTTTTTTTTTTTTTAATTTTTTTTTTTTAACGTTTATTTATTTTTGAGACAGAGACAGAGCATGAACAGGGGAGGGGCAGAGAGAGAGGGAGAAACAGAATCTGAAAGCTGTGCCATTTTTGTAAGGCTCTCCATGAAGGTGGCCTGGGACTTCCTATTTCTGTTTCTTGTATGTAGCTTTCCCCCATCTTTCCTCTTCCTGTGGCTCAGCTGTTACCAGGATATCTTGGACAGATTTCACCACTCTGAGCATTGCTAGCTACTTCTCCCAGTAGCCTTCAATTTGCCTTTCCCGAGTGGGTCACCGGTGAAATGCTTGGGTTGGCTTCAGAGCCTCTCCTGTTCTGACCACAACCGTGCCTAGAGTCTGTAAGTTAGGCAGGGAAGATGGGGCTGGCTGTTTCCCTGAACCTGAAATCCTCTGTGGGTTCCCTAAAAAGTGCTGTAGGGGTGATGAAGACAGTGGGTTTCTGTTAGGGAGCACGGATCTTGGTCAGGGATAGAAGAAGTGAACCCAAGGAAAGGGTTGAAGGAAGAAGGCTATTTAAGGAGGTACAAGTGATTTATGTTCTCGTTTAGACACCCCTTTCCTTCATGGACTCACTATAGTACATAAAATCAGAGAGAGAAGAGGGAAAAGGAACAAGAAGGAAAAATTTACTGTGATCTTCCCCATCCAGTGTGTTCATCTCATGCATCCCTCCAAACCCGCCTCCGGGCCCCACCTCCCCATTTCTGTAACTGTATCACCTTCCCTATGCTGTGTGTCAGCTGGGACCCTGACGCCTTCGCTGCCCCAGAGCCCACCGGAGCAGCTCCCGGAGATTGTCTCTCACCACCTGTCTTCTTTCCTCATTTCCCTACTTTACCACTCGATGGGCCCCCTTCCCCAGCTTCCAGGGGCTGGCTTGCTGGTCTGCCCCATCCTGGACTCTTTAAATCTGTCGGAACATCCCATATACCGTACCCCTGGTCACATGTTTGGGCTCCATCTCTCCGTTTGGTTCTGAACCCTTGGCACCTTCCTCCGGCTTTGTCTACATGCCTCCCTAGACGTGGTGCTTGCTCCTGTTCACTACCTTTATTTCAAGTTCTGGTCACCAGCATGGTGTCTGGTCTGACCAGAGCCCTTTTTTCCTGGCACAGCATTTTGTAGAGATAGGCAGTTCCTTTGCTTTTATGTCACTTCTCCAAGTGAGAGGAGCCAGATCGAAAGAACAGGTGCGGAATGGGGCACTGCAGGGGCCAACCCCCCTCTCACATTTCTGCTAAAATCCTACAGGGAGACTACCGGAGACCGAGGATCCAAGCCCTATTTGTTACACAAAACATGCTGGATGGTAAGCAGTGAATAGGACATGTGTACACGTTTGGAAAAAACGCTATATACCAAACTGATAAAAGGACTTATTCTATGCTTTTTTTCTATAGTATTTTATAACAACAACGTACTAATAGAATATGTTTTGTATCCATCATTTTTTTTTTAATGGAAAAACACAACCCAGCCTACAAGTGCTGAATGGGGCAACCTTTATTAGCATCTTGGACAGCCCTAAGCTGGTTCTTGGTGACTATCGACACCATCATGGGGTTTACACCGAGGACCATACACTGGGCTGTCAGTGAGGGGTTAGCTGAAAACTGTCTGGTGTGCTTCCTTAGGCTGCGTGAGGCTGAGGATAAGAAGACCTCTGGGAAAGATTTTAATATATCACGTGAGCTTGGCCTCCTGGGGAACGTGAGGGGATAAAACAGATGTTGACTCCATTAACTTGTCGGTGAAGCAAACCAAACATCACCACAATGGGAATTGGATTAATGTTAGTGTTTTATTTTTATTGTTTAGGTTAATTTGGTGTGAACTTACTTTGTTCATGTGGACTTTACATATCAGATACTGGATACACATCGCAATAGCAGGACCCTGTAAATACTGTCTTCTGGATTTTCACCACAGCATGATGGGTTCCCAGTTTCATAAACTGTATAACTCATGTGTATAAACTTCCCTAATTACTAATACCTGGCTCTGTTTTAATTCTGCTTCCATATCTTCTTGACTTCTCTGCAGCTATAACAGTAAGTCTCATGTCTCATTGCTCAATTAGTTGCTGTTGTTAGCTTAATAAGTGAAAGGCTTTCTGGTGTCATTGACCTGATTTTTAGGATTGCAAAAGGCTGTATACATCATTTGTATTTATTGCCAAATAAACCTTTGTAAGTGTATGCTTTCCTTGGGCCCATAAGTCTCTTTTCAAACCTCATTGTTCTTCCCCAGACATAGTGGAACCACATCACAATGTTGGAAGTGGAGATAAAAATAACACTCTCCTTAAGAATCAATCTTGTTGTTATGGGGCCAATATGGTTACTATGTTTATAGAAAACACTTTTGAACCTGTGGAATGTTCAGGTGCTTGTGCTAGTGAGCTGTGTTACAATGGCATTCTCCGGGTCTTCAAATGCTACCTTTACTGACAGAGCTACCTCAACTCCATCAGGAAACCCATCAGACAGCCGGAGAGATTGAACCCTGTTGATGCAAAATGACTTCCTCAGTTGGTGATACATGTGGGCATTTTCCATTCTTGCTAAAAGGAAAAAAAAAGACTCTTTCCTTATATGGTTGAGAAAACCTAGCAAAATGTTTCATTAACATCCAGAACTGAGTCATGTCCTCAAGTCATTTATAGAAGACCTATACTTTGGCATGAAGCACAATACACAGTGACAAGCTAGCCAGAGAGAAAAATCATATGTTGCCTGAGTTGGTCTTTACAACTTTTCTAACTTCAGTTTTCTGGATCTTCGGACTCTCAACACTGGTATTGACTATCCCTGGGTGCCCAGAGCTCCTCAAGAGATGATTTTCTCCTTGTAGAGCATCTATGCTTAAAATTCCTCATGATACTGCCCCTTGCCCTCCCCACTGCCATCTCCTGTAGAGGGTCTATTCCTTTTTTTTTTTTTTTTAATTTTTTTTTTTTTCAACGCTTTTTATTTATTTTGGGGACAGAGAGAGACAGAGCATGAACGGGGGAGGGGCAGAGAGAGAGAGGGAGACACAGAATCGGAAACAGGCTCCAGGCTCCGAGCCATCAGCCCAGAGCCCGACGCGGGGCTCGAACTCACGGACCGCGAGATCGTGACCTGGCTGAAGTCGGCCGCTTAACCGACTGCGCCACCCAGGCGCCCCAGGGTCTATTCCTTAAGAATCCCACTCTGAGCTTATTGTCCTGTGGAAAACCAGTCTTTCAAGATAAGGGTTGTAGGTCAATAATGACTTTCCCTCAGAGCTATTTTAATTTTACTAGGAGATTCCTGGTAAAAGTACCAGTGCCTTCATCTGAGTAAATAAATCTCTGGTGTTGGGAATTTGAGGTATGTGGAATGACAAGTTGGGTAGATATTTTTGCCTGGGAGAGAGAGGGGTACCACTCCTCCCCGAACCGAGGAACCGAAGAGGTTTTAGAAACCATCTAGTTAAGTCACTGTGTGTCCATTTCCTCCTCTATGAAAATAAACATCAATGATGACTTTATAATGTTTCCTGCTCTACTATTTTCTGATTCTATGAAATAAGTGATTTCCTGGCACCAGCGAGACAGAGGTCACCTACTTAATTTTCCTGGACACATATGGCTCACCAATTCTTAAAACTTGCATTGAATTATTTGTACACCCATGTTCACAGCAATATTGTTCATAGTAGCCAAGAAGTATCCACCGACAGATAAATGCATAAACGAAATGTGGTCCATACACAACAGAATAGGATTCAGCCTTAGAAAGGAAGGAAATTCTAACACCTGCTACAACAGTGGATGACCCTTGAGGACGTTACGCTGAGTGAAATAAGCCAGTCACAAAGGACAAATACTGGTTCCATTTAAATGAGGTCCCTAGAGTAGTCAAATCTGGAGAAACAGATAGTAGAATGGTGGTTTCCAGGGGCTGGGGTGGGAGCAACGGGGAGTTATCTAATGGGTACAGGGTTTCAGTTTGGAAAGATGAAAAATGCTGGAAGTTGATGGTGATGGTTGCACAATAATAGGTACTTAATGCCACTGAGCTGTACACTTAAAAATGATTAAAATGATAAATTTAATGTTATGTGTATTGTGCCACAATAAAAATTTGCACTGAACTCCGAATACCCAATGCTTGGTAACTGATCAATACTTGAACACAAGCGCATGGTACCTAATTTGTTGTCATTTTATTTTAACCCTATTGGTTTGTAGCTGCTAACGGTAGTTGAATCATGATACCACAGCTCTTCAGTTCATTTGTAAACAACAGCTTCCCTAGCCATGGTTGATTTAAGAAAGACATGGGTATAAACAGTCATGACTCTAGCACATTTTTGTTCTGCAGATCATTGAACAGTAAGGTGTAGCACATTTTGCCAAGTATTATCACTCATCTAAATGTAACAAATGAGACAAAATACAGGATATTCACAGGTAATGTGACACTATCCTCAATTTCTATTTCTTGTGATTATGAAAAAAATTTAAAAAAAATTTAAATGTGTTTTATTTATTTTTGAGACAGAGAGAGAGAGAGAGACAGAGTGTAAGCAGGGAAGGGACAGAGAGAGAGAGAGAGAGAGAGAGGGAGAATCGGAAGCAGGCTCCAAGCTCTGAGCTGTCAGCACAGAGCCTGACATGGGGCTTGAACCCATGAAGCATGAGATCATGACCTGAGCTGAAGTTGGACACTTAACCGACTGAGCCACCTAGGAGCCTTGAAAAAAATTTTTTTTATATCTTACAAGTTATATCTTGTAACTGCAAAGCACTAGCTTAGAGATTTGGAATTTCTTTTCAACTCCTTACCCTTCTCCTCCTCCTTCTCTTCCTGCTTCTTCTTTTCTCTCTGGTTAAAACTTTGTATGAAACATAAAGCAACTTATTAAAGGAAATAATTTGGCTTATTTCTACCTCAATAAGAGCTCTCCATGCATCTGAGTTTTGAGTCTTGAGATCTCTTCTTCTCCAGCCTTGGAGCATTCATCAATTTATACTGAAGCTGAATGTTGAACATGGTGTTAAGTCATAGAAAGCTAAAGCTGAAAGGGACACCATCTAATCAAAACCAGCATTTGAATTTAATTTTCCCTTTATCCTCCCACCCCCAAGTATCAGAGTAAAACACATACTTATTATGGGTTTTGTTTCTTTAAAAATTTTAATTTTGGTAAAATATACATAAATGTCCTCCAGGTCCATCCATGTTGTAGCACGTGTTAGAATGTCCTTCCTTTTTAAGGCTAAATCATAGTCCATTGTATGTATGTAGCACATTTTATTTCTCTACTCACCTGTCTGGATAGTTGAGTTGTTTCTCATTGTAGATAATTTTGGAAACTACAGACCTATATAAAGAAAAGAAAAAAAAATAAAATTCTGTCATAATTCCGTTGCCAACAAACAATCATTGTTAACATTTTGGCACATTTCCTCATAGTGGTGAGCACTGACATTTTTGTTTAAGTCTTCCCATTTGTAAGGGATGATATCTTCATGCCTGTATGTTTGAATTTCTGATGATGTTTCTTAGAAATGGAGTCACTGGGTCAGTGGGCTTAAACATTTTTAAAGAGCTTGAAGGATAATGCCAAAATGCTTTCCAGAAGTAACTGTAATTTTAGCATGAGGAAACTGAGGAGCAGGAAGCCTTCCTTTGTGTTTTTGTGGCTCTTTTTACAGCTGGTAAAAAACAAATTTACACATTCAACTAGGTCATTTCACATGTGACTGCTATTGGTACCACACAAATAAAATATTGGATACCTGATTTGATTTCTTCCCCCCATGATCTATGAGAGATTTGGTACCACGAACATTTCTCTTCATTCAGGGATACAATTACTGCTTCTACGTGCGGGTCTGGTTGGGATCTGGGATCTGGGGCTAGAAAGGATTCAGGGGTTTGTACTGATTTACATGAGGTGATGACAGCCAGAGGGAGGATGTGAGATCTGGGACACCACGTGGGCTGGGTCTAACCTCGCTGTTTCCCTGAGAGTGTAACTGAGATGGAATGTCTCCCACTTGAATGATGGCTATGAGGTCTAGTGCTGCGTGGGGAAAAGGCTGGGCGCTCGGCCCCACCCTCCAGAGCTCTCCATGTGATGTTACAATCAAGCCCTGCCTGGTCCTGATGAATATTTGTCAACAATGGGCAATACTAGTCTGCCCAGACTAGCCAGTTTCTTTCCAGAGGCAATGTGGTTTTGTCGATGGAGGACCTCATGGGACATTGGAAGTCTAGCCCGCCGTTCACTGACTCGGGGAACTTGCTGGCTTCTCTGAGCTTTGGTTTCCCTATCGGTTTCCTCAGTGAGAATCAATTCAAATGGCTGCACTAAAGGGATTTGGAAACCAGAAAAGGTCTGAATAAATATCCAGTGTTATTGTTAGTCCAGAGGTAATCACGTAAGGCTGCAAAGATGGTGGCGTTTGTCAACTTTGAAAGCAACCGGCTCCCTCAGATTTTATTATCATCGTGACAGTATACTTTAAAAAATATAGCATTTTAAAAAATGTTTATTTTATTTTTGAGAGTGAGCACGAGAGAGATACACAGCATGAGCGGGGGAGAGGCAGAGAGAGAGAAAGACACACACAAAGAAATGGAGACACAGAATCTGAAACAAGCTCCAGGCTCTGAGCAGTCAGCTCAGAGGTGGACATGGGGCTCGAACTCACAAACTGTGAGATCATGACCTGAACCAAAGTCAGTGCTTAACTGACTGAGCCACCCAGGCACCCTGTAAAAATATGGCATTTTTAAAAAAGTGTATTTATTTATTTTGAGAGAGAGAGAGAGAGAGAGAGAGACAGTGAGAGAGCAAGTGCGTGTGAGTGGGGAAGGGGCAGAGAAGGAGGGAGACAGAGGATCTGAAGTGGGCTTAGCGCTGACAGCAGAGAGCCTGACTCAGGCTGTGAGACCATGACCTGAGCTGAAGTCGAACGCTTAACCAACTGAGCCACCCAGGCGCCCCCAAATATAGCATTTCTCACTCATACTATTGCTTGATGCATTTTGTCTAGTATCATTTTTCATACACATGGTTCTGGTACATATGCGATGTCATTTAATCCCAACAGCATCACCGTGAAGCAGGCGCTGCCACCTGTAATACAGAGGAACACGCTGTCCCATGAGGTTTTAGTAATTTGTTCCGGGTCACACAGAAGAGGAGAGGGGGTCTGAAATGCTGGACTCTGGCATTCAAGGCCAGTGTATCTGTACCAACCCGTCTCCCCAACCCCAGAACTGGAAGGTCCTTGGGTGGGAAGATTCCTTGGGTATTTCCTGCTTCACCTTGTGTGAACTTGGGCAAGTTACTGCACATTGAGGACCAGGCAGTCTGGAGCACAAGGGACACAAAGGTTCTTTCCAGATCTCGATTCTGAGGTTCTCTGATGTAACCTCTTCAGCAGTGTTTACCCTCTAGCTCTTGCTCTTGCCATTACTTTACGTGGCCCTGCACCACCCCCTTACCGGAAGTAACGTGCGGGCAAGAACTGAGTCTGGGATGCCTCCTGCTGCAGCCCCCACCCCTCCCAGTGAAAGCTATTCCCTCCTGTAGGGCCCCACATAATATGCTTCTTGTCTGTCCTTAATTTTGAAGGCAAGATGCTTATTATTTATTAGTCATCCTAAGACAGTCTATTTAGGGCTGTTAATTGCCTATTTGGCAAACACAACTTTAGTGATATGTACATATTGTGGTGTTTGACCCTGTAAACAAGACATTATTACTATCCTCCCCAGCTCACACTGGCATATAAAAAAGTGACATTAATACCTTACCTGTTCCCCTCACTGTGGTTAAGCTACCTGGCAATCTGTGTTAGCCGTTTTCAGACTGTTCTCATGAGGAGGAAGAAAAAGGGCTTCGTGCCCTTGGTTGAGTAGAAAATGGCAGGCTGTTGGGAAAAAGGTAAATGGTTAAGGTTTTAGCGCTTTTTCCGTTTTCAGATGTGTGGAACCCCTGTGGGGATCCTTGCCGGGCATAGGCGTGGGAGTAACCAAACTTCGGTGCATTGCCAGCCTGTAATGCTGCCTAACCTTGGTCTCAGCAGGAGACTTCCAGACAGCCTTGTGTGGACTGTGGCCGTGGAAAACCAGCTGCTGACACGATCAACAGTGCTGTGCTCTGTGGGGATGGGTGATGTGAGTCCAGGAAATTATAGGCTGCCTTGTTACCAGCCCTTCTAGAAAGATTATGGGGTGACTTACTGATCTTTAGGTGGGTCAGGGGTTTTGAGGGAAGGTTACATCTAAAGCATGTAGTTAGAGTTAAAAAGA
The DNA here is from genome assembly GCF_028018385.1 of Neofelis nebulosa. Lineage (NCBI taxonomy): Eukaryota > Metazoa > Chordata > Mammalia > Carnivora > Felidae > Neofelis > Neofelis nebulosa. The sequence goes on from NC_080787.1 coordinate 25,116,523, forward strand.
CAGACTGGAATCTCAGAGAGAGAGAGAGAGAGAGAGAGCGCGAGCATGGAGAAAACTCTAGACAAAAAGAGACCTGGGCTCCCGTCCTAGTTCTGCCACAGCCAGTTGGTAGGGTGGGGTGGGGGGGCTCTGGGGGCGTCTGTCCAGCTGCTGTGTATGCAGCCCCCTCCGATGCACAGAGCAGGGAACCCCAGCTCAGCAAAAAGCGGGTTATTCAAATTTCTCCCACTGACTGGAGTCAGGACCATGTGTTCTGCTGTCCAGGCCAGGACACCTTCTGTTACTCAAAATCACTGGATTTCAGTGGTCCTCTTTCAAATTTTCTTGACTTCCCTGGTGCTTCAGATTTTTTACTTTTTTTATTTTTTAATTTTTTTAATGTTTATTTTTTTAAGAGGGAGAGAGACAGAATGTGAGCGGGGGAGATGCAGAGAGAGGGAGACAGAGAATCGGAAGCAGGCTCCAGGCTCTGAGCTGTCAGCACAGAGCCCGATGTGGGGCTGGAACTCATGGATTGCGAGATCGTGACCTGAGCCAAAGACAGTCTTAACTGACTGAGCCAGCCAGGCGCGCCTAGATTTTCTACTTTTGATGCATTTCGCATTTAACAAAAGGGATAACTAAGGGAGTTTGGGAGGTTTTAGTGTGAATATTCGCATAGGCTGAATTGTGTCCCCAGAAATTTGTAAGCTGAAATCTTACACCAGCACCTCAGAATGTGACCTTATTTGGAAACAGGGTCATGACAGATGTGATTAGTCCAGATGTGGTAGGGTTGGAGCAGAGGGGCCCCTAATTCAGCATTACAGATGTCCTTAGAGAAGAGAAAACAAGCACAGACACAGGCACACAGACACATAGACACATGGACACACAGATAGGGAGGACATCATGTGACAATGAAGGCAGAGGTCAGGGTGATATTTCTACACATGGAAGATTGACAGCAAAATACCAGAAGCTTGGAGGGAGGCCGGTGACAGATTCTCCCTTCCAGTCCTCAGAAAGAAATAACCCTGCTGATGCTTCAGTTTTGGACCTCTGGCCTCCAGAACTGTAAGGAAATAAATTTCTGTTGTTGAACCCCCGAGTCTATGGCATTTTGTTATGGCAGCTGTTGCTGACTGATACACATCATCCCCTTAAGGCTCTTCTCAGGTGAGCCCCTCACTGGCGTCTACCATCGACCTTTGCCACTTTTGCTCTCACACAAAATACTTAACCTTCTCTCAAGTATTTTTTTAGTTTGAAAAGAACATGGTAACAGGGGAAAAAGTTAAGGAAAAAAGTAAGCACCCCATTTAATCATAAGACTTTTAGGTAGGTTTTTTAAAAAAAAATATTTATTTATTTATTTTGAGAAAGAAAGATAGGAAAGAGGCAGAGAGAGAGGGAGAGAGAGAATCCCAAGCAGGCTCTGTGCTGTCAGTGCAGAGTCTGATTCAGGGCTTGGTCTCATGAACTGTGAGATCATGACCTGAGGTGAAATCAAGAGTCGGATGCTTGGGGCGCCTGGGTGGTGCAGTCGGTTAAGCGTCCGACTTCAGCCAGGTCACGATCTCGCGGTCCGTGAGTTCGAGCCCCGCGTCAGGCTCTGGGTTGATGGCTCGGAGCCTGGAGCCTGTTTCCGATTCTGTGTCTCCCTCTCTCTCTGCCCCTCCCCCGTTCATGCTCTGTCTCTCTCTGTCCCAAAAAAAAAAAAAAAAAAAAAAAAAAAAAGAGTCGGATGCTTAACTGACTGAGCCACTCACGCACCTCAAAAAAAGAAAAAAATCTAAAAAAAATGTTTATTTTTGAGAGAGAGAAACAGAGCAGGGGAGAGGCAGAGAGCAGGGGACACAAGATCTAAAGCAGGTTTCATGCTGACAGTGGAGACTGATGTGGGTCTTGAACTCATGAACTGTGAGATCGTGACCTGAGCCGAAGTCAAATGCTTAACTGACTGAGCCATCCAGGTGCCCCTTGAAAAGACACTTTCTAAAGCAATTTATATGACAGTTTTTCTCAGGGACTTTTTTGACATTCTTTTTAGGATACTAACCTAGGGTCATTTATCCCTCAGTCCAGTCCCAGAGTTTATATTGTTTGTGAGATTTGTGCCAAACTCTACCTAACAGAGGATGCACTCTCTTTCTTTGGCCTAAATATTGCCCCCACTTCCTAACCATGTCAGAAGGGTTACCTGAGCACTGGAGTCCTTTGTTCTGTGGAGCAGTTGCTAAAAAGTCCCACCTCTCCTTGTGGGTCCCTTTGAAGTCTGCTCTCCTGCTTATGTCTTTGGCCAGAGCCGACCACTCAGAAACTGTGTCACAGAGAGTGAAGCTGCCACCCTCTGCAGCCAAGTCCTCACAAGCATGTGACCATCACACACGTAAGGGTTACCCTTAGCTTTGTAGAGCCTGAAACTTAAGTTTATCTACTCCCCCAGAACTGTTCTGGTTGCTTCTGAGAATGAAACCCTTTGAAGAACAGTATGTAAGCCTGCATGGTGCCCACGCCCCTATTGTCACTGCTGCTAGTGACAGTGGAGTCAGAACAAAGGCAGCTGATACCCTGGAGAAAGCCTCATGACCCCTCCTGCCCCACAGGGTCACTGAGTCCTCATCCTCTGCACAGACCACCCTGTGTCTGTTACCAGTGTTCTCCAGACGAGCTCACATACATTTGATCAGGTTAAGCTTTCCTTTAGATTAATTATATAGTTGAGCTCTATGTTGTTTTTCTGTGTCAAAATCAGCCCAGTATTGACAAATTCACATAGTTCAGTGTAATAGGTTTTTCAACTTAAAAAAAATTTTTTTTTATGTTTATTAATTTTGAGAGACAGAGAGAGAGAGAAGGAGCAGGGAAGGAGCAGAGAGAGAGTGGGACAGAGGATCCGAAGCTGGCTCTGTGCTGATAGCAGAGATCCCAATGTGGGGCTTGAACTCATGAAACAAATCGTGAGATCGTGACCTGAGCCGAAGTCGAATGTTCAACCAACTGAGCCACCCAGGCACCCCAGTTTTTCAACTTTTAAATATGACTATAAACAAACAAGGAGTTACAAAAATAGAGGTCTGGTGTATCCATCACTCAGCTTCCCCCAGTGCTGGCATGTAACATAATATGGTTCTTATCAAAACCAGGAAACAGATGTAGGCACCATACAATCGACTAGTTTATAGGCCATACTTGAATTTTACCAACCTAGTAGCTTTTGGGGACTATTCCCAGTTATTTCCATGGTAACACATTTAACACTCTCTTACGATCTGTTTATTTTATAGATGATAGGGCTTCCATTTTGTTTTTAAGCTTTTGCAAATATCACATTCTCAAGCAAAAAATTCAAACAAGATTAATTGTGTACAGTTGTGTAGGGTGTGAAAGCTTCCTTTGTCACATAGAAGCGCTTACTCTTAGAAATTTGACGTGAATCTCTACCTTTTTTTCCACATACATATGCACATTCACATGTGGTGTATGTGTGTATATGGATGTGTATTTATATATATATACTCCAAATTTATGTACAACCATAATATGTAATTTGTTTTAAAATCACATTTTATAAGGGCACCTGGGTGTCTCAGCTGGTTAAGCATCTGATTTCAGCTCAGGTCATGATCTCACTGTTTTTGGGATCGAGCCCCGCGTTGGGCTCTGTGCTGACAGCTAGAACCTGGAGCCTACTTTGTTTGGATTCTGTGTCTCCCTCTTTCTCTCTGCACTTCCCCAGCTTGTATACTCTCTCTCTCTTTCAAAAATAAACTTGAAAAAAATCACATTTTATAAACCATTTTTTCTCATTAATATGTTATAGACATCATTCTGTGGCCATGACATATTTTCATTATCATTTCACTGAGTGAAAGACCGTTTCTCTGCCCTGTTTGGTGATTCACCCCACCCTCAGCTATCTCCTTCAATCCAGGCTCCCTGCTGTAGATGACACTGTCTTCCCTCAACACCCTGCCTCTTTGGCATCCCGTTTTTCCAAAGCAATTCCCTTGTTTTTCACAAAGGGCTGAATTTCCAATGGGACTCCAGGACCCTCCTCAGCCGGCTGGCTCCTCTGTACTCACCCGGCTTACCCTTCCCATCACAGCGAGCTCTGCGGACAGATGAATCTTTGGCCCTTCTCCACCTGCCACACTTACCATTTGTCATTTCTCATTTGCCAGACCCGTGTTCCTCCCAGTATTGTTAACTTAGGGCACATTTATGTAATCCTCATGAACTTCTGTTTCCTCATCTATAAAGGGAGAAGGCTGAATTGCCTCCAAGCCTTTGTGGCCTAGGGCAAGGAAGGGCCCCTTTCCCTGTAAAGGGCTGGGTAGTAAATATTTTAGACTTTGGGGGCCATCTGGTTTTGTCACAGCCAGTTAACTCTGCTGTTGCAGCACAACTGTGGCCATAGACAACATGTAAACAATAGGTACGGTTATTTTTCAGTAATGCTTTATTATGGACACTGAAATTTGAATTTCACACTGTTTTTACATGTCACAAAATTTTTTATTGTTATTTTTTAGCCATTTAAAAATATAAAAACCAGGGGGCGCTTGGGTGGCTCAGTGGGTTAAGCGTCCTACTTTGGCTCAGGTTATGATCTCACAGTTTGTGAGTTTGAGCCCCCATCTTGCTCTGCTCTGACAGCAGGGAGCCTGCTTGGGATTCTTTCCCTCTCTCTCTCTCTCTGCCTCTCCCCTGCTCACAGTCATTCTCTTTCTTTCAAAATAAATAAATAAACTTAAAACATATAAATAAACTTAAAAAAACATATATAAAAATACCATTCTTGACCCACAGGTAGTACAAAAATAAAGACGGCAGGCTGGATTTGGCCCACAGGCTGGTCTAGTGGAAAGAGACTGAACTTTGGGGTCAGGCAGATAAGAACTGGAGCTTGTGAACTGGACAGGTTATACAACCCTCTTAAACTTCAGACTGTGCAGAGTTGTGAGAATTAGAGATAACTTATGTAAAGTTTCCGACATGCAGAGGGCACTCAATATGTGTTAGTCCATTTGTCTTTCCCTTAAGGATCTTTCCAAGACAGGAATTCACTGACCCAGAGCACAAAGTCCATTTCCGTCACGAAGCCTTTCAGGCTGGCTTCAGCATGTTCTCTGCCTTAATTGCACATGTACACGTGTGTGCATAGAGCCTTTGTGTTTACATATGGGTTCCCTGCCTCTCCATGACAACGGGGTGAAAATTACCTCTCACCATGTCTACCTATGAGAGGTCTTGAATTTTAGATTGTACACGAAATGCCTCCATTAACAATTCCTTAATCTCTCAGAATTTTATAGTACTTTATGGTATATGTGTGTTTTAAATCAGGAAATCTTAATAAAATAAAAAAGATCAATGTATTTTATATGTTCTGTAAAAGAGACATTTAAGTCACTCAAAAAATCCTACGATTTCCAAGTCCCCTGCCACAAAAGTCTGGGGGGTTATTACCCCCAGATGCCGGATGAGGCCTCTTTCCAGACTTCAGGACTCACTCACTTCCCTGTCTAGGCAGGTCCCATGCTTGGGCATTTCAACCTGTTGGAGAATTCAAAGGGATTTACGGGGATTATTTCATTGGACACCCAGGACAAGTTTTATTGTTTATAAGAGGACACAGGCTCAGAGAGGTTGAGGTGATGGCCAAGGTCACACAGTGTGGGAGGACTAGGACGCAGGCCCCTGGACTCTGGCTCTGGTGGTCTGATGCATAGCTGACTTCCAATGCTGCTTCCAAATCTTGTATTTGGTCCACTCTGCTCCTTCACCAGGGAGTTGTTGAAGCTGCAGTCTACAGCTTTTTGATGTACTGTGTGAGAGATCCTAACAACTTTAAGCAATGCAGTTGGTCAATTGGCATTCAATAAATACCTGCCCGCTGGTTCAGACATTCAGGAGCTGGCATTAATTGTTGCCTTTCAGTCAGCCCACTACATTACGGAGGCTACACAGAGATGGTTGTGTCTGTCAGGAGTTATTCGGTTTGGGAGTACTTTTTTAATTTTAAGCTTTTATTTAAATTCCAGTTAGTTGACACACAGTGTAATATTAGTTTCAGGTGTGCAGTATTTTTTTTTTAAGTTTATTTATTTAATTTTGAGAGAGAAAAGCTACTAGTGGGAGAGGGGCAGAGAGAGGGAGGGAAAGAGAGAGAATCCCAAGCAGGCTCCATACGGTCAGTGTGGATCCCGATTGCAGTGCTTGAACCCACAAACTGTGAGATCATGACCTGAGCTGAAGTTGGACGCATAACCAACTGAGCCACCCATGTGCCCTGTGTTAACATTTCCAAAGACCATTGCTTGTCACAAGTGCACACCTATATCCAATTTGGGATTGGTTTTAAGAGCAGGAGCCTCTGGTATTATTATTATTTTTTAAATTATTATTTTTTTAGTGTTTATTTATTTCTGAGACAGAGAGAGACAGAGCATGAGTTGGGGAGGGGCAGAGAGAGAGGAAGACACAGAATCAGAAGTAGGCTCCAGGCTCCGAGCTGTCAGCACAGAACCCAATGCGGGGCTTGAACTCACAAACTGTGAGATCATGATCTGAGCTGAAGTCAGCCGCTCAACCGACTGAGCTACCCAGGCTCCCCCAGGCATTATTAACCCATTCTTAGCCCATTATTATCTCAGGCCTAGATCTCAGTGCCGGCTCCAGTCAGACGTCTGGTTATCTAACCTCTACAGGTCTTGCCTCCTCGTCTGTAAAGTGGAGAAATGAGTATCTACCTTATAATGATGTCAGAATGAGAGTTGCCTGGCTTTTATAAACAGTGTTGAAAAATAGTGACCGTAAGCAATTAACAAAGAAGCTAGGTTGCATCGTGGTGAAAGGGCTCTAGACCTCAGTGGCTCACCGCCTTGTCTCCACGTATTTATGCCATGTCCATTGTGGAGAGGTTATAGCTTTGCCCCACTCAGGGGCACTTTGCCTTGACACTCAAGCTGACTGAGAAGCTTCTATCTGGAACACCAAGGCAGAGGAAAAAGACAGCTTGGCAAAGCCCAAACTGGCTCTTAGAGCTGGACTTGACATATATTACTTGTCACCTTCCGTTGGCCAAATCAGGTCGCATGGCCAAGCCTGCCATGATTAGGAAGAGAAACTCTTACTCTCCCCTAGGCAGAGGCAGTGCGTATTTTTGAACGCTCTTACAGTTTACCGCAATACATATGCAAAATAACCTTAGGAGGTGCTAGAAAGTGTGGTACAGAAAAGACATGTAAATGATGAATAAACATTAACATGGAGTCCGCTTTCAGGCTTAATTGCTTCCAGCGTAAACGATTCTTTCAGAATTTTCTGAGAAAGGCTTGTCCTTGTCACTCTCCTGTCGGGTTTATATAAAACCAGAGATTACTGTACATACACTCCCAACAGCTGTCGAATACACAGAGTTCTATGAAAGCCAAGCTTCTGCTTATCTTCTTGGAGGCTTTCAGAGGCAAACACTGATCAAAGCAAATAGCTCCTTTTTGTCAGCCACTCTAGGCTTTTAAGATGAATTTGGAGAAATTAATGGCAATGCACAGAGACTCATTAATTTAAACACACACACACACAACACACTATTGTCAACCTTTTGGATCCTGTATCAGTCAGGGTCCTTTAATTATAAACAACAGAAACCATTCAGGGGGTGGGGGAATCTAGTAATGGCAATTAGGTAGCTCAGAAAATGTCCAATAGAGTTTTGCACTTGGTAACAATGGCTGAATTGCATTGATTACGTTGCTGGACTGTTCCAGTAGAAAACCGACTGCTGCCAACATCGGGTATGAGACACTGTTACTAGAAAATGCTGCTAGGTTGCCCATGAAAGCTAGATGCTTCCTTTCTCTGTACTCTGCCCCCTTGCCACTGTGAATACTGGGTGACTTCCTCCTTTTTTTAAATTTTAATTTTTAATTAATATTTTATTAAATTTTTTTAATGTTTATTTATTTATTTTTGAGAGAGAGAGAGAGAGAAAGAGCAAGCAGGGGAAGGGCAGAGAGAGAGGGAGACAGAATCCCAAGCAGGTTCCATATTGTCAGCGCAGACCCCGAAGAGGGGCTTGAACCCACGAACCATGAGATCATGATGTGAACCGAAAACAAGAGTCAGATGCTTAACTGACTGAGTCACCCAGGGTCCCAATTTAATTTTAATTTTTTAAAAACAATCTTTTCCAGATCAAAATCTCATGCACACACCATCTTCACCAAGGGATCAAATTTTGCATCCCAATAGTGAAAAAGTTTGTTATAGCATGTGATGCATTATGACATACTCCACATCACCTATGAAATATTCTTGTACACTATTATGTACAATCTATTATGTACAATAGTACAATATGTACAATAGTACAAACTATTATGTACTATCTTGTACACTATTGATGCACATAGTGTCAGATTGTTTTTATTTCTGTGATGATAGGAGCTATCAGTAATTATCGCCTAGATCCATCAATTCATTGGGGCTTGCAAAATGGTGATTTTCTAATAACTATTTCTTTAAAAATTTTTAGTTGAAATAATTTAATATAGATATGTTCTTTTCTTTATCTATTTTTGGGTTACCCCATTGTTCAGGTCATACTAGAAAGGCAGGATAAATGTTTGATTTTTTTCCATTTATTTCTTTTTAAGATTATTCTATCATCCTCTAAAGGTGACCAATTAGTTATAAAATATGTATATTATCATGACTTCTCGAATCAAAACATATTTGATTAAAACACACGTGATGTTTCAATCCATTGCAGATATCATTTTTGAAGCTCAAATTGTTCTGTCTTTTGCTAGTGGAAGCCTCTTCAGTTTGGTTCCCATGTCCTTTTGACATGACCCTTGTAGCTTGTGCTCTTTAATACCTCACTGTCTGGCATGGCAGGCTCATTTTGTACATTTTGTGCCTTAGACCAGAATCAGTCATTTTCCAAGAGGTGTTTGTTTCTTTTAGTGAAAAATGGCATTTCAAGACCATGTTGTGGCCACTAATACTGTTTATTGCTATTGGGTCGGCCATTGTTTCCAGGTCTCTACAGTGGAAGGACCTAGGATATATATTCATATTTATGTAATATTATATGTGTTTTTAAGACAAAATAAATGAGAGGGGTGCCTGCCTGGCTGGCTTAGTTAGTAGAGCACCTGACTCTTGATCTCAGGGTGAGTTCAAGCCCCATGTTGGGTGTGGAGCTCACTTTAAAAAAGACAAAATGAAAGAGAAGATAAAGCACCACATGAGTTTATAACTGGTACTTCCAATTCAAATTTATGATTAGGCTTTTTCTTTTCTTTTTTAAAAAAACGTTTTATTTAATTATTTTTGAGAGAGAGAGCATAAGCAGGGGAGGGGCAGAGAGAGAGAGGAAGAGAGAGAATGCAAAGTAGGCTCCATACTGTGACTGCAGAGCCCAATGTGGGGCTAGGGTTCATGACCATGAAATCATGACCTGAGCCAAAATCAAGAATCCATCAGTCAACTGACTGAGCCACCCAGGTGTCTCTCTCCCCATTTAAATAGTTGTGCTATATACTATCTACCTGACCTGAGCATATAATTACCAAATACTGTACTCTCTCCCCATTAAACCTCACTTAATCTTAGTTCTACAAATGTCAGTATATTGAATGTTCTTCACCAATCCTTATGCCAATGTCTCTGGCCATTTTGGTTGTCTGAAGCTTGTTCTCTAGCAAATTCTTCAGAAAGGGCTATGGATATGGCAACAACGTTCCTTCATTTCTTGAATGCTAATAGTTTGTGCTGTTTATACTTTACTTTTACTTTATACTTTAAAGTCAATTTTTTAGGATATAAAACACTTGGGTCACATTTTCTTTCCTTGAGAATTTTAATACATCATTTTATTTTCTTCTGGCATAAGCTCTTGCTGTCAAAGATGAAAATTTAATTTTCTTATTATAAACATCGCCACCTGTTCATCTTCAGTATTTTTTTCTAGAATATATTTTGGTGTTGGTCATTCTGGGTTGGTATTTTTGGATACTTGGTGTGCTTTTTCAATATGTAGTTTCAATTTTTTTTTCTTTTTCTTGGATAGTTTTTAAAATAAACGTTTTAGCTTCTATTCTGCTCCCTTGCTTTGGTTTTATTTTTCAGCAGCTCCAATTATCCTGTGTTGGATCTTCTTTGCCTATTGTCAATATTTGTTAATTTCTTTCATATTCTCTTTATTTTTCTTCATTTTTTTAATTTAAAACTTTCCCGTTAAAACATTTTCTTTTTCTCTTAAGGCATTGTCTATTTCATTTATTCATTCTAATTTTCTCTTCATTTCCAATTTTTGAAATGATGTTTTCTTTGATATAGAATATTTCCAGACTTCTGTCATTTCATTTCTGAGTTTTTCTTATTTTTGATTTCTGTCATTATTCTATGTTTTGTATCCTTAAAAATTTTATTTTAGGGGTGCCTGGGTGGCTTAGTTGGTTGAGTGTCCGACTTCAGCTCAGGTCATGATTTCACAGTTCGTGGCTTCAAGCCCCACATCAGGCTCTGTGATGACAGCTTGAGCTTGGAGCCTGCTTCAGATTCTGTGTCTGCCTCTCTGTCCCTCCCCTGCTTGCACTCTCTCTCTCAGAGATAAATAAACATTTAAAAATTTTTTATTTTAGCTTTTTTTTTTTTCAAATACAGGTTTTACACATATCCTTCTGGTAGGTTTTCATCATTTATAGAGATTTTTTTCAGCTTCTTTATCTTTTTTTCTTATAATAACTTCATGTGGGATTTTTGTTTAGACATTTTTGTGTGGTTTATTTAAAAAATCAGTTTTCCTGAACTTTTAGAAGGAGGCACGTTTGATGGTGCTGCTTCTAATTTTTATCATGTATTGTTTTCATGTAATGTTCCTGACTCTGTTCTTCTCCCTCACTTTTAACTGGATTGTCTCTTTCCTTTGTTATCCAACTCAATTTTGATTCCATTTCCAGAAACTTCTCCTCAGTGTGGAAGCCTGTCCTGAAAGGGAGCCCTGCCTTAGTGGTTTCAGGAATTCATAGGAGCTTGACTTCTCCAGATCTGTTAGTCCTTACTGAAAGCCTCTTGTTCTTGTCCACTATTGGATTGGGCAAAGCCCTTCTGGTTTCAGCTGACGTTCTCAGGTTGTCCCACTGAGTTCTCCTTTACATAACTATTGGCCATTTGGGAATTCTACTCTCAAGTCCAGCAGACACCCTTTTGCTTCAATTTGCTTCCTCCTGCATAGGTGCTGAGACCATGTAAACCAAGTGACAGTTGATGATCTTGTATTTTGGGGTTTGAAGAGAAATGTTGTCATCCAGTTTTGTTGCAAATGTCCATGGCAATTTGGTTTTGCTATTTCATTTGAGAATTTGAGAATTCAGAGGGATTAAACAACTAATGCCCCTACCTGCATCTTCCCAGAAGTCCCTCTATACTATTCCTTTTTGAAACTTTTCCTAACACAACTGAAAAAGAAATGTCATGATGGTATACGTGATTGGTTGAGGTTAAGTCACATGCTTTTGGCCTAGTTGCTGAGGAGGCTGGGAAAGTAGTTTCTGACTTCCACCCTGGGGATGTGGAACTCATAAAATTGCAAATGCCCTAACGTAGGAAGGATATTGAAAATGCATGGACTACGTCCATCATGGATCTATATGCTGAAGCTTGGCTTTGACCCAGTTAAGGCAGGTTGCTGCCTTTGCAATGTCACTTCAAGGGCTTCAAAGTTTCCAACAGCTTGAAATATTTATCATAATGACTTTCCAGAAATGAAGAGCATTATAACTACTTTTAGGATAAAGATATTATCCATTAAAGACTCCAAATTTCATTTTAATATTTGGGAGTTTTCTTTCCTTTTTATTTTTTAATTTTTAAATGTTCATTTATTTTTCAGAGAGAGTGACAGAGACAGAGCACAAGCAGGGGAGGGGCAGAGAGAGAGGGAGACACAGAATCTGAATCAGGCTCCAGGCTTTGAGCTATCAGCACAAAGCCCCACGCGGGCCATGAACCCATGAACCGCGAGACCATGGGACTGAGCCAAAGTTGGATGCTCAACTGACTGAGCCACCAGGTGCCCCAATATTTTGGAGTTTTCATTCAGTGTATCTGATCAGAGGGCTAGGCAATTGGTGGTTTTATCACACAAACCAGTCATTGGAATGACTATTTTTTGGATATATTTATTCATCATAAATGGTCTCTGTATGTACACAGATTTTTTGACTCTAGAACTCAACAGAAGCATCCTATATTTACTGTTGTGTTAGTTTGGATATTTCTGTAGAGTGAGGAGAAGCCACAGTCTGCTTCCTCTCTGAGAGTCTTATGTTTTATACTAGTGAGCATCATTTTTTTTTGGTGATAATACTACACAGTTCAATCGATTTTGACCCTTTCCTGGCATATCCCAACTTGTTCACTTTCCCTCCTGGCCTGCCACAGAGATCCTATCATGCTTTGAAGGGAACTCTTACAGCTTATAAGTCAAGGCATTCAGGAAAACAAAACAAAACAAAACTTAAAAATTTTTACACATCTGCCCATTAAAGAACACAGTTCCTTAACAAAATATTAGCAAATTGAATTCAACAATACATTAAAAGGGTCATACCATGATCAAGTGGGATTTATTCAGGGATGCAGTGGTGGTTCAATATCTGCAAATCAGTCAATGTGATATATCACATAAACAAAATGAAGGTTAAACATTATATGATCATCTCAATAGATCGAGGGAAAGCATTTGGCAAAATTCAACATCAGTTTATGATAAAAACTCTCAATAAGCAAGTATACAGGGAATGTACCTCAACATAATAAAGACCATGTATGACAAATCCATAGCTAACATCTTACTTGATGGTGAAAAGCTGAAAGCTTTCCTTCAAAGATCAGGAACAAGACAAAGATACCCATTCTTTGTACTTTTATTCAACATAGTATTGGAAGTCCTAGCCTGAGCAATTAGTCAAGAAAAAGAAATAAAAGACATCCAAATTAGAAAGGAAGGAATAAAACTACCACTATTTGTAGATGTCATAATATTATATACAAAAAATATACAAAAAAATACAGTAAAAAACTGTTGAAATTAATAAATTCAGTAAAACAAAGTTACAGGATACAAAATCAATACACCAAAATCTGTTGCATTCCTATACAGTAATAATGAAATATAAGAAAGAGAAATTAAGAAAATAATTCCATTTACAATTGTATCAAAAGGAATAACATACCTAGGAAAAATTAATCAAGGAAGTAAAAGTTCTGTATATTGAAAACTATTAAGATATTCGTGAAAGAAATTGAAGAAGACACAAATAAATGGAAATATATTCTATGGTCACAGATTGGAAGAATTAATATTGTTAAAATGTCCATACAACTCAAAGTAATCTACAGATTCAATGCAATCCTTATAAAAATTCCAGTGGCTTTCTTCACAGAAATAGAACAAACAATCCTAAAATATGTATGGAACCATATAAGATCCTGAATAGCCAAAGCACTCTTGACACAGAAGAACAAAATTGGAGGCATCATGCTACCTGATTTCAAACTATATTACAAAACTATAGTATTAAAATAGTGTGGTATTGGTATAAAAACAGACACATAGATTAATGGAACAGAATAGAGAGCCCAGAACTAAACTCATACATATATAACCAATTAATTTACAACAGAGGACCCCAAAATATACTGTGGGGAAAGGACAGTTTCTTAAATAGTGTTGGGAAAATTGGACATCCACATGCAAAAGAGTGATATTAACCCCCTATCTTACACCACACATAAAAATGAACCAAAAATGGGTTAAAGACTTGAAAGCAAGACCTGAATCCATGTAACTCCTAGAAGAAAATAGGCAGTAAGCTCTTTGATAGTTCTTGGCAATGATTTTTGAATCTGGCACCAAAAGCAAAAGCAAAAAAAGCAGAAATTAACAAGTGGGACTACATCAAACTTAAAGCCTTCTGCACAGTAAAGAAAACCATCAACAAAATGAAAAGGCAACCTACTGAATGAGATAAAACATTTGTGAATCACATATATCATAAAAAGCTAATATTCAAAATATATAAAGAACTCATACAACTCAATGGCAAAAGACCAATCTGATTAGCAAGTGGGTAGAAGATCTGAATAAACATTTTTCCAAACGAGAATACAGATGGCCAATGGCTATATGAAAAGATGCTCAGCATCACTAATTATCAGGGAAATGCTAATCAAAACCACAATTCATATACTTTATACCTGTTAGAATGGTTATTATCAAAAAGGCTAGAAATCATAAGTGCTGTTGAGGATGTGGAGTAAAGGGAAGACTTGTGCACTGTTGGTGGGAATGTAAATTGGTGCAGACACTATGAAAAACAGTACGGAGTTTTCTCAAAAAGTTAAGAATAGAACTACCATGTGATCCAAAATTCCACTTTTGGGTATTTATCCAAAGAAAAGGAAAATACTAACTCCAAAAGATGCTCCCCCATTGTCATTGCAGCATTATTTATGGTAGCGATATGGAAACAGCCGAAGAGTCCATTGATGGCTGAATGGATAAAAAATTGTGATATATAAATTAGATATATACACACATATTGTATGTATAATATATTATATAATATTCCACATATAATATGCATTAATATTATACATATGTTATACATATTATAATATTATAACATTTGATGACATATATACTATATGTATACTGTATATGCACATATATACATATGTATATTATATGTATATGTATAATGTTATTCAGCCATAAAAAAAAGAACAAAATCTTGCCATTTGCAATAACATGGATGGAACTTGAGGGCATTAGGCTAAGTCAAATAACTCAAATAACTCAGAGAAAGACAAGCACCATATAATGTCTCTTATGCGTGGAATCTAGGAAAAAATATGTATATATAAACTAAGCTCATAGATACAGAGAACGGATCAGTGGTTGTCAGAGATGGGAGGTTGGGGGGGGGGTGGGAGAAATGGGTGAACTGTTTTTGTTTTGTTTTACTTTTAGTTTAAATGGAATAATAAAAAAGATACATACACCCTTCACCCCTGAAATTCTGGTCCTGAGTATGAGCTCTAAAGGAACTCTTACAGATTACAAAAGAAGAGAACATCATTCTTTATTTTTCTTATCAGTAGGAAATGAATGAGTCAATCATGGTATACCCATGTCATAAAATACCAGACGGCAGTTAAAAATGAATAAATGAAAGTTACATACAACAACATGGATAAAACTTAGAAGCATTATTCTGAGTGAAGAAAGCAACCTGCAGAAGAATGTACATAGTAGGACAGATGTAAAACCTACAAAGTAATATTGCTTTGGGTACAGTTGCTTTGGGTACATCGCTAATGGATACAGTTGGTTACAGAAATGGGGATATATTCATGCATGGGGAATGAGAAGCACCAATTTTAGAATAAAGGTTACTCAAGGGTAGGAAAGGAAATGGAATTAGGAAAGGAAACAAAGAGGGAGGACTTTGGATTTATTTTTTAAGCCATGGGTACCATTAAAACAGGAATCTGGAAGACAGAGGCTTAAAAAGAGGCAGAGAGAATCTGGGTTCAGGAAGGGGAGGAAGTATAGGCTAGTTAGCATATCATACGTCAGCATCCATTAAGGTGATTGTATAAAAATATGACTTATTGACATGAAGCACTGTTAGGAACATATTAAGTAAAAATTAAAACTATAAAACAGAATGATTTTTTATCCCCTTTTTATAAGACATAATATATATGTGTGTATGGGGTAAAGTGTCTGGAAAAGAATACTCCAAAATGGTAATAGTGCTTACCTCTGGGTAGGAGGATCATAGATGAATTTTATTTACTTCTTTATATTTCTCTGCATATTCTATTGTTTCTAAAACAAATATGAACTTCTTTTTTTATTTAAAATTTTTTTTTAATGTTTTATTTATTTTTGAGAGACAGAGAGACACACAGAGTGTAAGCAGGGGAGGGGAAGAGAGAGAGGGAGATCCAGAATCTGAAGAAGGCTCCAGGCTCTGAGCTGTAGGCACAGAGCCCGATATGGGGCTCAAACTCACGAGCGTAAGATCATGACCTCAGCCAAAGTCGGACACTTAACTGACTGAGCGACCCAGGTGCCCCAGAAATTTTTAGATAACAAATTATGGAAGATTAAAAAAAATTTCCCTCCTACAGAAAACTCTCCCTTATCCACTGCTGTTCCCTTGCCATTCTTCTGTGTGTGTGTGTTGGGGGGGGGGGGGGTCTTAAAGCCTGGAATGTAAGATGATTTTCCGTGGTTTAATGCAGATAAAACATGTCTTATTTTCATAAGTATATATTTATTTTAATGTATATAACATAAATAAAAAGAAATTAGTTTCAATCAATGGTGCTGAAAAAGCTGAACATCCACATACCAAAATAATAATAATAATAATAAATAAATAAAAGAAGAAGAAAAAAAATGAATCTAGACACAGACCTTATATCCTGTTCTAAAATGAACTCCAAATGGATCACAGACCTAATGTGAAACATGAAAACTTTAAAACTCCCGGAAAATAGCAGGAGAAAAATATATTAGCACATCAAACCCAAGGTTAAGTTAATACTCAAACTTGGGGTGCCCGGGTGGCTCAGTAAGTTAAGTGTCTGACTCTTGATTTCTGCTCAGGTCATAATCCCAGGGTCATGGGATAGATTCCCACATTGGGCTCTGCACTCAGGGTGGAGCCTGCTTGAGATTTTCTCTCTCCCTTTTGCCCTTTTCCCCCCAGACAAAAATAAAAATTAAAGTAAAATAAAACTAAAAAAAGGGATTTTTGCAGTGCAGAGGAAGAAGATTATCTTTTCAATAAATGGTGTTGGGCCTGCAGGATATGTATACGGAAAAATGTTGTTTAGATCCCTGCTTCACCATACCCTCTCCCAAAAAACAAAACAAAACAAAACAAAACAAAAAAACCCCTAAATGTTGAAGATAAAACAATAAAGCTTCCAGATGATAAACATAAACAACCAAAAACATACATAGTTCTCTTCCATTCTTTTGTTGTAATCGACTGAGTTGCATGGGGATTAAATAAGCACACAGCAGAAGTTGACAAGTTTGCGATGTATGACATCTGTCAGTAAATGGACTCCTCATTTCTGTCCCAGCCAAGGGTTCCTGGTAGAATATGTTATTTATAGCACAGCATACAAGTGCCTGGCAATACAGTGTGGGCAATGAAGCATGACAAATGGAAGGTGTCTCCTAGGGAAGGGAAGCTTCCTTTAACATTGCCTAGTTTCCTGTTTTTGCTGCTATATTTGCTAAGAGTGTCTGAAGCATATCATTTAATGAGGGCCTCGTCTGAAAACTTTTTTACCCAGACAAGCCAGGACTACCACTGACTACTTTTTTTTTTTTTTGAGCTGTGGCATCATTTTTATAGTTTATTTATTTATTTTGAGAGAGAGAGAGAGAGAGAGAAAGAGTACAAGCAGGGGAGGGCCAGAGAGAGAGGGAGAGAGAGACAATCTCAAGCAAGCTCTGCACTGAGACCGCAGAGACAGATGTGGGGCTAGAATTCACGAACTGGGAGATCATGACAAGAGTTGGACACTTAACTGACTGAGCCACCCAGGCGCCCCAACCACTGACTACTTTCTAAGGAGATGTTGGTTAACTACCCTAGAGAATCTGCTGGGTAGAGACCACCGTTGCATCTGAGGACAAAGGGTGCTGAGCAGTGGCCTGAAAAATCCTACCAGGTATTGAGCACTTACTGAGTCAGTTTCATCTCACACACATGTTTAACATTGAATCCACCCAAGCACACTGTGCAGGAAGTACCATTATTTTTGCTTTATAGAGAATTTTAAAGTTCAGAATGATTAAACTGGCCAAGTTCATGGGTATGTGAACTGTGCAGTTGCACTGGTCCCCAAGCTTAGAAAAGCCCTGTGTTTGGTTTAATGCACTATTACTAACATCTTGAAATTCTTTTTTTTTTTTTAACATTTATTTATTTATTTGAGAGAGAGAGAAAGAGAGAGAGAGAGAGAGAGAGAGAGAGAGAGAGAGAGAGAGAGAGAACAAGCAGGGGGGCAGCAGAGAGAGAGGGAGACACTGAATCCGGAACAGACTCCAGGCTCTGAGCTGTCAGCACAGAGCCCAACATGGGGCTCGAACCCATGAACCATGAGATCATGGCCTGAGCCTAAGTCAAATGCTCAACCAATGAGCCACTCAGGCACCCCATCTTGAAATTAATAAATGCTTTTTTTTTTAACAGAAAGCCTTATATTTTCTTTTTGTAGTCGATCCCCCAAATTAGGCAACTTTTCTTGTCCAAATGCATTAATGCTTGGACTCATCAAATGTCCATGTCTGTTTTTATGGAGATTGTGATTGTGACTGCCACCAACTTCCTAGAGCTCAACAGGCTGGTGGGGTAGCTCTACCATGTGATGAGGGGCATTTCCTGGGTCAGGAGGAAGAGTGGCTTGTTGGTGGTGGAAGGGGTGCTGGTTTTATTTACCCCTCTCCTTTCTCTCTGCCTGCTCTTCCCTTTTTCCCCCATTCTGCTAGCCTTCACCATCTTCCCAATGGAGTGCTGGAATTGGAGCCCAAGTCTTCTGATTCCAAAGCCCACGGTCTCCTACTAGCCCTACCTGTGCACAGACAGGTGTGCTTCCCAGTTCCAAATGTTTCAGCAACTCTTTAATAAGCCCAGATCCATACCACTCGCATCAACATTTTGAGCTCTGGTTGGATTGGGTGGCGTTTGGGGGGATGGATCTTCAGCTTCTCTGTCTGGTACATAATTGCCTTCTGAACTCCTGATGTTTATTTCCAGACACCAGCTGGACAGGTGCAGCCAGAATTCTTGCAGGCATCTCAGGCCCTCAGCGCTCTCTCACAGCTTACCATTTTTCCCATGCTTGAGATCTTGTTAAAGAAGTCACCTCTGGGCCAAACACTCTAGCTGACCCAGAGGTCTCAGAGTTGTCTCTAGCTCTTCCCCCTTTCTCATTCTCAATGTCACTAAATCCTATATATTTTTGTTTTTTGCCCATAAACAGCCCCATCCCCTTAACTACTGCCTTAGTGTGTTCCTTGGTTATCTCTCCTGGACTTTATGGCCATGCTAACTGGGCTCTGTCTCTCTTTTTTTAGTTAGTAACACTCTCTTTTATAATCAAATTTACAAAATCTACACATGGTATGTTGAAAAGGGGGAATCTATATATTTTTATTTTTTTAATGTTTATTTTTGAAAGAGAGAGAAAGCACAAGTGGTAGAGGGGCAGAGAGAGAGGGGGACAGAGGGTCCCCCTTCTAGGCCACCCTCCACATTTGTACAGAGTTATCTAATCATAAAACCATCCCTATCGTTCATTCACTCTTTTGCTTGGGTTCCCTGTTGGCCACCAGACAAAGCCCAAACACCTTTCACTGTCTGGTCCCATTGTGTCTGCACAATTTCATCTTCTTTCATTTCTCTCCTGTACTCCATGCAGCAGCTGCCCTGGGTTCCCTGTTCTCCAATAAAACTACCTTTTGTGTCTCTGTTTACATATGCTGTTTCTGTCTGGAACTATCCAGCTTGCCCTTCCCCATTCTCTTACTGATATATACATTCTGTACATCTTGGGTCATATGTCGTTGGTGCTGGAAATTCTTCCCAGATGCCCCATCCTCTCCCTTCGGGACCTCTCTCTTCTTATTCACACATTATCACGCTATTTTGGAAGCATTTGGCCATGCGTCTGTCAGTGGTAGGAAGACAGGGATCATATTTATTCATCTTTGTATTCCCAGTGACTGGCACAATGCCAGGCACATAGAAGGGGCTGATGAGATACACTATGTGTGTGTGTATGAACCTTGAGTGATTGTATTATTTTTGAAAATTATTTTGATTTTTGAATTTTAAATAGATAATTGACATGGTATGTGTTCCTTTTGATTTAGAAAAAAATGCTATCAATAAATGTATTTTAAAAACTATTTTTAAATGGTGTATAATTTAATAAACAATAAAAGATGCAGGTCTGAAGTGTTTAGGTTGATACATTGACAATTAGTATACACTTATGTAACCACCACCCCAACAAAGACAAAACATTTCTGTCACCTCAGAAAGTCTCAGATATGTCCTCTTCCCAGTCAAAGAAAGACCCATTGCCCTTAAAAATGACCCAGTTTTTGATATATATCAACATGGGTTAACTTTGCCTGCTCTAGAATTTCATATAAGTGAAATCATACAGTATGACCTCGTCTGTACCTGCCTTTCCCCCAATATCACAATGTTTTTGAGATTGTTCCACATAGCAATGCTTTGTTCCTTTGGTTGCTCAGAAGTATTCCATTGTAGGCCTACAGTTCATGTATCCATTCTCTAAGTATGAGTTAGTGACCTGGAAAATCTGAGAGGTATTAAGCCATTCTGTGAACTTGGAGGGTGGCACCCCTACAGCAGAAGATTTGGCTCTTAGTAGGGACTCTGAAGGTCTAGCTGTTACTTATGGTAAATGGCACCAGACCAATCCTTTCTTTTTATTGTTTATGTTCTCTCTATTGCCCTTGGTTGACACACCTTTCTGCTCACATTGTGCCTGCTTGTGGCATTTCTGTTGCTGATTTTTAGCTTCTGTGTTGCAGTACCTTACAGATAAATCAACTGTCTTAGAATCATGCTCTAAGGAATGGTCTGACAGGACCATGCCCATTATGAGGGACTGTGATATTGATTTTGGTTCCCCCAAGGTCTTTTTTACCCCTTCCTTTCTTGGCCATGTTCCAGATGTCTAAATTGCTCCTGGATTGCACCCTCTGGCAGTTGGGGTCTCTGGGCTCCAGATTACCCTCAGCTCTGACCACAGTGGTCCTGTGCCCTCTGTCTGGTTGCATCTCTGTTTACTAGCCCCAGCCTGTATGCCTTCCATGAACCCTATGGTTCCTATGACCCTCTTGGTTAGGATTCGTAACACTGACCCCAATCTCCTACCTGAAACTTGTCCCTGAGCCCAACTATGTGTCTCAGACCCTGACCTTACGTATGCCCTCACTGCTCATCATATTAACACACACCATCTTGGCATAGACACCTTTCAAAGTGAAACCATATAGGTACCAGGTTATGAACATTGGGAACAGCCAAGGGCACCCTGATTCATCACACCTGCCCACTGCCCTTTGCATAAATACCAAATACTTAAACTCTCACTATAGAACTATGAAGCTGGTGATAGTGTCCCTGTTTCAGGACAGATGTAAGAATGCATACAGAAAGATGAAATAACCACAAAGAACCCCCTCCATACACAAAGGTTATGCTTTCCATAGTAGGTTCCCCGTCTCACATCATTTAATAAGGTGATAAATCATCCTGGTTTGCTCAGGACTCTCCCAGTCTTAACACTGAAATTCCTGCATCCTGGTTGCAGGCAAACCAGGATAGCTGGTTTACCTAAAAGTTAACAACTTTGAAAACATAACCTGTTTTAATCAGAAGAACCTCTTGCATTTAGTTTCCCTGATGATATTGCAATCCCGAAGAGCATTTATGAACCCAAAGGAGATAAACTTTTAGAGATAGCTTTTTACTAGAGCATATCCATCTCTAGTGTTAGCTAACTGCATGTCTGTTTCTTCAGTGGTCCAGGGTTTGGTGTAGGCCAGAGTGAGGACAAGGACACAGGGCTTACCTCCCTAGAGGAGAGCAGGGATTCATGTGCTCACATCTGGAATTAAACACATTGTTGGGTCACTAATGCTTCAGGCATTTTGTTCGTGGACTGTATATTAGTGCACCATGGGAGGGGACTTTTATTCCACCTTCCCATACTCAGGACCTGTCAGCTTGCAGGAACTCTTTATTCTGGAAAATCTCCTAGAAGAAAGCAAAAGCAAGAAGGAATGCTCTCAATGCTTCTTACATGGGAGTACATGCCCTGGATGGTGGAGAATGTGGCATCCTGGGACTCAGGGACAGCAGGGATTTGTAGCACTTTGTTTCATGTTTTTTTTACCTTGGGTGAAGGACGTTGTTATGTCACTGAGATTTAGGCTGTTAGTAATAAAATAATTTCTTCTCAGCATATATCTGAGATTCAAGAAAAACTTTAAAAAACAAATCTGAACTGCTGTGATAGGGCAAGCTGCAGAGCAAATGTGGGACTTATACCCAGGTGGGGCTGAGGCTGGGGAAATGGGCTGTGAAGACATGAAAATTAGAATCCCTTTCTAGACAGAAAGGGGTTTGTTCTCAAAAGAGTGTTGGAAACCAACATCTCAGGGGACAAGTTCAGCATGGGCTAGGAGGCTTTGGGGGACCTAAATTAGGTCCAGAAGGAAAAGTAGTATATGAATGAAGGTGAATGGGCAGGCAAGTGAAGTATACCTTGGACAGATGTGCACGTGCACACTTTTCTGTTTTCCAAGGCCACGTGCTTTTCACTCTATGAAAAGAGTGTTTTGGACTGTTTCACTCTCTCGTGTTTTGGACTTTGCCCCAACAAAGTATCATAGAAAGCACTAAATATATATGTTTTTAATTGAACCACTGAAATTCTTTATATCTGTTAAGGACTCCAGAGTCCCTCAGCCCTAGACTTGAATTCTAGCTCTGCTACTTAGCAGTTTCGTGTCCCCGAGAGGCTTGTGGAACCCCCAACACCCAGCTTCCTGTTCTTTACAATGGGGTGACACCTGCCTTGTCTCTGTCCAAGCTTGTGGTGAGGGTTAAACATGAGAATATACATGAAAGTGCTTTGAAAGCAGTAGACTTCTATGCAAATGGGTTAGCAAGCTGTCGCACTGAATTATGTTCCCCAATTCGTATGCTGAAACCCTAGCCCCCAGTGTGACTGTATTTGGACACAGGGCTTTTAAAGAAGTAATTAATGTTAAATGAGGTCGTAAGGGTGGGCCCTAATTCCAAAGGGCTGGTGTCCTTGTAAGAAGAGGGAGAGCCACTAGAGATCTCTTTCCCCTTCTGCACAAGTACAGAGAAAAGCCATATAAGCCGAGAGGGAGAAGGCAGCTATCTGCAAGCCAGGAAGAGAAGCCTCATGGGAAACCAACCCGCCTACCTTGGTCTTCCAGAACTGGGAAAAAAATAAGTGTCTGTTGTTTAAAGTCATCCAGTCCGTGGGATTTTGTTATGGCCACCCTAGCAGACCAGTACAGAAGAAAATCAAAGTTTCAATGATTACAGAACGCTTTTGTATGCATCTTTTTAAAAAATGTTTATTTTTTATTGAAAGGGTGGCAAAATACTATCAAGCAGTATTTTGAAATTTGTTTTAAAAAAAATTTTTTTTTAACGTTTATTTATTTTTTGAGACAGAGAGAGACAGAGCATGAACGGAGGAGGGTCAGAGAGAGGGAGACACAGAATCTGAAACAGGCTCCAGGCTCTGAGCTGTCAGCACAGAGCCCGACGCGGGGCTCGAACTCACGGACCGCGAGATCATGACCTGAGCCGAAGTTGGCCGCTTAACTGACTGAGCCACCCAGGCGCCCCTGAAATTTGTTTTAATTAAGTGCTCACATTTTTTTGCATCATGAAATGTTAGAATAGGTGTGGGTCTTGTCTTCTGCTGCTTTGCATCCTAGAAGCAGGTGGAAATGTCTGACAGTTAAGCAGAACTGGAAAAGTGCAGAATGGTATTCTTTGGAAGAAACTCTTGCACTTTTTACCCTAAGTCACTCCATCCCTGCCCCCTATATGTTGTTAGAGCTTCTGGGGACGGCATAATTTTTTTTTTTTCCCAGCTGTGATAAATGGTGTACAATGCTGGTTTAAGATAAGAGGCTACAGTTTTGTGGAAAGAGTTCTGAGGAACATGGATTCCCTGCTTCTTTCCTGCAACCCTGACTTCTTAGGCCAGTAAGTCACAGACATGATTGCTATACTCCGGTTCCAGTCTGTTCTCAGCGGTTGACATGAATTTATCTGTCTTTCCACCCCTCCTCTTTGCTCCCGACTAAGCCCTTTCCTCCCCCATCCCCACACTGACACCTGGACTCTCCCTTGTAATTTTAACACTTGGAGTCCAGAGGGACCATCTCATGTTGCCTTCATCCAGAGGGGCCTTGGAAAGCTAGAAAGCAAGCATCCTCTTTGTCTTAGCAGTGGTATATACTAGCTACTCAAGTGGTTTAGCTTGTATTGACACTTTTGGGGTTACTAATTCAGTGATGGGAAATGAGGACTTTTCTGCTCTTTTCTCTTTCTGTTATGAAATATATTAATCTTGTCCCACCCTCTTTTGAACATCAACCTGTCACCTATCTTTGAGAGTGATGGTTTTCAAGGTCTGAGTGGGAAGGACGAGGGCCAGTATGGCCAGAGGCATTAAGGGTTTGGTGGGTTGGTCTCAATGGAAGGATTATCCTCAGGGTAGACACCACTTTTCCTCTGTGTGCGTGTGCGTGTGTGTGTGCGTGTTGGTGGTGGTAGTGGTGGTAAAATATATATACATAGAATTTACCACCTTAATCATTTTAAGTGTACATTTTGGGGGCTTCCAGTACATTCATATTGTGCAACCATCACCACCACTGTCTACAGAATGTTTTCATCTTCCCAGACTGAATCTCTGTCTCCATTAAACACTAGATCCCTCCCCCTCTCCCACTAGTCCTTTGCAACCACCCTCCACTTTCTGTCTTTATGAATTTGAAAATTTCACGGTTCTAGGTACTTCATATAAGTGGAAAGAGGACAATTTTTGTCCTTTTGTGTCTAGTTTATTTCTCTGAGCATAATGTCCTTGAAGTACATCCATATTGTAGGCTGTGTCAGAGTTTATTTCCCTTTTCAGGTTGAATGATGTTCCTTGTATGTATATGTCCCATTTTGTTTATCCATTCATCTGTGAATGGACAATTGGGTTGTGTCTATCTTTTGACTATTGTGAGTAATGTTACTACGAATATTGGTGTGCAAAAAATCTGTGGGAGCGTTTGAGTCTCAGCTTTCAATTCTTTTGGATAGCTGCCGAACAGTGTAATTGCTGAATCATAGGGTAATTTTATGTTTAACCTTTTTAGGTACTACCAAACTTTTCCCCCACAGTAGCTCAGCCATTTTCCATTCTTACCAGTAATGGTAGGCATCTTTGTCACAGGTGTGGGGATTTATTTGGCACCTTCAGATGCTCAGTTAAAGCTATAATTAAATGACAGGTATACATTCTAAGAGTACGATGGCACCTGGGCCATTATGTAACATAGAAAGATGTATTTTCTTCATGTTTTCCCATCCAACCAGATAGGAAGTAAAATAGCTTTGGGTTTGAAAGCTTTAATATGTAAAAATATTTGATCAAAGACAACCAAAGTCCTCATGCTCTACTGAAAGTGAACTTCTGGTAAATGAATTCTGTGGACGCACTGTGCCCTTATGCCCAAACATGATATGCCATTTACATGCCCAGAAACAAACTCTATTTCCTCATTCATTCCATAAGAGTTTGTGGAGCTTATTAGGGAAAATTCTTCCTAAATCGCAGTTTTTTTCTCTTTGTGCTTGCAATCAAATAAGCATATCCTTTTTCTTGAACTTAAAACTCTGTGATGGGGCGCCTGGGTGGCGCAGTCGGTTAAGCGTCCGACTTCAGCCAGGTCACGATCTCACGGTCCGTGAGTTCGAGCCCCGCGTCAGGCTCTGGGCTGATGGCTCAGAGCCTGGAGCCTGTTTCCGATTCTGTGTCTCCCTCTCTCTCTGTCCCTCCCCCGTTCATGCTCTGTCTCTCTCTGTCCCAAAAAATAAAATAAACGTTGAAAAAAAAAAAAAATTAAAAAAAAAAAAACAAAAAAAAAACAAAAAAAAAACTCTGTGAAGCGTGCAGGCATTTGGAGAGTAGCGGGTGGAAGATGCCCAGGAGGTGTTTTCTGGAATGGAACAGATAATTTCTGATAAGGTCCTCCAAACTGTGGTTTATCAGGCTCCACTCCCCCACCACGCCCCCCCCCCCGCCCCCTCCCCCCCAGTTCTGGGCAGGGTGTAGGGAGGGAGAATTTACTTCCAAGTTATGTTTTAGAGACATTCTGAAGTGTGATGCTCTAGTACTTGCCAGGGACAAGCAGAACACTAGTCTTTATGGTGACCCTCTGTCTGCTTTGCTCCTGGAAGTCTCTCCTGTAGCACCGACTCTGTGACTATGTTTATGGTTCAATTGAGCAGCGGACTCCCAGCCTGGACTAGAAGTCCTTCAAGAGTAGATTAGCTGGAGCTTGGTGGGTCCTGTCAGGCTGAGCCCGGGGGAGGCTCAGTCCCTAAAAGGGACCCTTCTGTACCCTGACAAGATAGCCTAGAAGCCAGTGGGAGAGGATTGAAGGCCCATGAAGAACAAACACTAATCCTGAGCTTGCTGGGGAGAAGGAAGAGGGGCGACCCTTCCTGACACCTGCCGCCATACCTGGGCGACTGGCTTGTTCTCCTGTGTGTGTTTGTGTGGGTTGGGAGGGGGTATCCTGATGCTCCGGTGCAGCTCTGCTCATTTGTGATCTTGATTCAGGGGGGAATATTATCATCTGATAGTCTTCCTATCTAACACTTTATCAAGCGCAGCAGTCACAGCCCAACATCAATCTCTTGCTAACACATATATTCATCTTGATGGGGCTCATGGCAGCCTGCGATGGTTACCATATGAACAGAGTTCTGTGATGAAGCTGCATTCCCCAGGGAGCATTCCTCCTTGCCCTTCTATGTGCTCCCATGTGGGCTACTGGGGGTCAGCAGTGACCCAGAGGCTCCCTACACACAGACTTTTGGCATGGGCCTCTTGATTCCCTTGCAAATGGAACAAGAAATCCATGCATGGTGAAGTGGGGGCAGGGGGGGGCAGGGGACGTCCATGGGCTCTAATTAGCTTCTGTGGTATTGAGTCTGTTTTTCTTTTTCTTACAGCATGTTGACTTCACATTTTGATCTTAATGTGTTTCCTTATTGTGAGCCCCATTCCTCCAGTGGGCTGAACGGTTGCTCCACTCTTGGATAAAGAACCTTCTGACAATGACAGTGTTGTAATGAGGGTGTGCCAGTATGGTCATCTTGAACATCCTTTGGGATGGCATTAAGAAAACACTTGGTTGAGCTGGGTGGGACCAAAGCAGATTTTAAAAAATGTTTTCCTTCTCTTTCTTCTTCTCCGCCATCGTGGTGTGTGCTGTGACTGTTTCTCGCCATGTCTTCTCACAAGGCTTTCAGGATCAAGTGATTCCTGGCCAAGAAACAAAAGCAGAATCATCCCATTCCCCACTGGATTTGATGAAAACTGGTAATAAAATCAGATACAACTCCAAGAGGCGGCATTGGAGAAGGACAAAGCTGGGTCTGTAAGGGATCGTACATGAGATGGCACACGTTTATGCTGCCTGAAAGTCATGTGTTCCATCACCTCCCTACTACCTGACCAGTAGATCTGTTTTATCAGGAAACTGACTTTTCTCTCTTATGATGCTTCTGCACCAGTAGGTTGGTTCAGTAATAAACATGTGAGACCTTTTGACTGAAAATAAATAAAAATGAAAAATGTTTTCCTTGCTTTTTCACACCTTTACTTTTCTACCAACTGATTTTCATGAGCTTTCTGGAATCTGGGTGAGTATATGAACTGCGTGGAGGGGAGCTTTGCTTGAGGAAGGTTTTGCCTTTCTTTTTCCACACGTTTTATACCTAAGTTTTCACTGCTTTGTGGTCAAGGAGTCAGGTAATGACCACTGGGGTTCTGAAGACTCTTTTTTTTACAATCTCTCCAAGAACTTATTCTTCTGACTGATGTTCTTTCCTCTACTTCCTTACTTTTCAGAAGGCAGCCCATGTACCAAGAGTGTATATATATATTTTTCTTGTGATTGGTTAAGAGCAATTGTTGGTATTTAAAATACTCCTTTGACCTTGATGTACTGGCTTGCCATCAAATTTTATTGTGTAAGCTGAAGCAAAACAATCCATGTCTAAAATCTAGCTCTCGGTGATACTTAGCACACTGTGATATTTATATGTCAAATGCCACTTAATGGTAATGTAAATAAGACATTATGTGACTCTTGTGTGGGGGTAGACATTATTCTCAGTGCATTGTACAATACTCTCTGGCCTGGATCAGACTTAGGTACTTTTCTCTTTGCATGTCAGTCCTTGAGACCTTGCTATTTTATCATATTCCTGTGGCATAAAGAGAAGAGGAAGACAAATTCTTTGCTCTTAAGAAGCTTGGAGAAGAGGCTTACAAGTGAATAGTTACATGCATTGCAATAGTCATTACTGTACAGATTTGGACCAGATTTGGGGATACTTACTGCCTTCTCTCTCTTTCATGGAGGGAAGGAGCATGTTTAAGAAACAGGGTGAATGAAGGTTGAGCTGAATCTTGACCAGGGTTTCTCATCCTTGGAACTGTTGACATTTTGCACCAGATCATTCTTTGTTGTCCTGTGCATGGTGGGATGTGGAGCAGATACCTGGCCTCTGTACTGGGTGACAATGACAGCAACCCTCTTCTCTTCAGGTTCTATCAATAAAAAATACCCCCAGACATAGCCAGCTGTCCCCTGAGGGAAAAGATTACCCCTGGTTGAGATTCACTGAGATTCTCTGAGTGAAATCAGAGAGGAAAAGGGCTTCTCATGCACAGCCAGGGATGTGGGAGAGAGCCCAGCCCATTCAGGCACCCTCAAGTGGTTGAGAACTGGGTGGAATTCAGTATACCTGGAGGCTAAAAGGTAAATAGGCCCGGTTTTGAGGTCTCCAAGCAGGGAACAAACTAACCACTCAAGTTCAGGGGCAGGCAATGGGGAGCAGCACAGTCAACTAGGGGTGTTATTGGGTAGCCTACAATGGGTGTCATTAACATTATGCACCATCTGGCAGCTTCCTATTGCAACTAATTAGGCTTGCTAAGTACTCTCTAAACCTCTAGAATCCTTATTTTAAAATGCTACACTCTAAAGTTTGGTGCCTTGGAACAAAACCCAGGTATCTTTGTTTATGGTCATGCTGTAGAGGGAGGACTTCATGTGTACTTGCTTGGAGCCAGTGAGGAAGGCTTCAGAAGACCTTTGTCACAGGAAGAAAACCTGCTGTGAAATATTACAGGCCACCAAGACTACTGTCTGGAGATCAGGTGGAAGGCAACAGAAACTATGAAGCCTTGAAACAAAGACACAGTGCACCCAGGGTGGAGAGGAGGGCTGGCTTAAGAGCCATTAGAAAGTACAACTGACCAGGCTTACACGGGAGCCTGGGAAGGGGAAGGTGCAGGATGAGCCTGAGTTGTCTGGATTGGATATCTTCCTTTTTTGGATGCCCAGAAATGGGAGCTAAGAGAAGAGCCAATGCAGGTAGAGGGAGAACACAAAGATGGCTAGAGTCACTAGTTGGGACAGTGTGGGTGAGATTGCCCAGGGGTGTGTGTAGAGAGTGGAGAGTGTAGGATCGAATCCTGTTTTCCATTCCTTGCAAATCCTGCCAGTGCTCTTTCCCCACAGTCACTTTCCAGGCCTGCAGCCCACCGTGAGTGACTCCCTCCCCCTTCCTTTTGAAGTAAAAAACCACTGGCTAAACAATCACCATACTGGAGATGCTTTGGGTCTGACAAACTCTGCATTTCTGGTAACTTCTCTGTGTTTTGCTCTTGTCTTCCTGACTCCACGGTAAGCTCATTCAGGCTGGGGCTCTATTTTTGCATCTTCTCAACCTGATTCTACACCAGTTCAATCCAGTAACGATCCCCAACTCTGAGGCCTATGGGATCCTTAGTTGAACCGTGACTGGAGGACAAAGTCCTGTTCTCCTTGAAGAGCCCTACCTGCCTGTTCCTCCTGCTGGCACCTGGGGCATGGGGCTGACTCACTGAGTCAACATTTTTTGGACCTGCTTGGTGCATCCCAAACCCTGATTCCATGTGCAGCCTGAAGGAAGAAGAACCTTCTTGGCCTTACCTCTGAACCTTCTTGGCCTTACCTCTGAAGATTGGCAGTTTAATATACTAAAAACAAGCTGGATGTTCAAGTGACCTATTGAAACACAAAGCACTGGGTTCATTGTTCACTTGGGGGAAAATATGAAAATTCTGTTATTGCTGTGTGATTGGTGGTCAGCACCAGAATGACCAGTTGGAGGCCTTACTAAGCCAGGCTGCTGGAAGGACAGTTCAGAGGTATTGTAAAATGTGTTCTCTCCTGCTGGGGTTATCTGCCAAGAAGGGTGCAGCTTATCACCACAGATGTTTTCGCCAGGCTGCCTGTGCACTTTAACCCGCTGTTGCAACTGGGGTCATGCACAGGAGCCACGGGGTCTGGGCCCCCAGTGCAGCCAAGCCAGACTGGGGCCTGATGTCAGCTGCATGCTCTGACCTGCCCACTGGGCACAGGCTGGTGAGGGGGATCAGTGCCTGGCGGGCTGGTTCTGCTCTGTTAAGACAGGGTGTGACAGCCTTGGGGGTGATGTGGTCCAGAGGGAGCCACAGGCTTCTCTGCTCCAGGTTTTCCTCTTCTCTGGAGGGAAGTGTAGCATGATCTGGGGCAGTCACCTGTTCTTTTTTTACATTATATGTTTTTCCTTAGTATTTTTTTTTTTCAGGAATAGAATTTAGTGACTCATCACTTACATATAACACCCAGTGCTCATCCCAACAAGTGCCCTCCTTAGTGCCCTTTGCCCATTTAGCCCATCCCCCTTCCCAACACCCCCTCCAGCAACCCTCAGTTTGTTTTCTGTATTTAAGAGTCTCTTATGGTTTGCCTCCCTCTCTGTTTTTATATTATTTTTGCTTCCCTTCTCCTATGTTCATCTGTTTTGTTTCTTAAATTCCACGTATGAGAGTCACACCATTTTTTAACTTCTCCATCCAGGGGTTTTGCTTGCACTCTCTTCAGATTTTCCTGTGAGTGCTGGACCCTGGGTGGTTTTCCTTCTTCCCCAAGCTGCCAGGTTAACATTGGTGTGAATCAGAAAGTGCGACTAGCCAGCACCCACAAGCACGTAGCACCCAGACATGTTTCAGCTCAACAGAAGCTCCAACTGTTCCAGCCTCCTGAAAGTCAGGGCTTTAGTTCAGGGCTGAGGCTGAGGGCTGGATTTGCTCTTACTGGTATGGCTGTGTTTCCA
The DNA here is from genome assembly GCF_028018385.1 of Neofelis nebulosa. Classification (NCBI taxonomy): domain Eukaryota; kingdom Metazoa; phylum Chordata; class Mammalia; order Carnivora; family Felidae; genus Neofelis; species Neofelis nebulosa. The sequence continues at coordinate 25,147,653 of NC_080787.1, forward strand.
TCTCTCCAGATCCAACAGCTCAGGAGTGGAGAGTTATCTTTCTTTCTTTCTTTCTTTTTTTAATATATGAAATTTATTGTCAAATTGGTTTCCATACAACACCCCGTGCTCATCCCAAAATATGCCCTCTTCAATACCCATCACCCACCCTCCTCTCCCTCCCACCCCTCATCAATCCTCAGTTTGTTCTCAGTTTTTAAGAGTCTCTTATGCTTTGGCTCTGGAGAGTTATCTTTCTTGCAACTCATAAGGGTTTCAAGCCTTCTTGGGGGTATCAGAGCTGAAAGGATGGATGTGTGTGTACCAGAATCCCCAAATCTGTCTCAGCCTTACTATGCCGATTTTAGGTTTTTTTTTTTTTTTTTAATTTTTTTTTCAACATTTTTAATTTATTTTTGGGACAGAGAGAGACAGAGCATGAACGGGGGAGGGGCAGAGAGAGAGGGAGACACAGAATCGGAAACAGGCTCCAGGCTCCGAGCCATCAGCCCAGAGCCTGACGCAGGGCTCGAACTCACAGACCGCGAGATCGTGACCTGGCTGAAGTCGGACGCTTAACCGACTGCGCCACCCAGGCGCCCCCGATTTTAGGTTTAAAAGCATCAAGAGAAACAGCAGGGTGAGCTCCATTTGGGCAAGAGCACTTTCATTCAGAATAACGCCATTTCAAATCTGTAAGTCCTATGTGCTCTCCTGTTCTTTCCATGTGTGTCTGACAAGTCTGCAGTTGTGAGTTTCTGCAATGTCAATTGCCCATTGCTTTTTCATTTCATGTCATGTCATGTCATGTCATGTCATGTTATGTCATGTCATGTCATTTCATTTCATTATCATTTCATTTTTGTTGGGAGGCACATGGGTGCAGAAACATGTGCACAGTCCGGCTTCTCTGTCCTTACCCAGAGATTTGCTAGCACACTTGAGGTGGGCGAAAGTCTCGGGTGCCTCTGTCTATGGGGTAGAGGTGAACTTGAGCTAGTGGGTGGGGGCAGAACAGAGAGATGGGGAGACACAGTCTTAGCTTCAGAGCCACGGGGGCTTCTTGGAGGGGCTAAGCGTTCTACAGACAGTTTGTGTTACAGGTAGCCCCTAACACTTCTTTGTTTGTGCCAGTGATCAAATCTTCTTCATTCCACAACCTCCAGCTTCCTGTTGTACCTGTTGATTGGGTACAAGTGGTAAACACCCTGGAGATGTAGAAGGCAGAGGGAGTGGTGGGGTGCCGAGCAGGGGAAGCTTCTTGCTCAGCTGCTTGGAACTTCCTCCTTCTCCCTCCATTGCTAATGCACCCCCCACCCTTCTTTCTCCTCAGATGGAGACCCTGAAAACCAGCAGCATTTGCTGGTCCTTGCCCAGATAGAAGGGTCCTTCTGCTTAGCACAGGAGGCTGCCTGCTGGCTGCCACCACCTGGGAACTGTGGGAACACGTGGCTGCCACATAGGCAGTGAGTCAGCATCCCACCTAAGAGGCTCTGGGAACCCGGCAAGGGTGCTCATCACCTCGGGTTAATATTAACTGTCCAGGCAGGTCCAAGGCAAATCCAGGAAGAGAGGCGTGGCATCCCCGGGGTGGATGGATTGGGTGGAGGAGCCAAGAGTCCTCATAACCTGGGCTCTTCAAATGGCCCAGTTTATCCCTCCCTGAAAGTTTGTTTTCTCTTTCCCCACCACCCCACTATTTGGTGAGATACTGCAGCTGGCTTGGCCCATGTAGGGGAGGGGGCTGAGGGTGCCAGCACCCTCGTGATTTTTTTAGAGGTTAAGAAAGGCTTTGGGGTCAGAGCTGGGTTAGAGGTTCAAGGTCCACTGTGGATGGCCGTAAGACTGCAGGAGGGTTGCTCTCTAAGTCTTAGTTTCCTCATCTTGGGGAAAAGACCTCATTGCATGTGCGTTTCATGGGAGATAACGTGAGTAAGTGGCAGCTGTTATCTTCCTTTTTACAATGGCTGTTTCCCTTGACTTTTTCCTCAGGATCTGGCTTTCCTGCCACAACAACCTATAGGGAAGCTTCCCAGACACCTCTGCTGTGAAACCTGGCAATGGGATTTAATGCACCACAAGGAGCAGCCGGCTTCTGCTTCCCTCAGTGGCGTGAGGAGGGTGACTGTGCACACAGAGGTGGGGGAATCATGCAGGGGCTGCACCGACCCATCACAGGGGCTGGGGTGGGGGCCGTAAATTGTTGAGTCACCCCAGAGGGGTTTCCTTAGTGACCCCAAATCCATCCTTGCACCCAAGATGTCTGGATTCTGGAATATCATCGGGCCTCTGACATTTGGAAAGGTGCATTCAGAGCAGTTGTGAGCGAAAGCTGCAACCTCAGGGGATTTGGGCTAAAGGGTCATGAAGTCAGGCATTGCACCTCCTGTCCTTGGAGGCTTATCATCCACTGACAGATAACCAGAGTCTTGGCCAGATGACTCACGAGGGTGGCTTAACTCCTTCCGGGATCGTTCGTGGCTAGCTCTTGGGAGATTGGGGGTGGGGGTGGGGTGAAGAGGAAGATTTGTTTGTTTTCTTGGCAAATATTTACTGAGCACCATTATGTGACAGACCCATTCTAAGCCACAGAAGATGCAGAGCCCTGAGTTCCTACTTTTTCATGCAGCTTCATTCCACGAATGGAGGAAGAGAAGTAAATAGGTGTTTGAATAAATAAGCAAGAGGCTTCAGTGGGCAGTAAGCTGTGATGATGAAGAACGAGGCAGTGGTTCCCAAACTTGAACAAGCCTCAGACTCACCAGCAGGGCCAGTTAAAATGCAGATGGACCAGTGACACGGGTTCAGTGTCCAGGGAAAGACTGATAATTTGCCTTACGAAGGAGTTCTCGGGGATGCTGTTGCTAGTCCCTGGACCACACTTTGAGAACCACTGACTTCATATCAGTATGAAGGGATGGGGTGGAGCTGGTTTAGAAACAGGACACTCAGGAAGATGGGGTCAGGGTTTCTTTTAGTTGGCTGGGAGGCAGAAAGCCTGGAGGCTGTATGTTATCTGCAACTCTTTTGTGGGAGGGACAGATGCAAAGAAACGGAAGACTTTGGTCTCCCTCACCTCTCACTTTTCTTTTGTCCCTGTCTAGATTAACATTCGGAATCTCCCTGCCCCGGGGAGCTGGCCGTCCAGTTGGCTTGAAGATGTGACACTGCTCTTTGGTGGAGAGTATTCTCACCAGTTTGTTGGTTCTCATGAGGCAGCAATTTGAAGGCCAGATCAAAGTCCAAACATTGCAGAAACATCACTGCCACCAAAGAGAAGGACATTCCTGTTCTAGTTGTAATCAACCCCCTGGATCTTTGGGCCCCTTATTACCAGTCACTCACAGGGTAGATGTGTTTCTTTTTCTTTTTTATGTTTTATTTTATATTTGAGAGAGAGAGAGAGAGAGAGAGAGAGAGAGCACAAGTAGGGGAGGGACAGAGAGACAGAGACAGAACCTGAAGCAGGCTTCAGGCTCTGAGCTGTCAGCACAGAGCCTGACGCAGGGCTTGAACCCATGAGCAGTGAGATCATGACCTGAGCTGAAGTCAGATGCTCAACCGACTTTGCTACCCAGGCGCCCTGGGTAGATGTGTTTCTGTAAAAATCTATCTGTGCATGAAATGAAGATAAAAGCCATCAGAGTTTCGTAGATTAGAATTCATCTGAGGGCAGAGGACACAACTTCATCTTTCTATCCCAGTGTCTAGCCGTGTGCTCGCCTTAATGGTAAGCCATAAATGCTTGTTGATTTCAAATATTTGCTCAATCATTTATTCACAACTGGGCACTATCCTGGGTGCTGGAGAGTTCAGGGCAAGGGAGAAAGATCCAGCCTCTGCTCTCATGGAGTTTATGTTCTAACTAGGGGATGCCGGCACATTAGCAGGTAATTCCCATGTCCGGTGTGGTCTTACATTGTATATTAAGAGTGGGACCAGATGCTGTGAAAACACATAACCTAGGGAGATCAGGATGGCTTCCTGGAAGAAGTGATATATAGCATGAGGTGTGAGGGGGGTGGAGAGGAGTGGTGTGGGGGTGTCATATGCACAGGCCCAGAGGTGAGAGAGAGTGGGGTACAGTCCCTGACTGTCATCTATTTCGGATGACTGGAGCCAAGAATTGTACCTTGATCCTGAAGCGATCAAGTGAGGGACACTGATAAAATGTCTTCGGGGTTTCATGGCTTGGTGGCTATTCACACTGAGTGTAAAGGCTCTGACTTATGCCTAGTTTGGGGACATTCGCTGTGGCTCTGACTGGGTACTGTGTGAAGGTGGCTCTGTCTGCAGGTCCCAGGTCCCAGATTTGTACTCCTTCCCACCTGTGGAGCCAGGAGGTCTGGGCAAACCAGTTTGGATCAAGGAAGAGGCTTGTCGAGCTCTTTCCCATCCAAGGGCATTCTTGGAACCAGAGCGACAACTCTCTTACCATGTGGTGTAGGGAAAGACCGTGTCCAAAATGGTTGTTGAAACACTGAAATATAATTTTAGTGTTGATGGCTTCGGTCAAGAGAGGCACAGATGGTTTCTTGTTGAACTCTGTTTGCCGGCCTGGCACGCAGGCTCTGACTAATGACTCTGTGACCTGGGGCAAGCCAGGTAGCCTCTTGGCACCTCACTTTTTCAGAGTTACAAAATGGAGATAGACTGTGCCTCAAAGAACGGCCTGGGAATGTTGTGTATAGAAACAAGATGGTGTTTTTGAAAACATTGGTCTCCTGGAGGAAAAGTTCAAACATCCAGGATGTTGATTGTTAAAAGGCATTTAGTTGGTGTGGCAATGGTCACTGCTTACTCTGAGTGTGTGTGTGTGTGTGTGTGTGTGTGTGCGCGTGTGTGTGTGTGTGTGTGTGTGCGTGTTTGTGTCTGTGTGTGTGTGTGTACTTAATGGTTAACTATTCAGCCTAGAATCTGTATTTAGTTTATTTCTAGAAAATATTTTCAGCTTGCTTTTATATAGACTTTATTCTTTTATTTATACAGAGAATAGTGTGCTCACTATAACAAACTTCAGGTTAACAAAACATCTCAAATACAAAGAGAATGGGTCGAACACCACTTTTTAGGTTATTTTTTAATGTGTACTTTGAAGAGCTATACATTTTCAGCTAAAAGGTTTGTGTTTTGTGTGAGAGGTGCATATCATCTCAGAAGCTCTTTGAATCCCTTTACCTTTCTTTCCAAAATGTTTTTTCTCCTCTGTTGAGATTCCCCCCAGCTTCTTTCTCATCATCAGGTAGCACCCCCTTTGAAAGCTCTTGAGTCTTACTTAAACTTGAAGATATACTAATATCTTCTGTCCTGATGGACTTGTTTTCTGGCCAAACTTCCTCCTGCTACAGCTGACCTAGATTTCCTCCCTTCCGCTTTGGCTTTTTTGACCCTAAGACGTAGTAAAGATAAGACTGAAGTTACCTGTAGGTGAGACATGCAGAATTTTCTAATTATTTAGGAAGTTCTGTTTCTCTGTCTGACATGCATTTGTTTTGCAGACATCAAGGAAACTCTCCACCTAGAGAGAGAAATCTTTCCATGGGCTTTCTCTCTTTACTCTCTTTGATTTCCTTACTATTTCTCACTGAGGAATGGCATGGAAGGTGGAGAAATGAATGTCTACCATAAAACGCGAGTTATGTGCTTGATGCAAGGAAGAAGGAGGTTAAAGTGGCTGATGCCAAATGCAAATTATAGTTCATGGCTGAGAAATAATTAAGCTCGGTTTTTTTTCTTCTTCTTTAATCCTAGAGTCCAATGCGCAGAGTCCTAAAGGGAAGCTAAGTGCCTTTAATCAACCTTCAGATGAAGCGTATTTGAACCAACTTCTGTTCTTCTGGTAGATGTCTTAAGGATGTGTAAATAGAATCAGAGTTTTAAATTTATGTTTTCTCTTAAAATCCAAACTTGGCTTCAAACCGAAGAACATTGGGAATTCAATATAATGTAATTTATTTCAGACTACATGAGATTGGCTCACCTGGGAGCATTATTTCCTATTTGAGCTCATCAGTTTTTTTCAAATGTTTATTTATTTAAAAAATTTTTTTAATGTTTATTTATTTTTGAGAGAGAGAGACAGAGTGTGGGGGAGGGTCAAAGAGTGAGGGAGACACAGAATCTGAAACAGGTTCCAGGCTCTGAGCTGTCAGCACAGAGCCTGACACGGAGCTTGAACTCACAAACTGTGAGATCATGACCTGAGCTGAAGTCAGCTGCTTAACCAACTGAGCCACCCAGGTGCCCCAATTTATTTATTTATTTTTTGAGAGAGGCAGAGAAACTGTGAGTGTGGGAGGGAGAGAGACAGAGAGACAGAGAGACAGAGAGACAGAGAATCCTAAGCAGGCTGTGCAAGGCTTGACCTCATGAGCAGATCATGACCTGAGCCGAAATCAAGAGTCGGATGCTTAACTGACTGAGCCACCCAGGTACCCCAGAATCCATCAGTTCTTAAAGGCGATGTGCCCCGACTAGTACACCAGCCTCCTAGCTGGTCTTCTTGACTTTAGTCCTGTTTTTTCTAGGTCTCCTTCAAACCACTGCCATAGCTATATTTCCCCCAAGTCAGAGACTGTTGTGCTTTTCTTCTGCTTAATCTCCTTCAGTGGCTCAGTGGCTCCCCATGACCTTCTGAACCCTTTCCATATGCCTTTGCATACATTCAGTTCTCATCTTACTACTGCTCTAGCTACAACATTCCTTTCATTGCACCTGTCAAGCATCCCCTTTCTTGCCTTCCTACTTATCCTTCAGGATGTAGTTCTTCTTCTCTGAAGTCCTCTGTGTCTACCAAATAGGGCATCTCTCCTCCAGGCTTCTGTAACACCATGTCTGCATTGTAACATTATCACCTCGACTCATGATTTTTTCTTGACACCTCCATGTGCCTTACTAGTCTGGGGGACTTGAGGATTGGGACATGTCTGATTCAACTGAGGGTCTGGTTCAGAGAAGGTGATCAATAATTTTGTGTTGCATCAGTGAATTGATGAATAGGATGGAATAGGAGCAACATGGAAGGGAGGATTCATTAATAAATGTAAAAGTGTTTCCTTAGAAAGGGGGTTGCCTTGGGGTATGACTGCTGAAACCTAGGAAGAGTAATATTCCTAAGGTTGGCTGGTGCCCGAGACAGTATATCTCTGAACGTGAGTCTTTTCAAGGAAGATTTGTTATCAAAGACAGAGGACTATGGACTGGGAGCCTCTAGGGAGGAGGAGAAGGGTTGGGGGGCAATGGGGACAGGCTGAAGCTTAAAGAAAAGACTTTGGGATACTGTGAGGATATGTGGAATTTTAAGATGGAGCTGTCTTGATTTTTGTGATTTGAAAAACCACACTAGTTACCAGAACTAAAAGAGAAGATTTTCAGAAAGCAACAGTTATTTTAAAGGTTGATCACTGGGGCATCTGGGTGGCTCAGTCGGTTGAGCATCTAACTTTGGCTCAGGTCATGATCTCACGGATTGTGGGTTTGAGTCCTGCTCTGAGCTGTCAGCACAGAATTCAAAGCCTGCTTCAGATTCTGTCTCTCTCTCTCTCTCTCTGCCCTTCCCCTGCTCATACTCTGTGCGTGTCTCTCTCTCAAAAATAAATAAACATTAAAAAATAAAATAAATAAAGGTCAATCACTAAAAGTGATCAGTCTGGGAGACTATAGTCTAATTTTTAATTTTAATCCCTTTCTTCTTCAGTTTTCCATTAGATTGTTAGCTGATTGAAGTCAAGGGCAATGTTCAAATTTTCCAATGATTTTAACTGTAAGAGTGATGCATGCTTGTAAAAATAATGTGCAAGCATACAGAATGAAGATGTAAGTCTCCGTCCATAGGATTATAACTGGCTATAGGGAACATTTGTGCGAACTAGAAAAAGCCACTCTTGCTGTCTGCCAAAAGTTGTATAGCAATACACATGCACATCTGTGATGTCTACTGTATGACTGCCCCCATGCGTGGTCTACCACGTGTGGCCACCCTCTGCACGCCTCCCTCTCAACCCACTCCCCTCCTCAGAGGTGGCCAGATCTTTATCTACCCATGTGTGTGTACACATGCATGTATTTACACACTGACATGCATATTTATATATAGAGAGAGGAGGATCAAGAGGTTTATAGAAATGGGACCATATTTTACATACTTTTTGGTCACTTGCTTTTTTCCCCTTGACAATGATCTTGGATACAATTTTCTCAGTTTATATACATTTATGTTATTCTCTCTAGTGGATGCTCTTCCATAGCATGGCTGTACTTTATGTAACCACTCCTTTGTAGAAGGACATTTAGTTTGTGTGCACGTTTTTTTATTACCCACAATCATGTAATGTACATGAATGTTCTAAAGTATAGGCTCATAGAACCTGGTTAAAGGGTACCGGATGTTTACATTTCGGCAGATGATGCAAAATTGTCCCCCAAAGTTTGAGCTGAATTACACTCCCGTTTCTCCACATCCTTGCCAGTAGTTGACCTTATCAATCTTACATTGTCATCAGTTTGATGGAGGAAAAATGGCACCTCATTTAACTTTCATTTTCCTGATTACTAGGGAGGTGGAGCATCTTATCATATTTTATCAGCTATTTGTGCTTCTTCGTTGAAATGCATGTGTTTATCCTTTGTATTTTCAAAATTGGCTTGTTTAATGTTTACTGTGTATGGATTGTAATCATTTACTACCTTGTTTTGTTTTCCACACATACTTCCTGTTAACTATGCACTGGAAATAAATGATGAAGGCTGAATGAAAGGTAATGCAGTAAATCAGAAAGATCATAGCATTTTGGAGCATAAAGGGGTCATGGAGATGATGTTGTCCAAATGCCTTATTTTACAGATGAGAAAACTAGGTCTTCAGGAGGCCAAAGTTATCTCATAGCTGGTTGGTGGCAGGTCTGAAAATTGATTCTAGTTCAGTTATTATTATTTTTTTCTGCCTGTTGTCCCTTCATGAAACAGTGTTTATGAAGAATATCATTGGTTCTTCTTTTCTGGGTACTGTGTTTTCCAAGTCAATCTTTATTAATTTAACAGAAAGCAAATCTGTTAAGAGGGAGAGGGTAAGCTTTCTTAGCTACTTGGGAATGGCTTGTGAGAGCCATGTTACTGGGCCGAAAGCCAAGAATGGTTTCTTACAAATATCAGGAGAGTAGAACGAATAGATTTTGTGGGAAGAGAGGCATCATATGCTGAACCTTCCAGTGTTGTGTATTTTCTGGTTCTCAGTGCTTTCACAATCTATAATGAAGGATCTGCAGTAATCAGCAGATTTAGAAACCTTCATACAACACTTTAGAAAATATTGCACATGATTTAGGGGCATACTCTCCCACATGCAATGTATTTGGCTTGCAGAGAAGACTGAGGAAGCTTCTTTTAAGGAAGGAAACGTATGAAGGGATTGGTGAAGAGTCCATCTTCAAGTCAAGTTTGAGACCAAGGTGGGAACTTCCCTTTAGGACCCGAGCATGAGGACAGAGCTTTCTCACAGCTCTGTAGGGGAATAGAAGACGAGGTGTTAAAGGCAGAGAGAGTCATATCAAGGTTCTATGGTGCCCATGTGGTTGGAATTTCAGGTGGACGAGTTTTCTTGGTTCTCACACAATACAAGGAAGAGAGGCAAGATAGGCAAGATCAAGAACGTTCCCGGGCCTGTTGGCCATACTGGCCAGCATAGCCTAGGGCTCAGCTTCCTGCACACAGTGGACAGGAATTTGGGAACATGAAAGAGTTATTATCTGAATACTTGTCTGCGGTGTTGGGGCTGGAGGCCCCCTTGAGTGCAATCTCCCTTCCCTAAGTCATGTGGCCGCTAGAACCATCCAGAGTAATTCCTTATTATCATTAACTATCTAGTCAGAGTTCATTTTTTCTCAGTTATAGGATGGTGATGATTATTATTCATTATAAGACAGTTGCTTTTTTTTGACTCTGGGTCTGATAAGGCTTATACAGGTTTATATAAGGTTTATATAGAGGGATTGGTGGAAATGCCGGTCTGCTTTTTAAAAGTTTGTTTATTTGAGAGAGACAGCCAGAGAGAGAGAGAGAGAGAGAGAGAGAGAGAGAGAGAGAGAGAAAGAGAGAGAATGAGTGGAGGAGGGGCAGAGAGAGGGAGAGAGAGAGAATCCCAAGCAGGCTCCCCACTGTCAGTGCAGAACTGTGAGATCATGACCTGAGCTGAATCAAGAGTTGGACACTTAACTGACTAAGTCAACTGGCGCCCCTGTCCTTTAAGTCTAGAGTTTTCTCTTTACTTTTTTTTCCTTGCAATTTTTCAATTTTTGGTTGTTTTTGAAGAAATGAAGTCATTCCTTCCTGTGGAGTTTCCCACACTGCTAACATTGCTGATTACATCCCCAGGGTGTTGTTTATCACGTTGCTCTGTCACCTGTATTTCTGAACTTCTGAGTCCAAGAGATTTGGTTACACTTGAGTTTGACTTGTTTAGGCACACAACCCCAGCTGGGAAGTGGTCTTGTCACCTCTCTGACCTCACCTACCCCGCTTTGTCTTGCTCATTCTGTTTCTGCCCCCCTGGCCTTGAACATTCTAAGTATGCTCCCCCTGTAGGGTTGTTGCACCCCTGTGCCCTGTTTCTCACCTCCTTCAAATCTTTGATCAAATTTTCCCTTCTTGATGAGGCCCACTGAGGCTGCCAATTGAGTATGTATGTTGTCATACCAGAGTTCCCAGTCACACAACAATATCTGACACATGGTAGTGGTCACTGCATGTGTGTTGGAGGAATTAAAGAAAGGGAGGGGGCCCTCTTCCTCCAATGCTACCTCTGGCTGCAATGACATGAACAAATATTCACTGAAATCCATTCTGCACCAGGTGTGCTGCATGCTAAATGCTTAGCTTATGTCATCAGGGCAAGAATATAGAGTGAGTCCTGTTATTATCGTCTTCCTACAAATGAGTGTAGTGGGCATGGAGAGGCACTGCCCAGGTCCTCCTCTAAGGGAAGCCTGTGGCTCCAGGGTAAGGAGTGCTGTCAGCAGGGAGCCTCCACAGTCAACCTCTTGTTCAATGTCATGTGTATTCTGTGCTGTCTACATTGATGACAGATCCCAACATAGCCAACTCCGATGGACCACATGTGCTCCAGATTTCCCCATGGAGTTGGCAGAGACTTATGTTGCAAATCTGTTTCTCCCTTGCCCAACCTTGATTCCTCCACCTTCCCTCTCTGCAGGTGTTGATTTTTAATAATTACCCTACAAGCCAAACCCCATCTCAGAGTCTTCATCCCAGAAACTCCAACCTGTGATGGCAAGGAAACAGATGTTTACAGGGTTAGATAGCTTTCCTGAGGCCGCAGTCTAGTGGGTGGTAGAACAGAGATTTACCAAGCTGTGGTCTCTTGTATGCAATGCATTGTTTCCACAAGTACCCCCTCTACCCTACCCCAAATCCTGAAAATGGGGGAGGACCATCAATGCCGTGGTTTAGCTCTGTTCTGGTTCTCAGCAGTTTTAGCGAGGCAGCCTATTAACATTTAACATGTTTCTACGTGGCGCTGGGTTCTTAGTGGCAAATGGCTGACTATATCACAGAGTAGGAAGACGAGTTATTGATTTCTCATCCAGTGATTAGGAAAAGATTCAGCAGGGAGCTCAGAAGTGTGATGCTCTGAAGAAGGGCTGTGCTGGCTGGGACGTCAGGGACAGGAAGAGGGCTAGGTGGAAGGATGTCAGAAGGGTGGGGAGGGATCTCTGTGGAGAACCTGGAAAGCTCCTGAAAGTGAAATGTTAGCAAGATAAGCATGATGCATTCAGTTGGCTGCTGGATGGGGGATCTGGGCAGGGGGACAAGTCAGGCCAGGGAATTAGGACAACAGTGATGTCACTTGGAGGGACTGGGGACATCAGAGACAGAAAGACAGGGACACACAATGTGGCTTTGGAGTGGAGGACAAAGAAGGAAGAAGCAAGTTAAAGATGAATTCTATGCCATTAAACTTGAACATTTTAATTTGACTAATTTAATTTCACTAGTAACCAAAGAGATGTGAATCAGCACAACCATTCAGGTCAATTTAACCCATCAGAGTGACCTTCTCATTGTTTCAGTGAGCATGTCTGAGATGTTTAAAGGTTTGGGGAAGTGGACATTCTCATGCTATCCAGTGGGATTGCTGTAGCTTCTTAGACAACCCTTCCACAGCTCTGACAAGAAATTTTAAAAATAGTGGTCTTTATGGGGTGCCTGGGTGGCTCAGTTGGTTATCGTCTGACCCCAGCTCAGGTCTTGATCTCGTGGTCTGTGGGTTGGAGCCCCATGTTGGGCTCTGTGCTGACAGCTCAGAGCCTGGAGCCTGCTTGGGATTCTGTGTCTCCGTCTCTCTCTGCCCCTCCCCTGCTTGCACTCTTTCTCTCAAAAATAAATAAATGTTGAAAAAAATTACAAAAATGATGGTCTTTGATTTCCTAATTTCAGTGTAGTGAACTGTATGCAGAAGTAGAGAAAAAGGTGAAAAAGATCACATTTCCTAAGTTAGGAGCCCTTGGGAGTCCCTGCTTTCATCCTGGAGATTTTGGTGGCCTCAGGACCATAAGCCTCACCTTATCTCCTGACCCCACAAGTGGGTCCCTCCTCTGTGTCTCACAACATTGGTTACTTACTTTTTTTTTTTTTTTTGGTGAAACCACTGGTATCACTTTGTAATCTGTTTGTTTTGCCTTTCCTCTTTAGAGTTTGGGGTTCTCAGGTCAGCGGACATGTCATGACTGTGTGTTTCTCTCAATGAGCACGGAGAAGGCATTGATCACATATTTGATAAGTGAATGATTGAAGGGCTTACTTAGAATGGACAATGGTTTATTTTCAAATCTGGCTTCTCCAATTCAACACAACCTGCAGGCTACAGGTATGTGCGAGTGAGGGGACAACACAGGGCAGCCATTGTCCATACAGCTTTGCCCAAGTCTCAGCAATGAGTATGAGAGCAACGAGTTCCTGACTCCTTTGTTTCAGCTACAGAAGCCAGCCCGTGAGCTTTTCTCCATGTTCCCTAGAGAAGTGAGTATCTTCTGCTTCTGTCTGGCTCTGCTTCAGGTCCTGGCAGAACCCCCTTCTAGCTCTTTGCTGTGGAAAGAAAAAGTCCCTTCAGGTCCATACTCCCAGGGCAGGTGCCTCCCAGGTAGGACAGAACCAACTCTTTCTTCTTTCCTTGGCCTCCCGCAGCATATTTGGTCTCCTCTTTGATCTATTGTTTCATGGATACTGAAAGTCCCTTGAAGAATCCTCCCTTGTTTACCCAATATCAATGAACTCTTTTTTTTTGTTAATATGAAATTTGTTGTCAAATTTGTTTCCATACAACACCCAGTGCTCATCCCAACAGGTGCCCTCCTCAATGCCCATCACCCACCCCCCTCTCCCACCCACCCCTCAACAACCCTCAGTTTATACTTAGTTTATAAGAGTCTCTTATGGTTTGGCTCCCTCCCTCTGTAACTTTTTTTTTCCTTCCCCTCCCCCATGGTCTTCTGTTAAGTTTCTCAGGGTCCACTTAAGAGTGAAAACATATGGTATCTGTCTTTGTCTGTATGACTTATTTCACTTAGCATAACACTCTCCAGTTCCATCCACGTTGCTACAAAAGGCCAGATTTCATTCTTTCTCATTGCCACATAGTATTCCATTATGTATATAAACCACAATTTCTTTATCCATTCATCACTTGATGGACATTTAGGCTCTTTCAATAATTTGGCTATTGTTGAAAGTGCTGCTATAAACAGTGGGGTACAAGTGCCCCTATGCATCAGCACTCCTGTATCCCTTGGGTAAATTCCTAGCAGTGCTATTGCTGGGTCATAGGGTAGGTCTATTTTTAATTTTTTGAGGAACCTCCACACTGTTTCCCAGAGTGGCTGCACCAGTTTGCATTCCCACTAACAGTGCAAGAGGGTTCCCGTTTCTCCACATCCTCACCAGCATCTATAGTCTCCTGATCATTTTAGCCACTCTGACTGGCGTGAGGTGGTATCTCAGTGTGGTTTTGATTTGTATTTCTCTGATGAGGAGTGACGAGCATCTTTTCATGTGCCTGTTGGCCATCTGGATGTCTTCTTTAGAGAAGTGTCTATTCATGCCTTCTGCCCATTTCTTCACTGGATTATTTGTTTTTCGGATGTGGAGTTTGGTGAGCTCTTTATAGATTTTGGATACTAGCCCTTTGTCTGATATGTCATTTGCAAATATCTTTTCCCATTCTGTCAGTTACCTTTCAGAACTCTTAACAACAAACCACTTCTTACCAGAGTTCTCCAGCGTAGCCTGTAGGTTGTGGTGTGACCAGCTCAGAGAAGTGGCTGAGAGGCTTTCTGACTTAGACAGGGGTGTCACCCTTTGAGGAGATGGAGGCCGTGGGGGCGGAGACCTTTCCTTTGTGAAACTGACTAGTAAAAAAGGAGCAGGGTGGGGTGATAGCTGGAAGGAGGATTAGATCAAGGGGAGATTTTGCATCCAGGTGGAGGGCTTTGTTCATGTGTAAGGTTAAAAATCCATGTCAATAAATATTTTAAACTCCAGTGAAGTGAAAGCCACAGGGAACAATGACAAGAGCCAAAGGGGAAAGCGAGCTAGTGGATGGGCATGGGAAGGGGAGCTGAGTGGATGAAGCAGTGTGGGGGAGTGGGTGGAGAGGCCGAGAGGTACAGTTCTGAAGAGAAGAGATTAGGCACATAGTGTGACAGCGAGTTCCCCAGAAGATGATAGAATGGAGGCTATGGGATGGCAGTGGGGTGGCTTATAGGGGTCTCACATTAGTCACAGGGGGAATTTAAAAATATACTGCTGTTGGACCTTTCTCCAAGATAGTCTGATTTAACTGGCCTGGGGTTTGGTCCAGGTATTGGTCTAGGTGATTCTAATGTGCCAGCTGCTTAAGAGCGACTGCTTTGGACTTAGGACAAGGGGCAGTATTTCTGCTGGAGTTGGAGAGGAGGAGAAGCCTGATGGAGAAATTGAAGATAGTAATACATATATAATATCATGTATTTTCCTAGTTCTTTTTTTCCCCACATTTCTCAGACTCTCAAGTGCAGATGGATCCTCTGGGGATCTTATTAAAGTGTGAATTCTGATTTAGTAGGGCTGGCTGGGGCTTGAGAGCCTTTATCTCCAGGGCGCCCCCAGGAGATACCACTGCTTCTGGACTGAACCTTGGTTAGCAAGGCATAAGGTTTCCAAACTGCTCTCTTGTTGACCATCTTGTTTTGTATATGAATTACGATATGAGGCCCGTATCAGGTAGGCCTTACCATCCTCATTGTGCAGGCTAGGACACAGAGATGGAGAGAAGGGAAGAGGGGCAGAGAGGGGCCCTCAGCAGCAACAGTTGGTAATCCTTTTGGGCCCTGGGCCACACACTTCACACCTGCTCCTCACTTAACCGATTTCCTCAGACCGCACACCTGTAAGTGGTGAGCACGGGTCTTCTGACCCAAGCACAGAGCCTGATCTTTTGTATTCCAGCAGCCTCCTTCAGGACATGAAAGAACATTGTTATTATTGAAAGGGAGAGTAAGAATAGGAGTTTAGGGACAAAGAAAGGCATCTGGAGATAGTGGTACAGGAAATCAGCCAAGGGATGGGGAGAGAGGCTGAGCAGCCATCACAGCAAGCTTGCTGTTGGCCCTTCGTAAGTTGGAAGTGGATCAGATCCCCTGTTCCATCAAGGGGATGTCTCCAACTGTGCCCTAAATGGAGGCTGAGAAGGCACATGGGTGGACTTTGGGCAGTCAGAGAGATGAGAACGTTTATCATCTAGGATAGGGGTTCTCAAAATGGAGTGAGCATCAGAATCATCTGGGGGGCTTGTGAAACACAGTGTGCCCCACCCTCAGAACTTTAGGAGGTCTGGGGTGGGGCCTGACAGTATACATCCCTACCAAGTTCCCAGATGCTGCTCATGTGGCCAGTCCCAGGTCTTCACTTGGAGAAACTGGAGTAGTACCTGGCCAGAGACCCCTCTGAAGGTCAATGAGGTCAGTTAGAGCCAGAGTGGGCTGTTGATCCTGGTGCCTTTAGGGATGAAGTCCAGGGAGTGAAAGTTTAAAAGAGGGGAAAGGTGACAGTTTGATGGGCTCAGTGTGGTATAAATTGGCAAAGTCTGACTCCTTGTCCTCTTGTTCACCTTTGAATCCGCTGGGAGTGGGAGAATTTGCTGCCTCTCCGAGTGACAGCGATGACCCCGGGGAAGTTAGACTTTTCTGGGAAAAGGTCAGCTTCTGCAAAAGCAAAGAAAAAAAGGGATGCAGTGAGAAATAAGGTTTGGGATTCTGCCCTCATGAAGTGGGACAGGGGTTATTTTCCCAAAAAAAGCAGCTGCAGAAGGGCTTACACCCACCAGGGTTGGGAAGGCTGGCCTTGTGGGGCCAAGGTACAGGACAGGAGCCCAAGAGAGGGCAGAGGGAAGGACAAGGTAGGAAGGAGATGCATGGAGCACGATGCCAGCATGGGTGGACCCGTACTACCTACTGACAGGTGGAGACTAAGTGATCACAAATACAACACTTCCTTCGACTTGCCTGCAACTGATGGTCTTTCAAACAACCAACCCTCCTATTACCTCATTTGATCCTCCCCCTTCCCCCCCCCCCCCATCCCCCAGCATCCCTGTGAGTATGGGGAGAAGGTACTCTCACTTTAGGCTTATAGATGAGGAAATAACCACAGAGAAAATTACATAACTTGCCTGAAGAGGCTGGGGCAGCTGCAGAGTTCAGGTCTTCCTGTTCTGGGGCCCCTGCTGTTTCTGGAAGCTTGTGAGGGTCTCAGGCTCCCTCGCTTTGAGGACAGGCCTGGGTGTGACTCAGTGGACACAGTGGGATGGGGAGGCACAGCCGTGGCTTGGGGATGGACCTGGCTCCCCAGAAGGGCTCATTGCTGAGTTAGTTAGGGGCAGAGGAGGAGACCAAGGTGGGTTGCCCCAGGTGATGAGGGTTTGGGGGAGGGAGGACCCAGAGAAGGAAGAGAGGTGGGGAATGTTTCCACAGGGCTCATGGAGAACAGGGAGGCTGTTCAAGGTCTAGTGTTACTCTAGCAACTGGACGTTCTCCCCTTGAAAATGGGGAGGGGGCTGGGACCCAGCTCCTTGCACCCATTTCCCACCAATATGGTCCTCTACCTCTTGCTGCCTGAGACTTGTCCTTCTTCCTGCTGTCCTGTGGCTCCTGCTTACTGCCATGAGTTGTACTGCTCTCTCCTTCCTAAGTACCGTTTGACTCCTTGTGATTCTCCTGATGTGTATTATACTTAGAATTTCTTAAGAATAATGACCTGGGGGCGCTTGCGTAGCTCAGTTGGTTAAGCGCCTGACTTTGGCTAGGTTGCGATCTCACAGTTCCTGAGTTTGAGCCCCACATTGGGCTCTGTGCTGACAGCTCAGAGCCTGGACCTGCTTGGGATTCTGTGTCTCCCTTTCTCTCTGCCCCTCCCCTCACTCATGCTTTCTTTCTCTTAAAATAAAGTCTGGGTGGCTCTGTTGGTTGAGCATTTGACTTTGGCTCAGGTTCTCATCTCATGGTTTTTGACTTTGAGCCCATATCAGGCTTGCTGCTGTCAGCGTGGAGCCCACTTCAGATCCTCTGTCCCCTTATCTCTCTGCCCCTCCCCTGCTGTGCTCTCTCTCCTCAAAATTGAATAAACATTAAAAAAAAAAAAAGGATAAAGACTAGTTTGAAGATGGGCACAAGGATGGGGCCACCAGCCACCTCTCAGGCTAGTCCAGCACACCAAGATCAAGGTGGCAATGCGATCTGGTGGGGAGCAGGTGTCACAGCTGCCTGTGAGTGTGACAGGCCCTCAGAGAAGCATGCTCCATACCTTACAAAAGCAAAGCAGACCCCCTGTCCAAGGGGCACTTGAGAAGAACAGGCACACTAAGCAGATTTCCAGAAATTTCCAGGATTTCCAGACAAGAGGAGTGAGATGAGATTTCATTTTCCAGACCTGAAATGTAGGGGAAGGGTGTGGCATCTGGAGCAGCCCACAAGACCAGAGCTGGAGGAAATGTTAGGCAGAGCTGGGTAAAATAGAGGGACATGGCAGTACGTGTCAGATGATTGGGCAAACTGTTCCTAAACCCCTCCTGACTGCGGCCAGTGCTGCTCCTGGGTGCCAGAGCTTGGCTGGGCTTGCAGGGAAGGGTCTGTGGGTTTCATTTGTGAGAACAGGCAGGGCAGGGCCAGTGATGGACGGATCAAGGTCATAAGGGGCAAGTACAGACTGACGCACGTACAGCAAACCACAAGAGCACCATGTCTGCATGGAGAAGGGGTCTTCACACATAATACATGCTGTCGGGACCTGTTTTTAAAGGAAGAGAATTCCATGCTCACTTGTAAACTCTAAGTGCTCGCAACAGCACCCTATCTGTCAATGTATTCCTAAAACCACTTCAAAGGAGACTCCTGCCCAAGGGGTTTAACTAGGTTTCATGGTCAGAAGCCACAGGATAGTGATGGAAGGAGGAGGTGCCTGTGGCCTGTGGATGGTGAGTCCCTTGAGAATATTCCAGCAGAGGCTGAAGGGTCACTGAGCAGCGATCTTGCTCAGGGGTGGACAAGCATTGGCTGGAGGCAGGGGTAAGGGTTGGACCCCAGGGTCTTTGAGTCCCCTCCTCAGTATGGCTTAGAGATTCTAGCTTCTGTTTTTACCAGGCCCTCCATTCACAGGGCTGCCGGGAGTAAGAGGGGCCTTCAAAAGGCAGTCCTGTTGAGTTCCCTTCTGTCCTGTAGGTAAATGGCAACTCATTCGGGATGCACTATTATCTGAGTGCAACATAATTCGAAGGGAATACAAAGAGATTATGTGTGTATGTTACAGCTACTTCTCATATAGCCTCTCCTACCGAAATGAACTGAAGGCAAAGAAAATGCATTCTTTTAACATCCCTTTGTCCTGTAATGGTCCCGCTCTCACGGAGGATCATTTCCTACACTGGGTTATAGTGATTTGTGTAGTTGTCTGTCTTCCCTGCTGGACTGTGGTTCTTTAAGCAGGATCAGTGCCTTTTTTTTTTTTTTTAAAGTTTATTTATTTATTTTGAGAGAGAGAGAGAGAGAGAGAGAAGGCAGGGGAGGGGCAGAGAGTGAGGAGAGAGAGAGAGAATCACAAGCAGGCTCTGCACTGCCAGATCATGACCTGAGCTGAAATCCTGAGTCAGATGTTTAACCGACTGAGCCATCCAGGAGCCCCAGGGTCCATGCCTTTTTTTTTTTTTTTTTAAATTTTTTTTTTTCCAACGTTTTTTATTTATTTTTGGGACAGAGAGAGACAGAGCATGAACGGGGGAGGGGCAGAGAGAGAGGGAGACACAGAATCGGAAGCAGGCTCCAGGCTCCGAGCCATCAGCCCAGAGCCTGACGCGGGGCTCGAACTCACGGACCGCGAGATCGTGACCTGGCTGAAGTCGGACGCTTAACCGACTGCGCCACCCAGGCGCCCCGGTCCATGCCTTTTAATGATGACTTCACCTTGTACTTGGCCATCTTCTTAGACAGCACCATCAGGGGACCCTAACACTTTGGGAAGGAGGCGAAGTGGGTGTTGTCATTATGTACTCATTTGGTAGGTGTGGATTAAATACTTTGCCCAGGCGCTATGCAATTGAGGCTTCGAATCCGGCACTGCTCACTGCTCCCTCTGTGGCCTTGCATGGGTGCTTCATCTCTCCATGCCTGAGTTTTTCATCTGTGAAAACACACAGTTACTGTGAGACTTGATGTAATACGTATGATTGGTGTATATCTATATCTATATCATCTATATCTATATCTATATGTATATCTATAGATGGGCAGATATAGATATAGGTATAGGTATAGGTATAGATATAGATATAGATATAGGTATAGATATAGATATAGATATATAACCTCTAGCACAGTACCTTTCACCTAGCAAATGCTAAATAAATGTGAGGCATTATTTTTTTAAGTTTATTTATTTATTTTGAAAGAGAGACACAGAGGGCACGAGTTGGGGATGGGAAGAGAGAGGAAAGAGAGAATCCCAAGCATGCTCTGCACTGTCAGCACAAAGCCCAATGCGGGCCTCCAACTCATGCACCACGAGATCATGACCTGAGTTGAAGCCAAGTGTTAGAGGCTTGACCAACTGAGCCCCCCAGGTGCCCCTAAATGTGAGGCATTTTTACTGTGAGCAGAAAGCCTGAGTCTTACTCCTACAGGATATTGTTCATTATTATTTATTGAGCAATTACTATATGTTAAGCTTTGTGTTACATGCTTTACCCCAGTGAATCATCAGAAAACTCTGCACGGTTTTTTTTTTTTTTTCCTTCTGTTTTACAGACAAAGACATGGTGACCCAGGGAAGTTAAGTTTTTAACGGGAGTCGCCCCACTGTTAAGTGACACAGCCAATATTTAAATCCATGTCTTGCTAGCATTTCTGCTTAGGCTTTGTCGCTGTTTATGCCCACATGCTCTCAGGTTCTTTGTGCTTCTACTCCCTATAGGGCCTAAATCCTGCTGGATTTAGAGGCAGGCAGAGACGACTTCTCATACTCTGCCTGAGTTACTTGGGCTAACTTTCCAACAGTTTGGATTTTTTTCAAGCCACCCGAGAATGCAAAGGAAATAGCAGTTATGGCTGCAAAGGGTCAGCAGACAAGCTCCCAGGGCTTTCTTGCCCCCAGATCTGAGGTCATTTCAGCTCTCAGCAAGGAAGCCGGCTTCTGCCTGCTCGGCTGGGGGGTGGGGGGAGGCACATCTGCACACCTGGGTCCACCTACCCCCCTGGGAAGCAATCCTTTTTCTCCTGGTCTCGTTTCCATGGCCTCAGAAACCAACAGTAGGCTGCTAGGCCCACCTCACTTGCCCATGGAAGATGCTCGGGACATCCCACCTGTGAGTAAATGCATACACAATAAGGGCAAAACTCTGTGTTTTATGTGCTTTATATGCAGGCACTTTGAAGGCAAAGATTTCAAGGAACCCAAAAAGAATGACAGACCCTGACCCAAAGTGACTTAATACAAAAGCACTGTGTTTAGAGGCCTGAAGGAAACTGATAGAATAATATTGACTGTCTCTTAGGTACTCTGCCAGATGAGTCCAACATGTTTCCTTGTTAAATCCTCCCAAAGCTACAATGATGAGGACCCTCTCTTGGATGCAGAGTGTCTCATAATTACTAGAGGCAATGAAAAAATACACTTGTGTCAGCTGTGTCTGTCCCTCCACCCCCAGCAGGATTCTGCAGAGGGGTGAGGAGGGTGGGAGCATTGGCTGCCTCCCCCAGGTCCCTCCGTTGAGAACCCTGCCCTGTGAAGTTACAATGGCTTCCCCCCTAAAAGTCTGAGAGTACAAGGTTCAGGAGCTTGCTGTGACCCAAGATCACATCATTAACTCCACGGCACAATTAGGATTAAAATGCACCTCTGTCTGGCTTTTCCTACTAGCCCACACTACCACATGCTGTTTTGTGCTCTGCAAGTTCAAGAGAACTGAATTTATTTATTTTTAGTTTTTAGTCTTAGAAATTTTTTAAGTTTATTTATTTTTGAGTGAGACAGAGACAACGTGAGCAGGGGAGGGACAGGGGGAGACGGAGAAAGAGAATCCCAAGCAGGCTCTGCACCGTCAGCCCAGAGCCCAGTGTGGGGCTAAAACCCATGAAAACCACGAGATCATGACCTGAGCTGAAACCAAGAGTTGGATGCTTAACCGACTGAGCCACCCAGGTGCCTCGAACTGGGTTTATTTTTAACTTCACTGTTGACTAGTGCGTCCCCCCCACCCCCCCAGCAGTCATACCTCCTCAGTCTGTTGCTGTTTACCCCTCTCTCCTGAAGGAAACCTGTCTTCACCTGGCACATTCCCCTTAGACTGACGACCAGTAGGAGAGCTCAAAGGAGCTACAGTTTGGTGTCTTCTGAAGGTGCTTGGGGGTCAAGGTTACATTTAATACAGAATAAGCTTGCTATCCTGAAAACATCTGGATTATTTGTAAACCTATTTTTGGCCACAGGCAGATACAATGAGAGTTGGGATATTAAGTTAAGGCAGAAACAATTCAGATTTTTTGGAATATGTCTTCTGACTTCAGGACTCCAGACCTTGAAATGGAGATATTTAAACAACGGAGTGTACTTACATGCTTTTGTTTTCACTGAGGTGTTTGGAAGCATGGGAGGCAAACCTGAACTGGATCATTAGCCCCCTTTTCTCGATGTAGAGCTTCACCCACACACAAGCACTTCTTGTGGGATCAAGACTCAAGCAGGGCTTGTTGAATTCATGAAGAATGTAGCCTTGGCTGGTTTTTAAAAATTGTGCTAAAATGTACATAAGACATACCATTTTAACCGGTTTTACGTGTACAGGTCAGTGGCACTAAGTACATTCACGCTGTTGTGCAACCATCACCGACATCCGTCTCCAGAACTTTTTCATCCCACGCTCGCTGCCCATTAAACACTAATTCCTTGTTTCTCTTCCTTCCCCAGCCCCTGGTAACCACCAGGCCACTTTCTGCCTCTACAACTTCGACTATTGTAGGGACCTCATGTGAGTGGAATCACACAACGTCTGTCCTATTGTGGCCGGCTTATTTCACTGAACATAATGCCCTCAAGGTTCATCCATGTTGTAGCCTGTGTCAGAAGTTCGTTCCTTTTTTAGACTGAATTGTATTCCTTTGTACGTAGGCATTGCATTTTGTTGTTCCGTTCATCAGCTGATGGACCCTCAGGTTGTTCCCACATTTGGCTGCTGTGGATATGGGTGCACACACATCTGCTTAAGCCCCCGCTTTCAACCTCTGTCTGCTTATTTTCATATCCTGTGGCATCATCAGCACTGAGAATTAATACTCTTTCCAGTTCTCTCAGAATAGCATTTCGGGGTCCTCTTTCAATACCTAATTGTAAAGCCCAGCAAAAAATGATTGGAAAAATGTTTCTGACAATAAACTTGCAGGAAAAGCTACTTCGCTTCCTGGTTTGCATCTTGCTGTTAAATTGTCCACTTTTAATTCCGGGGCACATCAAGCCATCGATCATTCTGTTTACTCGCCAACATGTGGTTTGTAAGGCAGGCGGTGGAGGGTGGAGTGACTCCCTCCCATATGATGTGTGGGGCACCCGGCTCTTCTGCTACTTTATGACATTCTGCACATGTTCCCGGAGACTGGCAGCTGTCCTGCTTCATCACTGTGTCACTTCCTTCCCTGTATTGCAGACCGAGCTTCTGAAGCCCTGAGCTTGGTTGAGAAGTCATTAAAAGAAAAAAAAAATAATACTTAAAGAATAGCTCAGTTCTACCGAACTCACTCTAAAAAGCTTGGCCTCGATCAGGCCTTCACCATAATGCCTCACGAACCCTTCCAGCTGGGTATCTTGCTGTGTTTCGGTTCTCACTGCCCCGTGGGCTCAGTTTGTAGGCATGGAGGAGGAGGGGTAGCCCTGCCTTGTGCTTCATCATAGTAGAGTTATTCTGGGTCTCAAAAGGCCTCGTAAATCTGCTCCCCAGATGGAAGTCTCCATAAAAGGCTCCTCTCTTTGTGTGAGTCTCAGATTTCCCTTCAATTAACATTCAACAAATGGATAATCAAATGGATGAGGTAAATTGTAATACCAAGATATACATATCTTTAAATAAAAAAATGCATATATATATATATATATATATATATATATATATATATATATATTTAATTGAGTGCTACTGTGAATTCTGACCTCCCTCCTCAGTTTCCGAGTAGCCATGTCTGTGGTAGGTTAACTGGGAGTCCTCCAACAAGTCAAAGATAAGCTGAAGGTCACTAACCAACACAGCTTTGACTAAACAAAATGTCACCAAGTCTCAACATATTAATGATTTCTTTTTCCAAAGGAATTACATAGCATGAATTTGAGTTTTTTAGGGTAGTTTGTAAGAGTCCAAGGTTTAATTTTTCCTTAAAAATTTTTTTATGTTTATTTATTTATTGTTTTTGAGAAAGAGAGAGAGACACACACAGAGAGAAATCCCAAGTGCTGAAAGCACAGAACCCCATGTGGGGCTTGAACTCACAAACTGTGAGATCATGACCTGAGCCGAAACCAAGAGTCAAAAGCTCAACTGACTGAGCCACCCTCGCTCCCCTAAGTTTTCTTTAAAGAAGTTAAGGGAAGTTAGAACAGGAGGTCAAAGGCATGGGCCTCACAGTGTGACCCTGGGAGTGAGGAAGTGACCTTATAGTGAAGAACAGGATCTCAAGTGCTGGTCCAAGGTCTCCCTCCCTGCCCTGCAGACCCAGGAGCTATTAGTGCGTTTGGGACTGGTGGCCTAGTGACCTGGTGGCTGGGTGCTGCGTAACACCACAGGGCACTGACTCATGACACCGTGCAGGACGGCAAGCTCCCGATCTGTAAGTCGGAAGCCTCACACCAGCCCAGTGGCTTTTAGTCTCTCTGTCTTTCCCCACACAAGACCTGGATCCACTACCCTCCGCTTGGTGCTGTCGCTCCACACCATCGGTATAAAAACCGTGCCGTCCTTCCTCTATCTGCCACATAATTCTCTCGGCCTTTTATCATTTGCTTTTATTATTATAAGAGGACCACAAATTTTAA
Source organism: Neofelis nebulosa (assembly GCF_028018385.1). Classification (NCBI taxonomy): domain Eukaryota; kingdom Metazoa; phylum Chordata; class Mammalia; order Carnivora; family Felidae; genus Neofelis; species Neofelis nebulosa. Next base: position 25,172,238 of record NC_080787.1, read on the forward strand.
ACAATACAGAGCAGCATGAAAAACTGAATCCTCTCCCTTCCTTTGGTTTCTCCCCCATCATCACTGAACTGGATGTGAATCCTTTTGATTTCTGATTCCATAGAAATGCAAATCATATGTCACATTGTTTTACATTAAAGCAGTGGAGTCATATTTTACCTATTATTTTTGCAATTTGTCTTTCACTTAGCAATATATCGTGGGTATCTTCCCAGGTCTACATTTTGAGACTTAAATAATATGAGTTGCATAATATGATATGCAGAAATTTGCTATGATTTATTTATTCCTATGGAGAGAGTTTCCAATTGTTTCTCATTTTTTACTAATATAGACAATACTGCAGCCCAAATCCTATGTGTATAAATACTGAAGCTTTTATTTCTGCAGAATAAATGTCTTGTAGTGGGGTTGCTGTGTATGCCCAATTTTAACCTTAACACAGCTGTGTATGCTGTGTAAGCCCCAAATTAAATTTGTTTAATTTTCCAAAAATGGAGAAATGCACACCGCTACCAGCAGCGATGTATAAGAGTGCTCATTTCTTCACATTCTCACAAGACTGATGCTGTTCCAACTTGTCAGAGATATCTCATTATTGTTTCCATTTCTAAGTCTCTGATTATTAGTGAGACTGAGCATTTTCCCCCCATAAACTATTGGTTATTTGCATTTCCTCTCGTGAATTGCATGCCTATATATTATTTTTCATATTTTTGGGTTGCTTCTATATGGTTAATTTATATGATTAAAAAGTATTAGTGAAATTAAACCTAAGGCTGTCATAATGATACAATTCTTTTCTTTATTTCTTTTTAATTAATTAATTAATTAATTTTGAGAAAGAGAGAGAGCGAGAGAGAGAGTGAGGGGGGGGAGGGGCAGAGAGAGAGGGAGAGGGAATATCCCAAGCAGGATTCGAGCTGTCAGCACAGAACTTGATGTGGGGCTCAATCCCACAAACTGTGAGATCATGACCTGAGCCAAAATCAAGAGTCGGACGCTTAACCAACTGAACCACCCAGGTGTCCCACAAATATTTTCTTCTAGTCTCTGTTCATCTTTTGATTTTGTGATGTCTTCTGTCATTCAGACACCATGGCAAAATTTTTTTGTTGTTGGATCCCTCAATCTTTCTTTTTTTACTTTTGAGATTTTTGTTTTGCTTAAAACCTTCTCTATTTCAAGCAAACTTTCTCCTAGTATTTGATTCTAAAATTTTATTACTTATTTTTGATGTTAAAATTCTTATTCTCTCTTGGAATCCATTTTTTGATATGGTATGGAGAAAGGGATGTCTAATGAAATTGTGTTCTAGATGCTTTCTGGTTATGCCAACATTATTTATGAAATAATCCATTTCCCCCCTTTGAACCAATATACTTTCTTTATCACGTATTAAGTTCCCATATACCCTTGCCTCTGCTTCTGGGCTCTCTGTTCTCTTTCACTGATCTATTTGTCTGTTCCTGTGCCAATCCTACAGTGTTAGTAATGGCTTTAATCATTAGGGTTACTCTATGGAAGGGTACACTCACTTACCATTTGTTTGAGACCATTTTTGGCAATTTTTGTACGTGTATTCTTCCATGGAAATGTTAAGATTATCTTTGCTAGCATGTAAACATTTTCTTGGTGTTCTGATTGGTATTCTTAATAAATCATTTAACTAATTTTGCGAGATATATACTATTTCATTGTTTTCCTTTCCAGGATCATTTTGTTTCATGTCTTTTGATAAAATTCCATAGTTGACTTAGTTTAAGCTGTATATGTTTCTTGTTACATTTATTCAAAAATACCGTGTGTTTTTGCCTCTATTATGAATAAGATGGTTTTTCCATTTCCTGAAGACTTTATTTATTTATTTATTTATATTTATTTATTTAAGAGCAGTTTTAGGTTTATGGCAAGATTGAGAGGAAGGCACGGGGATGACCCATAGACCCCCACTGCCCCCCCACATGCACGGCTTCCTCCATTATCAACATCCCACACCAGAGTGGGACATTTGTTACAATGGATGAACCCGTAGACACATCATAATCACCCAAAGTCCATAGTTTTCATTAAGGTTCACTCCTGGTGTTGTACATTCTATGGGTTTGGGCAAATGTAAAGTGACATGTATTCATCATTGTAGTATCATATAGAGTATTTTCACTGCCCTAAAAATCTTCTGTGCTCTGCCTATTCATCCCTGTCCTACCTGGCAACATTGCTCTTTTTTATTATCTCCACTACTACTCTTGCCAGTAATATCTTTCCAGAATATTATATAATTGGAATCACATAGGATGTAGCCTTTTCAGATTGGCTTCTTTCACTTAGTAATATGCACCCAAGGCTTTTCTATGTCTTTTCACAGCTTGATAGCTCATTTCTTTTTACTGCTGAATAATATTCCATTGTCTGGATGTACCAGAGTTTATTTACCCATTCACCTACTAAAGGACATCTTGTTCGCTTCCAAGTTTTGACCATTACGAATAAAGGTGCTATAAACACCCATGGGAAGGTTTTTGTGTAGACAGAAGTTCTCAACTCATTTGGGTAAATAGCAAGGAGTGCAATTGCTGGATCATATGGTAAGAGTGTGTTTACTTCTGTAGGAAACTGCCAAAGTGTCTTCCAAAGTAGCCATATTATTTTGCATCCCTACCAGCTACATCCTCACCAGTATTTGGTGTTCTTAGTGTCCTGAATTTGACCAGTTTAGTAGGTCATTGCTCTGATTTTCTTTTCCCTAATAACCTGTGATGTAGAGAATGTTTTCATATGCTTATTTTCCATCTGGAGATCTTTTTCTGATGAAGTGTCTGTTAAGGTCCTTGACCCATATTGAAACCAAGTTATTTGTTTTCTTATTGTTGAATTTTAAGAGGTCTTTGGATATATATATATTTTAAAATATTTTTTTATTTTAAGAGAGAGAGAGAGAGAGTGAGCATGAGTAGGGGAGGGGGAGAGAGAGAAGGAAAGAGAGAATCCAAAGCAGGCTCTGTGCTATCAGTGCAGAGCCCTACGCAGGGCTCGATCTCATGAACCATGAGATCATGGCTTGAGCCAAAATCAGGAGTCTGATGCTTAAGTGACTGAGCCACCCTGGTGCCCCTGTATATTTTGGATATGTCTTTTGCAAATATTTGCTCCCAACCTGTAGCTTGTTTTCTCATTCTTTTGACCCTGTCTTTAGCAGAGCAGAAAAATTTGAATTTTATAAAGTCTAGTATATCAATTCTTTCTTTCATGGATCATGCCTTTGGTGTTGTATCGAAAAAGTCATCTAACCATGTTCAAGGTCATCTAGTTTTCTCTTATGTAATCTTTAGTTTTTCAGTTTTGCATTTTATATTTATGTCTGCGATCCATTTTGAGTTTGTTTTGTGACAGATATAAGGTCTATGTCTAGATTTTTTTTTTTTTTTGCCTATAGATGTCCAGTTGGTCCAGAACCATTAATTGAAAAGACTATCATTGCTCCATTGTATTACCTTTGTTCCTTTATCAAAAGTCAGGTGACTATTGGGTCAACTATTGGGTATTTGGGTCCATTTCTGGGCTGTGTAGTTTGTTGCATTGATCTGTCTATTCTTTTGTCAATGTCACATGATCTCGGTTACTGTAGATTTGTAGTAAGTCTTTTAAAAAATTTTTTTTTTGTAATGTTTTATTTATTTTTGAGACAGAGAGAGACAGAACATGAACAGGGGAGGAGCAGAGAGAGAGGGAGACACAGAATCCAAAGCAGGCTCCAGGCTCTGAGCTGTCAGCACAGAGCCCGACGCGGGGCTCGAACTCACGAACCGTAAGATAATGACCTAAGCCGAAGTCAGACGCTTAACCAACTGAGACACCCAGGTGCCCCTGTAGTAAGTCTTAAAGTTGGATGGTGTCAGTCATCCAATTTTCCTCTTTTTAATATTGTGTTGCCTATTCTGGGTGTTTTGCTTCTTCCTATAAAGTTTAGAATCCATTTTGTTATGCACAAAGTAATTTACTGGAATTTTGATTGGGATTGTATTGAATCTATAGATCAAATTGGGAAGAACTACTATCCTGACAATATTGAGTCTTCCCATTCATGAGCATGGAATATCTTTCCATTTATTTAGTTCTTCTTTGATTTTGCTCATCAGAATTTTGTAGGTTTCCTCATATAGATCTTGTATAGATTTTGTTAGACTTAAACATTTCGTTTTTGGGGGGTGCTAATGTAAATGGTGTGTTTTTAATTTCACATTGCACTTATTCATTGCTGGCTTATAGGAAAGGGATTGACTTTTGCATATTAATCTTATATCATGCAACTCCACTTTCTTTTTAAACTTGTTATGGCTAGCATACTTAAGAGGTTTTGAATTTTGTACATTTATTATATGCAGCTACTTCATCAAATTCTAGTACTTACAATAGGTTTTAAAATTTAGCTCTTGGTTTTCTAGGTGTACAATCATTATATATATTCTTATTTCTTCTAATACTTATACTCTGTAGTTAATTTTCTTGTTTTATTGTGTTAGTGAGAACTTGGAAAAGTAAATTGAATAATTCTGGTGAGGGAAGCATGTATGTCTTAGTACAGATTTGAATGGAGTAGCCTTGGTATTTCATTGTTTAGTATAATGTTTGTTGTCGGCTTTTGGCAAATGGGTTTTTATTACACTCAAAAAATTAGGATTAGCTCCTGAATTTTATCAACTACCTGTTTTTCTTTGATATTAGTATATTTTTGCCGTTCTCCAAAGAAATCTCTTTAAGAGCCCCATTTTATTTTACTTATTAATTTTTTTAATTTTTAATTTTAATTCCAGTTAGTGAACATAGTGTTATATTAATTTCAGGTGTACAATATAATGATTCAACACTTACATTCATCACCCTGTCCCATTATGACAAGTACACTCCTTAATCCCTATCACCTATTTAACCCTCCCCCCCTCTGTTAACCATCAGATTGTTCTTTTAAGAGCTCCACTTTAAAAATTGTTGCTATCAGCTGGTAATGAAAACTCCAGAGTTCACAATGGGTGTCAAACTTGGATTTGGAGGCCTCTGGAGGCCCTGGAGGGTGTCAGCTTGGAGAAGTCATTTATACACCATGGGGCAGGGCACAGCAAGATAGAAACCAGGGCCTTACAATGAGGGGTGGAGGTGAGTGTGTCATTTCTGAAGAAGATGGGGGAGCATTCAGGTAGAGTCCAGGAAGTAAAAGCAGGGTAAGGAGAACTGATTACCAGCTGTCATCAATCAAAATACCAACTTGAGCCTGAGAGACAAGGGTGGGGTTGGGAGTGGAAGCCAGTAAGATCCCTCACCCAGCATTCGGTAGAAAACTCAAGAAACCTGTGGAGCAGATACCAGCATCTGGATATAAACTGCAGCTGAGGTCATGGGTCAGCCAGGTGAATGAGGTAGTAGGAAATCAAGCTTGAGAAGCAGAGGTGGGTGGCCCAGTGTAATCCCTTTGGCTTAGGGCACCTTGTTAAAAGCCCAAGAACCTGCTTCCTTGTCTTCTTTCAGTTTGTCTTGAAGACAGAGTTTGACAGGTATCTGTGATTAACACTCTAGGTGAAAATGATTGAACAAGACACACAACATTACTAGATGCTTTCATCCTTTATAAAGGAAGAATTATCTTAAGCCAAAAAAGTTAAAAACAGTCTTATTCTTAAAAATAAAAACAAAATGTTGACAAAAAGTCTGATCTGGAAAATAAAGAAAAATGTAAAGAAAAAAAAAAAAGAACAACTAATGATTCCATCCCTTAAAGGTAACTCCAATCAACTTTTTAGTGTACTTCCTTCTAGTTTTTTCCCTATGATGTGAGATCATATGGAGATCTTGTGTCATTAGGGGATGTGATCAGGAACTCTGTGTTCACACTATCCCCAGCACAATGCCTGGCAGACACACACGAGGCATATTTGTTGGAAGACTGTTAATTAGGGCATTAAAAAGTCTTTGTGAAGATAGCTTTAAAAAAATGTTAATTAATTAATTAGTTATTTTGGGGGGGGGGGTAGGGGCAGAGAGAGGGGGGCAGAGAGAAAATCCCAAGCAGGCTTCACTTTGTCAGTGCAGAGCCCAACACCGGGCTCCAACTCACAAACAGTGAGATCATGACCTGAGCTAAAATCAAGAGTAGGATGCTCAACCGACTGAGCCCCCCCAGGCTCCCTGAACATAGCTTTTAATAGCTACATGAAGTTCTTCTTACAGACATGACCTAACCTACAGAAGCATTTGAGACTACCTTTCTCTTCCACTGCATGTCTTCACACCCCTCAGCCACCCTTATTCTCTAGGAGGATCTGGAGTGCACCTGTCCTCCTTATTCTGTTTCGTACTCCGTGTCTCCTCTGCCCCCTACCCCTCTGCCTTGATAACTTGTCCTTGCCTCTTAGGGCCCAGCTTAACAGATACTTCTGGCCAGTCTGCCATGCTCCCCGCCTCTCCCAACTCCCCCATTGGTTAGAACCCCTTTGTCAATGGTCCCACAGCACTCTGGCATATCCCTAGGCTCCTGTCAACAAATAGAAGGTACAGTCTAAACAGGTCATTGAGGGGAACTTACTGACAGACTGTTTACAAAGATGTAGGCAGGGTGACAAAAAACCAGCAGGAGACGGTGGGACACTCTGGGCTAGCACGAGGGAAACTACGACCAACTCTCAGTCTGAAGGAAATAGGAAAAGAAGGGGTTCCTGGGGTGCAGAGAAGACTCCTGACAGAAGCTCTGGTAGGGGAGCACATAAGTGGACACGCTGTGGCCTGGCTGGGAAGGTGTACTTCTTCTCATGCTCCCATCTCTCATTGGAGCCTCCTGTTCAGCAACACCATGGAAGCCAGGAGGCAAGCGTAGGATTCAGAAAGGCCAGCAGCCTGGGGCTCAGAGCATGGTGGAGAGGGGGAAGGGGATATCTGGGGGGCAGAGTGTCCAGCACATGGCCCACCCCCGTCCAGCCCCTGTGCAACTGTATGACCCCGCACGTTTGCCTCCCACACTCTCAAGAAAGATCCTTGAAGTCACGAACCATGCCTGGTGTCTTTGGAAATATGGCCCCCCATCCCCCCGGGAAATAACACGAGAAGGGGAAAGTCAGTATGTGCACAGTAATTCACAGCACCATTTACAATAGTGGGAGATTAGAAATGCCTCCAAATAGGGAAGCAGTAGCAAATAGCAAGCTGGCCAGGACATGTCATTATGCAGCCATGAAAGGATTCTCGGGTGGGCTCTGTTAACACATGTAAACGGAGTCACAGGATAACAAGTGACAAAAGCCAATCCTGCTGATTGTAAGTTTGTCACAATGTGTAGATGTGTCCTACATAGGGAGAGATCAAAGGCGTGTATGTTCACAATAGCTGAGAAGCACTGGTCAAATGTCATATCGCCCAATTTAAGAGAAAATAGCAAAGTTCTCATTGAATTTGTCACAAATGTTAGTGCCAAGTAGCTAGAATAGTTAGGACTGGAACAATATAAAACAGAGGGATGGCAGCTTATTTTAGGAGGCTCTGTTGGGAAAACCCACTTGGCTTTGGTCAGCTGTTCAACCCCCCTCCCCCCCAACACACACACACACACACACACACACACACACACACACACAAGCGTCCAATGTTGTAGTTGGTGATTGAAACTCCTTTTCCAATACCCCATGGTGGGCTTTGGAGGGAGTTTGTCAGCTAATACACAACAAAGCATTTTCAAAGTTTCTCAGACTTTCATGTGTATATGAATCACCTAGGGGATCCTACCTGGGGGATCTTGAGAAAATGCAGATTCTGCTAATCTAGGTCTGGGAGGGACCTGAGATTTCCCACTCTCAACAATGTCCCAGAAGATGGGGACACTGCTGGCCTTGCCCACCCTCTGAATAGCCTGGCTTTAAATCAGTGGAATTTTGTTTGCTTTTTTTTTTTTTTTTAACCTTTTGAAACATACCTTCTGCTGACAAATGTGCAAATTACACGTTCTTTGTCATCACCCGCCTCCAGATTCTGATGTGTTTCTGACTGAGTGCTTGCCCTCTGTTTGAGAATCCTAGTGTCTTTGGGGCCTCCACCAGCCAAAAAGAACTTGCTGGAGTTTCCTTTTTGGAATAAGCATTCCAGAAATGATACCTTTAGTGTTCCTGATATAAATATTATCGTGTGGAAGAGAATTTCAAACCGCACATGATGCCCGGCCCTTTTCTTCCCAGTCATGGTTATTTTTCTGATTATCATCTTGTAATTCTCACACTGTCTTCATGTGAGAAACTTAAAATTCTCCTTGAATCCATCCGACTTCATGAATTCTTCACAAGGACCTCTGGAGGTGATGCAGGGCCTGGATGATGTAGAATTCCAAAGGATGTCTGGTGACCTGGTGTGATTCCACTACACCAGAGAGGGGACAGGTCCTCACCAAAGGACCTGTTTGCTTTTTGTTTCCGTGATTCTTGAAGCTTGAGTCAGGCACCACGTCAGCTGAGTCTTGCTGTAGAAGGAATCTCCTGTAGCATCCATTCTTGTTCATGCCATCATACATCTTCCTTTTTCAGACATCATTTCGTTTCCACTGAAATGCCCATATTTTGCATATGTCAGCAAGAAAACATTTCTATATGGTTATAAGTCAAAGTGTTTTTGGTTTTCTTCTCTCTCCCTCACTTCCCATTAAAAAATTATCAGTAATGTAAATTAAATTCCTATTTGTACAAGTAGCCTTTGCTACTGATTATATTTTCTAATTTAAAAATGAACTTCCAGGGGCACATGGCTCAGTTGGTTAAGTGTCTGACTTGGACTCAGGTAATGGTCTCGTGTTTCATGAGTTCAAGCCCTGCAACAGGCTCTGTGCTGTCAGTGCAGAGCCTGTGTTGGATCTTCTGTCCCCATCTGTCTCTGCCTCTCTCCCACTCTCTCTCTCTCTCTCAAAAATAAATAAACACTAAAAATAAATAAATAAATAAATAAATAAATAAATAACAATGAACTTCTAGGTCCAACAATCTGAGAGTCACCTGTTTGCCTCTGCCTTATTTTGTTCTTCTCCTGGCCTTCTCTCTCTTTGTCCTGATTTGTTTCTGAGTCCGATGTTGCTGTGGAGCTGTTCTAATGGACAGTTGGAAAGTCGGGTCCCCACCATGATCCCAGGCCCATGCCTGTGGGTGATCACCACCTCCTGTGAATGTGTGAACACATCTGAATACATGAGCTGGGGTGAGGGGTCAGAGGGAGGCGATTCTCTCCACGGTCCTTGACTCATTGTGTGACCTTGGGTACACCATTTAAGTCTGTTTGCTCTGGGTGATACCCATCCCTTGTAAATCTAGAAAGCCATTCTCAAAGAATTATTGCATCTTTGTCCTAATAGATGTTTAGTGAGGATGTGGGAAGATCTCTGTTAACAGATCTGTTCTCTGGCGCCTGTCCCTTATGTATGTCGTTTATTCAAACACATACCCCTTGCCTGAGAGAGGATCTCCTCTCTCAGCTCCTAAATCTGTGTATGTGTGCATGCAAAATTATACACACAAACAGAGAGGAGCACAGAAAAGCAATACTTTTGCCTGGAACTGCTTCTTTGTCATCATTCCCATCGCTGCAAAAATATTGCCTCTGGCCTCTGCCAGAAATTTAAGTCACTCATTAATAAATACCCCACATCTGTTCAATTTTCTTATTCCTCAGGCACTTACTTACTCTTTTGCATTCCCAAGCAATTAAATATGACTATATCAACATTTTGCCTTTCTTGCACTCCTTTTAAAATATAACACCCGCCCCCCCCCCCCCCTTTTAAGCCCTCTCAACCTCAGTCTTGCAACACAGACCAGGAAATAGCCTGGTTTGTAGACTGTGGAGGGCTGGGAACAAAGCTGTCTGCTGAGCCATCTGCTGTTTCTTAGCTATAGAAAAAGAGGATTTACAGGTTTGGGGGCAGATTATTTTTAGGGGTTTCCAGGCTACTAATATTCTATCTTGTTTGTGTAATTCCTCTCCCAGGTTGAGACTCCCACGAGTCACTGTGACCTCCACAGAGAATAAATAAATGTCCCTGACATACACTCTCATTTGGAAATCTAAAAATATGGAGTCTGGAGCTGCAGAACCTGTCCCAACCATATCCAGTTCTGTCTCATCACTTCTCTTCCAACTGATAGGACTCCCCATTTCTAGCAGAGGGAAGCACCTTATCTGTCTGCACGGAAGGCGGTCTAGTCCAAGAGGGATGTGGAGGAAATGGAATAAAACAAAAGTGAAGTCAATTTGCATTCAGATGTTTGCATTAAATATTAATAGGGCTTGGGGGTGAGGGTAGTGTGTCTTTTATTCGCATTCAGGTTGCCATGGCTGTCTGGGATTTGCAGGGCTGGCTCTGAGAGGAGGGGGAAAGGTAAAATGGAGGAAAAGGGCAGCCACCCCCCTGTGAGCAGCTCAGGGTTCAGGCCCTTATCCTGTGCCTTCACACTGTGGCCCAGACTGCCAAGAGCAAGACATGGAAGTTTCCAGCAATAACCAGAGAACATCTGGAGGCCTGTCTCTAGCCAGTGAAACACCCTCATACTTTCAAAGCAATGAGCCCGAGTGTGGGGTCAGCAGAGAGTATCAGGGGAGGGACAGGAAAGTGAAGAGTGGTAGGGGTAGGGGAGCCCTGAGCACGGAGTGTGTCCCCTGGGAGGCAGGGGCCGGAGACTGTGTCCAGGCCTTTCCCTGGCATGTGGGGCCTGCAGCCCCAGGGCTTTCTTGAACAAATCCACAAAGTCGGTACAGGAGGGTAGGGGGCAGGAAGGACAGGCAGCCCCTCTCTATCCTCCGGCTTTTGAAGGGAGGTCAGGGGTTTGTGTTATTGGCAAGCGTGAAGGAAAGTGTCGCTTTGAGGAAATGGTGGCTCTGTGCCCAAGGTAGGCTTCATGATGGGTCCAAGTCCTTCCGAAAGGAAGCCCCTGAAACCAAACGTCCAGTTAGGAGACGTTTTTGTGTCTTCTTACGCTTGTCTTTTTTCTTTTTTCTTTTTTCCTCCTGAGAATGAGGGCCTCCCGGTGCCTCCAAACTCACACCAGTTGAGTGACTGTTTACTTAGCCTTCCTGCAAGGCTGGCTCTCGTCACCCACGTCTGGGCCTGTCCCTGAGTTATCCTTCATGAGGGAAACTTGGAAATTTCCATCATTCCCCTCGAATCTGAATCTACCCTGCAGTGGCCTGACCGCTCGGGTGCTATAGTCTCACAGCAGAGAATTATCGTCAGTCCCGGCCACATGTTAGCATCACCTGCACGTCTTTGGAAAGTTTGGTTGCCCAGATGACACATGGCCCAGTACCAGCAGAATCTTCAGGGGTGGACCCCGGGCCCAGGAGTTTTTAAAACTTCCCAGGGTGACTCCAATGACTGCCAAGTTTGAGAGGTACTGGCATGGGGTTATGAGCACATCCAATGGCCTGGACTTGACTGTTGGCTCTGTTGCTGCTGGAAGTGGCCTTGGGCAAGTTATTTACAGCTCTCTGCCTCAGTCTCCTCCTCTGTACAGTGGGAATAACAATAGTATGATCAGTAGCACAGCACATATAGCATTGGTGTGAGGATTACATGAGGTAATTCGCACCAAGGGCTGAGACATTGGCTGGTGCATAGTTAGTGCTTTATAAGAGTTGGCTTTTATTTTATTTTTAACGTTTATTTATTACTGAGAGGCAGAGAGAGACAGAGCATGAGCATGGGAGGGGCAAAGAGAGGGAGACACAGAATCTGAAGCAGGCTCCAGGCTCTGAGCTGTCAGCACAGAGCCTGACGCAGGGCTTGAACCCACAAACTGCGAGATCATGACCTGAGCTGAAGTGGGACACTTAACCGGCGGAGCCACCCAGGCCCCCCAGGGTTCACCTTTTATTATGCTGTGGAGCATAGCTCACGTGGATGGACAGGATGGTGCCAGAACCTGAGAAGAGGCATAAAGAATTGGAGCTATTTCTCCCCGAAAAGGAGGAGGCTTTGCTGGAGTGTGATGATTGTCTTCAGATTCCTATCAGATGGAAAAGGAATGTTTTGCATGACTGTGAAGGAGAGAACACACAGTCAGGAGCGGAAAGTTTCCAACAGAGTCTCTTAGCAGCAAGATGAACCGTGTCATGGGGAGTGACTTCCCAGACTCTAGGGTATTCAAGCGGCAGTGGGACAGGCTTTGGTGGAAATGTTGTAAAAAGGAATCATAAGGGCACGAAATGACTCGCAGGGTTGGTGTGGCTGTCATAGGTGGTGAGTCTTGAGTCTAAAGCCGTGTTGAAGAGACAGGACCGAGGTCAAACCAGGTGGAGTCAAACTTGTTTTCAAGTCAAAGAGGTGAAGCTGGGCCAGGCAGTGGAGGTTGGCCCAGGCAGGCCTGGAGCGAGAGTTGATGAAGAAGCCAGCCACGGGGACGGGTGGGTCTGGGATGCCTGCTGTGACTAGGGCTGGGCTGCCTTCAGGCTTTTTGGTTGAGCTCCGGACACCTGGCCAATGGGTGGTAGGTTGGCTTTGTTTGAGGCAGAGTGTCAGAGACCATGTAGGCAGGGGAAGGGCAGAGAGAGAGAGAGAGAGAGAGAGAAAAGGAGGGACAGAATCCCAAGCAGGCTGTCAACTCTGACAGAGCCCGATGTGGGGCTTGAACTCATGAAACCATGAAATCATGACCTGAGCCCAAAACCAAGAGTGGGGCACTTAATCAACTGAGCCACCCAGGATCCCCAGTAGATACCTTCTAAATCTGCAGCTCAGCTCTGCAGTTTCTCACCTTCAATGACCCCCACGGCGCTGTTCCCGGTGGATGCACCCCTTCCCTGCCCTCTCCTCCTTTTGCGCTGTGTGGTTTCCTCCGGGATCTCTCTGCTTTGTGAGAAGTCCATGAAGCCTATTTTACTTGCCCTACCTTTTTTGGGGGCAGTCTGGGGAACAGCACTAGCTGTGACATTACCTCACTAGACATCAAACTGAACTTCCCTTTTGATAAGGCAACTCTTCTCTCACCCTTTTGAATAATATGCCTAGCACGTATTCGGCCACCTCCCTTGCTGGGCATTAGGGAGATGGTGTCAGCACATGGCTCCTGGTTCTCCTCTTGTTTCATCCCCACCTCCTTGTCACCCGTGTCTCTCTGGTGCATCCTGGAAGCATCTATTTCCTCCCTCCCTGTTGCTTTTAGATACCCTGGTGAGCCGTCTATGGGAAGCTCTTCAAAGGTGCTCCATTCCCTTCCCCTCTTGACTTTCCAGTGTGCCTTCTGGTCTGTTCCTCTTCCCGAACTCCTGCTTTCCATTGAGGAGGTTCCCTGCACCCAAAGTAATTGGACCCCCGCGCCCCGTTGCTGCCTTCAGACTCTGTGCCCCCGGCCATCTTCCTTTCGCTCCATTTTTAGCTCCCTATCAGATTGCCACGACAGCTGCTCCAAATCTTTTCCACTCTGCTCAAGCCCGGACTGACCCTGCTCGCCTCCCCTCCCCTCCCTGGGACAGACCTCTTCCTGGCTAAGAAATCCAGCCCTCTGTGCTGCTGGGACTTCTTTCTTCCCTTCGTCCTTTTCACAGAGATGATTTCTAACATTCTCCTTCCCTTTCCTCCCACTCTGGGGAAGAAGCAGTTTTTATTCCTCCCAAAGCTAAGCCTTCCACCTGCACCCCCAACTCTGTCATCTCTTTTTTCTCTGCCCTCTTTCTCCAGTATCACCTCTTCCAATCCCCCAACCTCCATTTCCTCTCAGTCCTGAGTCTTGCAACTCACTCTAATTTCTTTCACCCTAAGAAACAAGCAGTAACAAAGCCCTTACTTTGTCCTCCACCATGCCTCTTTCCTTTCCCTTATTATTTTGCTTTTCATGCTGTCAAGTGGGGTTCTATTTTGCTCCCTTTGTCCCCATAAACCAACCACACTGAGCTAATGTCCCTGGAATATGCCTTGCTGTCACCTTCCTCCCTGGGAGGCAGGCTCCTGAGTTGGAAAAAGCATTGACATGGGAGTCAGCTACTCAGGAGTTTAAATCCTGGCTTTGCCCCATATTGTTATATAATCTTGACCCTCACTTGGCATACTATTAATCTTCCCAAGGAAAAGAAAATGGAAGCACCTAATTCCCTGGCTTGCTGTTGATACTAAATGCTTATGCTTGTGAAATGCCCAACACATAGTTGGTGCAAAATAAAAAAAATACCCCCTTCCATCCCTTGCTGATTCCTTCATGTGCAACGCCTTTGCTGTCTTCCATCAGCCTTTTCAATTTCCATCCACCCTTCAAGCCTGGTCTTACTCTTTCCTCTCTACCTGTGGGGCCCAAGTTCTTCCACTTTGTTTGCTCTCTGACCTTGTTCCTCTGTTATAGTGGGTACCGGGGTCTACTCAGATATTATCAGGCTCATTTGTACATATTTGTCTGACCTCTAATAAAATCAAGATCTTCTAGGTACAGGGATATTGAATTCACCTTTGGATCCCTTTAGACTACCTTTCAGAGCACCTTACATTAACAGTGACTCAGTAAATGTTAAGTTTAAAAAAAATTTTGGGAAGCCTGGGCAGCTCAGGTTAAGCGTCCGACTTCGGCTCAGGTCATGATCTCAGGTTTCCTGAGTTTGAGCCCCACATCGGGCTCTGTGCAGACAGCTCAGAGCCTGGAGCCTGCTTCAGATTCTGTGTCTCCCCCTCTTTCTGCCTGTCCCCCGCTCACACTCTGTCTCTCTCTCTTTCCCTTAAAAACAAATAAACATTAATTTTTTTTTAAATTTTAAAATATTTGCTTAATGCTAGATATATCTAGATCTATCTATATGCTAGATATCTTTATAACATAAAAATATAAAAAAACTAAGCCGATTTTTTTCTCATCTATGAATATACTCTCTAACCTTGTAGAATTTATAAGACAGGGATTTACAGTGTAAAGAGACCTAGAAAAACCAAAAAACCAAAACAACAACAAAAACCCAAACCTGTACCAGAGACCATCAACAGGTCTAGCCGGATTTTTTGTGGTCCTTATGCTAGCTCATGGACATCATTTGCCTTCAGGTTACTCATGTCCTACTTTGGCAAGTCATGAAGATGTTCCCGGCTTGGTGGAATCCATCAGATTTCTCGGGTGGAAGAGGAAATGGTCAGACTGGCCAATATCTAAGATTCTTCCCAGCTTGCCCAGCTACAGATCAGTGATCACGCATTGTGAGCACCCCATAATTAAGACACTCATTTATAAAGGGACTGAGGATGCATCTCATGTTGGTCCTGTAATGAAACTTCTTTGAAGAGGGCTGTTTTCTGTAGGTGCATTAATTGATTAAGTTATTTCTTCATGCAACACATGTTTATTGAGCGTCTACTATATGAGCCCAGTGTGATGCTGGGTGCTTGGTGCTGGGAACACAGTGATGACTCAAGCCTGGTCTCAGCAGAGCTCTGGTTGACATTTGGCATGCTCTTCTTGGAAAGGGAGGACACACGGAGGTGGGCTGTGGGCTGGGCTGAGCCAGGTGGTGGCCTAGGCTTAGTGGTTCTCAGAGAGGACAGTCCAAGGGGACATCCCTCATCAGTAACAGCAGCACCTGCCCTTCCTGGCAGGACCCTCCACGCAGTTACTCTGAGCATGAGTCTCTGGGCTTGTCACATTATCCACAGGCAGCCTGAAATGCCTCCTGCTATACACACCAGCTTTCCTCAATTCATCTTTCAATCTGGAGGATTTACAAAGATTTATACCATTAAGAGCAAGATCTCAACAACAGGCTGTATGGGAAAAACATGTTTTTTCTCCTGCCCGTATATGTATTAGTGTGTAAGCTCTTCTGGGCAGGGACCCATTTTATGTGTCATGTTGTCTCTGTAAAGCTTCATTCCCTCCTAGGCTTGATGTTTCAGAAATTTGGGTCTATAACTTCATCCGGGATCAACATTTAGGAATTAACACCAATTCTTGGTGAATGGTGAGTCACCTACATTTTACAGTGGGCCACATGGGTCTGATTCCTATCTCATACGCCCTGAGAAAAAAAAGGAGGAGATAATGCCAATATTACTTAGAGTTGAGCCTTCTCTTTGGCTAAGGAATGGTAGGGTGGACTGAAACATGCTTGTCTTCCCCATGGCCCAGAGACCACGGCTTGAGATTCTTCAGGGGTGCTGGGGGTTAACACAGGACAGATGAGAGAGCAGGTTGTCCATGCTGTGCACTCCCTATACCTGCCCATGTATCAGATGTGCATGCTGTGTTGGTAGACAGTTGCGAAGAATCCACACTGCCTGGAAAGACGGAACCATCACAGTAGGGCCTGGTGGGGACTGTGGATGGGAGGGGATATGGAGAATCTCTCCCAATTCTGCTTTGATGACTATGAACCTCTTTTTTCTCTCCTACTGGCTCAATGGCTGACCACCTGTCAGACGTGTCTGTGGGAGGATACCCAGATTCACTACTCAGGTCTCGATTTAGAAAGGGCTTACAAAGCAGAGAGGAGGGGAAGTGGAAAACAGGGAAGGTTTGTGGTCTGGATGGTTCCTCTGTGTTGCTGGGAGAGGGCAGGGCAGAGTGCAGGGGGCAGAGAAGAGGGGACAGGGTCCTCAGTTATCTGGCACTGTATGCTTTCAAAGGCAGTTTTCTGGCTCTTGGGTATAGGCAGATCCCAAAGGAAGGGATCTCTAGGCCCCATCCTGTAATTGTTACTTTGCCTCTTCTAAAAAGGATCACATCCCCCAAGTAGATCTTTTCTATGTTTATAGCAAATTTGGCTTGAAAAGTCATCTGAAGCTTTACTGCATGTTTCAAGCCTAAATAATCCTATCATTTGGATGGGGTTGACAGTTTCTCAAGCCTGTTCTCATTTGCTCTCATTCTCATTAGATTTGATCCTTACCACACTTGCATGTAGGACGCAGGGTAGATATTACTCATCCTGGTTTATGGGTGATGAATTCAGGCTCAGGTCTATTTTCATGGTAGAATTCTACTAGAGTGCCACTAGTGTCAAAAATATCTTACTTTTGGGACACCTGGGTGGCTCAGTCAGTTAAGCATCTGACTCCTGATTTTGGCTCAGGTCATGCTCTCATGGTTAGTGAGTTCAAGCCCAGAGTTCGTTTCCATGCTCACAGCATGGAGCCTACTTGTGATTCTCTATCTCCCTCCCTCTCTTTGCCCCTTCTCGATTTGCACTTTCTCTCTCAAAGTAAATAAACTAAAAAAAAAAAATTGCTTTTTTCGTTAAATGATGTGTATGTGGTAGGGGGATACTTAGCGGGCATTATATATGTCACCATGGAGATTCCAACATCCAGTTTGACAGAACAGTGATGAGTTCAGGATTACATGGACACAGCCTGGGGGTGGGGTAGAGAAGCTGAGGGGCTGTTGAAGAGGTGGTGAACCTCACCCTGGCCAGAGGGGCTCACCCCACACTGTGGTCAGCCTAAGGTACTTCTTTCCTTCTCTCAGAGAGCAGCTAACTCAAGAGCCCTTCTCTCATCTCTGACAAGCCCACAGATTATTTTTTCTGGTGTATGGACACAGGGGATGCTGCTCAGCTCAATGAGTGCAAGTGCCCTTTATCTTTGGAATCTTTCTTAGCCCCACCCAGAAGACCAACAAGAATGCAAAGTGAACAGGACCCTGTATCATACCTGATATATTTCTTTTTTTTTTTTTTACAAAAAATGTTTATTTATTTATTCTTAGAAAGAGCACAAGTGCAGGAAAGGCAGAGACAGAGAGGGAGAGAGAGAATCCCAAGCAGGTTCCACACTATCAGTGCAGAGCCCAATGTGGGGCTCAAACCCATGAATCATGAGATTGTGACCTGAGCCGAAACCAAGAGTGAGACGTTTAACCAACTGAGCCACACAGGCACCCCTCTTTTTTCTCTTTTTTAAGTAGGCTCTAAGCTTAGCATGGAGCCCAACTTAGGGCTTAAATTCATGACACTGAGAGATCAAGACTTGGATGCTTAACCAACTGAGCCATGCAGGCACCCCTCACCTGCTAAATTTCTGACCAGCCAAAGAAAACTAACTAACAACTTATAGCCAATACGGGCAGCCATTATAAAAAATTCAGGGTGAACAGAATGGCTTGATTTGACCAATTGGGAACAGGGATTGAAATAAAATTGCACATTAGGTAGGAAATGTAAATCATCTTAGGTTACCGTTCTCTCTTTGGCCATCTTATCAGTGTAATTTGGGTGTTGCCAATGTACACTCACTAAATATTTCTGTGTGCTCACTCAAAATTTGAAGTCATATATGTTACGGTCATAGACATTTTTAATTTGTTTCAATTATTATGTTACATTTCCTATTTAATGTAATAGGAATTTGGGGATAGAAATGAAAATAATCATAGTCATAAACATATTACTTGAGGACAGAAAAGAGATGTTTCCTGTCATCTCTCTCATAAACTAGAAATGCAGCTAACACTTGTTCTGCCTGTCAGCAAAAACATCATGGACCATGGACTACATCATGGACCACTTAGCAAGAAAATCCGGGATGGCCCACAGCTGGCAAGTGGATTATATAGGTCTATTATCCATGGCCCCAGGTTGATAGCCATGGATCTTGACTGGAATAGATAGATGCTCATTCTAGATTTAGATCTGCATTTCCAGGAATTGAAGCAAACACCTCTAACACTGTAAGGGACTTAGAGCAGGAAGTTTTCAAACTTGGACCTACTTCTTATGTATCATTGTGAGAATCAAGGAATCTATGTTACTATAAGTGCCTTATAATGTTGTGCTGTCAAGAGTCATGTGCAATGGACTTACACACTTACCACTCACAAAGCAGTGGACTGATTGATATTGAAATGGGCAATTGAAACACATTGCTTGCCAAATTGTAGGGGAGAGGGGGATGAGGGACTGGGGGGTGGCGTCACGAGAGAATGAATGAGTGTTAACACTTAAAAAAAGTACTAATTCAAGTTGAAGGAAAATATTAGTTGCTAGTACAACAGGATGCAGGATCTTTTAATGTCTTAGACAATTTAGAGATGAAAATTGGCACATTGCTGACTGATAAGATCTGCCTCAACACAGTTTCCCAAGTGAGATGCTTTCGTGTAGTATAGAAATAGCTCCTGAAGTTGAAATTTGTTCACGATTCCAAAGCCTAGTTGGTGAGAGTAGAAGTGCTACCCTCAATATCTCAACAGAATCAGTCACTCAGGGAAAATGTAGCCAGAGTTGTCCCAGCAGAAGTAAATCAGAGAAGGTAGTCTTGGATGCTAGCATACATAACACTTGAAACAAAATATTTACTACTCAGTGTCTACTTCATCAGAAATGTGGGTTACTTGGAATGTGTACATCTGCCATGTTTTACTTTTTATTTATTTTTAAAATTTATTTGAGAGAGACAGAGACAGCATGAGTGGGGGAAGGGCAGAGAGAGAGAGAGAGGAAAAGAGAGAGAGAATCTCAACCAGGCTCCTCGCTGCCAGCACAGAGCCCAATGCGGGGCTCGAACTCACGAAACCATAAGATCATGACCTGAGCCAAAACAAAGAGTTGGATACCAAACCGACAGAGCTACCCAGGCATCCCAACATGTGCTATGTTTTAGAAGATGAAGCAAATAATCACAAAACATTTGTTTTTAAAACAAAGAAAATGAACTAAGCAGCAGCTACCATTTGCTGACTGCCTGTTATGCTTCTGTGTACTTTATTTTACAATAGCCACAAGGTAGATATTGTGTCCATTTTATGTATGAGGGTGCTATGGCTGAGAGATTGAGTAACTTTGGGGGGAGTCATAGAGCTAGTAACAGCCAAGACTAACTGACTTCAAAGCCCAAGTTTTGTTTTTTGTTTTTCTTGATTCTGCTCTATGAAGTGTTTATTCAGAAAACTCTCTTAAAGAGTCCATCCAGAGTCCATAAACATTTTAAGTGAATCCTCTATGGCTTTTACAGGTGTACCTATGTGTGTATATGCATACACACACATATCTATGTACATACATGGCACAGAGTGTCAAGGAATGGATCTACTGTTTACTGTAGGCAGAACCTTGCTAGGGGCGTTCCCTTAATGGAGTCATCAAATTCTCAGGTTCTGAAAATGGACTGTGTCAGTTAAATGTTATCTAAGGGACTGACTCATGCTGACCCAACTGACTGATAAAACAGGTATTGCTTTGGCAATTAAATGTGAGCAAAAGTGATAAAATTCACTAAGTTTCCTTCCCAGCATGGTGGTGACCGTGGAGGCATGGGTTAAGAGGGAGCTTCTGTCAGTCAGCTGGGTTCCTGGGTGATTGCCGAGCTGACCTGAGCTGGGCAGCAGTGGGAGAGGGAAATTAAGCTTGCCATTGAATCAACAGAGGTGATGGGGTTGGGTGTTAGGTATATAACCTCGCCCATCCTGACTGATAGAATAAATTGGTCACTCCTTCTTATATATAACAATGGATGAAATCTAGTCCAAGCATGTGAATAAGAGGGGTGCTTGAGGCCAAAGACAGTTTTTAATAAAACCTACATTAAAATCTCAATGACCTGTAACCCAACTAATCAAAATTCAGTTAATTTGTGCACTTAACGTTCTCTTCAGTGTGCTGGTCCAAGGCACCTTCATCTCTGGATTATCGGAACTGTTTCTGCCTGCATCTACCTTCGTCACCCAGACTCTTTCCTTAATCCAGTCCTGGGGTGGACCTTTTCCAAAATTGTGTTTTTACTATCTTCCAAACTGATGTTTTAGTTAACAATGTATCAGGACTGTCTCTCTATGAAGTTAATGAAATTATTTCTCGCTGAAGGAATGTGGCTTGAAAATCAGGGCCAGTCATTTGCCCAAGGCCCTTCCTCCCATGGGGGGCTGATCCTGGTGTGCTCTACCAAAGAGAAGGGCCGGTGGTGAGTTGATGTACGGAGAATTAGAACAAAAGGAATGAAGTCTCTGCAAGGACTACTTCTATCAGCAGAGGTGCCCCAACTGTCAGGCATCCTGACCCCCAGCCCAGTCCTCTGTACATATAGTACATCTAAGGCTTGCTTAACCAGAAAGTGGAATCTGGTTAACTGAGAGCTCATGGTACACTCTATTTTGTAATAAGGTGATATCTGCATTCCTAAGAAGCCTCAGGTTATCAAAAACTGAATTAAAAAAGAATTGTTTTGACGGTTAAAAAAAGGTAGAAGCCTTCTTACCACATTTAAATTATTTTTCTTGCAGGATTTTCAATAATAAAGGTATTTTGAAGATATATTTTGTAATTGAAAACTTAAAACTCTGAACTATTTCATCAAAACTGACAAAAGCAATCCTATGTGGATTGAAGACACAGGAAAGCCTATGTGATATATAAGATTGAAAATAAAATCTATGGATTTATAAACCAGGAAAAGGAACCCCAGCACAGCTCATGGCTACCAGAGCCTGGGCAGTGGGCCACTCAAACCAAATGTGCTTGTGACCCCCACTCAGCTTCTTCTCCTCCTCACATTCTGCCCGGTGGTGATCATGTGAAAGCCAAGCACAATAGGTATAATACAAACTATGTTCTCATAGTTATTGCTTTCTTTTTTTTTTTTTTTTTAATTTTTTGATGTTTATTTTTTGAGAGAGAGACAGACAGCATGCAAGCTGGGGAGGGGCAAAGAGGGAGACACAGAATCTGAAGCAGGCTCCAGGCTCTGAGCTGTAAGCACAGAGCCCGACATGGGGCTCAAAACCATGGACTGTGAGATTATGGCTTAAGCTGAAGTCGGATGCTCAACTGACTGAGCCACTTAGGCGTCCCTTTGCTTTCTTTCTTTCTTTTTTTTAAAGAAATTTTCTTTAATGTTTTTAATTATTTTTGAGAGAGAAAGAGAGAGAGAGAGAGAGAGAGAGAGAGAACGCGTGCAAGTGGGGGAGGGGCAGAGAGAATGGGAGACACAGAATCTGAAGCAGGCTCTAGGCTCTGAGCTGCCAGCACAGAGCTGGACACGGGGCTCAAGCCCATGGACTGTGAGATCATGACCTGAGCCAAAGTCGGATGCTCAACCTACTGAGCCACCCCTGGCACCCCAACTATTGCTTTATTTCTTATTCACATTAACAAAAACATGTATTAGAGTGGCTATACCTGTGCATATAGTCATTACCACTTATGTGAATCAACGGAGAAATAAAACAAAACAAGGAAACAGACAAAAAGGACATGTTTTTCCTCTTTCTAATGTGGGCTGCCAGTCTTTGTTTCAAATAGTGGTCCCTCAAAGCACAGGCCACAGGGAAGGAGATGCTGTGGGTGTGACCATGTAACAGGACCCGTGGTTCTCACAGCTGAGTATATTGTCCAAATGGGAAAACTACCTGCCATTTGTTAGAACTGAATGCTTGCCAGAGTATGTCTCTTTCATTAGGAAGATACCTAAAAGGATGCACACACTGTGTGATATCTGATGTTTTATCTGAAAGTAGATGAGGTCTGGGGGAAGGGGAGGGGCAGGGAAGGCAGAGAGAGAGACAGAGTGAGCAGAAACAAATGAAATAGTTGGAAACAATCTTCTTCCATATCACCAATCTCCAACACTCGACAAACATTTCCAGAAAAGCTGTAGGAACTTCTTACCTTTAGGAACAACAGAATAGTGTAGAATCAAAAAACCACCAAGAGAAAAAAAAGTGTATCTTCCTCAGGAGAGAGTGTTCTACAAAAAGTCATGGAATGCACAAGAGGAAGTTTATTTTTGACCAAAGTTGAAGGGATAAATTTGGTCTGTGGCAAGTCTTGGTATTTTAGAGGGTCCACTTGTCCTGAGGAGTTTTGAGAAAACTCTAGTCTTCTGTAGGCTCTGGGGCTTATCAGTTGCCACGGCAACCATTAATCTCACTGCTGAAGTTCTAAGTGATTGGAGATGAAGAATGTTCCCTTGAACACATTTTACCCCAGACCCTCTGCCTACATACAACTGCCCTAGCAGCTGGGTGCCCCCCGCTGCTGTCACTGGGGCACGGTGCTGTGAACTTCTAGATAGTCCACAAATTAATGCAGGCAGTCTGGACTGTTGTTAGGGAATTCTAGCTGGCAAATAACCCAAGCAGGTCTGGGACAAGTTGGTGTAAATGCTGGCACAGACGGGCTCACCTGTTGTGTGATTAAGTCATGAGGTTGCCGCTTGCACTCTTTGGGACCAGGCCAGGCAGCATTTGTTCAAGGGAAAAATAAGGCTCTGTATGTGCGGTGTGACTGTAGCAACAGAAACAAATGGGCAAACAGATTCCGGTGGAGGAAAAGAATGAAAAAGTGGGCGGCGGGGACAATCCGGCAGCTGTGTTGAAAGTTGTCTTAGTCAGGATGGCTTGGTGGCAAGAAACAAAACCTACTCAGCTTGAGCAAAGGAGGGATTTGTTTGATGGTACAGGAACCCAACTGAAGGAAGTAGGGTTGACATCATGGCAGCTGGGGAATTGTCCCTGGCTCCTCATATTCCCTGCCTTCCCATCACATGGGTCTGATGTAGAGTTGGATTGCCATGGTGCCTAGGAGGGCTCCAGCTCAACTTAGTCTTACAGCTCAGGTGCCCATAGCTCTGTAACAGATGTGACTCTATTGGGAATTCCTAAGGCATGTATCTGATTGGTCCAGTTGCCTGTGGCCAGAGGGTGGGGTCAGAGGGTGGGCTTCCCTTGAGCAGGTGGGGGTAAGTCCTCTGAGAAAGAGACATGGGGGTAGAAGTGGTAGGTGGAGGAAATTATACACATTTGCAGAAGGCAGCTTGACATGGGCACTGACAAATCAATGGCTCGGAATGGACTCTGGCCATGAACAACAGAATAGTTGGATCAGCCTTTCCGGCTGAATACTGTACTGGTCTGAGCAGTACAGGAAAAGGGCAGCATGGAGGACTGGCTATGTATTCCAGAGAGGATGAGGAGGCAGTGAAGCTAAAGGGGTTAAAAAGATGTCAAAAGTATAAAGGAACTGAGTAACTGAAAGTCCAGGTGAGAATAAACACTGGGAGTTTGGAGACTCATGAGAACAAAGATGGCCTCCAGGGAGAGATGGCCTTAGAGGAGGAATGACTGGGGAAGGAGGGGGTGCTGAAGCAGCACTGGGTGAGGTCTGGGCTGTGGTCATGCTGGGAATGATGTACAAACCCTTTGATAAATGTCATAGCCATGGATGATGTTATGGGCTGACTTGTGTCCCCCCAAATTCATAGGTTGAAGCCCTACCCCCTCAGAACCTCAAAATGTGACTGCATTTGGAGACAGGGTCTTTATAGAGTTAATTAATGTTAGATGAGGTCATAGGATTGGGCCCTAATCCAGCACGACTACTGTCCTTATAAGAAGAGGGGATCAGGACACAGACACACACAGAGGAAAGACCACGTGAGGACCCAGGGAGAAGATGGCATCTGCAGGCCAAGGAGCGAAGCAAGCCCTGCTGACGTCTCCATCTTGGACTTCCAGGCCCCAGAACTGTGAGACACAAATGATGGTTAGCCCCCCAGCCTGTGGTAGTTTGTGATGGGCACCCTAGCAGACTAACACAGAGGCAGCGGGGAGAGGGTTATTATCGGCCTAGAGGCAGCGCTGGGATTCAAAGAGAAGGCCAACACCCACTTGTGCCAATGAAACTTAGGGCATGAGATAAGGCAGGAGAAGGGGGATGTATATCCCAGGGAGAGCAAGGAGTTCAAGGAAAGAGGTAGGAGAGGAGAGGTCTGTGTTATGGGGAGACAGCCCACAGCGCAGGGGATTAGGTGATGGGAGGCAGCTGGGAGGAGGCAACACAGAAACTGGGTGAAGTGGGCAAAGATGGGATGGTTGTTCAGGTTGGGCACAGGCAGCAGGGGTGGGAGAATAAGTGCCCCATCCCGTATCCAGGATGCAGGTATGTGATGTCACAGAAGCACTGGGTGGAGGTAGAATAGAGTCATATTAGAGGCAGAAGGAATTGACATGGGAGTTTGGCAAGATCTTGTAATTGATGGAGGAAGTGGAGTTCAGAGAATACACACACACACACACACACACACACACAAACACACAACACACACCTTGTTTTGTCTGAGGAGAACTCAGGGATTCTGGAACAAGAGGAATCTCAGGTCTTGTGTCACAGTGACCCCCTACCAGGGCGTCCAGAGCATGTCTAGCCTGAATAAGAAGGGGTGGAATTCTTTGGGGTGCTTGGATGGGACTGGACACTTAAGGCCTATTATGGTCAGGTCTGTACCCCCAGCTGCCTTGTTTCTGACTTGTTTTTCTGTTTCTGCCAAATTATAAAGCATAGACTGTCTCCTGCTCTAATTCTGAAGCTTAGCTTTTTGAGGGCTGATCTTGCCCAGTGGTTTGCTTCGGCAGAGGAAGGATTGTGGGAGCTTTGTGTAAAATCTCCCAGAAGTGTAGTTGAAGGTCAGTAACTGATTTGTGCAGGGTTTGGAAATGGGGGTGGGCAGTCTTGACTCGTGGATGGTTAAAAAAGCATGAGAGTGAGTGTATATGTATCTTGGGGAATGTGTCCAGCATGAGCCAGGATGGTGCCCTGCAGTACAGCTAGGCCCTATGCTAGGGGTACAATGCATGGTGTCATCATGTAAGTAATGCCCTTGCAAAACAGATGGCAATGTATTGATGGCTTAACATAAATAGACAGGGCCAGTAACACTAGAATGCAAGCTGTATAGGAGGAAGGACCATTTCTATTGTATTTCCCAGTGCCTAGATAACAGTGCCTAACACATACTGGTGTTGAGTAAGTACCTGCAGAATGAATGAGTCAATCATGGGGTTCAAATGCATGGAGTTCAAAAACTTAGGTACTTCACTCCCATCCTCTAGTTTCTTTTGTCCAAAAAACAAACAAAACTGAACAAAGGACACCTAGAGAAAAATCACATAAGGGGGGCAGAATGGTGAGAGTATGCTCAGCATCACTCAGAATCGAAGGAATATGATTAACATGATAATCATATGCTGTTTTAAAATGAGCTTACATGTTATTTTGAAATTAGCAAAGATTTTTTTTTTTTTAATTTTTTTTTTTTCAACGTTTTTTATTTTTATTTTTGGGACAGAGAGAGACAGAGCATGAACGGGGGAGGGGCAGAGAGAGAGAGGGAGACACAGAATCGGAAACAGGCTCCAGGCTCCGAGCCATCAGCCCAGAGCCTGACGCGGGGCTCGAACTCGCGGACCGGACCGCGAGATCGTGACCTGGCTGAAGTCGGATGCTTAACCGACTGCGCCACCCAGGCGCCCCAGCAAAGATTTTTTAAATGTTACTATTGAATGCTGGCATGAATGCAGTGAGATATTCACTTGTATTTCAGGTGGGAATGAAGGTGGGTATAACTTTTATAAAAAAGTCCATGTCTATTTAAAGTTGTAAAGGGTAAAAATATTGTAAAAATTATAAAAACATTCATATGAGTTGATGCAGTTCTGATTATAATTATATGGCTAAATCTTGGACCAAGTTTAATTCATTATACTGAGTTCCCCATTCCAGGAGGACATTTGCAAGGAAATAGCATTGTATTTTTTAAGGAAAAAATATTGGTAGTAGAAATAGTGAGATAGGAAGACAGAAATAGAAATGAGCAGTTGAGAAAATGTTCCTGACCACATAACAAGATTGTGTGTGTGTGTGTGTGTGTGTGTGTGTGTGTATGTTTTGATGTAGAATAAAACAGCCAAAGGTCCCCATGAGACCAATTATCAATTAAGCACTAATGTGCCCAGAGCTGAGACCAAATTATTCCCTACTATATTTTATAGTATTTTACCAACTTGCTTTTGTATGACTGAAGTTTATGACATTAGATTGTTTAACTTTAAAAACACTCTAGTAAGCATTTAGCTAACACTTAAGAAATTAACACATTAATAATTTATATTCAGTATAATATATTACAGGGCTTCAGTTACATTGTAATCTTTTGACTAAGGTACTTTAATAATCCTTTGGCTTTGGATGAATGCCTAGTGACATGGTATTTGCATTATTGCGTTTGTTATTTTAACACTCACAACCTATGTTTTACTGTATAGCAGTTTTAAAAAATAGTATATAGTGCATATAACAGTGATATGGGAATCTTTCTCAATTCAGAAACAGGGCTAAATGTAAAATGCAAATCCGGGTGATCTTAATAACTATGATTATTATGTGTGTATATCTAAGACTTGTGGAATTCATTTGTTTTCAGATTTTATTTGATGGGCAAGTAGGAATGCTTTGGAGCTAAGCCGTCGTTAATAAACCCCTGAGTTGCAAATGTCACACACCTGTCAGCCATGAATGGCCCTTTCTTTTTTGAGCTGCTGTGATGTTAACTCTGCCTTATTTCCCTCCTAGCGAGGCTTCTCTTTCCAGGGTAGTCTCTGGCGATTAGTCATTTCAGCAGGACTTCCCCATCAACATCTGTTCCAAAAGCCAGTTATGTGTGAGAGAATGTGGCACTTTGAAATTTGCACAGGGTTATTATGCAGATGGCGGCAGGGAGGTCTTGGCTCTCCCACATAGGTGACAAACGCCACCTCCACTCACCACACATGTTCCTCCTCAAGCCTACGTTTGTTCGGTTTTTGGAAGCTTCTAGTATGAGCCTTCCAAGGGAGCTCACCTTCCTCATCTGCAATATCTTGTGACACATGGGTCAATATGAGACATATTCCCTGTCCTCAAGGAGGTCACCATCTGGGACACATGTCCCAGAACCACCTTGCCTCTGCTCTGTTCTTTTACCCAATGCAAACTGGCTTCTCTTCCCTTGGGAGGTTCCCCCTGACCCAGCAGTTGAAGCTTGGTGGCCTCCTTTTGGGCTGGTCCTGTTGGGTTCGTGTGAACAGGGGTCAAAACATTCCTCTCATCTTTATTCTCCTTTCAGTGACCAGGAGTCCTTCTTAAACCCAAGTGTGGCTTTCATATTCCTTGGCTCCAGAGCCTTCCCATGATTCTCTGTTGCTTATGGTATATTATTAATTTTATTTTTTGCATGGCGCCCCCTTCCCTTCTTTCTGCCGGCTTCACTAACTCCGTGTGTGCTTGCTCTCCTTGAAATGATAGAATTTTAGGCCCAGGGCCTTACCCAATTGGCACATTTGGTCCATAAGGTCCTATCTCCCAATCACCCTCCCTTTTCATCCCTCTCCCCGAATGCTACCATGAACATCTATTCATTCTTCAAAGTCCAATTGAAAACTCATACTCTGGCAGCTTCCCTGACCCCCATACAAAGTGAAGTTTTTGTGCCTAATATCCAATTATTCTAACTGTGCTGTACTGCTGATAATGCATTATGGTTATTTGCATATTGCCTTATCTTTTTCCCTGAATTATGGGACTAATTAATTCATTCAACCTACTCCTTTTTTTGCCCAGCATTTAATAGATGCTTAATAAAAGTTTGTTAAATATAAATGAATCACTTAACTCCTCCACTTCCTCCAATTGAGTACAAGCTTTGGGGGCAGCCATTCTGTTTTTCCTCTTTGTTTATTCCATTGAACTCAGTTTGGTATCTGCCACGTAGCAAATGCTCAATGACTGTTGAAAGTGGTATCTACGTATCTGTATATGAAAGCCTGAATAAAGCCACATACAAAATTTGCCTGGTAGCATTCCAAGTTAGGGGGGAAGATGGGAGAAAGATGGTAACATTGCCCATTTTTTGGATGAGAAGCCTGAACAACAGGGAAGGTATATGGTGGGTACAACTCTGACTTCCTAGTGTGCTACTTGCTTTGCTTTTCTGGATGCTTCTGAAAGTCTCATCTAAGGTAATGCCAAAGAATCGGGTAGACATCACAACCTTGAAGAAGTCTTAGGGTCTTGGGAAAGAGCTGAGGTCTTGTCTGCTGAGCACATCCACTATGTGAATGAACCCCCACACGTCCCATGTCCCCTCCCACAGGAGATCAGGGGCTCTTTCTAGTTGCACAATTCTGTTTTTCTTCCACTGGAGATCCAAGGGGACTCAGGGTTCAGCCCAGCTTTCCCATCAGGACTGTGGGCACTTATATGACAAACATTAAATCTCTACTAAAAAGCATTGGTTCAGAGTGTCTGTGTGGTTCAGTCGGTTAAGCGTCCAACTCTTGATTTGGGCTCAGGTCATGATCTCACGGCTTGTGGGTTCGAGGCTCACGTTGGGCTCTGAGCTGGCAGTGTGGACAGAGCCTGCTTTGGATTCTCTCTTCTTCTCTGTCTGCCCCTCCTCTGCGTGTACTCTCTCTCTCTCTCAAAATAAATAAACATGAAAAAAAAAAGCATCGGTTCATAATTTTGAATTTGTTTTTCTTTTTCTTTTTTTGGAACCAGATTCATTCACCCAGCCACATTTAACAGCTTCTGCTGCTGTGTGTCAGGCATTCTGCTAGTTGCTGGCATAGAGTGATGGAGAAAGTAAACATAGTGCCTGGTCTCAGGGGCTCCCAGACCAGCAGGGCAGGCTGACAGATACACATTTGCTCACACCTGACTACTACGCAGGGGCAACATGCAGAGGCCCATGAAGGAGGCGTTGGGCTGGAGCTGGGGCTCCGGGTGTGACTTGGCCCCTGCCTTTTGTCCGGACTGGATGACTCAGGGCAGCCAGGCCGGAGAAGCAGAAGGAAGCAAGGAGACTGATGGAGGAAATGCTTCAGAGAAGAGGAAATATGCAGAATGTCCCTTTTTCATCCCACGTGGCTCAGGTAGCTTTCTCTCCTATTATTCTAAGCTCTGCCTTGCTCATTCTGTTCCCCTTCCCTGCAGAGTTTAACCCTGTCTTTATTTTCTGTACTCTCATGCAGGCACAGAAACGTGCATGTGAACACACACACACACACACACACACACACACACACACACACACACACCACTATGGCCTCTGCTCCAGTTTTCGGAACGTCTGTTTCAGGGAGGGAGTGGGCTCACTTGCCTTTCTGATCTCAACTGTTGCTTTCACGGCAGCTGGCCTGCCTAGTGACGTTTTGTTCCTATTGAGACAGTAGAAACCAAATAGAGGCAAGCAAAACATGGAGTTCAAGGAAACAGAAGGAAGGGAGAGAGCTAAGCTGTTTTGCCCTTGTAGATAGGAAACCAAGTGCTTTGCTAACGATTACCTGGGGTAGGGCGGGGCGGGGGCGGGGTGGGGATCTGCCCTGCCTGATGGTTACATTCTATTTTCAAACCGAACAAGTTGGTATAAAAAATGAAACTCTCATAAAAGTTAAAATGGCAAATGTCGATTTCCTTGTTTTCCGGATTTCACAACTCAGGCAGAAGAGGAGTTAAATTGTAGTAGTGCAAGGAAATAGCAGAGCAAAAGTCACTGTGCTGTTTCTTGGAACAATTTCTGCCCAACCAGTTATCATTTCTCAAGCCCTCTGAAAGCGTGCCAAAAGCTGTCTGCATAAGTAGCGACAGGCTGAGCAGCCAGCACTGGGTGTTCTAGTCTTTGGGCGTAATGCTCAGCAGCTTTTACAGTTATCTCTTTAATTGGCCTCTGATTTGCTTTTATTTTAAGCAGTGCCTTTTGGTGGAAAGTGCACTGAACTAGGAGTCAGAATATCTGGGGTCTAGTCTTACCAGGCCATAGCAAACGACTGCCTTTGGGAAGCATCGTATTTTTTACCCATGAGAGAAGAAGCAATTAAAGCAGAGGTCTTTAAGGCTTCTTCCTACCTCCAAGAGCCTTTGTTCTAGGTCAGGGGTTGGCAAACGATAGCCCTACTGCCTGTTTGTGTTCTGTCCATAGGCTAAGAGTGGTTCTTCCATTTTTAATGGTTGAATGAAATCAAAAGAAGAATAATATTTTGTGATCTATCAAGATGATCTGACTTCTAATTCAATGTCCATAAATAAAGTCTTATTGGCAATGGGCCTCTTCACTTGTCTATTGTCTACGGCGGCTTTTTTATTGCGGTGGTAGAGCTGAGTGGTTGCAGAGACCGCATGGCCTAAGATGTTTGCTATCTGGTCCTTTACAGAAAAAGTTTGCTGATACCTGTTGACCACAGTGAAACATATATTCTTACTTTCTGCATTCGTGAAAATGATATACCTCAGTGAGTTACTGTAAGAAGTAAATGAGCTAGGGGCACCTGGGTGGCTCAGTTGGTTAAGCATCCAATTTCGACTCAGGTCATTATCTCACAGCTCGTGAGTTCAAGCCCCACATCGGGCTCTGTGCTGACAGCTCAGAGCCTGGAGCCTGCTTCAGATTCTCTGTCTCTGTATCTCTCGATGCCCCTCCCCGGCTCGTGCTCTGTCTCTCTCTCTCTCAAAAATAAATAAACATTAAAAAAATTTAAAAAAGGAAGTAAATGAGCTAATGATGTGTATTGAAAAAGGATGTCATGTACATAAATACCTCAGCACCTGCGGGTTTCTGGATGGAGAAGGAAGAAACCCTCATTAGTAGTTTGTACAAAAACAAGCTATATTTCTCATTCAGCAGGGTTGAAAATGTATAGGATTGCAGTTGTGTGAAATTATGTGTACATCTGTAAGGGAAAATAACAAGAACTTACTTGCTAGGTTGGTATGATTCTAGACGAAGGGGTGTGTGTGTGTGTGTGTGTGCCTCAATTATTTAAACTACTGCTAAAACTGTTTTCAAATAAATAAGAAAAAGGGGAAAGTATCCAGTCACCTTTACTTTGATATTAATGTTGAAAAAAAAGGTTTTGTTTTTTTTTTTTAATTTCCGGGTGAATGTTGAGCTTTAACAGAAGAGATTTAGTTATCTGTGTGTTCCATACTAAGTTGTCTGTAGGCGGCTCTCTCCTAAACAATTGAAAGATATGAAGAGTTAAATATTGGAAACAATATATTTTTTATTTTTATATGATTTTTTAAAGTTGATTTATTTTGAGAGAGAGAGAGAGAGAGAGAGAGCAGCATGAGCAAGGGAGGGGCAGAGAGAGGAGACAGAGAATCCAAAGCATGCTCTGCACTGTCAGCACACAGAACCTGACATGGGGGCTTGATCTAATGAGCCGTGAGACCATGACCTGAGCCAAAATCAGGAATCTGACACTTAACCAACTTACCCACCGAGGCTACCCAACACTATGATTTTAGAAAAATTACAACAGCCATGATTTATGGGTTTTGTTATAATACTATTAGAATAACCCCTCACCTGTTAAATAGGTCATCTTTTACTTAAGTGTTTAGCAAGAAAAACAAAGTTCTACTTGTTTAAAATTTAACTAACTCAGAAAGCTGAGAGGAAAACCGAACATTTTCAATGGAGATTGGGTCAGTTTCAGGTTTGGCAAAATACACAAAGATCAAAGTCTTTCATGAAAGGTTCAGAGCTTGAGTGTGCCAAAGAATAACCTAGAGATAGTAGAACTTGGATTTCACATCCTATTTTCTAATAGTCACTGTCTAGGGAGCTTCCAGATCCACTCAGTTAATTTCATTTGTCATTGGTATATAAATAGTGATGTCCTTTCTCCACGAAAGTGACCAGCAGTTTGGTTGAACTGGTGGAGTTCTCTGTGGACACAGCCTTACAGTGAGCTGTGTGCAAGCTTCACACAGAAAGTGGGATTGCCCCTCTCTCTTTCCTGAGGTGCAGAATGAAATTTCAGAAGGCTGGGGCACCCAATTCCCTGGGCTGGCAATGCAGCTTCTCTTGGTAGTAGCAGTGGGACCTTGGGCAAGCCACCTAATCCCGCTGAACCATGACTTCTTCATCTTATTTTTTAAATTTCATTTTAAGTGTATTTGTTTATTTTGAGAGAGAGTGAGCAAGCAAGCAGGGGAGGGCAGAGAGTGAGAATCCCAAGCATGAGCCCGCCATGGGGCTTGAACTCATGAACCATGAGATCATGACCCCAGCTGAAACCAGGAATCCAAGGCTTAACTGACTGAACCACCCAGGTGCCCCCACTTCTTCATCTTAAAAGAGGATGATAATAGAAGTCACTTCATAGATTGGTGAATACTAAGAAAATTTGTGGAAAAGGGCTTTCAATGAATGTTAGCCATCGTTATTATCATGGGTGGTCAGGGTAGCTAAAAAGCAAAAATGAATCAAATAGTTGCAGGGGGGAGGTTCAAGCAAATGCCTTTTCATTTTCTGCTAGCCCTGAGTCACGTGATAAATGTAGACTGTCCAGCTCACTGGTTTCTAAAGGATGGAAATGTCTGGCAGAATTTGTTATCAACTTTAAGTCTGTAGAATGCCTTAGGCAGAAGTTCTTTAGCTCTTGATGAGTGATTTTTTTTTTTTTTACATTAATATCCATCCAACAGAATGATGAAGTACATGCCGGCCATTGGATGTGTCAGGAATGGTCAATAAACAATGACAAAGGATCTTTCACATTCTCTCAATAAACACTGCTGCTCCTTCTCACCATCTTCCTTGATAAACACCAGCTGGAGTGAAGCTTTCACCCGAGAGGCAGCTCATTGCCATGATGGAGGATAAAGTCAGTGGCTGCCTGAATTTATCATTGCCCCTCTTTTTTTTTTTAAAGGCATGGTAACTGGTGGGGGCTGCCTGGTTTTGGACCCTGGATTCTAGTGGCTTCCTTCCTCACGTGGCAGACATTAAGTGTGATGACTTATTTATCTTTTTCTTTAACTCTGTCATCCCAGCCTCTTGCTGGGGTGGAGTGAGGAGGAAAGAGACTTCAGGGCAGTTGAGTGTGAGAGTGGCCAATAGGGGAGGGGAGAAAGAGGATTTGAAGAGTGTGTTGTACATAAGGAATGGGCGTTCCCCTCTTTGCTGTTTTCACGAGAAACAACAGAAAGGAACTAAATGTATTTTTGGATGTTGAACTAGTGTTTAATTGAATGCTATACTGGACCAAGATGGGGCCACCACTCTCAGCTCCTAGCTTACTCCCTGTGTCTAGGACAGTGCCTGATGATGGTAAGCACTTAATACATATTCGTTGAATGAAATACCAGCATTCTGGTTCCAGGTATATATCTCATGAATCCAATGCCATAGATCTCCAAATGTATACATTAAAGATAAACATCCTCTAAATCTCCTTTTTATGGAAGGATCCAGTTATTATAACTCTTCTTTTGACATTTCCCTGTCCTCCTCTAGAGGAAGATAGATGTGTGGTAATACCCCATGAACAAGCTATGATATAGAAGGGAAAGTGATCTAATATAGGGGAGAAATGGCCCCAGGTCACAATCATGAGTGGGTGAGGAAAAGAAGAGGCAGAGACACACAGAGGTTGGTCATGTGATTCCTGATATAAGCTTGGGCATAGGGTTGAGGGACATCCTCTTATATTTTGTGCATGTAGGGCAGATGGAAGGGGGCTACTCTCTTACCCTGGACTTTTACTCCTGATTCTGACTCATTCAGTAGAGGAGAGGGGCAGGTGTATGTTTGTGTGTATATGTGTGTGTGTATGTGTGTGTGTGTATGTGTGTGTGTGTTTGTGTGTGTGTGTTTGTGTGTGTGTAGCCTTGAGCCCTGTTTATAAGTTGAGCTTGAGGTCTGTACATGGGTCACAACTGTGCCCTAGTGGGCCCCTTCTCATGAGAGTGGGGGTTGGGAGGGCTTTAAAGGAACCAGTGACTTTGGGAATAGTCATTCATGTAAGAACATAAATCCCACCAGATGATCATCATAAATTCAAACGTATTTAATTGAGTAAACATGTATTGTGCTCCTATCATGTCTCAAGTGCTAGGGCTAAAAAGATGAACAAGAAACAAAATCTATTCCCAGGTGTCCCACAGCTCAGTGAGAGAATATAAAAGTGTAATCAGTATCATAATGAAGTACGCAGAAGGTGCTGTGGGAGGGGGGAGCAATCAATCTTCGGCTGTAAGCTAGAGACAGCAGGCCATTTGAGTTGAGCCATAAAGGATGGTTAGAAGGTTGTCACATGGATGATGTGGGGGAGGGGAAGGAAAGGACATTTTATGCGGAGAGAATAGCAAAGAACCAAAGAGGGGCCATGCAGAAATGCATGATCTTTTGTTGGCACAACAAAAGGGCAGAGATTCTAAAGTGTGTAGTTCTAAGGAGAAAGAAGGTAGAGGAGAAAATGGAAGGATACATCCTATCCCAAGGCCAGTCTGTTGCAGGTTGGGTTTTCCAGATGCTGAGATAGAGTTTGGAAGCATGATGTTTCTTAACCACCAAGGCTAATGAAAGAAGAGGAAACAGGATTGGGCAGAGAGAGAAATTGAATCCCAACATACACTCCACAAAACTTCAGCCACCCCAGTGGGAAGTCCTGTTCACCTCCTAGCTTTGGGCATCACTAGAAGAGTGGACCATTTAATGGCATACTTAGGAAGTCAGTCCCTGCCAGCCCATGTGTCTGCTCAAAGTTCTTAAAGGACCCTAGTTGGGGTAGTGGCATCCAATGAAGGGTTGGCTTTTATTAACTCCTCAGTGATAGTGAACACAGGTCCTACACCTAGACCAAGACCCAATTGTGGCCAAGAGAACCACCTTGAGAAATCTAAAAGCCAATTCATGGCTAAATGTGCTGTAATTATTGACCAGTCGTTGTGGGTTGCTATTAATACCTTGAGGGCAAGCTTTTCTAAGAAGATAGTAGTCAACAGCCACAGACCTCTCGGTTTGGTGGTGAACATATCCTTGAACTCCATGCTTCTTTCCCTCTGTTGAATGATGAGACAGGCTGTCATACTTGACATTGCCAATAACCCTTCAGGAGGTCTGTGAACATCAAATAAAGGGAACACCAGGTTGTGTTCCAGCTCCAGTATGAGCTGGAATAATGAAAAAATATGGCTGAGGGCTCTTTGTTTTGTAGGCTGGGTAAGGCTAGAGAATGGCAGGGAGAGTGGAACAGAGTTGTGGCCCATTTGTCTTATTACTTGGTCCTCCAAAGACTCATCCTTGTCTTTTTAAAAAAAAAATATTTGAGAGAGAGAGAGAGAGAGAGAGAGAGAGAGAGAGAGAGAGAAAACATGAGCAGGGGAGGGGCAGAGAGAGAGAAACATAGAATCTGAAGCAGGCTTCAGGCTCTGAGCTGTCAGCACAGAGCCCAACGCAAGCTTGAACTCTTGCACCGCGAGATCGTGACCTGAGACGATGTCCGACGCTTAACCAACTGAGCCACCCAGGCACCCTGACTCATCCTTGTTTTTAACACCACTCTGCCTTCGTTTAAATCCTGGTGCAGGCACTTCTAGCTGTGTGACTCTGATCAAGTTACTTAACTTCTCTGTGCTGCAATTTCTTCATACATAAAATGGCAACAATAAAGACAATAATTACATAGGGTCATGGAAATTGTTATGAAGATTAAATGCCTTGATGAGGCTGAAGAGCTTAGAACAATGTCTAATGTATAGTAAGTGTTCTGTAAGAGTTAGCTCTTACTATGATTATTGAAAGCCACTTAAAATCTATAACCCCAAACATTTGAGACCCTGGAGACCTTTGAAAAAGAAGAAGAAAAGAGGAAAACAATGTGGAGATGGGCATGACACTTCCTTCCTTCACTTACTTAACTAATATTTTGGCAATAAATATCCAGTGCCAGGTAACTATGTGAAGACATGGGGTAGCCTAAAGAAAGAAGACACAGTTTCTGCTCCTGAGGACTCACAGTTTAGCTGGGGTGGAGTGGGGGAGGCTTATACACTTAAGTAAAATATCAGAATATGACGTCCTATGTGCTTGATTAGAGGTATAGAGAGATGGCTATGGGAAGCGGCCAAGGCTTTGGAGAAGGAATGTCATGGGGTGAGGAGGAACTCAGTGGGTGCAGGTGCCACGGGAGGAGGATTTTGCTGGTGGAGGTCGGAGCAGAATAAAAGTGAGAAGGTGTGGAGGGGCTCAATGCTCCATGCAGGGAGAGCTGAGCGCAGCCATTGCAGGGAGAGGTGCAGGCTGATGACGGGGCAGGTGAGCCGATGCCAGGCTGCCAACGGTCTTGAACCACCCAGCTGGGGGTTTGAACTTCACTCTGACAGCCGAGTGCAGGGGTGAGATGTGATCAGAATCTGTGTCTCAGAAGTCTTGTCTGGCTTCACAGCCATCCAGAGTCCCTTATACTTCCTCCTGAGATCCTTGGTGCTTAGAGTGAGCTTTGGGGACCAGCAGGGCCCGTCAGCCATGCAGAATCTCAAGTCTTCCTCAGACCGACCCCCCTCTAAACTCACCAGACCATTACAGTCTGGGCTACACTGTGTATTTGGGTTCAGAGAGTTTGCCTTACAAATGTTGCTTTCTCCCTCATTCTGTTGCTGGAAGGCTGAGCTCCATGAGCAGCAAGAAGCTGGGGTTTTGGGGCTGAGGACTGCTCAGGTAAGGTGTCCTCTGGAAGGCTGTGGTTCCTATATCGCTGCCGGGGCTCCTCATCCGTGTCTGTCTCGTATGGCTTTTCTCAGTCAGAGTGTTTGCACTCAGCAGCAGGGACACAGACATGTTTCAAGACGTTTCTGCTCATCAAGGGCTTAAAAATTGTCATTATCAGATTTTCATGTCCAGCCCTTGAAAGTAATAATCTGTTCCCATAGTTGTCTGCCCTGTCAGGCTTTCTCCTCCATTACATTAACAGCCCCATTTGTGATATTTATTTTCCAAGTTTCTCTACCCTTCTAGAAGTTTCCAAAGTTGCCTCTGGGTCTCTCTCTCTCTCTCTTTTTTTTTTTTTTTTTGCAGAATAGGGTGTTTTTTCAAACATTATTTAATCTACCAGCATCCCTTCAGTGGTAAGCACCATGAGAAGGAAGCCTTCCTCCTTTTCCAGGATGTATTAACCTCAAAGAAATAAGAATGTGGATCTGGGGAGAAGGAACAGCCACATCCCAATATCTAGGTGCTGCCTGTCACCGGCTCATACCCAAAGGCAAATGCATATGAGTTGGATGCTGTATTGCCCCAAGTAGATGAGCCTCTATTCATCAAAGACTTTCTTTGAAAGCTTAAAGTATATCTTTTCAGTGCTGCTCCCTATTTTTCTCAAGCTACTGTAGGGTTGGTATGCTAGTTCAAAGTACAGGAAAAGCCAGGGAAATTGTGAGAGAATTCTTTTTTGCCTTTCAACCTCATGTGGTTACTGGAAAAAAAAAAAATCCGCAGACCTGCCTGGATGTATCTTACCGAATCAACTCTGGGAGCAGATAGCCCATAGCAGAACAGCTGAATTGGACATTCTGTTCTCACAGAATGAATGGTCTGCTGAGCAGTTAATCAGCTCTTCATTCCAACTCAGGCAAGAGAAAGAGACGAAGGAAGCTGGTGGGGAAGAACAGAACTTCACCTTGTGTATCAAGAGTAACTCTGAAAGGGATACTATTAGAATCTATTCCAACAAAGACATCCTACCAGATCCGAAGACGTGAAAACAAACAGAAAAGGATTCGAGTCCTGTCATATAGCACAGTGGTCAGACCAAGTTTGCTCAGCCTTGGCCCTATTAACATGCTGGGTTGGATAGTCTTCTGTGCAGGGCTGTCCTGTGCTTCATAGGGTGTTCAGCAGCATCCCTGGACACATTCCCTTGGTCGTAACAAGCAAAAAGTATCTCCAGACATTGCCACATGTCCCCTGGGGTTAACAACACTCCTGGCCAAGAAAAACTAGGCTAAAGAAAGGGCTAACTGGATTCATGACCCAACTCTGCCACCTACTAGCTCCATGATCTTGGATAAGTCTCTTAGTCTCTTGAGCTCAATTTCCTCATCTGTAAAAATGGGGCTACCTCACAGGATTACTATAGGATTAGGCACTTAAATATGCATAATCTAGCACATAGTACATGTTCAATAAACATCAACTATTTTTGTGATGATAATCACGTCCTCTCACCTGAGGTAAAATACTGTAACCTGTAAACTGGAACGACTCATGGATAAGAAGATTAAGGACAAAGACCACATCTTAGATTATCACATGGGGACAAGGTCTGCTGTAGTGGACAAAAGCACTGGTTCGCCCTACATTTGTGTTCGGCTAAAAGAAAAGCACTACACACATCGGATTAGCAGGGAAGCTCTGGAAATTCTGAAGGACTCAAACAGTGTTAATAGGGGTGCCGGATTTAACCTTGGAAATCTGGAAAACAACAGGGCACAGTGTAAACAGAGTAAAAAAAGAACAGAGGGCCTTTTAGAAGAGCTGTAAGGCTTAACCAAAATCCTTCCCCCTCCCTGTGCAACACCCACTGTCTCACTTAAGTGCCTCCCTTAGAAAAGTCCTTTGAGGTCTGAAGTAACCAGCAGTCCTTGCTGAGGAACATGGCAACTTCGCCTTCCACTGTAAGTTGCTCATGGTTCCTGAAGCCCGAAGCTGAAGCATCTGGTGTTCTCTGAGATGCTGAACCAACTCTAAGCAGAGCCTGGGGCTGGGGGTGCAGGACGGGGAGTCCCAAAGAATGGAGTTAAAATTGACTGAAAGGCCATTGCTTTTGATGGATTTTATGATGGATGCATAAAATCAAGCAAGATGTGAACTTTAAATTGATTGCAACATGTTACCTTATCACTGTGTTCCCTGATTAATTTCTGGTCTGATCTTATCTTGTATTTCCCAAGATGCTTCTGAAGGCTTTCATGTCCAGCTTAAATCACACTTTTCTTTTCTCCTGCCAGTATTCCATGTTCCCAGGGTGCTAGTAGATGGGGAAGCATTTTCTATAGGACAAGTTAGTGCTTTTGGGGGCCTCTCCCTTGCCTATAGCAAATTTCTCAGGGTGTGAAAGAAAAATCAGACTCCATGGAGTTCTTTTTGCTTTTTTTGGTATATCTTTAATCTGCAATCATTTCAAGGCCTTGGTTTATTTTTATATGTTACTCATCCACTTTTTTGCTTTATATTTCATTTTATCCTGTATTTAAATCTTCAAATTTCAATATCACCTTGAGTGTTATCAGGGTTATTCCTCATGCCAAAAGCTCAGAAATACTGGTGTATTTATGTAGGTTTATCTGCTCTTTTTTTTTTTCCTTGAGGTACTGTTATTAGTCAGAATCCTGGTAGAAAGAAGGTGGCTGAGTTGAAAAGAACATTAATGAAGCTCTTTGGGCAGAGTTAAAGGAAACAACTCCGGATGGCAAGGCACCTGGGAACCAGGAACAGCAAGGACCTGTGACCTCCCTGAAGCCTGAGGGGCCATGAGGGGTGGGGATAGGGTTGTCCGAGCCTGATAAGAAATGTACTGGAAGGGGCTCTCACAGGACGATAGCCACGTGGGAATACAACCACCAATAGCCCTTTGGAGAGACATGAAGGAAGCAGAGAGAATAAACACTCCAACAGAGAGAATAAACACTCCAACTGTCTTTTCTCCCACTTTTTGGTTTCCTAGTGGTGCCTCTGATTGGCCAATCTGGATAACCCAGTCCACAGAGATTCGCGTCCCTGACACAGAGAAGGGTAGTGAATAGATCTGGATTGAGGTGGGAATAAAGCACAAACAATAACCAACATCAACTTCTTCTTCACTTTTGGCTGTTGAAATTCTCATTAGGGTATCAATAGATGAGCAACTCTCAGTAGATTATCAATGGTGATGAGTACACATGAATGCATGCCAATTCTATTCTTGTTATGATGAAATCAATTTTTGCTCTTCCTAGAGATACGTATATAGTTTTGTTTGTTTTAGGAAGCTTCTCTTTCTCCTGCTTGATCAGTCTGGTGTCCCTGTACAGAGTGGACAACTGTCTTTAAAAACCTAAATGCCCACACAAAGAATATATTGGAAATGTTAATTCTCAGCCCCCACATGACATCTACTGAACCAGAAACCTGGTGGGGAGGGTGCCCACTGATTTATGTTAACAAGCCCTCCAGGGAGTCTGACGCATGCTCGCGTTTGAGAAGCATGGGGCAAGATGTTGTGCAGAACATCTCTGATACTTCTCTCACACCACACCTTTTTGTTCTGGGTGTTGCTGTGGCAACCAGCAGTGCATAGGTATAGCCTGACCACACCTCGCTTCAGCTGCACCACATATATCTTCTCTGCCTCTGGGCTTCTCTTCCACTGTGGTGTGGTATAACTGGGGGGAGCATGCTCAACTCTTCCTAGGCATGTGCAAACCTGGAAATGCTAAAGTGTTCATTAATAGTCCTGGGGAAGCCTTGTGGACCAATGGAGGTTGGGAGCCAGTAGATATATATCTCTCCCATGGTCCTGGGGTGAAGGCGCATTCGACATGGCTCCTCAGTAGTTTCCAGTGGAACTGAGCTCCATTTGCCCAAAGTACTAACAAGCTCAGTAATACTCCTTTGGATTGGCTTTCTGTCTTCCCAATCACTTTCTAAAATTAACCACTACATGCAAACCCTTGTCTCATGCTCTGCTTCTTGGAGGAGTCCAAGCTGAGACAAATCTTCTTTCCTCATCCTTTAGCAATATTTTACTCAATAGTGCTTATTTTTACCATCCTAGCAGTGGCTATAATCTCTCTGGCAATATGGTTCCATAGTTCTCTGTCTCCCCAGTAGGTTAGTATTCTTGAGGTCAGGGACCTTATTCAAGGAATTAATACTCTTCATTCAAGGAATACTCCCCACCCACCCTTGTCCTGGCAGGTTTTTGTATAGTGCTGAGCACAATAAGTGTTGAATTTAACAGACTGTCAGCCATGTCTGATGACTTGTAAAGTCACATTGTAATATTCTCAGTGTGTCTGACTTTGGATACTGTTCTCCTTTATTGTTACAATCTTGAAGTTATGGTCTTTCTCTTTGAGCTATTTTCAATCAAGTTGTTGCTCAAAAATGAGGTTGGATTGCTTGTGGATTCAGTACAGCCAGGCCCCACTTCATGGACATTGAGCTGTGAAGTTGTAGAAGGTCCTATGTTCAGGGGTGCCTGGGTGGCTCAGTCGGTTAAGCGTCTGACTTCAGCTCAGGTCATGATCTCGCGGTCCATGAGTTTGAGCCCCGCGTCAGGCTCTGGGCTGATGGCTCAGAGCCTGGAGCCTGCTTCTGATTCTGTGTCTCCCTCTCTCTCTGCCCCTCCCCCGTTCATGCTCTCTCTCTGTCTCAAAAATAAATAAACGTTAAAAAAAAATTAAAAAAAAAAAAAAGAAGGTCCTATGTTCAGAAGCGTCCCACCCTTGGATAATGCTTGGCTCTTGCTAGTTGGAACAACTTCTTCTCCTCCTCCTCCTCCTCCTCCTCCTCCTTCTTCAATGTTTACTTATTTTTGAAAGAGAGAGAACACGTAAGGAGGGGAGGGGAAGAGAGAGAGGGAGACACAGAATCTGAAGCAGGCTTCAGGCTCTGAGCTGTCAACACAGAGCTTGATGTGGGGCTGGAACTTACAAACCATGAGATCATGATCTGAGCTGAAGTTGGTCACTGAACCGACTGAGCCACCCAGGCGCCCTGCCATCTTGATCTTCTTAATAATTTTATCTTTGTGGTTGTGTTTTGTGAGTGAAGTTCAAAGGACGTTGGAATATACATGTGAGCAGAGGAGATAGACATAACATATGCATCTATCCTTCCCTACTCCCCAGTGTAGTTTTTCATGATGTTCCATGAGCACAGAGTCCCAAGCCGAACCACACGCAGGAAGCCAGCAACACTTAAAATGAATACTAGGCAAGTGTGTAATGTTCATGACTGAGTAATCTGAGAAGGGGAAGGTAAGTAAGGAAGGAAGTGGGGAGAGAGGGTAAGAGGCCATGCTTTCCAGGTGGAACCAGAACATGCTTCCAAAGAAAGAAGGCAACGGTGTTCCAAGAAACACTGGAGACCAGGGAACCCTATCATATCCTTTCTCGCTCATTTTACTTCCCTGTATTAGCTCACCACTTCTTCTGAAAATGATGATATAGAAGAATAGGAAAAGGTAAGGTAACTCCATTCTTTTCTTTTGGTCTTCCTTACCTATCAATAAGCTGAAGAAAGAAAGTGTTGGTAGAATGGGCATATAACAAGAGGTGCAATAAACACAGTTTGGTTAATTTTGTTCAGTGTCTCCAT
Organism: Neofelis nebulosa; assembly: GCF_028018385.1. Taxonomy (NCBI): domain Eukaryota; kingdom Metazoa; phylum Chordata; class Mammalia; order Carnivora; family Felidae; genus Neofelis; species Neofelis nebulosa. The sequence continues at coordinate 25,215,103 of NC_080787.1, forward strand.
TGTTCTGATAAGAATAAAATGGATATATGAGCTATAAAATTCCAGTTGTTTAATTTCAGTGATTCTGCATATCAGCTGAATGCTGTTATGTTCGCACGTAAAATGATCATTGTATGAGATAAAGATGAATGGGAAGATTTAAATATATTCACATGTGAAAAGAAATATTCATAAAAAAGAAAAATAAAAAATACATTAAAATTTGTGTATAATGAGCCACACTGTATGTGTGTGTCTCAAGCATGTAAAATAAAATGCTTTAATAAATAAGAAATAATAAGACTAAGGTGAGCTGCTTCTATTCCCAGTTAGAATGTGCCAGGCTTTGGGAATAAAAAGATAAAAGCCATCGTCCTTGCCCAAGGACTTCACAGATTAGCAGGGGATTCAGACAATCAACTCAACAATCAGAGAAGAGGGTGGTGAGAGCTCTGAACATCTAGCTGCTTGGGGATCAGGAGCAAAGACGGCAGGCATGTCAGTGGGGGTCTGGATGCTGGCTCACGTAGCCCTGGTCACTGGTCACACACACACTCTAGCACGGCGCTTGGCACACAGTAGGCACGCAATCATCAGAGGAATGAATCTGATTCAGGGTAGCTTTCTGGAGGAGGTGATTTTTTTTTATGTTTTAATTTTATTTTTGAGAGGGGGAGAGAGAGAGAGAGAGAAGGAGAGACATTGCACGAGTGGGGGAGGGGCAGAGAGAGAGGGAGACACAGGATCTGAAGCAGGTTCCAGGCTCTGAGCTATTAGCACAGACCCCGACGTGGGGCTTGAACTCATGGACTGCAAGATCAGGACCTGAGCTGAAGTTGGCGCTCAACCAACTGAGCCACCCAGGCGCCTCTGGAGGAGGTGACTTCTTAACTGGAAGTTCAGTACCCTGAGCTTGCGGACACCCCAGTTGCTCCATTAACCTCCAAACATCATGTGAGTGATGAATATTTCTTTTCACGTGCAAATATATTATAAGTTGTGGTTGAAGTTACTGAAGAGAAGCCTAGGTGAAACGGTATTTCCAAGAGTCCCTTCTAGGATGATGACCTTTGTGTCCAACGTCAGGAGGGAAAGGAAACATTGGGGCTCTCATTCCTGCCTTAGGTGTTATTCTTAATTACAAGGACAGGGTTTAATTTTGCATTATACATTTTATGGTTAAGAATTAGAGAAGTCTTTGTGTATTCCTTATCCAGATGCAATGCTTTCATTTCATAAATCCATCCATATAACCTATTCTTTTTGCCTATGTACTTCATATTTCTTTGCAAGACACTCAACAGCCTTCATCCCTGAGAGAAAGAGTTGTTCCACAAGGCCCTCCTCAGGCAGCCCCAGAACCTCCGGAAGGTGACATGTGGCAATAACCATCATCCACAGAGCTTCTGAAGCATCTCACCTGCCCAACCTTATGGCTCTTCTGCTTGGTGTCACCGTTGTTCATGTATTAATTAGGCCAGGAGTTTCTTGAGAGTGGCTTTGTGTCTAAGTCACTCCTGGAATCCAGTACAATGTCTGGTCCATAGAAGGAGCACAAAAAAATGGGGTTGGTTGAATGAATGACCTAATATCATCTGACTGCTCCCAAGCTTCTTTAACTATGGTCTTAGGTGTCTCACCTCTTTATCTTATTTATCACTCTTTTCCTGACACTTTTTAAATATAGAACACACACACATTTGCACAGGCTCACCTCCCTCCCTCCATATACACACACTAGCTTTGGAAATGCACAGTGAACTTGACTGAAAGATTTTGTCAGGGCACTTACACTTGTTAGGACAGTTCACAGAAACATAAAAAGTGATGGATTGCTTCGTCCTGGCTCTTACACATCTTAGCTCGATGGAATGTCTTGGTGGTATCTGATTTCAGAGCACACCTGTAGACCTAGTGACAGCCTGTGCTCCTGAGTGGGTTTAGGAAAGCACTTATTTATTATAAAGTTAAAATTAAACTACACGTTTTTACATGTTGTTTAGTGGCAGGAGCTGATGCAAAACTTTGTCAACACAGAACTTTTCACACCTCTGGTTCCAACTTCAGTAAGTGGATTGCCGTGTAAGACTGGTGTTGGTTTTCGGCACTGAAAATGAATGAACTAACTTGGGAAAACCCAAAGGCATGGCCCTTTGCCTTTCTTTGAGTTAAAATCCTTTGATTTTAAAAGAATCTGGGTCACTTCTCTCTTTTGATACACTTCAGAGCTTCTTGGTTCTACTTCCGGATAAAAGTAGGAACTCCCAAGTGCCGTGGCAGTGAGGTGACCCGTCTTTCCAGGAAGTGCCCTCATCTGGTATGTGAGGGCAAGCTCCCATCTGTGGTGCTAGATGTAACCGTCTTCGCTTCCTAGCCGAGAGCTCTGCTGCCCACGGGGTTGTGCGGCCTGTGTGTCCCTTTGTCTGCTAGCCATGTCTCATTTCTTTCTTCACGACAAAACGTCCTACTCACAGTGAAGGGCCCCAGATGTGCCCGTGTGAAACTGCTCACCACACCGGGTTCTTCCCACCGCCACACTCCCATTGATGACAGTTCTCTGCATGCAATTTCTCCTAAAACTATCCACTTTTGCAGGGCCAAAGAAATCTCTCAGCATTTAGCATTACAGAGGCAGCTATGGTCTCAAAAATAAGATGGAAACTAGGATGTAGAGCAAGAGAAAGAAACAAAATGCTAATTGAAATTGAAAGCTAAAAGCTAATGAGACACTCACACCGTGGATGGGATGAGTTCCCTACAGGAAAGCCACCAATGGTAACATGGCCTGTATGATGTTATGATTTATGGTTATTATGATTATTACTTTATAATCCTTTAGGCCTTTAGATATTATAAGGTATTTTTTATACATGATTGTTGGTGTTTTTATTATTACTTTAAATGTTTATTTATTTTTTGAGAGGCAGTGTGAGTAGGGGAGGGGCAGACAGAGGGGAGACACAGAATCCAAAGCAAGCTCCAAGCTGTCAGCATGGAGCCCATTGCAGGGCTCAAACCCATAAACTGTGAGATCATGACCTGAGCTGAAGTCGGAAGCTTAACTGGACTGAGCCACCCAGGTGCCCCGATTGTTGATCTTTAACCATAAGTAGGTATTGTAATTTTTTTACAAATGAGGAAATTGAGGCTTATAGAAGGTAAGTAAGTGATCCTGTACCAGGACACCTGCCTAGCACCCAGAAATCAACACTTTCAAGGTGGCTGGGGGTCATGGAAACTGACACCACCTTTTGGGAGGCCACGTCTCAGTTTATTCTCAGGACAATGCTACCTTACTATAGAATGGCTAAGTATGATATATCTATATTATGGAATATGGGCTTGCAGTTTTAAAATGAAGTGGAGTCTACTTATTGTTTTGAAAGGATCCCTAAGAAGTACTTTCAATTAATAAAGTTGCAGAATAACACTTAAGGTATGATCATGTTAATATATACGGATAAATATCTGCATGTCTATCTATCTATCTATCTATCTATCCATCTACCTATCATCTATTTTTACGTATATATGAACATATAAAAACACAGAAAAATATACACATAACTACCAATATTCCTCTGCTCTGGGAGGAGAATGAAATAGGGCATGGAAAGGTGGGGACATAAATGTCGACTTTTGCTTTTAATTCATTATTCCTCAGGGTTGATTGTTTTAATTAAATGTGTCACTGTATTGCTTGTGTGATTAAAATCTAGTAATACAAATGGTACTGTAGTAAATAAACTTGGTTATCCTGTGCTAGTCATGTCAAAATCAGCTCCTTAACTAGAAGTACAACTGTAGTTGAAAAAACAAGTGGAGGAAAAAACTGGCTCAGTCGGTTAAGTGTCCGACTGTTGGTTTTGGCTCAGGTCAAGATCTCATGGTTTTTGAGTTCGAGCCTCACGTTGGGCTCTGCACTGAGTGTGGAGCCTGCTTGGGATTTTCTTCCTTTCTCTCTCTCTGCCCTTCACTCCCTCATGCTCCATCTCTCTCTCAAAAAAAAAAAAGGAATTTTAGAACCGCCATGGAGGAGGAAGAAGGAAGATTTTCATGAACTCCTCCCATTTTGGCACAGCACACACTCTCTGGCTTTCCGTGTCTAGTGCTGAGCTTCCTAGTAAAAGGGAGAGAGAGAAACAGGGACTGAATTCAAGAGTTCAAAGATGATTAAAGAAAGAGCTAGAAATTAAGACACGGTAAGAGCAGAATACAGCCATTCCAGTAGACAAAGAAGAGATCTTAGGATATTACAGACCCTCAGGGGCTCCTGGGTGGCTCAGTCGGTTAAGTGTCTGACTTCAGCTCAGGTCATGATCTCACAATTCGTGGGTTAAAGCCCCACGTTGGGCTCTGTGCTGACAGCTCAGAGCCTGGAGCCTGCTTCGGAGTCTGTGTCTCCCTCTCTCTCTGCTCCTTCCTGACTCGCACTCTGTCTTTCAAAAATGAATAAACGTTAAAAAAAATAATATTACAGACCCTCAGTGACGACATCCAAGGAATACCTACCATGGGTTCTCAAAGTGTGGTTCTCAGTCGAGCAGCATTATCATCGCGAGGGAACCTGGTAGGCATGCAAATTATCCAAGCTCGTTCCAGACCTACCAAATGTGAAACTGCAGGTGGGGCTAGCCGTGTTTTGACAAGCTTTCCAGGGAATTCGAATGTGTGCTAAAGTTTGACAACCACTGCTTTCCACCAGTGCTTCTCAAAATTGAAAATACATCTGCATGGCCTGGGGATCTGGTTATGCAGCACATTCTGACTTAGCAGGGATGGAATGGAGCCCCGAGACCCTGTACTTCTCACAAGATCCCTGGTGAGCCCCTGGTGCTGTGGCTCAGACCACATGGAGTCACTTCAGAAGGCAGATTGAGTGTGTATTCAATGACGAGAGTGTTTCCTAAGGAAATAATGCAAATCTTGTCAGCGTTTTATTTCATTTTTATTTCAAGGCCATGGGCGAGACTAATGCCGCTCTCTTTGAAGAACTTGCTCTCTGGGGTTCTGGGGACGCATTCAGGAACAGTGCCGTATTTGTGTATCTGTAGCTTTGCCTCCTGAAAGCTCCAAAACATTCGCTGCCACTCCTGACTTTTTGTGAACAGTTCCTCTTTCCAGTTGGAGAAGCTGAGGCTGGCCCCCAGAGCTATTTGTGTTCCAAGGTCAGAGAGACCTGGGACAGCCTGGGCTGGCGAAGCCCTCCTGACCTGGCTGGAAGCTCTTCCCACCCGCCCCTTGCGCCTCTCTCAGCAGCCTGCGGGAAGTGGTGATGGAGCTCAGAAGATTAGCACGGCCGCAGCTCAGTAGTAAAACCCAGAGCAGCTCACTCTCCAGGCTCGCTGGTGAATAAACAGGGATCTTTATCATCCTTTCCGTCAGAAAGCATTTATTTAAAACCCCTTGGCTAACTCACAGGGTGAGCTGGCCTGTCACACACCATCACATGGGATGGAAACTGGTAATTAAATTTAGCAACCCACCTCGGCAAACCCAGACGGAGATGTTTACAGGCCAGCACGAAAGGAGCCAGGAGTTTTCACTCCTAAATCAAGAGGTTTCCAGAGAAAGTGAAGTAAGGCTCGGTGGGTTATGCTGAATTATGGGCACCTGTTCCCATCAATAACTTGATGGCAAGACTCAGAGGCCAAGAATGTCCGCTCTGCACACAGCCTGATGGAGGGCTGTCGGCCTCATTGTTGAGCTGTGTGGCTCAGCAGCGGGGAGATGCCGAGAGGGAGGCGTTTGCTCCAAGGACAGCTTGTTTGTTTACCGACTCTGGGGGCTGAGGCAGACAGCAGTAACCAAAGAATAAATGTCATTTTCCCTACACACCCGGCATTAAGCACTGCAGTTGCAACATGGAGCAGCTTAAGTAGATTTTCGTGATGGCAAAGAGCAAGGTGGGCATATCGAGTCGGGAGTTTTGCTAGTTTGCAGGGTGCTGTCGGAATTCTAGCCTGGATGCCTGATGCAGCCCCTGCCTGCAGTCCAGGAAGCTTTTCTGTTATAAGACTCTACTTTCTGGAAAAGCCCTTGGGTTGAAAAGTGAGCAAAAGTGGAATTTTGTGTATTTCTGGATTTGGTGGCCTGTGTCGGGCTGTCTAAAGTAGAAAGGACTTCTCTCATTTTAGCCAAAGACTCGGCCAGAATCCCCTGCTTTTGTGTGCCTGGGAGCATGACTGTCAGAGGGAGGGGAGTAGCAGGCCTGTGCACAAGCTAGGCTCCAGTTACACCTTCTCCAGTGCTTGACGTGCCTGGTCAATTACACCTGCCCAGCTTCTGTAAGAGCTTGTCTTTGACAGGAGCCCAGATATGTGGGTGGGACGAAGAGGACCCTGGCAATCCTCAAGGAAGGTGGCGGGTGCCACTCCATCTGTGTGAAAGCATTCCACCGTCCAGGTGCAGATAAACATGTTTGAGCTTCAGCAACACCCACATGAGTATCTGTTCTCCCACCTTACACAATAGCACCTTACAGAAAAGGGAACAGGACTTCGAGTGTCGTCAACTGGGCCCTGCAGGGAGGAAAAGGCCAGCTGATAATGGAAGCCACCCCAGATTAGTGCGAGGGGGACTGGCTTCTTATTCAAGCAACCCCGGTGAATTTCCAGTCCCAGCGAGTGATGCTGGGAGGCATCGAAGCCTTCAGGGCTGGTAAGACCCTCACAAGCTGTAGTAAAGAGTCAGGGCAGAGTGATTTCCTAAGCTGCGTGTTCTTATCTACCTTTTCTATCCTAGCAGAGCTCCTTTCCTTATCTCTGCTTTCTCTCTGTTCCTTTTTCCTTGCCTCCCTTGTTTTCCTTTCACTTGTTTCTCCTCTCCTTTCTAGGCCTAATGACAAAAGCACGTCACCTACAGATGTTCCTGAATGGCACCGGGGCCCTTGGGCTTAGGAGGTAAGTGGTTCTCTGTGGCTCAGTTGAAGCAGGTCAAGGCTGACACCCCTGAGGCCTTGAATCCGATGCCAGCTTGACCCACTGTGCTGGTCGCTGTATACTTTCAGTGCCTGGGTTTCTCTCTCTGTAAAGTGCAGATAAAAGTCCCTCCCCTTCCTTCACAAGAGGATGGTCTGTATGACTAGGTTGGATATAAGATCATGACTCAGGAAGGGCATGGTGTGAATGCTGGGCATTGCCCTCATTGTACATTTATGTGCACAATGGTTACCTTTCAGTGTGCTTCTCCTGGCGTTCCTCATCATGTCTTCCTGGTCTTGTAGGGCAGGTTGTAGCAGAAGAATTGTGCTTGGCACAAGGTCACACAAGGTTGGGTGCCTCAGCTGAATCTAAACAAAGAGCAATTGAGTTCCTAACCTATGCTCAGCTCATTGGACCACAGTGACCTCTGCTCTCTGTACCTGGAAACCCAGCCCTGGTGGAGGCAATAATGCTCCTGCTTCCCCAGGTGGAATGGAAACCTGTTACACTGCCTCCTCCGCCCCATGGCTGGGTCAAATCCAGCTCTGTTTGCAACTGGTCCACATCTTACACCTACCCAGCACAGCCTGCTCCTTGCCGAGAGAAAGCATGGGGCAGGGCTGTTTGTCAGGGGATGCTCAGTCTGGCAAGGGGATAACCAGCGGACACAGATCCACTTTTGGGGTTCATAAGTGATGGGGTGGCCTGGAAAGTGTGAGCTTTACAGCTTAAAGTGTTTCCATTGTGTCCAACTTTAACTCAATTCCTTTACATATAAGGCACCTAAAGCAGAAATGGCAGGACAGGACAAAAAAAAAGTGAAAAAATCCACTCTAAGTCTGGGATGGTTGCAACATCCATGGCTGGATTGCCGGTCTTTTGCCTGGATTCCCTTGCCCTACTTTGGATTGCAACAGTCTGTCTTACAAACTACATCTCCCAGGCTCCCTTGCTGCCTGGTTTCCAGCTGGGTTCAGCCCAAGGGGGTTCAGTGAACAAGGATAAATCAGAGGGCCAGAGGAAGGGAAAGGCTGAGGTGTTTCCCTCTGTCTCTCTCTGAGCTGCCCAGGGTTCCATCTCCACCAAATGGTCCAGAGTTCAGGTGCTAACAACAGTCTCTCTCCAAACCTAGGGTTCTGGGATCCTGTTATTTCTGCCTGGGATTGGCTTTTTGGCTCTTCCAGCATCTGTAACCAGTCCCCCGACATTACATTTCCTCTATTTCCTGGCTAGGCACTGTTTCCCTAACTGATAAATGGATGGAATTTCTAGAGGTGCCTGGTCCCCTTTACAGATGAGGACCCTAGGGCCCAGGGGAGCCGTGGGCCTGCCTGTGGAACCTGGGGCAGAGGTGAAGCTGGAGCCCAGCCCTGCCCCTCACCCTCCAGTGTTGTGTACAGACAGGGTGGGTGAGCCTCCTCACGCAGGGGGCCCTTGAGGTCTGAGCCCAAAGTTGGCCACGCTTTACTGATCAGGAGAAACCTAGAAATAAAGCTGTAATTGCTAGCTGATGCACAGAAATGGACCAGATATTCTAATCAGCCAGAAAGTCCCTTCCTTTATAAGAAACTTGGTGTCAAGGTATTAAAGAGGGATCTTCTTATTTCTCCTTTCTATTTGCCTCTTTAGATTTTGAGGAGGAGCCATGGTCTGGGGAATCTTTCTTTCTTTTTTAAAAAAGTTTTATTTATTTACTTTGAGAGGTGGGTAGGGGCAGAGAGAGGAGAGACAGAATCCCAAGCAGGCTCCGAACTGACAGCGTGGAGCCTGACGTGGGGCTCAATCTCACGAACTGTGAGATCATGACCTGAGCCGAAATCAAGAGACAGATGCTTAACCGACTGAACCACCCAGGCACCCCGGGGATTTCTCTTTTGAAGAGAAACAGAGGCCCTTCAGCTCTTCTCTGGGAGGTCTGGGTGCTGCTGGGGGGCACCATGGCTCTGTCTAGAGCACCTTTTTCTTTGAGTATAGCTGACACACACCTTCCATTAGTTTCAGGTACAACATAGTGATTTGATAAGTTTATATGCTATGCTGTGCTCTCCACAAGGGTAGCTCCCATCTGTCACCATACAACGCGATAACCGTACCATTGACTATATTCCCTATGCTGTGCTCTTTATCCCCATGACTTATTCATTCCATAACGGGATGCCTGTATCTCTCAGTCCACTGCACCCACTTTGCCCACCCCCAATCCCCTCCATGTCCAGAGCATCTTGTAATGACTCCTCGGGGCGTGTCTAGAAGCCTGACCCTTGTTACCAACCAGGCCCCAGCTCCAGGCAGCCGGCGTTGCCATTAGATTGGAGCCCAGCACCTGTTCCAGCCATCCCCCCTCCCCCAACCAGCCCTCCCTGCAGGGCACTCCGCGGTCAGCAGGGCCAGCAGAGCCCTAGAGGGGGCCCTCCCTGACAACCGCTCTTTGACTCATGCATTATTCAGAGGTCCCTGCCTGCCGCCTGCATAGCTCCTGGAAAGGTTCAGCTCCAGCAGCCCAGGCAGATCCAAAGGGATTTGTGACTGGAGAAGTTTCTCTTTTAACTTTCTTTTTAATTGGAATAAAATATACATCACATAAAAGTTACCATCTTCGCGGGTTTTGAGTGTAAAGTTCACTGGCGTTGAGCACAGTCACATTGTTGTAGAGCTGCCTCTGCCATCCATCGCCAGAACTTCTTCATCTTCCCAAGCTGAAGCCTGCACCCATTAAACACTAACCCCTCCTTCTCCTCCCCTCCCCACCCCCCAGTCCCGGGCAATCCCCACTCTACTCTCTGTCTCCGTGAATTTCACCACCCCAGGAACCTCATTTAAGTGGACTCATCCAGTATGTGTCCTTTGTGTCTGGCTTAGTTTCACTGAGCATAATGTCCTCAAGGTTCACCCATGTTGTGACCTGTGTCATAAGTTCTTTCCTTTTTGAAGCTAAAGAATATTCCACTGCACATAGAGGCCACTTTTGTTTATCCATTCATCCATCGATGGCCACTTCTACCTTCTACCTTCCAGCTACTGTGAATAATGCTGCTATGAACATGGGGTACAAATATCTGTTTGAGACCCTGCTTTCAATTCTTCTGTGTGTATACCCAGAAGTGAAATCACTGGATCATATGGTACCTCTGGTTTTAATTTCTTGAGGAACTGGTATTTGGTTTCCCATAGCTGTGTGATTTTACATTCCACCAACAGAGCACAAGGGTTCCCTTTTCTCCACATCCTTGTCAACACTTGTTGTTTTCTGTTTTTTTTTTTTGACAATAGCCATCCTAATGGGTATGAAGCATCTTTTACCTTTATAATTTAATATTTAAAAAATGTGTTCTGTGTGTGAAATAAAAATTTCAACATCAATTTTTTTTCCTTTTCCCAACCTCTGTGTCTCTGTTTCTAGAGACAACCACTGTTTCCACCCAAAAGAATGCTTCTGGAGATGGTCTATGCATAGCTTATGTGTATATACTTCTTTTTTTAAATTTTTTAAATGTTTATTCATTTTTGAGGGACAGAGCGTGAGCAGGGGAGGGGCAGAAAGAAAGGGAGACACAGAATCTGAAGCAGGCTCCAAACTCTGAGCTGTCAGCACAGAGCCTGACATGGGGCTCGAACTCACAAACCATGAGATCGTGACCTGAGCCAAAGTCAGATGCTCAACTGACTGAGCCACCCAGGTGACCCTATACTTCTTTTTAAAGCAAATAAGACTATAGAATACACATTATTTTATGTTACCTTTTTTTTTTTTTGCCTTTTAAAAAGTTTATTTATTTTGAGAGAGAGAGGGAGAGAGAGAGAGAGAGAGAAGGGGCAGAGAGAGAGCAAGAGAGAGAGAATCCCAAGCAGGCTCTGCACTGTCAGTGTGGAGCCCAGTGCGGGGCTTGAACTCATGAGTGGTGAGATCATGACCTGAGCCAAAACCAAGAGTTGGACGCTTAACCAACTGAGCCACCCAGGTGCCCCAGGTTACTTTTTTGTTTAGCTAAACATGGCATTTTTCATGTAATAGATTATTCATATATATATATATATATATATATATATATATATATATATATATTCCTATATCTATAGGTGACAAGAGATTTAAATCTGTATAGGACATTGAAACTATAATTAGAATCCTAGAGTCCTCATCCTTCCAACTTAATACAGGAAGTTTGGACTTTGGGAAAATAACACACTCCCAGCCTGTCATCAAACACATTAATATTTCTGTAGCAAAACATAAAGATAAATTACACGAAGTGGGATAAAGATTCTAAATAGCTATGCACTGGTCATAGTCAGGTTTTGCCACCAAATGAGTTTAAAAAGCTTTCAGTTTTCAGAGCTCGTTGGATTTCACACTTGCAGATAAGAGATTACAGGCTTGTAGTATTTACAGAGTGCCAGATCCTGGATTGGGAGCTTTTTTTTCATCTTATGTTTGCTTCTTGAAATAATCTCATGAGATAGAAACTTTACTGGTGGGGAAACTGAGGCCCAGAGACAGAAAGTAATTTGCCCAAGCAAGTGCGTAAGCTGGTACTGGAACCTAGGTCTGCCTGATTCCCAAGCCCAGGCTCTTCCCGTTATGTCCCAGGAGATGACATAACCTTGTCTGCCACTGATCAATAGTGCCGCTTCACTCTCAAAAGAACTGAGTCTTGGGATATAAATTACAGGGTCATAGGGCGTCAGGGTGGCTCAGGAGGTTAAGCATCCGACCTTGGCTCAGATCATGATCTTGTGGTTCATGAGTTCAAGCCTTGCGTCGGGTTCTCTGCTGTCAGCTCAGAGCCCACTTCGGATCGTCTGTCCTCCCCACCCCTTTCTGCCCCTCCCCTACTGGTTCTCTGTCTCTCTCTCCCAAAATAAATAAAAGCTTTAAAAAAAATTACAGGGTCACACCCACCATACCTTTGGTGACTGAGCTTTTCGGCAGGTGAGACCTGGCTCTTGATTCCTGTAGACATTGTTGGAGTTTAAGACAGCCTTTCTACTTCCTTGGCCTGGACTGTCCATTTTTCCAGCACTTTATAGTTTATAAGAAAGGGGTGGACAACCAGACAAGCTCTTCCTCTTCCATGAAGACTTCCCTGAATTCTGAAACCTCAGAGGAGCTCATGGTCCATACCACACTGTTTACTTCTTATTTTGTGGGATTATTTGTTCTAATTTATTTTTAAAAATTGCGGTAAAATACACATTAGTAAAATTTACCATTTTAACCGGTTTTAAGTGTGCAGGTCAGTGGCATTAAGTACATTCACACTGTTATGCAACCATCACCGCCATCTGTCTCCAGAACTTTTTCATCCTGCAAAACTGAAACTACACCCATTAAAACACTGACTCTCCCTCCCCTGCCCCCGTTCCCCCCCTGCCCGCCCCCCCCCCAACAGTCCCTGGCAACCACCCTTCTACTTCCTGTCTCTATGAATTTGATGACTCTAGGGACCTAGTACAAATGGAATCATCCAGTATCTGTCTTGTCGTGACTGGTTAAATTCACTTAGCAGCATGTGCTCAAGGTTCCTCCACGTTGTAGGAGGAATGTCCTTCCTTGTTAAGCTGTTCCCTCTGCTTAAGTTTTATGTAAATGCTCTGAGGACAAGGGCATCCTCGAAGGCTACTGGGTCTCACACAATATGGCCATGATTTGACGGCTCAGTCAGTATCAATGGGTGCACGATGGGCAGATTGGAAACTTTTAGGATTGTGACTGCCCTGGGAGTGAGGCCAGAGGGGGCCCCAGGCGGGCTGTGGCTTGCTCTCTGGTGGCATTTGAGCTTTCGACCACACCTGTGCTTTAGTTTTGCCATAGATTAATGATTGACTTATTATGTGGAATCAAGGGGTAGATGTTACTACTGTGTCTCATCAGTTCAGCAGCATCGCCCTTCAATCAGGGTGTGTGAGTGTGAGGGTGTGAGTACATGCCAGTGAGTGCTTGTGTGAGCGTGAACATGTGCGAGCACGAATGTGTGTGAACTTAGGTGAGTGTGAATATGTGTAAGCGTGTGAGGAACGTGTGCAATTGTGAATAACTAGGAGAAAGTGTGTGCGTGTGGGTGTGGGCATGCGTGTGGGAGTGTGAATGTGCATGTGTGTGTGAGAACATGTGTGAGTGTGTGAATGCATGAGAAAGTGTAGGAGGTGGGCTGCCTGGGTGGCTCAGTCGGTTAAGCGTTGGACTTTGGCTCAGGTCATGATCTCATGGTTCGTTGGCTCTGTGCTGACAGCTCAGAGCCTGGAACCTGCTTCGGATTCTGTGTCTCCCTCTCTCTGCCCCTCCCCTGCTCACGCTTTGTCTTTATCTCTCTCTCAAAAATAAATAAACATTAAAAAAATTAAAAGAAAAAAAGCAAGTGTGGGGGGGGTCACTCTGCAGTTATAGGGTGGAATGGGGACAGTGGATGATCTGTCTTCCCATTCACCCGGCCTTAACAGGAGCACTGGGCTTAGAGAAATTATGGATAAGCTAAATTCTAGATTTGAGATTCTAATGGGGCTTCAGTGGTTCTAAATGGAAAGAGGAAACAGTTTTGAGTTTCTTTCCCTCACTCTTTATGTGAAGGTGTGTTCTCTTCAAAGGACAGGAAGGAAGGTGCTAGATCTGGGTCTGTGAGGTCTTTTGTCTTTTATGGCCAAGAGAGTCCTCATACCCTGGATGATGGATGGGTGGGTGGGGGGACGAGCTAGGTGGGTGATGGGGATTAAGGAGGGCACTTGTTGGGATGAGCACTGGGTGTTGTATGTAAGAGATGAATCACTGAATTCTACTCCTGAAACCAATACTACACAATATGTTAATTAACTTGAGTCTGAATAAAAAAAAAACAGAGAGTCTTCATACCCTGATCCTTCCTTCCTGTGGGACAGCCACTGTCCCATGTGCTTACGTCAAAACATTCAGGTGAGGGCTTTTATCATCCTGCTTTACTGTTCTGGAAAAGGAGGCACAGACAGGTTAAATGATGTGCACGTGATCACAAAGCTAATTCAAAGAAAAGCAGTCTTGCGTTGTGGGTGAGGTTTGATTAGGACCTAGTGTGGGGTTGAGTTTGGGCTTTTCAGCCTGGGAGGTATCCTGGTACGTCTGGTTCAAACTGCATCTGACTATAAGGAAGTGGCTGTAAAATGTCTGCTCTGGCAGAAGCCCAGGTCTGGCACAAGCCCACGTCTGGCACCTTGACCCTGCCACTTTCAGACAGAGGCCTGGTTCTGGCCATTCAGCTTGTTTTTCTCTCACTTAGCGAGAGGGCACCTACAGAAGGAGCTCTGCAAGATGGTCTTGCCAGCCTGCATATGCAGGGTCTCAGCGTCACCTGGCCGCGTGTCAGGGAGCTGGTTTGCTCTGAGTTTGACCTGGAGTTCTAGCTGGGCCTGGTGACCCTGACACTGTCCCAGCCCTTGTGTGGCATCAGTTCAAGTCCTGATATCCACCTGGTGTTGCTACAGCTTCTCAGAGGCCCACAGCTATGCTCAGCACTAGGAACACTGCCCATTCCAGAAGCTTCCCCTCATGCATGGTAAACACATTTTCCCGGGTGGAGGAGGGGAAGGTGGTGGCCATGGTCTGGGGTCATCATTTGGTGGTATTCTCTTCTTGTTACTGAGCTCTTGTGAGTTACTGAAAACCAACAGGAAGCCGGCAGAGTTTGAGCAAGGAGAACAGAGCCCCGTGCTAGGGCACTGCTGCCTCTAAGATGCCATGTTCTAAAAGGTGCATGATGCCCCTGGAGCTTTGTGACACAGGGGTCTGCAGAGGCTTCTCTGTGGAAATGCATGCAGGGCCTTGATCGATCACCCCAAACCAGTCAGAGGTGGGCACAAGATCAGAGCTAGAAGAGTTCATGTGTGTATGTATTTATGTATGTGTGCGTGTGCATGTGTGTGTGTATGAATGCGTGTCTGTTTGTGTGTCTACGTGTATATATGTATATGTGTATGTGTATATGTGTGTATGCATGCATGCATGTATTGTGTAAGTCTGTGCATGCATGTGTGTATGTATGTGTATATGTATGTGTGTATGTGTATATGCATGTATATGTGTATGTATTGTGTGTCTGTGCATGCATGTATGTGTGTATGTGTGTGTATTGTGTGTGTCTGTATGTGTATGTATATATGTGTATGTATACATGTATGTGTGCTTGTATTGTGTGTGTGTCTGTATGTTTGCGTGTGTGTGTGTGTGTGTGTGTGTGTGTGTGTGTGTAGCAGTAAGGTGTAGGTTCCAACCTTTCCTCAGATGTCGGGAAGAAGCCCTGCCTGCCTGTATCTGCTCCCAGCCTTTCAGGAGCCCCACAGATCCGGCCTGTAGCACAGGCTGGATGATACAGGAGGCCTCTGGCTGTCAGGCCTGGAGCTTGTGTGCAGGTAGAGGAGCCCTGGGCCTGCTGCTGTGCAGCCTGAGTGTGCAGGAGGAGGAGGAGGATGGGCGGTGGAGGGGGAGGAGAAGGGGAGGAGGAGGAGGAGGAAGAGGAGGAGGGCGGGGGAGTGAGCAGAGGCTAGGGTGGGGTGGGCCTGGCAGTAGCTTTCAACCTGCTGCCCTGAGGGCGGGGCTTGGGCAGATGGCCCCTTGGGTCCCAATCCAAGTTCCTTTTTGAACAGCACAAAATGGTTCTGAGACAGGCAGAGAGTCTGGTTTTACTCCTTCTGTCGCTATGTTGTGGAATCTGTAGTGCACATTTACATTCTAACCTCAGGCAGACATACTGTTTGTTGCAGAGGCTCTAAGTGCTTTCCCCGCACTCTGCCAGCCATGAAAGGTCATCTGAGGCTGGGCTCACTCACACAGTCCCCAAGGCTGATTGTGGGACATGGGTCATGGGCCCGCTGTGTAGCTGTCATGGTACCTGCTCAGAGACGTCTCCCAGCTGGTGGTGGTTGGTGCTGGGCCCAGGTCCCCACCTCTGCTGCCTGTTCAGTGCCCCCTTGAAATGCACCCAGAGGTGTCTGTCTTCTGGCAGGGCTCTGACCTCAGGGCAGTGGGGCTGGGGAGGTCTTGGGGAAGTGGGGGTGGCGGCCGTGCATGGCATGGCGGGGAGAAGGCCCCCATGAAAGGCTGTCCTCTGTCTATGGAGCCTGTGGGTCTCCAGAGCTCACTTGCACAATGCTTCCTGCGAGCGTTTTCATCATAGGCTTTAGCAACTGTCATGTCAGCATATGACCTTTAAAACTGTTGAAAAGGAGCCACTTCTGGAGAATGTGCTCACAAGGAGCAACCCTTCTCCCTGCCCCCTGTCTGCCGCTCAAGGACGTGCCTGCCTGCCTCATGGACTAAGGCAGCCTGCCGCTGGTGGCCTAAGTCAGACCTGGAGCGCATTGCTTGGTCACCTGGCATCTGGTTTTATTGTATTATTATTATTAATTGTTATTGTTATTTTACCTCAGCTGTCTTCTGTGTGTTTGGTAGTGAACTTAGCATCTCTTTATCTTCTTGAAGACCCAAGATCCACACCCTGTTTCTCCCTCTGACCCTGCTGTTGCCTCCAGGGACCCCCTGTCTCCAGCAGCTGTCCTCTGCCACACACATGCATGCAGACATTTTCTGAGCCTCAGTGAGGCTCCCTGAGTGGCCTTCTCCCAGGCACATAAGGCCGGGATTCAGGTGGAAAGGAGAACACAGGGCATCACTGATGGGATCTAGCACTGGACGGTACGGGGTGGGGGGGGAAGGGGAGGAGAGGGGAAGGGAACCCTTTTTGAGGAAGGAGAGGTCAGAGTCATTGCCATTGCTGTAAGACACCAGTGGGAGGGATCCCTAAATTCAAGGCAGACCCCAGAGCCAATTAGGGAGAAGGGTGGTGGGGAGACCTTTTCTCTTCGTCATTCTGATTTTGGTGGTTCTTCCCTGGGCCATTGTGCAGCTCTTTGCTGAGTTCTTGGGGTCCTCCAGATTGGAAATAGGGGATTCAGAGCTTCTCCTAGGTGGACCCAGGGTCAGCCTGCACCTATGCGTGTGCTGGAGTGGGACAGCTCCGGGTAGGGCAATCCCCTTCCCTCCCCCACGCCCCTTCCCCCCCAGCCTCTGGAGCTTCCCCTCCCCACAGCCCCCACCCACAGCCAATTAACTCCCACTTCTACTGGCTCTACCTCTCCATCATTCTTGCTGCACATCCACTTCTTTCCATTACCCCCAGTTCAAGAGTCAGCAACCTGCAGCCTGCAGCCTAGGTCTGCCCATCCACTGTTTTGTAAATAAAGTCTTATGGGAAAATAGCCACCCTCCTTCATTTGCATACCTCCCCTGCTTGCTTTTTTGTTGCAATTGCAGAGGTGAACATGTGCCCCATATTTACTATCTGGCCCTTTTACAGAAAACGTTTGCCAACCCCTGCCCTAATTCATCCTTATCCTCTTTTAATGGGATTATTGAACCATCTTTCCAACTGCTGTCCCTCTCCCCTGTCTGGCTCCCTTCCAATCCATTTTGCACTCTGGTGTTCCTAAAATAACAATCTGCTGATGGTACTTTGCCATTTGCTTCACTGGCTCCTCAAGCTTTCTGGAAGGATTCTTAATACCTTCTCCTGGTTTGCTGGGTTCTTCCACCTGGCTCCATGTTCAACCACATGTGGCTTCCAAGTGCACTACGTTCCCAAGGCACCTGGGCCTCTTTCCCAAGGTTGAGTTGTTTCCTCTTCCTGGACTGACCTTTCTCTCTGCTCTAGCCTGACCTGCTCTCATTCCACCTTTCTCAGGAAAGCCTCTTGACTTCTACAGACTGGGTTAGGAACCTCTTCTATGTGCTTTCATGGTGCTCCAGAACTCTTCCTTTATAAGATATATCTTGTTAGAGTGACATTGTTTATTCATTCACGCACACATGCATGCATGCATTCTCCATATAGATCAGTCATTCAACTAAGGGTCTGGATTAAAAAAAAAAATCCCAAACTCCCTGATGTTCTCAGAGCTTATAGGCTGGTGGAGGAAATAGAAATGAACCAATATTAAGAATTAAGATGGAGAATATTAAAGAGGAGAATACCCTAAGGTAGAAAAAAATAAATCAGGCAGGAGGAAATGAAATACCCTGAAAGTGTTGACATTCTAGATGGGGTGACCAGAGATGACCTCATTGTGAAGGTGGTTTGGGGTAAAGGCTTGAAGGAAGGGAGGGAGGGAGCCATATAGGTATTTAGGGAAGAGCATCAGAGACAAAGGAAACTTAAATACAAAGATGGAAGGCAAGAGAACATCCATCTTCCGGTGTGTTTCAAGACCAGACTGGTGTGGCTGGAGGGGAGACAATGGGAAGGAGGGTTGGAAGGCCTTGTAGGGCTGTGCAGACCTTGACCTTTATTCTGAGAGGCATGAGACCCCATGTAGCTCTCACTGTGTGGAGGAGTGGCACAGGCTGAGTTGAGTTATAATAGAGTCATCCTAGCTGTGTTCTTACTTTCCATTAGGCAGATAAGGTCCTTGAGGGCAGGTATCATGCTTGCGGACCTTTATTCTCAGACAGCACTCTGGCTCATAGAAGACCACAACAGGTGTTTTACAAGTGGGGAATGAACGAATAAATACATGAATAAATGCTATCTCTCCACAGCTGGGTCCTGACTCCTAAGGGCTTGTGAAGTCTTCTCACTGTTAAAGGGAAGCTCTGGTTGCAGATGCTGCCAACAGCCAATGTTAGCTGTCTGCTTGGACGTCACTATGGCAGCAACACACATCCAAACCAGTTTTCCTTGTTGCCACAGAAAGGACTGTTTAATGGATCCATGTCACCCTGAGGGAAGATTTCAGGGGTGTATCATATAGCATTGACCTTGGCCCTGCCCTGTGCAATGTTCTGCTCAGTGACAGAGATGAAGCTACAGAGAGTTATTACCAAAGTTAGAGATGGAGGTGGGAGGGATAGATGATTTGTTGATGGGACAGACTCAGGATTTAAAACGATCTTTGTAGGGGGCACCTGGGTGGCTCAGTCGATTAAGCGCCCAACTTCGGCTCAGGTCATGATCTTGCAGTTTGTGAGTTCGAGTCCCACGTCAGACTTTGTACTGACAGCTCGGAGCCTGGAGCCTGCTTCAGATTCTGTGTCTCCCTCTCTGCCCCTCCCCTGCTCGTGCTTTTTCTTTCTCTTTCAAATAAATAAACACTAAAAAGACATTAAAAAAAACCCCAGACTATCTTTGTAGATTCAAGATTCCAGCCAAGAGGCCCTATCTGTAGGAGAAGGTAAGTAGAGAGCCATATTAGGTTCTATGTCAAAGCCAAAAAAATCAACTGTAAAAATTGAATTGGGGATATGTAGCTTTGGTAAGTGATAAACACTACCTGAGTTAAAAGTGTAAAGCCATCTTCAAAAATCCTAAAGCAACGTTAGAAGCCATTCTAGAAGTGTATTCACAGATGCCAATTATCTAGAGTTGTAATCCTTCTCTGACTGGGTAAGGCCACGCCCAGGACTTCACGTCCAGGCCTGGATTAGACACCTAAAGAGTGCTGTGAACACGCTGGAGGGTGACAGAAGTATACTGAGAGAACAGTCGGTGTCTGGTGAAGAGGAGTCTGGGGGTGAGGTCCTGATAGCTCTCTTCAAAATGTCTGAAATATCGGGGCAAGAGGGCTTGGTTTTGAGAGTTTTTCTGAATGGCCTTAAGGGGTTGAAATAGGGCCAGTTATGTGAGTTCAACTGATGGAAACACTGTCCAAACATCAGATGGGTTGCCTCAAGGCCTCTTTCTGTGGGGGTGAGGCGGGGGGTAGGGAGGAACAACCGTGGGCAGAAATACTTAAGCATCAGAGAAGCACTTTTACTAGATAATTTAAAAACCCCTTTTCACACTGGGATTCCATGCTTTTTTTGCTTCTCTATTACTGTGTGTGGCAGAATCTGCTAGTTATTCCTTATATCCACTTTGTACTTTTTCTTTAGTACTAAAACCCAGTATTTTTAACATGCCTTCTGCATGGAACAAGGTCTACTTTCCACAACCTTCCTTGGAACTAGGTGGGGCCAGGGGCTAAAACTGTGGCCAGTGAACTAAAAATGGAAATTTCAAGTTCAACTTCTGGGAAGTAGTAGTCAAGAGAGGGGGTATACTCTTCTTTCCCCTTCTTTTTTGCTGCAGGCTGGAATGTGGATGTGGTGGCTGGAGTGCAGTAGTCATTTTGGGCCATAAGGTAGAAAGTCTACGTTGATAAGGAGCCTGAGTTCCTGATGATTGGGGCTGTTATTACAACTCTAGTCTGTTCACCTTTCTTCTTCACTATGTGAGAACATAATAAAGAACATAGTAAAGTACAAACAATGTGTTTGTAACAAACCACAGTTATTTTGGGTTTTCTGAAACTTATGAACCCACTCATAACTAATCTACCATGGAAAGTACACACACACACACACACACACACACACACAAAGGAACACTATTGAAGTGAAAGACATGGGCTTCCCAGTTGGATTGCTTTGCTCCAAATTCTAGCTCCACTACTTTCTAGTTGTGTGCCATTGGACAAGTTTCTTCACCTCTCTGTGCCTCAGTTTCCAAACTTATAAAATGGGAATGATATAACAATTATGCAGTTTTTGTTTGTTTTTAGAGAAGATTAAATTAGAGAATACATTTAAAAACATAGAACAGTGATTGACCCATAGCAAATATTTGATACATATTAGCTATTATTATTTTTAAAAATTTATTTGTTTTGAGAGAGAGCAAGGCGGGGGGGAGAAGAGAGAAGAAACAGAATCCTGAGCAGGCTCAGCACAGAGGCTGATGCAGAGCTGGATCCCATAAACCGTGAGATCATAACCTGAACTGAAACCAAGAGTCAGATGCTTAACCAACTGAGCCACCCAGGCACCCCTTAGCTATTATACAGACATAGTCCACATGTTTGTTTGTTTATAATTTGCCTCTCCATACTGAGACAACTGTAGAGTTGTACTGTTTTCTCTTATTCATTGGTTCATTTGATAACTTTCATTAATGTCACAAGAAGAAACAGTAGAAGAACATTCAAAATGTGCATACACAATCAAGATTTAATCTTAAGACAGTCTGCTTTAAGACATGAGGTTAAGGAATGAATTGTATCTAGAAGGGTGGGTCATTAGGATTTGTGTGTGTTCTGAATTTCTTCCCTGTTTGGGTTACTAATTTTTAAATTGTATACGAAATACAGATTTCATAGTGGTAAGCAATAATTGGTACCTAGAGAAAGAGTTTACTTCTCTCTTAAGGGTTGTCTTCCAGAGTTTCTTAAGAAACCCAAGTTGGAACTTTATTATTTATTTATTTATTTATTTATTTATTTATTTATCCATCCATCCATTCATTCATTCATTCATGGGATGTATAGGTGAACAAAAAGGGGTACACACCCTTAAGATGATCCCAGCTAACAGAGAAGGCAGACATACTTTCTGTAGCTCTCTGGACGTGCCTCTTCTTATGTCTGGTTTTCTGGACCGTGGGTGTCAGAAGGTGAGTAAGAATTTGCCAGGAAGAAAAGGTGGGGTGGCACTTCTGGGAATTTATCCCCCAGAGGCACCTGCACATGTGTGGAAGGATGTACATACATGGTTATTCATGGAAGCGTTGCTTATATATAGTAGGGGAATTCTGGAACCCGCATGTCCATCTACAGAGTCCTGTAGACATCCTCAGAGTGGAATACTATGCAGCTGGAAAAAGAAAGGGGTTGCTGTCTGTGCACTGCTGGAACACTTTCCAGAATATACTATTAAGTGAAAAAAAGGCAAGGAGCAGTGAGCATAGATAGTTGGCTACATTCTGTTTAAGAAAAGTGTGGTGGAGTTAGAGTATATATCTCTCTCTTTCTTGTATTTGCAGAAAGATTGGAAAGACAAACAAGGAACTAATAAAAGGGATCATGCCCTAGTAGGGAGGGGGGCAGGTAGCGGGAAAGGAGAGGACCAGGTCAGGATGTGAGCAAGACTTCTTACTTGTTCTTTATCATTTTGATTTTTGAACTATATAAATACATTATCTACTCCAATATATAAAATGCAGTGTAATAAGAAAAGGGAGGGGTGCCTGGGTGGCTCAGTCAGTTAAGCATCCTACTTTGATTCAGGTCATGATCTCTCGATTCATGGGTTTAAGCCCCGCGTTGGTCTCTGTACTGACAGCTCAGAGCCTGGAGCTTGCTCAGATTCTGTCTCCCCCTCTCTCTCTGTTCCTCCCCCGCTTGTGCTCTCTCTTTCTCTCTAAAAAATACATTAATTAATTTAAAAAAATAAATGGGAAGAACATTCTCCACAGAGAGATTAGCATGTGTAGAGTTTCAGAGGCATGGGACAGCACTACAAGGGAACAAAGTTCTCCCTAACTTTATTATTTTTTAATGTTTATTTATTTTTGAGAGAGAGAGAGAGAGAGAGAGAGAGAGAGAGAGAACACAAGCAGGGGAAGGACAGAGAGAGGGAGACAGAGGATCTGAAACAGGTTCTGTGCTGACAGCAGAGAGCCTGATGCAGCTCGAACTCATGAACCACGATACCATGAACTGAGCCAAAGTCTGATGCTTAAACAACTGAGCCACCCAGACACCCCTCTCCCTAACTTTAATCTAGAGTCTCTCTGGCGGGGCTTCCAGAACTATTTGTGTGTCTCTGTTTTTGATTTCTGGACACCTACTGGGATAGAAGTTCATTAAAAATATGGGACTTTGTCAATCTTGCTCACAACCATATACAAATTACCTTTGGTTGCCTGATATTGTGGACTGACTCTCTGAGATCTCTTGCTCATGTGTATCCCAGCATCCTCTGAAGGAATAACCCCCTCCTGTTTCCCTGACATTGTTCTGCTTACCACCTGGGGTCCTATGCTCTCCCTTTCCTTCAGTTTCCTGCACCAGGAGTCATTCCATCTCTCTTCAAGAAAACAAAAAGGTATGGTTGGCCAACAGCAGAGAAATTATGCATTTAAATAGAAATATATAGCTCTGAATAAAATTACACATCAACATAAATCTATACGCATACATGCATAAGAATATAGTGCATATGATTATACTTACACATCCACACAGAAAGCTACATGAGCTGTACAGTAGATATATTTCACCTGTTAAACAGGAACTGTATAGTGGGTTTTCTAGAATAGCAGTTTTCAAGAATTTTAGCTTGCATACCTCCTAAAGGATTTTTGAAAAAACCCTCCTTAACTTGTATAAGTCAACATCTTATGATAATTTTTTAATCATAAATTCAAATAATTGCCAAGGATGTAATTTTTGGCATAATGTAAAATGTTGACATTTTAAAATAAAAATATTGCATGTCTTTAAAATATGAGCCAAATGGAATTTAAATGTTGTGATGATTTGATACTTGCCATATTTTAAATTACACCAAGAGTTGTTATTGTTAACATTCAGACATTTTTTTGTCTTCCCCTTTTTCTCTGTGGATTCCTATCTCTATTCCATTTCTCTGTAGATATTTATCCTAATGTAGTAGGTTTTTATGTTTGAAAGTCTTTTATTGGTTTCATAATTGTCAAATCTATGTGTGTAAATTGCAATGTGATATTTGTTTTGTTTCCTGTGACAAGTTGCTAATGGTGAGTCTTATTTTTTTCTTCAGAATTAAATGAACACCAGAATAAATAGTAGAATAAGATATATTTGCTTTCTCTCACCTCAAGAATGGTGTGTAGCAATAATCACAGCCCTAAAACAGGAAGCTCAGGAGTCTGTGAGCTGGCTGAGTGGCTCTTTAGTCTAGAAGGGCTCAGCTGATGGGGCTGGGCTGGCTCAAATGTCCATAGCCAGCCATTTGGATGGCTGGAATGCCTTATTTCTGCTGCACATGATTTCTCACTCTCCAATGGGCTATCCTAGGCTTCTTCCTGGGGTTGTTGGGCAGGATCCCAAGAGTGGGTGTGGCCAAACAAAACCTCTCATGCACAGCTTCCAGGCTGACTCATTGCACTTCTGCCACTTTCCATTGGCCAAAGTAAGTCACAAGACCAGCCCATACATCGGGGCGGGGGAAATAGACTCAACTTTGATGTGAAGAGCTTCAAAGTCACATTGCAGGGACAGTATTTTGTTAGATTTATTCTAAGTATTTCATTGCGGGGGGTGCCAAAGTAAATGGAATTGTGTTTTTTATTTCAAATTTCACTTGTTCAGGGCTGGTGTATAGGAAAGTGATTGACTTTTATATATTAACCTTAAATCCTGCAACCTTGCTGTAATTGCTTATTGGTTCTAGGAAATTTTTGTTTATTTTCAATTCTTTCAGATTTTCTGCAGAGATAATCATGTCATCTGTGAACAAAGACAGTTTTAGTTTTTCCTTCCCAATCTGGATACCTTTTATTTCCTTTTCCTGCCTTGTTGCATCATCTAAGACTTCTAGTGTGGTGTTGAAAAGGAGTGGTGAGAAGGGACATCCTTTTCTTGTTCCTGATATTCGTGGGAAAGCTTTGAATTTCTCACCATTAAGTATGATGTTAAGTTGTAGGAATTTTGTAGAATTCTTTATCAAGTTGAGGAGGTTCCTCTCTATTCCCAGTTTACTGAGGGTTTTTTTTTTTAATCATGGATGAGTGTTGGATTTTGTCAAATGGTTTTTCTGTACCTATTGATAAGATTGTGTGATTTTCCTTTTTTTAGTCTGTTGATGATATTAATTATTTTTTGAATATTAACCAGTCTTTCATGCCTTAGAGGAATCCCACTTGGTTGAGTGTATAATTCTTTTTATACATTGTTGGATTCGATTTGCTAATATTTTGTTGAAGATTTTTGCATCCATGTTTATGAGAAAATTGGTCTGTAGTTTTCTTGTAGTGTCTTTTTCTGGTTTGGGTAATAGGGTAATGCTGGCCTCATAGAATAAATCAGAAAGTATTCTAGTTCCTCTTTTGGAATAAGTTCTTAATTATAAAGTTGGTAAGAAGATGTTTTAGGCTATCTTATTAAACAACACATCAAATCTGAAAGAAATCCCATGAAACTTTCATCCTAGGGCTTTAGCTAATGTACCTTGAACATTTTAGAAATTGTTTTAAACATTCCAATTGCAGTTAAAATGACCAGCATATGACGAAAATTATAACTCTCCAATAGTTACATGGCTTTAGCTATTTGAATGCGCCTTTCTTCTCAGCTAATGACACCTCCTAGGGATGAGTCTTAAGACTGGCTGCAAAGAATTTCTTGCATTTGAAATTGTGGAGAGAAAAAAGTATTTTTTTAGCAGTAAATAATTCTTACAGATGTTCTTCTTGATTTTTGTTCATAGGACCGACCTCAACAACAGTGATTTTTCTTTCTCTCTTTCTCCCCCTTCTCTTTCTCTCTTTCCTTCTTTGACAGAGGTGAGAAAGCAGAAGAGGTGACTGCTGATAAAAAGCTGTTTTTATTCCCATTTCCCCACTGTACCATCTAACTGAATTCAGACATCCAAACATGGGCCAAACACCCAGTTTGAATAATGGGCTTTCCCTTAACAAGCAAATGAACAAGTGTCAAAACCAGGGAAATCCCGAAAGCCCTGTGAGCGGACAGAACCTTCATTATTCATCATGGGAGGCTTCCCTTTTGTTGGCTGCCTTGGAGTTTTCCCATCACAGGATGATGAATCATGGTAAGATGTGTCAGAGCTCAGGGGCATGTCTTTTTTTCACAAAGTGAAGAAAGGCTATAGGGAACTCTAGCACCTTCTTAGCCCAAGAACTTGAGGAAAGAACACACGTGGAAAATGAGAATCTGGAAGGTGATTCTCAAGACTATGCAAGCGGTACCCATGGAAAGTCTTCATGTGCCTCAAAGTTAGGGGGTGCCTGGTAAATTAGGGGATCTTCCAGGTTATCGGAGTAAAGAGGGACTGTGCTGAGGGCAGACAGTTCTTATCAAAGAAGAGAACTTCATTATCCTTATGACTTGGGGATATGCAGGAGAACTGAGGACATCTCAGGCAACTCTGGGCACTTTCCTTGGACTTATGTGCTGAAAAGCCACAGAAGTTGCTTTTCTAAGCAGATCATATGCATTCTGAGTGCAGACGCATATCCTCTTTTTATTTTCCCCCCAGAAGGCCCAGGATTGTGCTGGGCATATGGTAGACCTGCATAAACATGCAGCAAATGGACTTCTCTGTATCACAGGAGTGAAGGGCTCGAAGAGACCTCTAGAATTTTTCAATTCACTCTCTTGTGCATCTGGTGAAATGGAATTCAAAGTCTCAAAGGCAGCTGAGAATTTGCCCACATCTTAAAAAGCAAGAGAAATATTGCAATAATATCACATGTTGACCCATTCCAGGACCTAAGAACCAGAGTACAAGAAATGTTTCCCTATGTGCAGCATAAATGGCAGCTTGCTTTCCATCAAAGCAAGAATGGTTGATCCCATCATCAGTGACTTTATTTATTACTTAAAATATTTATTTATTTTTAAGAGAGAGAGAGGGAGAGACAGACAGACAAAGAGAGCAGGGGAGGGTCAGAGAGGGAGAAAGAATTTTTATTTATTATTTAAAATATTTATTTATTTTTGAGAGAGACAGACAGACAAAGGGAGCAGGGGAGGGTCAGAGAGAGAGGGAGAAAGAATTTTTATTTATTATTTAAAATATTTATTTTTGAGAGAGAGAGAGAGAGACAGACAGACAAAGAGAGCAGGGGAGGGTCAGAGAGAGAGGAAGACAGAGGAGCTGAAGCAGGTGCCACACTGACAGCAGAGAACCCAATGTGGGACTTGAACTCACAAACCATGAAATCCTGACCTGAGTGGAAGTCAAATGCTTAACCGACTGAGCCACCCAGGAGCGCTGTCAGTGACTTTAATCTTTATCACTAAGCTGTGCCTTCCTCCCACCCTCCCTTCCATGGAGCGGAGAACCTTGTGCTCCTTTTATGTCTCAGAGACGTAGCATATGTTTGGAAGGTGTTCTCATTTACCTTCTCTTATTCTGAGCTGAGGAGAATTCTGGTTTAAAAGGAAAAAGAATATTAAAGTTACCTTTCTAACTTTAAAAAATCTGTGATATTCATGGAAAATGCTATGCATTTGCCATTTTCCAATCTTCCCTCCCTCTCAGAGTGCTGGTTCTTCATCCTGATATCAGATCTTCCATGGTCATTGCTGCTGCTGTTGCGAGCTGGGCACCAGGCTGCCCAGATAGAGACCACATTCCTTAACGCCCCTTGTAGCTTGCATCTTGTTTTGTGGTCCCAAACACAAAAACCAGCCATGTTGCCTGGAAGCTTATGTACAGTTCCATCAACAATAGCAGTGCACGTGCTTTTTGTCTCTTCTTTGCCTCCTGCTTGCTGTTATTTAAGTTTATCTATTGCTGTGCACCGATACACTCTAAAAATTAGTGGCTAAACCACTGCAATTTGTTATTTTTGTCATTCTGTGGGTTAGGAGGTTTCTTAGCTTGTCTCATCTGACTTCCTAAATAGGTCACAAGATCTCATATGGCCTCATTGTCATCTCTGACAGCTGGGCCTCCTTGATTCTTCTCCATGAGGTGTCTCATTCTCCCATAGGCTAGATGGGCTTCATCACCACGTGGTGTTCTCAGGATTTTAAGAAGGAGAGAGAGGAAGCGTCAAGATCCCTTAAGGCCTAGGTTCTAGAATTCATACAACATTAATTCTGCCAAATTGTAGTGGTCAACCTGGATTCAAGGATGGAGAAACAGACCCCAGGCATTGATGGAAGGAGAGGCAGTGTCCTTGACACTGCAAACATGTGTAGACACACATCATGCTTGTTGGCTGGGCTATGGATGTGATGTCTAGACGTCAAGCAGCTATCCTGGACAAGCTATAGAGACATGGTGCTGAGAATGGGGGAGCGGTGAGAGGGAAAGATCCTGAGTCTCTGAAACTTTGGGAAGGCTCTCTTTGAGCCACCAACCAGCTCCTTTACTGTTTGAGCCACTGTCATTTTGGACTTTCTGTCATTGGTAGTGAAATCTTTACATACTGTCCAATTTACATACTCTTAAATTTCCAGGGCTACTTACCACTACTTAGAGTTTTCTGCAGTTTCAGAGTTGGGGAGGAAGGGGGAAACCTAACACTTTGGAGATGACAACATGACATCGTGATGTAATTTCCTGTCCCACTTGGTGAGCCTGGGATCAATAAAATGAGGAAGGTGAACAAGAGGGATGCCACCATGAGGCAGGAAAAGGTTTGGAATTGTCAGGAGCCTAAATGTTGCCTGGCTCCAAGTCGTTCAACATAATCTCAGTGACTAGCCCAGGGGAGAGCCCAGGAACCACAGTGGCAGGACCAGGAACGTTCCAGGCAAACTGAAAAAGCCAAACTTGCCCATGCATGGACTTGCGGCTCAGTGGTTCATTTGGATGTGGTCAAAAGTGGGCCTGCTCCTTGATATAATGATAAGCTGTGCATCTCTGATTCCATCTGGAAACCATTCTTACATTTGCATTAGGAAGAGATGATTTTGAGCTGGGTCTCTCTTAGCTCATCTGTTTTGCATGTGCACAGGGTGGGTTTTAGGGATGAACAACAGCTTTTCTCCTCCCCATTTTTTTTCTTCCAGTTTTATGGTTTGGTTTGGGCTTTATTTATAACATGTCACATGTAGAAATACAGCAGGGCACTATCCAGAGGCCGAGCAGCATCATATCATTTTACATATTCCCCGCTCATAATTAGTTTAGGCTGTTTTAAGGTTGCATTTTTCCCCCTATAATGATATAGTACACACAAAGTGTTAACTAGAAACAGGAATATTCCCCTCTACCTCTGTCCCACCCTTAAACCATCCCCCTCCTATGTCACCTCCTTCCACCCCCCACACCCTGTCAGTATATCATTCACCCACCAGTGAAAAACAGATTGATCTGGAGGCTTCAGCCACTCTCAGGGGCCAAGAGACCTTGAACTCTTACCCCATCCCCTCTCTCTCCTCCAAACAGAATGGTACACAAACAAGCCTAAGCAGAGAGAAGGCATCTGTCTACAGACAAGGCTGATTCCGTGACCTTGCTTTGTTACTCAGCTCTGAGCATAGAGGCCTCACCGCCAGGGACTGTCCAGAGTTTCTGAGACCTCCAACAGTGTGTGGTCTTTTGGTCCCTCAGAGCCCATCAGTTGCTTCAGACGCTGCATCCTGCAGATGGTTGACCCGCCTTTGGCACTGTATGAAGGACAAGCTGGTAAGGCCACATATGGGAAAACCATGACATATGGCAGAATTACGGTCTAGTTAAAGAAAATGTACACATACATATATGCATTTTGTCTTCAGAGGTCTTGGTTTAGAAAACAAATTTGCACATATCTGGGCACAATTTACATACACGTGGGCATACTCTGCATACACCTGGCACAAATTTGCAATGTTATGTTCATAAGGCTCTACTTCCAGGTAAAGTAACAGAACAGCTTATACACTGTAATTTGTATTTTCTCCCCTAGACCCATGTTGGGTTTCATCGGTTGTATAACTAATGTATTGTCTTCCCCTAATTTGTCCTCCATTTCCCAGAATGTGTTCTAATTTTTAAGAAATGCATCACATTTTTTGTTATGAAACCCAGTCCTGAAGGACGTTAAGAGGCTTTTGCGAGCTGATAGCCATTGTCAGTTATTGTCTGTGGAGACACTGGGCTCCCTGGAGACACCCCACAGTGCCCTCCAAAAAGTGTTAGTAAATTGGACCTTTAGTTGCATTTATATAAATTATAACATTATATTCATAGTTGTATAAAAAAGATCATAATTAAAAATGATAACCTCTATAGAAAAGGACTTTACCAAAATACTAGAATCCACATCACAGTTGTTCTCAAATGCAATATTAGGGGATGTTAGCCATTGCTCAAGAACAAGATTATCAAACCTGCCAACATAACTGTGCAAACTTGAGAAAATCATGTCACTTCCCTAAGCCTCAGTTTTCCCCTCTGGGAAGTGGGGATAATGACAGCTATCTCCGTGTTCCCCAAATCTCAGGCTTGGAGACATTACCTTAAGAATTTTTCCCATATCCTTAGATCACCAGTACTATGATTTACTTCACCTTTCTGGAATTTAATAATTTTTTATCTTAATCAGGTATTATCTACCTTACCCTAGTCCTAAGCAAAAGTGTCTGTGAGGGGACACCTGGGTGGCTCAGTCAGTTGAGTGTCTGACTTATGTTCAGTTCATGATCTTGTGGTTCATGAGTTCAAGCCCCTCATGGGATCTCACTGCTGTCAGCACAGAGCCTGCTCAGGATCCTCTGTCTCCCTCTCTCTGACCCTCCCCTGCTTGCACTGTCTCAAAAATAAACAAACATTTAAAAGAAAAAGTATCTATGAAATGACAGGTTTGATGTATTCTTTTTTTTTTCACATTAAAGTAAATACATAACTCTCAGAAAATTTTTAAAAGATCCTCATCTGTGGGGCACCTGGGTGGCTTAGTTGGTTAAGCATCCAACTTCGGCTTAGGTCATGATCTCACAGTTTGTGAGTTCGAGCCCCGCGTCGGGCTCTGTGCTGACAGCTCAGAGCCTGGATCCTGCTTCGGATTCTGTGTCTTCTTCTCTCTCTGCCCCTCTCCTGCTCATGCTCTGTCTCAAAAATAAATAAAAACATTAAAAAAAATTTTTAAAGATCCTCATCTGTATTCATTTGAATTTTTTTCTGGTACCACTACACTTGAACTGTGGCCAAAAAACCGGAAATAACATGGATAAAGAGCTTGGTATAAGGCCCCATCATAGTCGTCAATGGTAGTCATATCTGTGATAGTCATATGGCGGCAGACACAGCTAGTTTCCTGCTTAAGCCTTCCCCTTCCCTTATAGTAACAGAATGCGGAATTTCATCTGGTCATGCAACAGAAAAACTACATTTTCCAGGATTCCTTGCAGATAGATCTAACCATGGGATTATGTTTTGGACTATGACACATCACAAAATCTTTGGTGAAATTTCTAGGAAGTCCTCTTAAGAGAAGTCATATACTTCTGCAATGCCTTCCATTTTGCTTACTCAGACTTGCATGGGAAGGCAGGCGTCTGCAACCATAAAGATGGGGGCCATCTCCCAGAGATAGCAGAACCAAGGGGCTGAGGATGGATAATTGTGTGGGAGCTCTGGATGATTTGCCTCTGGTCTTGTTTTACCTAAAGGAGAGGAGATAAACTTCTCCTTTCAACCACTATCTTTCAGGACTTTCCATCACTTGCAGCTGAATATAATCCTAATGGATATAATATTGTGCACATGGGTGGGTGGGGCATCCATGCTGAGCTGGGGCTGGTCATATAGGAGAGGGCCGACTTAAATTTTCATGAATTTTGTATGCTGGTGAATGTCACCTTGGTAGCTTGGAACTGGTTACGGTGGGAGTATTGATACCACAGAAATGGCAAATGCTGCACATCAGAGCTTTTTACATGTTTTCCTCCACGAGAGCCAGTTATTGAACATTTACTATTGACTGTCACATCACTGACAGGCTTAAGAACCATGAAAGTTTGATTATGTAGTGAGAGGATGTGAGTTTGGGGGAATGATCTGACCTCTCAACTTGTTCAAACTCTAAGTCAGGGACTGACTCTAAGCCAGACCCAGGAGCCTAGGCTTCCATATTTTCTAGTTCTGACCTTGAATGGAGGATGCTTGAATGCTCCTTGGGGTGGGGTGGGGAGTCTCCTGTGGGGAGGACTCAACAGGTTGATAATAAGAGAGCTTGCCTTCCCCTTGCTGTAGGGATAATGATTAGGGAAGATAGGAAATTAGCATTCTGACTTTGCCATCAGGTGCTCAAAATATTGAGGTGCATATATACCTATGACTAACCTATTAACCAAGTTTTTCTCTTCCTTTTCAAAGGTCAAAGTCTCTAACTTGGAAATAGACATGGCACATATTTAGAATTTACTGCCACTCCATAATTAATTATATTTAACAATATGTGCTATATGTCGATTAGGCATCAATGTAAACAGTTGTCACAAATGGAGCTAATGAGATAACTTTTCCATAGTCAAGTTTTATCCCTAGTTACCCTTGTCACTGTTTTGCTAGGAGGTTTACCTATTGCCAACTGTTGATTTCTTTGATATCCTTTGTGTTCAGTTGACCCTCACACACCATTTCACCCCAACCCAGTAGATAGTTCCACATCATAGAGGATAAATTAGTGTATCTTCATGGGAGAAAAGAGGCTTTGATATAAACAAGCTTATATTTAAATTCTGGTTCCTCTGTAATTTCGGCTGTGTGATCTTGAGCAAGTTATTTAATTCTCATGTCAGTTATTAATAGCTGGATAACAAACTACCTCAAAAGTTAGTGGTTTAAAACAAACACAAGTGTATTATTTCTTAGGACTGTGTGGGCTGACTGATATTTCTGCTGGTCTAGCCTGGGTTCACCCATGTTGCTGCATTCAGCTGGTAGCTGGGATGGAGCTGTCGACCACAGTCTTGGTTTTGCCCACATGACCTCTCTGTGTAGTTTCTTGGGCCTTCTCACAGTGGCCTTGGGATTTCAAGAGGGAGGAAACAGAAGCTGCCAGTCCACTATAAGGCCTGGGCTCAGAACTCCCCGAATGTTGTTTCTGCTGCATTGTTTGCTCAGGGCATGTCACAAGGCCAGTCTACATTCAAAGAGGGAGAAATAGTCCCCATCTCTTGACAGAAGGTGCTGCACACACACCAGGGCTGAGAGGGACTTTTGGCGGCCATATTTTCAGGTGACCTACCACAACCTCCCTGAAGCTCAATTTTTCCATTTGTCAAAAAGGGAAAATACCTATAAGGCAAGGTGATTCTGAAAAACTTCAGTGCAATCATGTGTAAGAAACTGCTAACATAAGCCTGATACATGAAATAGCTGCTCTATAAGTGGCAGTTCACTATTCCTTCCCCTTCCTTGGCACTGCCCCAATACACCCACCTACCAGGCATCTATCATGTGTGGTTTCTTTTCTGCTCCCCCAGCACACATGAACCAGAGGTCTTAGGTGTCTAACAATGGATGGATGAAAAAAAAGTCTGAGTATCACAGCTAGAGATTGTAGGCTTATTTGGGGGTGTTTGGGAGTGGAGCAGATATAGGGGTGGTGCAGAGGACAGATTAAGAATGGGTCTAGGAGCAGGGTGTGGAGAAGTGTGTGATAGAGTAAACGGGGGTGGAGTGGGGTGGGGGTGTTAACTCTGGGACTTGCCCCAGCACCATCTACTTCCTTCTGATATTAAAGAAAGTTCAAAGTTTACTATAGCATACATCTTCTTTTAGGGCCATAGTTATGGACAGGTAGGGGTGTGGGTGGGTGGATGGCGGTGAATGAGAGAGAGGGAGCAAGAGAGCACAAGAGAGCCTTTTGGGGACATGTTTGGAGACATTTATGATTGTCACAACTGGAGGGGGTGCTACTGGCATCTAGTGGGTAGAGACCAGGAAAGCTACTTTGCTAGAGACCAAACAACCAACTATGCACAAGATAACCCCAACAGCAGAGGATCACCGAGCTCCAAACATAAAATGCTTCTAGAGGACTATTGTGATTTCTGCTGGGCAAAGAGAAGGCACCCTGTTCCTCCCACCCTATCAAATGAGGTGGTTTCTTATGATAAAAAGCTTCTGCACAGTGAAGGAAACAATAAAAAAAATAAAAGGCAACTGATGGAATGGGAGAAGATATTTGCAAATGATATATTGAATAAAGGTTAGTATCCAAAATCTATAACAAACTTATCAAACTCAACACCCAAAAACCAAATAATCCAGTGAAGAAATGGGCAAAAGACATGAACAGACGCTTTTCCAAAGAAGACATCCAGATGGCTAACAGACACATGAAAAGATGCTGAACATTACTCATCAGGGAAATACAAATCAAAACCACAGTGAGATACCAGCTCACACCTGTCCTAGCAGAATGGCTAAAATTAACAACTCCGGAAACAGCAGATGTTGGCAAGGATGTGGAGAAAGGGGAACACTCTTGAACTGCTGGTGGGAAAGCAAACTGGTGCAGCCACTCTGGAAAACAGTATGGAGGTTCCTCAAAAAATTAAAAATAGGGCTACCCTATGACCCATAAATTGCGCTACTAGGTATTTATGTGAAGTATATAAAAATGCTGATTCAAAGGGGCACATGCTCCCCAATGTTTATAGCAGCACTATCAACAATAGCCAAATTATGGAAAGAGCCCAAATGTCCATCAACTGATGAATAGATAAAGAAGATGTGTATATATACAGTGAAATATTACTCAGTGATCAAAATTCCTTTCACAAGATATAAATTTTTTCATACTGTAAGTAGAGCTAAAAGCCTATTCATGTTTCTGTAGTGTGGTCCTCTGCATGCTTATGTTACAGTCAAAGGGAGCCAGAAGAATGAAAGGAGTATGATTAAGGATGGCATAGAATCAGATAATAAGGTGTTTGTTTAACAAGGTTTAATATTTATTAGGTCCTTCCTGCAGGTCAGACCTTGGGCCAAACATTTCACATTTCACATGTGTCCCTGATGTCAGCTGCCTGATGGCCCATGTTCTCTAACTCCACAGATCACTCTTGAATATTACATCGCCATTACTTTACCTTTGCTTCTCCCTCAGCGGGAGCTCCTGTCTCTGGGTTCACTGTTCTATAATCCCTTAGGATACTGGAGATGGGATGGAGCTTGCTTTTCTTCTGGTTACTTTTCTTTGGAAAAATTTATTGAGATACAATTCACAGCCCACACAATTCAGTCATTTAAAGTGTACAATTGAATGGTTTTTGGTTCTTAGTATATTCACACAGTTGTGCAACCATCATTACAATTAATTTTAGAACATTTTCATTACCTTAAAATAAATCCCATACTCATTAGAAGCCACGTCCATTTCTTCCTCTCCCAACCCCCCACAACCATGAATTACTTTCTGTCTACAGATTTGTCTGTTCTGGACATTTCATATTAGCAGAACTATACAATATATGATCCAGTTCTAATAATAAAATACGTGACTGCTTTCTTTCACTTAATGATGTTGTTGAGGTTCCTTCATGTTGTGGTATGTATCGTTTTCGTCTCCTCCCTTCTTTCTTTCTTTCTTTCTTTCTTTCTTTCTTTCTTTCTTTCTTTCTTTCTCTTGCCAAATAGTTCATTATATGGACACAGCACATTTGATTTATCCATTTGTCTGTGGATGGACATTGGACTGCTTTCACTTTTTGGCCATTATGACTAAAGTTGCTATGAATATTTGTGTACAAGTTTTTGTGTGGACATATGTTCTCATTTATTTTGGGTATATGCAGCAGTGGAACTGTTGAATCCTCTTATGTTTTGAGGAAGAGCCAGACTGATTTCTAAAGCATTTGCACCATTTTACATTCCCACCAGCAATGTATGAGGGGTTGCAATTTCTCCACATCCTTGCCAATTTTTGATATTATGTCTTTTTGATAGTGGTTATCCTTAGTACTTCTGGTTAATTCTTGTGCCATAAAAAAAACTGTTAATTTCCTAATCTCACCTCTCACGTCCAGTGTCTGTTGTCTTCTTTCTGCTTTACATCAACCCCACAGAATTCTTTTTTTTGCCTCAAAAGATAGTTGTATGTAGTAGAGTTTAACAGGTGATTTGGGTCTATGGGGATGGATGAGGAGAGACATCACTGCACAGTAAACAGACTAACATAAAAGTAAGTACAAATGATCCCTGATTTATGATGGTTCCATTTAGGATTTTTCAACTTTACATTGATGTGAAAGTGACGTATTCAGTAGAAACTGTACATCAAATTTTGAATTTTGGCCTTTTCCCGAGTAGCTGATAGATATGCTATAGACACTCTTTCCTGATGTGAGGCTCAGCTCCCAATCAGCATGCAATCCCAAGGGTCAACAACCAATATGCTGACAATCACTTCTCACCCACATAGCCATTCTGTTTGTCACCTTCAGGATAGCATTCAGTCAATTACATGGGAGAGTCAACACTTTGTTATAACAGAGGCTTTGTGTTAGAGGATTTTGCCCAGCCGGGAGCTACTATAAGTGTTCTGGGAACATTTAAGGTTGGCTAGGCTGACCTATGATGTCTTGTGGGTTAGGTGTATTCAATGCATTTTTGGCTTAAGATATTTTCAGTTTATGATGGGTTTATTAGATGTAACCCCATTGTAAGTTGCAGAAGATCTGTAATAGTTTCTGTATTAGCTTATTTATTTATTTTTGAGAGATAGAGAGAGAGAGAGAGAATCCCAATCCCAGTGTGGGGCCTGATCCTATGAACCGGGAGATCATGGCCTGAGCAGAAATCAAGAGTCGGATGCTTAACCGACTGAGCCACCCAGGCATCCCTGTATGAGTTCTTTAAAGTTCCTCAGTCATTGCAAACCTGAAGACTTTTACAGGAGCTGGTTTTCCTTCCCAGGATCTATGGCTTCCTTCCCCGTGCAGATCGTCTCTCTCCCTCCACTGTTGTTCACTTCCGGGTCCTGTCACCCTTACTCTAGGACTCAAAATCCTTCCTGTTCTACTACGTGGAACAAGTTAGCATCCCCATATTACCCTCCCCCACACCAGTCTGGCCCTGGAACTATCTTACCACAACAAAGATACCCCATGTGTGACTAAACTGGATAGTTTCTCTGAGAGGGATTTGCCACTAGCTTTTTTTTCCCCCTGAAAAATTCCACACACGCAAAAGCAAAAACAAACAAATGGTTCAGCATCCCACCACTAACAAAGTATGAGATGAAGAAAACGAATCTCTCACCTCACCCCAGCCCATTACCTAAAAGTAGGCTTGAGTAATTAGCTGCTGGGTATGTTCCACTATTTTCAAGAATTTCTATAAACATGAATACATGTGCATAGCATAAACCATGTTAGATATTGGGCTGCAACTACACTTTTTCATTTAACAATATGTTGTGGACATATTTCCATGTTGGCTTCATTTCTTTCAATAGCCATGGTATAAATTTATCATAATTAAAAAATTTTTCAATGTTTATTTATTTTTGAGAGAGAGAAAGCAAGCAGGGGAGGGGCAGAGAAAGGGAGACACAGAATCTGAGGCAAGATCCAGGCTCTGAGCTGTCCACACAGAGCCCGATGTGGGCCTTGAACCCACGTGCAGTGAGATCATGACCTGAGCCAAAGTCAGACGCTTAACCAGCTAAGCCACCCAGGTGCCCTTGAATTTATCATGATTTACACACCCATATTCCCTAGTGGAACTATAAGTTGCTCCCAAGTACCTCCTATTGCCATCAGTGCTGTGGTGAAATCTTTGACAGGTGCTTTTACTTTCTGGGGCTGGGACTCGACAGGTGGAGCATCTCAGGCACATCCAGGGCACCTAGACAGCCCTGGAAATGTGTGCCTCCTTCAATGTTGCATTCAAGGCTTACCTTCTTTGCCTCACCTTAATCCCAAGCCTATTACTTCCTATAATTCAGTTTCTTTTAGAAATACCTGGCATGAAATAGGGCTCTAATCTCCTCCTCAGTTTTCCCTGTTTATTGAGTTGCTTACCCTTTCTCTGGTGAATTGAAATAGAATCTTATTATATACTGGATTCATATCTATATATCTCTATCTATGTTTATTTCTGCGTTTTCTATTTTATTCTATTAATCCATTTATTTTTACTCTGTGTATATATGTATTTAAGTATGGCTCCACTTCACCCCCAGCCGTACTGACTGAGCCCTTCCTTAGGACGAGTTCAGGAGTTACGGACCCAGCTTGCTGATTTCCCTTACTTACATTTTCCGACATGCTAGAGGCTGTTTACCTGGGAGACCTGCTGTGAATCTGGGTATGGCACAGAGAGCCACGGTTTTGATTGTTATAACTCTACGATGAGCTGTAACACACAGCAGGCCAAGATCCCATTACATACTAACCCTTTTCCAAAAACGTCTTGGCAATTGTTGAAAATTTATTCTTCCACACAAATTTTGGAGTCATTTTGATCAGTCCCGCTAGCGTTCAAATTTTTAAAAAGTCATGCATCACCTCCTCTACTCCTCACACATATCTGACAAGGTAGGTGCCATGGATGAGGAAGGTGATGGCAAAAAAGGAAAACGCGGCACAGTACCTTGCATACTGTGCAAGACAGAAGTCAGGTGCAGTCAGTAAGTCACTTGACTCCAGGGCAGGCTCTCCAACACGCTTGCAAACTGCAGAAATGATGAGCGCACAATCATGGGGTCTCTGCGAGGCAAGAGACCTGTGACCAGGAGGGAGCATGCCTGACAGATGTCCTCGCTACAACTGGACTCCCAAGTCTGCCACTGTGTGCATGTTGAGGCCATGTTTCCCAGGCTGCTCCCACCCAAGGATCTCCTGCAGTGGAAGAGCAGACACAGCTGAGTTGTAGGTGGAAGTTCTCGTCGTTAGAGTCACTGACCTCCAGAATTGTGGGAATGCTCAGCCCATGGAAGTTCAGGGGCCTGGTGGGCAAAACCTGAGACCCTGAAGCATGGGTCCAAGAACCAAGAGGTGGAAGCAAGGGTGGCCTTGACATCCCTCCAGTGAGTCGCTAGGAGATTTTATGCTTCCTTGCTCCTGCACTGCAAGGCTAGAGGTCCTGGAGATGGTGAGGGTACCACTGAACTCTGGACCCAAGGGCACCTTGGGCTTATTTCCAGGGGCCAGCTGGTAAGAAAAGTCACCATCTGGGCAGGAGCTAGTGACCCTGACCAGCAACAGGAGGAAGGGCTCCTTTTACACAATAGGCAGAAATCCTTGTGGAGCCCAAGGATCTCCTTGGGTGGCTCTGGGTACCCCTCCCCCAGACAAATATGAATAGACTCTCCAAACAAGTCTGAACTGGGAAGGCTGTGGGACTCTCCAGGTCTGGGTCATGACACCAGGTCAGCCACTGCGATCTGCTGGGATGAGAGACAGCAGTGAGAGGAAGTCAGGCCAGGTAGTGGAGGAGGAAGAGGATGGATATGAGTTTAGCTCTGATATCAAATGCAGCTATGGGGGCTGCACACTGTCCCCTCTAGCTTTCTTCTGAATTTCCTCTGAGGAGGAGAGATGCATGGGAGCCATGGAGGGTTTGCTACCTGCAACTGAGGAGCAGCAGACATATTGTGCATTATGGACCGAATTGTGTTCCCCCCAAAACTCGTATATTGCAGCCCTAAATCCCAGTACCTCAGAATGTGATAGTAAATTTGGAGATAGATAGAGGTCATAGGGGTGGGCCCTAAGCTGGTAGGACCGCAGTCCTTGTAAGAAACGGGGATCAGGACACAGACACACATGGAGGAAAGCCCACGTGAGGACACAGGGAGAAGACTGCCATCTGTAAGCCAAGGACAGAGGCCTCAGGAGAAGCCATTCCTGGGACACCAGGGTGGCTCAGTAGGTTGAAGGTCCAACTTCGGCTCAGGTCATGATCTCACAGTTTGTGAGTTCAAGCCCCGCATCGGGCTCACTGCTGTCAGCACAGAGCCTGCTTCGAATCCTCTGTCTGCTCCCCGCCCCTCCCCCTCTCACACTCTGTCTCTCAAAAATAAATAAAACATGAAGAAGAAGAAGAAGAAGAAGAAGAAGAAGAAGAAGAAAACAGCCTTGACAGCGGCATCTCAATCTCTTGACGTCTAGCTTTCAGAACTGTGAGGCGATCAATACATTTCTGTTGCTTAAGCCACTCACTTTGCCGTA
Organism: Neofelis nebulosa; assembly: GCF_028018385.1. Classification (NCBI taxonomy): domain Eukaryota; kingdom Metazoa; phylum Chordata; class Mammalia; order Carnivora; family Felidae; genus Neofelis; species Neofelis nebulosa. The sequence goes on from NC_080787.1 coordinate 25,254,627, forward strand.
TCTGTTCTGGCTACTGAGAGAAGTAACACATGGCAGAAGGGGTGGACCGTGATGCCCAAGAAAATGTGCTGGTCATGTCTCCTGGTGCAGGGGTGTAGCTCCCCCTCCCCCACTGCTCTGAGACCCACCTTGGAGCTCTGGGCATGCACTGAAGCGTCACATTCTTCCTCCCCATGCTTCTTTCCTTCCTTCTCTCCTGCACAGGGCCAGGCCTGCTTTGTGGTCTGCAGAGCCCAGATATTTTCCCTAGACACGGCTCTTGCACACCCAACCCTCTCTCAGCGTCTGCTCCCTGGAAGATCTGAACTATTAAGTTTGAGCCTCCTCCCTCCCCCCATTTCACAGATGGGGCTGTCAAGGCCTGCTTGAGCTGCATCTCTCTGCCTGCATGCACCGGCTTTTGCAGAGGCAGGTTCTGTTTGCTCAAACTGTATTTCATAGTTCATACTGCGATGAAGAGATCTTTCTAGCTTCTACTTTCAGAAAGCACCCTTCAAAAATAAATTCATATTCCCCTTTTCTGATTTATTCCATGTGTCATGCTCATCACTATCTCATATCCTCTCCTGTGTGACTTAGTTCTCTCATTTGTTGTCTGGCATGTAACTAGTGAACGAATGAATGAGAGATCTCAAAGTGCACCAACCTCGCTGCTCCCAAAGTTGGATAGCAGAGGTTGGTGAACATCTTTCCAGCTTGCTATTTATCTTGCTGCATCTTTAAGGGCTTGTGAACTTCTCCATCACCATGTCTACATTAGAAGCTCCAAGAGGATAGTTTAGAATGAATGAGTGAGTGAACCGGACTTTTCGGTGCATCTGACTTCTACTTTGAAGAGGTTGGGAATTCACATAGAGACCATGAGTGCTAGAAGGTCAGAACATCACAGTGGTCAAGCAGGCTGCTTTGCCTGCCTCACAGTCCCATGCCTCCATTTTCTGGTAAACCAAACTCTGCATCATTCAATGGGGGACATCCTAGCACCACTGTCATCTGCTGTTGAGCATCAGATGTAGTCCTGGATCAGCAGAGTGTCTTTGGGTCTCCATTCTTCCCAGTGACATACTCCACAGGCTGTCAATGCTCCTTAACTGGAGGATCTGCTCTGCTCTTCCTCCTCTCCTCCACTCCACCCACGGTGGCCTTGCTATTCCTGAAGCGTGCTGGGCCTGCTCCTACCTCAGGGATTCTGCAGCCGTTGTTCCCTCTGTTTGGGGCTTTCCCTGGATGACTACATGGCCCACTCCCTCCCTCCCTTTGGGGTGTCCTAGCATTTGTGCTGTACCTCCGGAGTCCCCTCAACTTACTCCACCAGTCACTTGGAAAAGTGTCAGTGGATAGCCCTCAGAGGTCATTGCTGAGGTTGAGGAGAGATCACTCGCTAAGCTCACACCCTCTCTCTGGGGGCAGCTCGCACCCAGGGGCAAAAGACTGGCCCTCTTGTCCCATGGGACAATTCTGAAAAGCCACTCTTATCTCAGAGCTCCCCAGCTGGTTGGCTGAGGCCCTGCTGAGCCTCCTCCCAGTCCTATTCCCCCTCTGCCCTGTTGATTCTTTTTTTTTTTAATTGTTTTTTAAAGTTTATTTATTTATTTTGAGAGAGAGAGTACACAACCAAGGGAGGGGGCAGAGAGAAGGAGAGACAGAATCCCAAGCAGGCTTCAAGCCATCAGCACCAATCGTGACGTGGGGCTTGAACTCATGAACTGTGAGATCATGACCTGAGCCTGAGTCTGATGCTTAACGGACTGTGCCACCCAGGCGCCCCCACAGGGGTTGATTCTGAAAGCACTTCCTAGCTTCTTGCCTGCAGTCTCTGTCTCTAAGTCTGCTTTGGGGAGCCCAATCAGTGAAAGCTTTCTATTCAAAAGTCACTTTCTCCTGAAGCTTTCCCTGGCCACAGGGAAAGGTTATTTCATTCCCCACTGCACCCCCACACCACTGATATCCATACCCCCTCCCCAGGTTTATTCTCTCCTTGGCACATACTGGTACCTAGCATCCCATAATACTTTACTGTCTGCTGTTGTTTGTTGTCTGGCACAGCCACTGAATGAAGGAGTGAATGGTCTCAAAATTTGCCAGCCTCGGCCGCTGGTCGAGAGGTCGGCGAAAATTTCCTCCCACTTGGCATTTCTCTTGTGGCCTCTTTTCAGTGCTTGTGAACTTCTCCATAACCTTTTCCACATTGGAAGCTTCACAAGGCACTTTGGGATGAATGAATGTGTGAACTGGATGTCTAGGTTCATCTTATGTGGTGTTTGGGTGGTTGGGGTGAATTATGAAAGCTTCACACTCCTAACGGTTAATTTGAGACAGGTGGTAGCTGCTGCCCCAGTGAGAGAGGATTTGGATTGTTTTTAGTGATTGAGGCAGCAGATAGCCAAGGCCTAGTTCAAAGTACAATGTAATGAGTGTGAGTCAGAACCAAGGTAGGAAGTGTGTTCACTGGGGCAGTCACCTAGTTCAACCGTTAGGATAGGAACAGGATATAGTTATATTTAAAAAAGAAAGAAAGAAAAGGAAAGAGAAAAGGAAAGAAAGGAAGGAAGGAGGAAGGGAGGGAGGGAGGGAGGGAGGGAGGGAATGATGAAGGAAGGAGGGAGGGAGGCAGGAAAGAAATAAACTCTGGTGCTCTCACCAGCCCAGCACCAAGCACAGAAATGACACACAAGGCTTCAAGCTGACAAGTAAACAGCAGGGCCTGTCCTGAGGAGGGATCCTGCAGGTTGGGAACTGGGGGCCGAGGTGGAGCTAGGAGGAAGGGAGGCCACTCCATCTCCAGAGAGCTCTCATGCTTCTCAAGGAGACGTGCTTAGGCTGTGGCCTCAGAGGTTCCTTGGAGGTGGCAGTTGACGGGGACATTGAGGGGAACTCTTGGGCAAAGGCCAGCACTGACCTTGGGCAGGTGTCGTAAGGAGGCCAAGCACCCTAGAACTGTGGGTGCAGGTGACAGCTGGGCTGGGGCTGGGAAGAAACCCCTTTGGGCTCCTCCACTGCCTTCCCTCCTTCCCCCTCTCAGAGAAGCAGGGCTGGTTTAGCGCCCGGTGCAGTTTGGGCCTCTGTCCCAAGCATTACTGGGCAACTTGGCTTTGGCTGGATGTGGGCGCTTAGTGACACATTTACTTTTTGAAGTCAAAGTACGATAAGTTTACACCATTTGGCCTTCAGTGAGCTCCCACAGGACCAAGGTTATACAGACATTTCTGCCACACTAAACCTGTATACCTTCTTTAACCCTTAAAAAAGAAAGGCTTAGTTTGGGATTTCAAAAAAATTACACATCACCGTTGGTAGGCTCTAATATTTAAATGATATTTTTAGATGGAATGATTTATGGGAATTAATTAATTAAATAATTCATTGTCTTAGTGCCTTTCAGGTAAGGTATCTGGAGAGATGTGAAGCCAGTTATCTACCTTCAGGGAAGATAATGTTGGAACAGCCAGCAGATAACAGTGTTCTGGAAAGATTCTCAGCTGTTGTGTGATTGGTTGGACCAGCTCTGTCCACTCCGGTAGCCGCTGGCCACACGTGGCTCTTAAGCACTTGGACTGTGCCTCATCCAAATTGACGTGTGCTGTAATTGTAACAAACATACTGCCTTCTGGGGATTTAGCATGACAAAGAGTGCAAAATAGTCCATTAATAATTTTAAATATTGATCACATGTTTTAAATATTGATTATTTTGGTTCCATTGGGCCAAATAAGATCTATTACTAAAATGAATTTCACCTGTTTTTTTTTACTCTAAAAAAACATTTAAGTTTTAATTTTAGAGAGAGAACAAGACAGTGTGAGCAGGGGAGCAGGGGAGAGGGGCAGAGGGAAAGAGAGAGAGAGAGAGAGAGAGACAGAGAGTCTCAAGCAGGCTCTAAGCTCAGCATGTCTGATGCAGGGCTCGATCCCACACCCTGGGATCATGACCTGAGCTGAAATCAAGAGTTGGACGCTCCACCCACAGTGCCACCCAAGCGCCCCCCAACCCACCTTTTTTTTTGCTTTTAATGTGACTGCTAGAAACTTTGAAATCACACACATAACTGCTATTATGTGGCCATTGGAGAGGGCTGGGGTCAGCCCCTCAAGACTCTTTTGGACCTCCAACTTTCTGTAGACACTCTTTATGTATTTAGATTCAAAATACTATATACAAGGGAACCTGAAAGAGTTTATCAATCTGGGGCTTTTTGTTGGAAAGTTGGGATTTTTCCCCCCAAAAGTAACAGATAACAACGGGTGTATATACAAGAGAGCTGAGATGGAGATGTGGGGGGAAGGGTGGTGTTGTCCACAGTATGGGGTACAGTCAAATAATCCAGAGTGAAAGGAAAGGACAGTGAGTGTGTGGGGAAAGGCCCTGCACCAAAAGCAAGAAATGGGACTTTGAGCATCCCTTCTGCTGCTTAGAGTAAGTCCTGAGAAAAACCACCACTTGTGTAAATGCAGTGTCTGTGCAGATAGGAGTCCTGGGGGCCCAATGGATCTCCAAGCCTTGGGAGAACAAGGGCTGATGAGTGCATTTCCATTCAGATTTTATAAGAAAAATAGAACTCCCTGAATATAATATCTCTCAACTCCTCTGAGCAGGGAGCTCACCAGATTTAGGGAACATGTTAAAGAGTAAAACTAAGGCAAATATATAGAGAGCTTGGTTACTGTAGTCTGGGATCCCTTTTTTCTTGCAAGGACTGAACAGGAACATGAATTACAGCCTACCAGTTCCCAGGCTGTCTCCCCACTGAGAGCCTGTGTGTAAAATAAACCCTCAGAGCACTTATGCAAGGTGTGATTAGCAGAAGTGCCCAGGATTATGTTTATGGATGTCTGGAGGATTCTCAAGCTGAGACTTCAGGCAACCTAGGGGAAAAATAAATTCTCTCTCAGGTCTCATTTTGGAATCATGAATCCAGACACTGGATCATTTAACTGCATTAGATGATCTTTTGGGTCTGATTTGAAAACTACAAAAAAGAGGAAGTCAGCACGAGGGATGAGGATATGGGCTAGGCTCTGACCCTGTGTAACATTCAAGGGACTTACTCCTTGGAAAAGAAGAATTTGAGTTCATATCTTTTCCAATGTCGAGTTTCTTTTTGTGAAGGGTTTAAGCCAGATTGTTGCTTTTACTTGAGTGGCATTGGTTATAAATAAAGTATTTTCATTTTCATTTCATTCCATAAAATAATTTCAATTTTCAGTGTGCATATTGTCCAAGTAGGAGAATTCCGTTCACCATTTTTTTTTCTTGTCCAACACTGAAGGCCTATTCCTACCAAAGCATTTCATAACTCTTCAATCGTATTTCAGCATATCTCCTGGTTAGCTTGTGTGGTTATCTAGTAATTTGAGTTAACTTAGAATAGGTGCTAGTCTGTTATACTTCATAAATAAAAAACAAAGGCACAGGGTTTGGCAAATTATTTACTACGTATTTTTCACAGAACACCACTAAAGCCTCAGGTGTGGTGGGGTGGGAGAACAACAGAAATAAAAGAAAAATTTTAACCTGGTGCAATTTAATCTTAAATATAGACGTTTTAGATAAATACAAAGGAGAGAGGGAAATGTGTGTCATACTTTCTTTTTCCTTCTGTCACAGCTATTTTTAATCTTGATTGTTCCAGAGGCTGTGGCAATCCCGAGACTCTACCGGGTCCAATTATAGCTGCATATACACCCTTCCCTTTGCAGAGAAACTCTTGGGTGTATGGGTGTCTATTTTACTATCTGACCTTTTCTCTAGTTGTCAACTTATAACCCCTATCAACATTTATTCCCTTGAGATTTCTCTTAATAGTTTGGGCACTGGAGTAGGACAGTTGAGTGCAAGTCTCACTTGTAAGCTTATGAGACCTTGGAAAACTTCTCTACTCTTTCCAAGCCTCATCTCTTAAATAGGCATAATAATGGTGCCAGCTCACAGGGCTGGGTGAGGATTAAAAGAGATTATGCACATAATGCCCTCAGCCCAGAGTCTGGCACTTAGTAAATCGTGGCTATATTTATTATCCCTCCCCTGCCAACCTCATCCTGGTTTCCTATGAAGCAGCACACCTCGAAGGGTGAGCCGGGAAGCCTCAGCACCTGCATCCCTGGGAGCCTGTGAGAAATGCACATTTCTCCATCCACCTCACACCATTGCCATCAGAATGTCTGGGCTTGGGACCCAGCGACCTGTGCGGACAGGCTCCAGGGGAGATTTGCATGCATGGTCAGTCTGAGAGGCACCCATCTGGAGATCCTACTGTGTGACTCCTCACGCTGACACTCACCTTGCTCCTTGCCCTGCCCCACCTCATTCCTGGGAACAGTCGAAGCTGCAGGTGTGGGAAGAAACTGAAGTGGGTTCTGGGAAAGGGCTGTTGACTCAGTACTTCCGGATGGATAGACAAAGGGTGTGGAGGGTATTGGCCCATCCCTGCCTTCGACACAGCCAGCGGAGAGGGGAACTGAAAGGAATTTCTGAGTATCCCTGCAGGAAGCCAGGGAGAATTAGGCAGGCCCTGCAGGGCAGAGCGCCCAACCCTTTAAGAAAGGGGTTGCGAACCTGCCAGCCTGAGTGCCACTAGACGTTCCTCCTACCAGATCAGCAGCTCTCCCTCTCTCACACCAGCCCCTTCCATGGGTCCTGGGAGAGAGTGCTCCATGGTCTGGCTGCTGGGCCTTTCTTCATGGCTCTACCTCTGAGAACCCCACCTCCCTTCTCCAGCAAACGTTTGCCCCTGGTTTCACCCATTTTGTGTCATAGATAACACAGTCACATATTTGATTCATCTGGGAAACTGTAAGCTCCCTCAGGCCAGGACTTTATTTCCTCAATCACTGTTGACCAATGGCCTACTGTGCCAAGGTTTTTTCTGGGGGCTGGCGAGTCAGCTGAGAACAAGGACCACAGCCAGTACCCCCAGTAGGGGTGACACCACCCCACTGGGGCTAACCCAACAGGTTCCCCAGATGACTTTACTTTTCTGCTTCACATCCTCTAATGGCTTCCAGTCATCCATACTCCTTTCTGGGGCCTGTAATGCTCTGTATGCTTCCCACTCTCTCCTCCCTTCAACAGTGATTCCATCAGCTTTCAGACCTATTCTTGCACAGGTTTTTGCCCCTTACTCCCCCTGAGATGCTCTTCCCCAAACTCCCAAGGCTTGCTCCTTCCTTCTCATCTGATCTCTCTGTCAAGTACAACCACGCCGCATTCCATCATCCCAATCTCCCATTTGGCTTTAGTTTCTTGGTAGCATTTATTATTGCTTAAAATTATATTCTATACTATCATATTACATATGCCTTCTTCACTTGTTACTGTCAGTCTCCTCTAGAATTTAGAAGTTCCCTGGAGGTAGAAACTTAATTTGCCTGTTCTCTGTCCTATCTCCAGTGCCTATACTGTGGTTGGCACCCAGGAGGAACTCAATGAGTATTTGGTGAATGAATGAATCAATGGACAAATGATTCTACTTGGAGTTTGCAGAATCTCTCATTAGATTCTGGTCCTCCTGTCAATTCTTTTCTCCCCTCTTCCCTTGGAAGGTGTCAAGACTTTTGAAATGTTCAGTGGGCTGAAAATATGATTCTCCATCCCACATTTACTTAGGATGTCAGTGACTGACCCCCAGTGATACTCCCTAGTCCTTGTAGGAGTCCTTCAGGATGTCAGGAAATAACAATGCATTATTATAAATAGCTTTAAGGGAAATCTACTATTGACTATCAGTCTGGGAATAATAAACATTCCCTAGTAATTTTCTTACAGTATAGATACTACTTTTAAGGGGGTTCAAAATTTTCTTTAGAGTCCAGACAGTAACACAGTGTGGTTAGGTTGTCTTGTCTTAGGTTATTTGTCAGAAAGTACCAAGTCTGGGCAGGTGAATTTTCCAGAAGTATAAAGCATCAACCTTCTTAATCCTAAAATTAAAACACAACTATGAAAGTCGTTTTGATAGAAGACTTTTCATAGATTAAAATGCTTATCTGCACCTACATATTGTGTTAACCTTCTTTGAGGGTGCTCTGCAGAGAGAGAGAGGAAGGATCTCTCTGTTGGAAATTAGAACAACAACAACAAAATGATTCCCAAGACACTTAAGTTGGAGTTTTCTTTCTCCCTCTTATTTTTCTCACTTTCCTTCCTCTTTTCCTCATTTGTGACATAGAAAAGTAAAAAGTTCCTTCTCAGCTTGGGGCTTCGAAGTCTCAAAGGGAAAAGTAAACAAACTTCTACCCTATTAGCAGATTCTGTGTCTGACAGATGTTCACTTAAACAATCAGATGTGCCAACAGACCTGCAGGATGTTCCCTTAGGAGCGGCCACCAGGGAAAGGACTTCCCCATTCCTCAAAAAAAATTTTTTTTAAAGTTTATTTTTTTTGACACAGAGAGAGAGAGAAAGTGTGAGCAGGGGAGGGACAGAGAAAGAGGGAGACACAGAATCCGAAGCAGGCTCCAGTCTCTGAGCTGTCAGCACAGAGTCTGACATGGGGCTCCAGCTCACAAACTGGGAGATCATGATGCTTAAGTTGGATGCTTAACCAACTGAGCCACCCAGGCACCCCTGGACTTCCCCATTCTTACTCCAGGGAAGTGCCTTGGGGTTTTGGTGGAACTCTTTATGCTTAGATAATATAAGGAAGATTTTTATAATGTACCATCTTAAAGCACTGTCAAATCACAACATATCCAAGGAAGCAAGGAAATTGAACAATTACATTATCAGGAGAGTGTTTCTTTAGCCTAACAAAGAAATCATTTTCTTTGCCATTTCTAGAGCCCTTTGAAAGAATTTTCCAAATTAGCTCAAGTTGTCAGTGGTCTGCATCTGTCTTATGAGGACATCTTCCTTAGGAGAAAATGAAGGATTACTGATTTCCTCGTACAAGAAGGAGCATACTCTCAGGAGAACTTTGTACCTCCTATCAGTGATAATACTTTCAGTTGCAAGTGACAGGAAACCCGAACGAAACAGGCTTCAGCCAAAAAGGAAATTATGCTGGCTGGGGTCACCAAGCAGCCCAGAGTAGATCGGGTGTGGTTTCAGGTGTGACTTTATTCAAACCTCAAGGATACAACCAGGCCCAGTTGTCTTTTCTCTCTCATGTGCCTCCCATACATGGGCTCTCCCCTTGCAAGATGGCTGCCAACAGCTCTCAAGGTGAGGGCTCCTGTCTTCAAAGACAGCAGAAAAAAGAGAAGACCCAGACAGACCCTCATGCATCTCACCATCTCTAAATGCCAACCAGGAGCCTGTCCCTCAACTAATCATAGTTCCAGCAGCATAGGATATCCTGATTGGCTTAGACTCAGGTCACATGACCCACTCCAGAGCCAATGAGAATGGAGGACTGGATGAGGACCTAGTGATCTGAGGACAGATCTCTGCTACTGAATAGCTGCACTGTCATCAACAAGACAGACTGGGGAAGTGATGGTGCATATATAATTTACAAGGAATCCTACAAATACCATCATGCTTTCTTTCAGTGAAGATTTATCTCACTGTTAAAGTTTCCCAACTGGTATATCATCAAAATTAGCGGGGGATTTAGATTCCATAGGCTTGGGTGGGAACCACCGAGTATAATAAATCTGTTAGTTTGATCATTTTTAAGATGATCCCAGACGACTTGGAAGATCAGATGGAGTCGGACACCCTCCTATGCATCCCTCTTGTTGGCACCTCAACTCCATCCCTATGTCTATGCCTGTATATTCTGCCTTGTACTGTAGTATTTCTGTATGGGCTTTTCTTGCCGTTTCAAAACAATAAACCATTGGGGGAAGCGGATCTTGCTGTTCCTTGAGCCCCAACCTTCACAGGTCCTCCTACCTTGCCTTAGGCATAGAAGGTGCTCAATTATTTCTGTTGTTTGGATCAAAGTATGAGTGAATGGAACCCTTACATTTCTCCCTTTTTTCTCCTTCTCTTTGTTTTTGGCATCCCGCCCCCCCCCCCGCCAACCCACCCCAAAATGTCTGTCCTTGGCGTTTGTCCTAGCAGACTCCAGCCTGATTTGCTACAAGGCCTTGAGATGTTATTTCTGCAGGGTTGCTTGTGTTTTAAGAAGAAATTGTTGGAAGACATGACATTTTAAAGTCATAATGGTAAGCAGAAGTAGAAAAAAAGACCTAGGGTACAGAATTTGGGGACACTCCCCTTTCTGAGAACTTTATTTTCCAAATTAGAAACATTAAAATGTTTTCTGTAATTTCTCTATTACAAGTGAGCCCAGAAGCACATGACAATAAAAATAGTAGAACAAAATTTAGGAAGACAGGCAGGGGTTCCTTTTTAAATAAGATAAGATACCCAGAAGTCATTACAAAAGAAAAAAAAACCCAGAAATTTGATTAAAAAATTAGAAATATCTTCATGAAAAGATATACCTTTAATTGACAGGATGACAGGAGAAAAAATTAGTAATACCACCACAGAAGCTTACTATTTGATAAGTGCTTACAATTTGATATGAGAAAGTTAACATCCCAACAGTAAAATGGGCAAAGGATATACATGGGTGTAAATAGGTGATTTATAAAAGAGGAAACACAAATGGCCAAAATGTATGAGAAGATGCCAACCCTCACTTCAGTCAGGGAAACAAATGTGAAATTAACCAGATGTCGGTTTTTACCCATCCGATTTGCCGAATTTGAAACAATCCATAACATCCAGAGCTGGGAGGTTTGGTGAAATGGGCATCTTATCCATTGCCCATGGGAGTATGCTTTGCTGTAAATGTTTACCAAAGTTGTTTGGAAACATCTATAAAATAAATGATGTTTATAGCCTTTGACTGAACCACAAATCCTATTTTTAGGAATCCAAGCTAAAGCTTACAAAATGAAAGCACCAGGATGTATCACTACAGGTATAAAGATTATTTCAGCTTTGTTTGAGGTAGGGCGGGATGGGGAAAGAAACCCTGCATATCCTGTCATAAAGGAATATGCATTCAAACTGTAACATCTCATGAAGCTAATAAAAAGAATAAATGAAATCTATAAATTGGGGGTGGGGTGTCCATGATATATATTATGTTATGTTATGTTATGTTATGTTTATATTTTATTATATTATATATTAGAATACCACTTTTTTATTAAAAAGTGATAGAGAAAGCAAACCCCTTCCATATGTGTTCGTAATTCTATATGATTATGGACTCATAGACAAAGGTGTGAGGGTTAGATAGCAAACTGTTAACATTGCTACCTTATGGGATGGGATTACAGTGGGGGCGGCAGGCCTGCCCTTAACTCAGAGAGGTGGTGGGCCCAAAGAGAGAGGACAGACGGAAGCTTGGCCTTGTCTTCCCCTTCACCCCCACCTCCCAGCTCTTCACTCTAACTCCCTGTGCACGTGAAGAGACTTTGTGCATATATGTGTTGGCACCCCAGCCTGCCTGCCCCCCACAGCTGTTCCTGGAATTATGAGAGCACCCATCCTGGGCCAGGCTGCCCCTGAAAGAACAAACCCCAGGGGAGCCTCACTTGCGCCCTGGAGGAGGGCTGAAAGTCTTTGGAGAGGGAATTCTAGTATCACTGGTACCTAGAATATGGTCTAAAAGGAGTCACAGACTCCAAGAGGGCATGCGTCCTGGGTCCTGAAGACTCCTAATTCACTGGTGAGGCTTAGGTTTCTAAAGCAGAGGGCTAGAACAGTCTGTCCTAGTGGCCCACTTTGAAGGAGGTGGGTACAGGGAAGTGGGGGATTAAATACTTTTCTTTATGGATCTCTAAATTATTGACTCATTACAATAAACACTCGGGAATTTTAAAAAGATGTAAAAAGTATCCCTTTAAACATTTTAAAGTGAAAACCAAAAACCTAACAGGGTTAAAGACACCCAGCTAAATTAATCTCTAATGGGGAAACGTCAGGCACCGTCACGTACATTTGGGTAAGAGAAGGAGTTGAGACCACCTACCACTTTCTCATACCTCCTCATTCCATCTCGCCATCCTGATCTGTTGTTTTGCTGTAAAGTCAAGGGGAGTCACGGCATGGGATCAAGCACACATAGGTATATACACATTTTTTGAGAAGATATATCCACCTATCAAATATTTACAAGGGCTCATATGTGTTGGGCATTGTTTCAAGTGGTAGGAAAATAGCAAAGAATAAAATAACAAAAAACCCTTGCCCTCATGGAGATAAGCATTAAACAAGAGAAATACATAAAAGTAAAGGTGTGTGAGAAGGTGCTAAAAATAAAATCAGGACAGAGTGAGAGGTAGGGGACTCCAGTTTTATGTGGTGTGACCAGGAAGGTCTTACCTGGGATGAGATGTAAATCTTTACCTGTAGGAAATGAGGGAACCAGGTTGGGAAAGGAAATTCAGTGAAGTGACAGATTTGTACACCTCACATTTCCCCCCCTTGGAATTGATAAAACAATAAACCAGACATGAAAGACATGGAGGAAACTCCCATGCATATTGCAAGGTGGAAGAAACCAGTCTGTACAACTCCAGTTATATGACATTCTGTAGAAGGCAAACCTTTAGACACAAAAAGGTCAGTGGTTGGAGGGCAGAGAGGTGGAGGGGACTAGGTTGTGCACAGCGGACTTTTTAGGGTGGTAAAATTCTTCTTTAAGATTCTGTAATGGTGGATACATGACATTACATGATTGCCAAAACCTATAGAACTTTGCAGCACAAAAACTGAACCTTAATGTACGGAAAGTAGAAAAAAAAGTAATTTAGAAGGTCAGAGGATCCCAGGGAGCAACACAGACTGTGACAAGAGATTCTAACCGTAATTAAAAAAGGGGTGCCTGGATGGTTCAGTCAACTGAATGTCTGACTCTTAGTTTTTGGCTCAGGTCATGATCCTAGAGTCGTGGGATTGAGCCCAGCGTCAGACTCCGTACTCAGCTTAAGATTCTCTCTCTCTCTCTTTAATTAAAAAAAAAAGTGTATGAAACAACCTCATGGAAGTGGGTGGTGGGAAGGGACTGGCCTAAGTAATACTGGGGATGAGCAGAATCTATAAAACTAAAGATTAAAACTATAAATCTACAAATCTATAAAACTAGAGAGGAACTGCATATAAGCACTGGGCTCTAATCGTAATGTTGTTTCCCACACTGCTGCTGGTTTACGATTCTGATGCTTATGTACATATATACAGGGATGGGGCATTAAACAAATGGATGGTGGGTGGTAGGAGACAGGTTTCTTACCGTGGGAGTGGGTATTCACAGATAAACAATGGGGGGAAACTAACGTGGTCTGTCTCTTAATAGATTAAAGTTGGAGACGTCAGTAAAAAAAATCATGTTTTACTTAACATTGATATAAATAGTTACATATAGAAGTGTTTGTAGAAATGTGTGCATAGAGGTTGGTATAACCTCATATATTTCTTTGCTCTGTCCTCTGACAGGGCCTAAAAACAAACAAACAAAAAAAGATACTCTGGTATTAATGAGTATACCTACGTCCTGACCCTGATGTTTTTTTTTAAGTAGGCTTCATACTCAGCGTGGAGCCCAACATGGGGCTTGAATTCATGACCCTGAGATCAAGACCTGAGCTGAGATCAAGAGTTGGACTCTTAACCGACTGAGCCCCACCTAGGCACCCCACAAGAACTTGATTTAAAAAAATTTTTTTTAATGTTTTATTTATTTTTGAGAGAGAGAGTGAGAGAGAGACAGAGGACGAGCAGGGGAGGGGTAGAGAGAGAGGGAGACACAGAATCCAAAGCAGGCTCTAGTCTCTGAGCTGTCAGCACAGAGCCCAATGTGGGGCTCGAACCCATGATGACCTGAGCTGAAGTTGGATGCTCAACCAACTGAGCCACCCAGGTACCCTGCCTCCCAACCCCCAACCCGAACTTGATTTCTAATACCATTCTCTAATAAAAGGAACCAAAGCTCTTTGGAAAGTTAGAACCTGGGTACGAAATATACAAGATGAGTCTAGAGTACCTTCTAATGCCAGAAATGCCTTTGACATACCCCTTCCTCTCTACCTCTTCCCCCAAATGAGGAGGTATGTCAAAAGGCACAGAAGCCAACCAAAGGAGCTCTCAATGGCTAAAGCTGGAACAATTTGAGCAATACAAAAAGATTACAACCCTAAGTATAACATAAATATCCATGAGTCCATTCTAATATAAACAAATAATTGAATAAATAAGCAAGTGGGGAGGATAGATAAATCTCTATGCACAAGAATTCCTAATACTTGTACACTTTACCTTCAAGAAAGCGGAGCAGAACTTCCCAGGTAAGGACCAACCTCCTTCCAAAGAGTAGGGTATGGAAAACAGGGTGGGTGGGAGAGCATCACTTGACATGGAGAAACATGACAGATATGGCCTCAGCCAGATGGTCACGGTCAGCATCAACAGTGATAAGTTATGTTGATGATATGTGATGAGAATAACACTTAACCTCTTCCTCCCCCAAACCAGAATACCAATCTAATCATAGAAAAGTATCAGGCAAATCCAACTGAGGGACATTCTACAAAATCCTTAATCAGTACTCCTCAAAACTGTCAAGGTTATCAAAAAAAAGAAAGTCTGAGAAACCGTCACAGCCAAGAGGACCCTAAGGAGACAGGATCATGGGATGTGATGTGGCATCTGGGGAGTGAGTAGAGGGAAGATAAAAACTCAGGGAAACAGGAAATCTGAATAAAGTGCGGATTTTCCTTAATAATAATGTATCAGTATCAGTTCATTAATTGTAATAAATGTACCATATGAAGGTAAGATGTTACTAATGGGAGAAAACTGGGCATCGGGAGTGTTGGGTATATGGGGACTCTCTGTGCTATCTTCTCTAATTTTCTGTAAATCTAAAACTATCCTAAAAATTAAAGTCTAGAGCGCCTGGGTGGCTCAGTCAGTTAAGCATCTGACTTCGGCTCAGGTCACGATCTCATGGTTCATGGGTTCAAGCCCCATGTCAGGCTTCATGCTGGTGGTGTGGAGCCTACTTGGGATTCTTTCTCTCTCCTCTCTCTCTCTCTGCACCACCGCTCCCCCCCCAACTTGTGCTTTCTCTCTCTTTCTTTTTTTCAACGTTTTTATTTATTTTTATTTTTTTTTATTTTGGGACAGAGAGAGACAGAGCATGAACGGGGGAGGGGCAGAGAGAGAGGGAGATACAGAATCGGAAACAGGCTCCAGGCTCCGAGCCATCAGCCCAGAGCCTGACGCGGGGCTCGAACTCACGGACCGTGAGATCGTGACCTGGCTGAAGTCGGACGCTTAACCGACTGCGCCACCCAGGCGCCCCTCTCTCTCTTTCTTAAAATAAATAAACTATAAAAAATAAAAATTAAAGTGTATTATATACTCTTAAAAACTTTGTAAAATTACAATAATGACTTTTTTTTTTTTTTAGGAGAGAAAGAGTGCAAGCGGGGAATAGGGGCAGAGGAAGAGAGAATCTTAAGCAGATTCCATGCTCAGCATGGAGCCAGACTTGGGGCTTGATCCCACAACCCTGGAATCATGATCTGAGCCAAAATCAAGAGTCAGGTGCTCAACCAACTGAGCCACCCAGGCGCCACACAATCATGACTTTTAAACCCTGGTTTTGTTTGAGGCAAATGTAAGCTATGAGCTTTTGTGCACATGGGCACCAGAAGGGCATTGTTAGTGTTTGAAAACTGGTGCCTGGGGCCCTTCACAAGTCATTCTGTGGCTTTGGAAGGCTGTAAAACAAAATGGGGCTCCCCGAACATGAGTGACCTCAAAACAACTCCTGGGAACCTCTCCTTAAACCCCTAACCTTCCTTAACAGACTTCTCTGCATCCAAGAAACTGTGAATTTCCTGACAAGGAAAGAAGGCTCACTCTTGCCTTCTGAGAGTGGATATTTACTAGTAAGACATGGGCCACCTCATATTTGGTACAATTACCTGGGAACATGTAAAGTTCCATCCCAAGTCTGTTATTTTAGAGATGGCCTTTGAACACTGAAGAATTCCACTGGCTTTGGATCATTTTATGTTTCACCTCCCAGGGGAAACTGTCAATAATTTACATTGCACAGCATTGGGTTATCTAATAACTCTGAATTTTCTGCTCTAAGAGAGGGGAATAGGAAAGTGGCTCTTTGTTTTTTAAGGGGGGAAAAAAAACATCACTGCTCTTCCTGGTTGAGGTGGTAGGGGTGCTAGAGGCTGGCCCTGGCCGGGCTCCAGAGGAGCCTTCCTGAGGATTCTTAGGTAGAAAGGAGATTGGAGAGAGGGGTGTTTGGGAGAGCTGGCCTGGGATGTAGAGGTGCTGGAATTCTCCCTCTCCTGAGGGAATCATTCCCTGTAAAGTGCCAGGTAGAGTGAAGAAGAGAGAATCCACTGACGGCCGAGGGACTGATCCTTCACCCCTTCCTAATGGCAGTTCCTGAAGGGATGGTGTTTGTTTGCCTTTAAAAAGGAACTGGAAATGCTTTCAGCATTTTGAGTGACTCATACCAGTCTGGTATATTTGTAAATATCATTCCTTGGACTGATTTAAACAGGAAGCCTGGGAAGTCTGTTTCCCCAACACATTGCACTAGTGGTTGGATTCTGCTTCTGGGGAAAAGCAAAAGATACACTGATTTCCAATTTCATTCGAGGTGGAACCCCCAAGCCATCCGTGTTGGCCATGAAGGAGGCGCCCTGCTTAACTGCGGTGAATTACAAAAGAGAATTCTGTCCTACAGGTGGAAAACCACTGCCTCTGTGCAGCCCCCTTCTTTAATTGTAACATCCCTCTGCTCCCATCCCATAATGCTTGGGCCATTTTTAAACCTCAGGGTGCTCCTAGATCCTTTCTTGCTGCCCAAGTGAAATGTGAGAAAATGTGTTCAAAGCCACAATTATAAACGCCCCAAAAGAAGGTGTGCGGCCTTATGTTGCTTTCTTACCTTTCCTGTAAGGCTTGCCCTATTGATCTGCTTTGTGTATACCAGACACGAGCTATTCCTGTTGTGCTTTTCTCCCTCTTCCTGGGTCTTTAACACATTTCTAAGCTTAAGCAGGTGGTAGGTAAGTCAGACCTGTCGTTTTGTGGAACTGTCCTGGCAGAGAGGAGGTGGTCAGGTTGTGGGCTGGGGTCTGGATGGGCCATGCATTCAAGTCCTCTGGGTCTGTGGGAACTGAATGGGCTGGGCAGCAAGGCAGCAATCCCCCACCCCCACTCCCCCCAGCGACAACAAGGAATGAAGGAGCCGGTTGCAAAGGCTTTGCTTTCTCTGTCACCTGTCTCTTCCCAAGTGCAAGCATGTTTTATGTTAAACGGTGAGTGGGGCAAAGTTGTGGTTTCTCCTAATTCCTTGTGTGATTTCCAGACATGACAGTCCTTCTCCTGGCAGGCTGAGTCTCTCCCCCGCCCCCCGCCCCCCGCCCCCCCGATTCTTGCATTGAATCAATTCCACTTTAAAAAGGGAATAAAAAATGAAAGAGAACACGAGGAAAAGAGAAACTTGTGGAAAATGTCTGCGTGCAGAGATGGTGCTTCTCTGTGGAAATGTTGTGTCGCCACATGGAGTTATTATGTTTTCAGTCACAGAGTTAGAGAGCAAGCAAGGACAGGGTTTTCCTCTTTCTCCTCTCCTCCCTACCTCTGTCTCTCTCTCTCTCTCTCCCTCTGTCTCTCTCTCCCTCCTTCCCTCCCTCTCTCTCTCTCTCTTTTCATTTGAAGAATTGGATGTTTGCCCATCCAGACAAAGCTGGCTCAGGGAGGAAGCAATGTGAGGAGACTGGAAATAGCAAGAATCCGGACACGCTTTGATTTCCAGCTCTGGACTGGGAGAGGAAGAAGCTCTTCTCCTGTCCGGGCCGGGGTCAGGGTGGAAGGGAGTGCCATTCGCCCCTGTGGCTCTGGGTGGCTCCCATAGCTGCACAGGGGCCCCAGAGCTGTCCTGCACCCGGCTGCGGGCGGCACAGGCCTGCACTGTTAGGGATTACGTGGAACATATGCATGTAGGACGCTTATGGCTATTTCCAGACACAAGGCCACTTTCCAGCCTGAGAAGCAGCTTGGAGGCCACAGGGTAATGAGATAGAGTCCCAGCTGAACCTGAGAGCTCCACTCCCCTGCCCTTCCTCTGGGCCTTCTCTCTCCTCCCCCCCTCACCCCCCTTCCCCCCAGTTCTTTCCTTTTTTGTTTCTCTACTTCCAGTTTGGTTTACTCTCTTCCTTCTTTACTTGTCCTCACCTTCTTTTCCCAGTTCCCTTTTCTCTTTTGTTCTTCTATTTATCGCCTTTTTCTCCTCCCTTCTTTTCCTCCTTAGTGTCTTCTCCTTCTTTGCCCTACACTTCTTCAAGTTTGTCACCATTTTGTTCCTGACTCCTCTGTTGGCTGTGGATGGCAGTGCTCATGGAGAGAAAATGCCCTCTGTATCCATTGAGAGCCGGTGCCTGCCTTCCTATTGCTACAAAGAGGCAGTGGCGTTTTAATACAAAAAGTGACTGCAACCATTGATTGAATACTGCTTTTAATTTTTGTAACAGCCCAGCTGAGCAGCATGAAAGTTTATGTTTTACAGATTGGGACACCCAGGCTTAGACTTACCGGTCTTGCACAAGGTCATCCTACATGTCAGAATGTGGCACGGGGCCCAATTCTGTCGAATTCTGAAGCTCCCCTTGCTTTATATATACAGTGGTGAAGGTAGTGGTTAATGTGGCCATGGATGCTGGGTGAGGGATGTGTTCGTGGCTCCATTCAAATGTGTAAAGAAACCATCTCCAATGTTGCTGTTACCAGAGTCACCTGCTGGGTACCATCCCGCAGTTTCCAATTTGGATCTGGGGGGTGGAGCCTGAGAATGTGTATTTATAACAAGTTTCCTGGTGATGCTGATGCTGACCATACTTGGAGACCCACTGGTCTGGAAGGCATTGGCTTTAGAGTTAGGTGGCTGGTCGGAGCTCAACCCCAAGTGGCGGGAAACATTTTCTAGAAGTGAGTGTGGGGTGGGTACAAAGGGAAGTACTTAAATAGTTTAACCCTGTCTCATTTCACACAGGGCTCAAAGCTGCCTTACAAAAATATTCACAATGGGCACTTGGGTGGCTCGGTTGGTTGAACTGTCCAACTCTTGATTTAGGCTCAGGTCATGATCTCATGGATCGTGAATTCAAGCTCCACATTGGGCTCTGCATTGACAATGGGGACCCTGCTTGGAATTCTCTCTCTCTCCTTCTCTCTCTCTCTCTCTCTCTCTCTGCCCCTCTCCCACTCATGTACACATGCTCTCTCACTCTCAAAATAAGTAAATAAGCATTAAAAAAAGAAATGGTAAGTAATTAAAAAAACAAAAAAACCACCAAAAACCACAAAAATATCCACAATAGAAAAATGATAAAGAGTTGAAGAAGTTAAATAAAGGTAAAATGAAGGTAACAGTTTAGTACAAATGGTTGGAATCCAAAAACGATAACGTTCCCTCTCTGTTGGCACAGTTGCATGAACTTCTCTTATTTTCCTGGTTGATTGCATCCTGTTTTCATTGTGGGGAGATTCACTTGAATTTTTTGCTTTGAGTAAAATTCTCCTTTTCCCAAACTGCCTTGTAGACAAGGTCTTCTTACTCAGACAGTTTACAAGTTGTGAACTGATTGATCTGTATCTTTTTTTGTAACCTGACATTGGCAAAATGGTAATTGTGTACCATGGATTAGTTGAGCAACTATACTTCTGGGGATATGTATAACTTGCTTTCCACAGAAAAGAAAGCTAAGAAATAGAATTGGGAGACCCACAAGAAATCTGAGCTAGGATTCCTGTCTTCAAGGCACTTACAATCTAGCTTGAAGAAAAAGATGTACATCTGAAAACAGCAAGAAAATAATTATGCCCACTAGCAGAGGCCAATAATTCTAAATGTAGCAATTCACGGAAAGGAAAGGTCAGACTAGGTTGATGCTGACCCAAAAGAATGAAATTTAAGTTGATAAAATTAAAGAGATAAAGATAACGAGAGGGGTGGCACTGGGTGACTCAGTGGGTTAAACAACCAACTTCTGCTCAGGTCATGATCTCACGGTTTGTGAGTTCAAGCCTTGCATCTGGCTCTGTGCTGACAGCTGGGAGCCTGGAACCTGCTTCACAGTTTCTGTGTCTCCTTCTCTCTCTGCCCTTCCCCAGCTCATGTTCTCTCTCTCTCTCTTTGAAAAATAAATAAAACATCAAAAAAAAATTAAAAAAAGATAATGAGGGGGGAACATTGAGAAAATGTCAAGAATTTTAGATATAAAAGTATAACTTCATATAGATGACACATAGAAGGCTGTGGTTTTGTAGAAAAGGAAACTGAGTTTGCCATCAGAAAACTCGGATTGAATTACAGATTTGCCACTTACTACTGCGTGACCTTGTGGTGGTCCTTTGACCTCTTCAAGTCTTCATTTCAGTAAATATAAAAATGGGGACTTCTGGTATCTATCTGTACCAACTGAGCCTCAGCCAGGAAAACAGAAATCAGTATTTGAAGCCAAAGGGCACTTGTTTTAATGTTTGTTTATTTATTTATTTATTTATTGAGAGAGAGAGAGAGAGACAGTGAGAGGGCATGAGCAGGGAAGGGCAGAGTGAGAGGGAGAGAGAGAGCCCGATGCAGGGCTCGATCTCACGACCCTGATATCATGACCTAAGCGGAAATCAAGAGTCAGATGCTTAACTAAATGAGCCACTCAGGTGCTTCTGAAGCCAAGTGCATTTAAACTGGGCATTAGGTGTTTAGAAACCACAGGACAGAGTGGGAGAATCGGAGCTAGGACTGCCACCGGCTTGCAGCTATGAATCAGGAAGCTTCTGCTTCCAGCCGGAGGCCAGGCAACAGGCTAGTGCTGGCCCAGTCATGCAGAGTCCTCTGGCCCCAGCAAAAGCGCACACTTACAAAGCCTGAGAGCTGGCTGCCACTACAGAAAGAATGCCTTCCATCTCCCTCTGCCTTCTGAATCTTGCACAAGGGCATCGTCTTGGCAGGAGCCCCACTGGAATGCAGCTGGCGAGGTGGTTGAGAAAGTGCAGGTCCCAGGCTTCTAGCCCTGGGAATGCAGGAAAGAGCTCAGAAGCAGGGTCGGGAGGAGAACGTGGGCCAACAGACCGTACTTGGCCCTCTGACTGAAAGGGTAATTGAGAGCTTAGATTACAACTCGTTAGCGTGTTGTAAAATCAAGTTAGAGGGTGGTGACCAACACTTAAAAAAAAAAAAAACTCAAATGGATAAAGTAAAAAATAACACTGTGTGCAGCACAGAGTCCTATTTGAGCGTGTTCACGAGTGTGTGTAGGTGTGTGTGTGTGTGGGGGGGGGGAACGTGCCTGATACACTGGGTTATGATGAAAAGCCGAGGTCTGAAAACCACAGAATAAAGAATCAGTGACATAGAAAGATTTGTGCAGTTTGTAAATTGTGAAGAACGAAGCACATATTATGAATTAATAACACATTTGCCTTTCCTGGCTATTCCATTTTTCCGTGTTCCATTTTCACTCAACCTTGGTTCTTCATCTCTGTCGTGTCCAGGTAACACCTGTGTCCCTGCAAGTATGTTCACGCTGCCCCCACTCGTGGAGGCCCATGAACTGACATCAATAGGATCAGAAAGTGGAAATTAGCATATTGAAAGAAAGAAAGAAAAACTGGCCTTCATGTTTGATTTCCTGAAGGCCCAGCCTAACTTTCCTGGTTAAAGTCATATTTAGCAAAATGGCTGTTGGTGTTTAGCTGGGAAGAAAAATAAGTCAAATGAGATGGCAAATAGCTTTTAGAAGGTGCCCTGAACACCGTACTCATCATCACAGAGCCTATTTCCAGATTGAATGATGTCTCTATTCAGACAGCAGTTTCCTGGGGTACCCTCATTACCAACATCTGGAAACGGAAATAATACTCCAGAGTCAGGTTCATACCTCAGCGAAAGCAGGCTTTGAAATTTTATTAACTGAGAAACCATTGTCGGCTCTTTCCTCATAGACCACATTATTTCAGGGAGTCTCATATCTTTGGGAATGGGTTGAATTTCATTTTGCTCAAGGGTAAACGAAATTTTAAACTAGGTACAAACCTAATCATTTTTTTTTTCCTGGTTTAGAAATTCCTCCTTATCTCTCCTTCCCTGAACTCCCTCCTTTTTTAATTGCTTGTAAGAGGCAGCCCACGATAGGGTAACTGGTTTTTCCTGGAATAGCGAATACATAATAAAAAGAGCACCATTTACTCCTAACAATTTACTGGTTGTTCTCTGAGCCCCCTGGGAGGTGGGTGAATGTTGTTACTCTTCTCTTTATAGCAAAGGATGTATGACAAGGTGATAGGATCCAGGTCAATGCCAAGTAGGAATTCAAAACCTAGACGTGTTTGCTCTATAGAGAACAGTATTTTCTGCCTCCCCACCAGCTCAGGTGAACAGAGAGCTGCTATCAGCCCAGGGCTGTGCTTATCTAAATGTACCTGTGCGTTTCTCTGCTGTGTTTGTCCCCAGGCGGCAGGGAGGCCAGGAAATGAGAAGGGGCTCTCTTTGCCACCCAGAAGAGCTAGAGAATCAGGAAGGGGGATGTGGATTGGGGGACTGTGGGGGGGTGGGATGGGAACTATTTGGGGGGAGGCCATGAGACACGTAAAAAAATAATTGGGAACATTGAGAAAAATGAGAACAGGAAGCATGAAGAGTAATTAAAGAAGTCACAGCATTTCTCCTGAAAATTCGTGTGGGATTAGAACGTAAGCCAGAAAAGGGAGATTCCGATCAGAATAGATTTGATCAGAATATCCTGTGCCCTGGGTAATTGTGAGGGTTGTCTGAGAATGGATTTAAGGCTTTGGGGGACTAGGGACAAAATGATGTTAAATTCAGAGTGCTGCAAAGAGCTGTCTTTTGAAATGAGAGTAATGGGATAAAGGAAGAAAGTTCCCATTTGCTGATAACATTTCAGAATCTATGTTAGATGTGTATCCTCCCTCCTTCTCCTCCTTCCTTTCTTAAAAAATAACCTCTCCCAACAGTCTTACGGCTGGCTGTTCCTACTTTAAAGATGAAATTTTAAGGTTCCAAGAAATTAAGTAGCTTGCCCAAGTTTATACAACTAAATGAAAAAGGAAGATTCAAATTGAGCTTCCCCTAACTCCCAAACCCACGTTCTTTCCAAAACACTACTCCACTCCCCCTCTTCCAGAAAATGGAATGGAAAATGTCTGTGGAAACCTGATCACCGTTCCAAGCTATATTACACAGCGAGACTGTGCTTATGTTATCTTCGTGTGTGCGGTCTGTGCCCAAAATTTCCATGAAACATTCTCTCTACATGGCTGGCTGTCTGTTCCAAGGAGAAGCTTTCATGGCGGTTGCAGCTCTACAGAAGTGAGGAGGAAAGGGTGTGATCCGAAGAGCACTATCCTTGGAATAGAGATTCTTTGGCCAGTAGGAGTTATCACTGCAAATGCCAGTCAGTCCTGTGGTTCAGGGGTAGTATCTTAGTTTCA
This sequence comes from Neofelis nebulosa, assembly GCF_028018385.1. Classification (NCBI taxonomy): domain Eukaryota; kingdom Metazoa; phylum Chordata; class Mammalia; order Carnivora; family Felidae; genus Neofelis; species Neofelis nebulosa. The sequence continues at coordinate 25,278,081 of NC_080787.1, forward strand.
TTTGAGTTTCCTATAGTTCTGTGCTGTAGGATTTAGGCTGGGGCTCCCCAGGACCAGACTATGGGATTTGCAGAGCACTGTGCAAAATGAAAATGTGGGGCTCCTTGTGAAAAATGTATTAAGGATTTCAAGATGGTGATGGCAGAGTATTCCCTCCCGTACGTGCAGAGCCTTCTGAGTGCGTGGTGGCATAGAATTTTCGCCCATGAAGCTGACCCTGGAACTAAACCATGTAATGTGGTCCAACAAGATATTCACCGAAGGCCTGCATCCTTTGTGTGTTATGCCAAGGTTACTAACACAAACACATCTGGTGGGTTGGAAGGGAGATACTGTGAAAAAGCAAGTTGACAACGGCAGCTATCATAAACTCCTTATTTGTTACTTCATTCATGAACTCATTAATTCGAAAGGCATTTATCGACCTGCTACCATATTCCCGGCAGCGTGCTAGGTGTTGGGGATGTGAACGTTTCATGTGAAGCATGATCCATATGTTCTTTGCCTCTCCCAAACGGTAGCCATGGCCCTGGAGACAGAGAGCTGCTTAGACACTGGACTTGGAAATAAATGTCCACTGAGCCTCGTGACCAGTGTTTGTTTGTTTGTTTGTTTCTTTTTTTTTTTTTTTGGAAGAGGGAGAGAGTGAAAGGGGGCATGAGCAGAAGGGGCAGCGAGAGGGAGAGACAGAATGCCAAGCACATTCCATGATGTCACAGTGCAGAGCCTGATGCCGGGCCTGATCTCATGAATCGTGAGATCATGACCTGAGCTGTCCAGACACTTAACTGACTGAGCCACCCAGGTGCCCCTTGACCCGTGTTTGTTCATTGAGAAGGCTCTTTACGTCGGCCCAGGGATCCACACATTGATGATTTACGGGCTGTTTCGTGGCAAGCAACAGAAGCAGATTCTGCTACCTTGACGGAGTAACAGTATTTATTGGAAAAGTCTGGAGGGGCTCACAGAATTAAAGCCGATGCAGTATAGCCAGGCTTTGTGAAGGCAGAAACCCAGGCAGGCTTAGGCAGTCTGTGTGGAAGAAAGTAATAGTCCCATCACAGTGCAGCTTGTAGAAATGAACCGACTTCAGCTTTAAAAACAACAATAACAACAAAAAACCAGGGGCATCTGGATGGCTCAATCCATTAAGCATCTGACTCTTGATTTTGGCTCAGGTCATGATTTCACAGTTTGTGAGTTGGAGCCCCGTGTGGGGCTCTGCACGATCAGTGCAGAGCCTGCTTGGGATTCTCTCTCTCTCCCTTTCTCTCTGCCCTTACACTGCTTGCTCTCTCTCCCTCTCAAATTAAATAAACATGAAACAAAAAAAAACATTAAAAACAAAACAAAAATAAGTTATTTATTTATTTTGGTAAACTAGGATTGTTGCAGACATTAGAGTTAAGCCTCCTCTCAGTTTGTGGCACCAGCCCTCACAGGCAAGGCCCCGGCTTGTTTCATTTTCTGTATTTTCCCTGTTTGATCACTGAGTCTCACTGTCTTCCCCCCCACACAGCTACTTTAAGTGTGCTCACTGTATGTCCTGGATTTGTATGTCTGTACATGTGTCTAAAATAAATAGTGTCTTCGGTTTATGTGCACATCCGTGCGTAAAACTTACATTGTTGGTTTTGTACGGTAGATGCTGTTGTGATGCTTACTCTTAGGCTCAACAGACGGCCTCTCTCTGTTGGTGTATATAGTGGTTCTAAGCTGCACATCGTGCTTCCTAGAATTATCCACCATGTTCTAAAGTCCATTTTCTTGGAGATGGTCACCTTTCTTTTGTCTCCGGTTCCCCACAACACAAACTTCTGGTGATGAACAGTCTCCCATATGTCCCCTGTTGACCTGCGTGAGAGTTTCCTAGAACAGAAGTCTTGCCTGGTTGTAAGAATCACTTTGTATGGAGATGGGGGATGGAGGTGTTACTTATTCAGATGCAGATTCTTGAGCCCTTCCTCTGGAGATTCATCTCCAGAGGCCTGAAGGGGCCCTGGAATCACCAGGTTTAATAAGTGCCCCAGGTGATTCTTTCTTTCTTTTTTTTTTTTTTTAAATTCAAGTTAGTTAACATACAGTGCAGTCTTGGCTTCAGGAGTAGAATTTAGTGATTCATCACTTACATATAACACCTAGTGCTCATCCCAACAAGTGTCCTCCTTAATGCCCATCATCCATTTAGCCCATCCCCCACCTAACTCCTCTGTAGCAACCCTCAGTTCTCTTTATTTAAGAGTCTCTTATGGTTTGTCTCCCTCTCTGTTTTTATTTTTTTTATTTTTATTTTTTTAAAATTTTTTTTTTCAACGTTTTTTATTTTATTTTTGGGACAGAGAGAGACAAAGCATGAACGGGGCAGGGGCAGAGAGAGAGGGAGACACAGAATCGGAAACAGGCTCCAGGCTCCGAGCCATCAGCCCAGAGCCTGACGCGGGGCTCGAACTCACGGACCGCGAGATCGTGACCTGGCTGAAGTCGGACGCTTAACCGACTGCGCCACCCAGGCGCCCCTCCTCTCTGTTTTTATATTACTTTTCTTCCTCTTCCCCTATGTTCATCTGTTGAGTTTCTTAAATTCCACATATAAGTAAAATATATGACATCTGTCTTTCTCTGACTTATATTGCTTAGCGTAATATTCTCTAGTTCCATCCACGTTGTTGCAAATGGTAAGATTTTATTCTTTTTCATCACCGAGTAGCATTCCATTGTATATATATATTCCATTGTGTATGTATATATATATATTCCATTGTACGTATATTCCATTGTGTGTATATATACATATATGTATGTATATGTATATATACATATACATACATATATGTGTATTCCATTGTGTGTATATATATATATATATATATATATACACACACACACATCTTCTTTATCCATTCTTGTTTGGGGGAACCTGATCTACACAACACGCCCTGCATGGGGTCTCTGGGCCAAGGGCACACAGTTCTTAATTTCACTCTTCTCCTGAAAGACTGGTCATTTGGCTTTCACCGTCTATTGATTCTTGGTTCCGTCTCTGATTGGTTCTCATTTATGACTACTTGCTCTTTACTTGACTGCATTCTCCTTTATCTATTTGATTGAAGGCATGATGCTTATTTCTATGTTCTGTTTCCCCTGGTCATTACTGTGAATTCATCTAGCATCGACTCTTCCATTTTCTTTGATCTCAGGCAGCCTCCCCAACTGTTACTCCCTCTGAGCTCCTGCCTTGCAAAATATTGGGTGCCTTGGCTGGTGATGTGAACCTCTAGGGAAGGTCTTTAGTTCAGGTCCTAGATTGTTTCACTCCTGCATCTTAGAGAAAGCGAGAAAAATGTGTCTTGTATGTGCGTGTGTGTGTGTGTGTGTGTGTGTGTGTGTGTGTGACTTGAAGAAGTGAGTGGTGCGGGAACCAGGGAGAAAGCCTCAGAGAGAGAAAGAGAGAGCCTGAGTTAATTTAAGTCCATCCTTCTTATACTCCTGCCTTGGAGGTTTGTTTTGGCTGTAACCACCTAATACTTGAGATAGGTTGGGGCAGGGACGGCATTTTTGATGCAATTGTGGAACCCTCGTAGGGCTCCAGCAGTGTCCTGATGTGTCTGTTGCCTGTGGCCAGGCCTGAGTGAGCTGATTTTGTGTCCCCAGGAGCAGTGGCAGTATGGGCAATGATACACCTGTGACAGGTGAGGGATGGGAGGCAGCATAAATGAAACACTTTGTATTTATGCATCCTTGTGCCCAGTCCTCTCTCTCTATGCTGTGTACCTGGCTCCCTCTCCTTCTTTCACAGGTAATCAGGTGTTTCCCACCAATTTCATATCAGTTTTTCAGATCTTTCAAGCTTCCTGGGGCATCTCGGGGGCCGAGCTCCTGGAAGGCCCCTCTTGTGTCCAGTTTCAAGCTGTTTTCCAGGCTTAAGCTGCTCCATTCAGTATTCATGGGGATAGGGTCTTACGGGCCTGGCCTAGGCCATGTGGCCACCCCTCAGCCAGCGAAGGACATCTTGACTTCGCTGACAGGTAGAACAAGACTAGTGAAATTGCTGGGGGAAGGGAAAGTAGGCAATGCAAGATGTTCCCTCGATCTAGACGTTTGCCTTTTAAGGGAGAAGTCAGAGGTTTGGGCAGCTAATCCGGAGAGCCTTGAACCAATGGTTTTGTTCACACGGCTGCCCACTGTGCTTGGATTACAGTCTCTCCCAGGGCGAATCTTGTTTTGAGACCATAGGAGCACTTTGTATAGTTGATGCTTAACATCAATACAATGCCAATAGCCGACCAACCCCTCACAAACCTTGTTTGGTGGGTGATCTTTGCTCTGATCTGGTGCCAGTTTAGCAGAGGCTGATATTCAAAGACACTGGCACACAAGTCCAAACACCAGCTTCCCATGGTGACAGTAAAGCTAAGTGAGCTCAGCTTAGAATTCCCGTTAACACTGACATTTCACAATGACTGGGGGAAGCCCTTGCTTTTAAAGTTTTTGATTTGGAAATATCAAGTGTTCTAAGCATGATAGCTACCAAAGATGAAGCCGGAAAAAACTCTCAGGGGTGCCTGGATGGCTTAGTCGATTAAGTGCCCGACTTTGGCTCAGGTCATGATCTCATGGCTTGTGATTTTGAGCCCCACGTTGGGCTTCACTCTGACAGTGTAGAGCCTGTTTGGGATTCTCTTTCTCTCCTTCCATCTCTACCCCTCTCCCACTTGCTCTCTCCCTCAAAAAACAAAACAAAACAAAAAAAACCAGAAGTCCCCCAAACTCTCAGGATGTATGGCAATTGTTGGCATATAGAAAGCAGTGGTTAAGGTCACAGGCTTTGGGGTCAGGAATTCTGGGTGTTCTAGTCAAGGCTCCACCAATGCATTATCTGTGCTACCCTGGGAAAGTTACTTAGTCTCTCTGTGCTCAGTAAATTTTATTTTAGATCACATATTTAGAGTCTTAGTCATTACACACATGCAGAATATTTAATATTAGGATATACTGTATTATTCATATTTGATGTATTAGTTAGGCAACTAAAAATCAAAAGAAATGCAAAGTTTTTGTGTTTTGTTTTGTTTCGCTGCTGCCATTATCTTCAAAATATCATTACTATTGATTTTCTTACTACTCAAGAAAAGTTATACGGAACTGATGTAACTATTCCAGGAAAGTAGTTGTGAGCCTTGAGCTTTCCAGGACTATGTAATTTCTACCTTTTCTCCCCTTAAAAATGGCAGCTAAACTAAGCCAGTCCTGTCCCAGTGGAAACTTCACACAAACTGCAGAAATATAAAATGGACAAAAGCAATGCAGTGGAAATGTCCAGGCAGGTTAAATTGGCATTGATTGGAAGAAACCTATCTGTTTTTGTGGAGTTATTAATATACTTTCATGAATAACCAGTACTTTATGTCTTAAGTTTTTATTTAAGTAACCTCTACACCCAACATAGGGCTTGAACTCATGACCCCAATATCAAGAGTCGCATGCTCTTCTGACTGAGCCAGCCAAGCAACCAGGATAACCAGAATTTTGGAACACAATTTGAAAACCTTTACAGCATAAGGCATTCAATGAAAGAAAAACCTGTAGTAATTGTAAGATATACACATAGCCATGTGTGCATTTATACACACACATGAACCCAACAGAGCATGAGGGTGCAGTGCTAATGTTTTGTTCTATTGAATTATTGTAGTTTGAGAGAGTTAGCCTAGAGAAGACTTTCTTCTCCCTCTGTTTAATAAAGACCAGCAATTGTTTGAAGGCCTTTTATATCCTGTTCCTGTTTTGAAAGCACCTCGTGTTCCCATGTGATATAGCCCTGGGATATCCTTCATTTTCATCATTCTGGATTACAAAGACAAATGTGTCAGGCCAAAGCCAAGGGATAGTTGTTGAGGAAGGTGGAGTTGGGCCCTCATGACGTCTCAGTCTTGCTCAATAACAGCCTTAGCAGAAGCTGTGAGGGCCCAGTCTTTGGACCTTAACCATCTCGTTATGCTCTAGGGACTCCTAGCTGCCAGTGTCTATGTTCCCTGCCTGAGTCTTTTTCTGGCACTGGAGAAGGTCACTCTGCCCTCATGCTCCATGCAAGGTGGAAGTGCCATAGAATTAATCCCACTTAGGGATGGCCCTCAACCAAGGACTCGCGAGAGTTGATGTGAACCCAAGCTCTTGACGCTGAGGTGGAATGATTTTGGGGTGTGTAGTTTGAACTGTTTCTAGCGTTCCCTTCCAGAGTTGTCCATGGTGGTAGCTGCCTCATGAGGCATATTCATGGTGCACTTCCTCTCCCTGTGTCACTTCCCTGTCCTCTGATCAGTGTGGCTTTTACTTCCTGAGTAACCCACTTGCTCCGTAATCCTTGTCTTAGGGGCAGCTCCTGGGTGAGTGGGGAGACCCAAACAAGATGCCATTAAAAAAAGTTTTTTAAATATATTTATTTTTGAGAGACAGAGAGAGATAGAGAACAAGTTGGGGAGGGGCAGAGAAAGGAGACACAGAATCTGAAGTAGGCTACAGGCTCTGAGCCGTCAGCACAGAGCCTGATGCGGGGCTCGAACCCACAAACTGCGAGATCATGACCTGAGTGGAAGTTGGACGCTCAACCGACTGAGCCCCCCAGGCATCCCACAAGATGCCATTTTTAGCTTCATCTCCCTCTCTATACCTTCTTCAACTTGCCACTCTTTCAAACTCTAAGTTGGGGCTCTGGGTAGCCCTGTGTGTACAATATGAGCCTGTCCTACAGGCTTTGGTTGATTGGACCAGGGAGGGAGAAGAGCTGAGCCAATTGGAGTCCTGTCCCTAGGAGTCTGGAGATTGGTAGGGATGGGTGGGAGTTGAGTAGTGGTGGCTGAGAGAGACAGAGAGAGACTGAGTGAGTAAATCTTCCCCAGGGGGTATCTGAAGCATGCACACTTGAGAGCTGTGAACACATTCTGCCTGCATCTATTGTGGGGATCTGAGACTGCTCAACTGGTCCACAGAGAGCAAAATGGAGCAGGTGTGCACTGGAAAGCATAGGTGAGGATCACAAAAAATAGTGCTGTGGTTTTGGCAAACTTCCCATTTCTGGTTTCAATCTTTTCAGAGGCATGGCTCCATTTCTGCTCTGACAGGAAACTTTTTTTTTTAAAGAAAAATCCTTGCTTTTTGTTTAAGCCAGGAGGAGTGGCTTCTTTTGCTCAAAGCCTGAACATCAACAAATGCACATTTTGTATCATAAGCTATTCCTATTAAAAATAGTGTTTTTAAGGCGGTTGCCCTCTCAGCTCTGGAATTAAGATGTTTTATTTTATATTTGTTCATCCCCTTCCCTAGGAGACAATGTAGCAAAAGTAAGAGGTAATTTCCTTTCCCCCTATAGGGAAAAACAAGGGGCCTCCTTTTGTGGAGTTCTTGTGGTCTCTGCCCTCCTGGTACTGAAGACAATCCCCTCTTGCATCCTGAGATCTTGTGAGGGCAAGAAGCTAGATTTCCTGAAGAGGTGTAGGCTGTGTGTATGGGGGCTGTGTGGGCACTGAAGGTTAGGAGGCTAGATACAAGCTGGGGAAGAGAACTGGGCAATTCGTGGGTTTGCCGGACCACCCTTGCAGTTCTTGGTGGCACATCTGAGGACCTGGGGTGTATGTGAGGTTGGCCACCAGGCCCTGTGGCCTTGGCAACATTGATAAAGCAGAGGGGACATCTTTTCAGGCTGCCAGGATGGCAGAGAATGCTGGATGGGAGAACCAGCTCCTAGCGGTGGCACTGGGCAACAAAGAAGAAATAGTGACCACTCAAGACTGAAGAAAAAGTTCTTGTCCATCTCTTTGAAGCAAGTGAGCCCTGGGATTACGATGTGCTACAGGTGGGGCACGAATATTGCCTAATATTGGCCATTCTAACCAACCTTGGCCAGTGGGCTGTCTTAGTCAGTTTGGACTTCTATAACAACAATTACCATAGACTGGTGGCTCAAACAAGGATCGTTTATTTTTCACAGTTCCAAAGGCTGGAAGTCTAAGCTTAAGACCTCAGCAGATCCAGTATCTAATGACCACCCTTTTCCTGGCTTGTAGATAGCTAGCTTTTTGGTTTATTCTCCATATGGGGGTGGCTGGTGCAACGTAGAGACTGGGGGATGGGGAGGAGGGAGGGAGAGGGAGAAAGAGCACACTTAAGAGATCTCTCCAGTTACTTACAAGGACACGAATTCCATCATGAGGGCTCCACCCTCATGACCTAATTATCTCCCAAAGACCCCACCTCCAAATACTATCACATTGGGGATTAGGGTTTCAACATATGAGTTTTCTTTTCTTTTTTTTTTTAAATTTTTTTTAACGTTTATTTTTTTTTTGAGACAGAGAGAGACAGAGCACGAATGGGGGAGGGGCAGAGAGAGAGGGAGACACAGAATCGGAAGCAGGCTCCAGGCTCTGAGCCATCAGCCCAGAGCCCGACGCGGGACTCGAACTCATGGATCGTGAGATCGTGACCTGAGCTGAAGTCGGACGTCTAACCGACTGAGCCACCCAGGCGCCCCACATATGAGTTTTCAAGATGGGGCACATTCAGTCCGTAACACGGTGGGGGGGGGGGGGCTGGATTTGGATTTAATTTAATTTGAGTAAGACATTTTTTATAATACTCCCGATGTAGTGGAGGATTTCATATCTGTTTCATTTATACATTTGGATAATTTTTATAATAAAGGATAACCATTCTTTATAAACGTATTTTGCCCCACAATAAAATTTCAAAGGCGATTGTTTCTTGCTGATGCCTAAAGGGATGTCTTACTCTACTGTAAAGGTTAGATAGGCATCTAAGGAAAACAGAATTATTGAGGGGATGGTATATTATTGTTGGATCTCTCAGAGAGCCAGGTTAAACAAGAGGAACTGACTCTAGAAAAGGAGAGTTAGGGGAATGTATCAGGAAGTCACTGAGCAGACAGAAAGACCAGAGAACAAGATTAAGAAAATGGGTGGAAACCAAGGGAATATGGGAAGCCAAGAACATGCCTCAGGTTAGAAGGTCACTGCTGTCAGACACTGGCCATGGCCACCCCCTGACACCACAGGGCACTGATGGTGTTGCCATGGGTAGAATCTATCCAGTGCTGTCTTGTGCTTTTGCATCACTTGCTATAGGCTCAGTGTCCCGGGGGAGCCTCAGGTTGGCCAGGCACATGCTGTTTGCCCATGCTTGGCCTCCAGGACCCAGGGACTGTGAAGATCTGACTTTCTGGTTACAGTAGTGGAAGGTTTGAATCCTACGGAGTTAATGACAACTTCCCCAAAAATGGCAGTGAAAATTTCCCCCAATAAAGTCACTGTGACATGGTGCATGTAGCAATGAAAAGCATCCAATGCTTGGGTCCTTGTGGGTGGGGTGGCTGCCCCCATGTCCCTCTCCTCTTCTTGTGTGGCACAGTCTATCTCCCTTAACTTGTCCACTCTGGTGGCTGCAGTCCCACTTCTGTGCCCCCGAAATGTCTAGCTTCATTGTTGTTTTTCTTCTGAGTTTACCTGTTATATTCAGCTGACCACTCCAGGTAGTCTCTCGGATGTCCCTCAAGCTCAACTGAACACATTACCTCTTAGGAAGGCTATCTCTGGAATGGTTAAGGTTGTAGGCTCTGGAGCTGGACACCCTGGGTTAAAATCCTGGTTGAGTCACAGCTTAGTTGTGAAACCTTGGAAAAAATTACAGGCCTCTCTGTGGCCTGGTCTTACCAACTGTAAAATGGGGATAGCACCTGTCTCACAGAGTTTTTAAAATGATTAAATGACTCAATATGCGGAAAACACTTAGAATATTGCTGTGTACATAATAAGCCCTCAATTAGTTATTATTGTCCAGTATACTGGACCTCCCCTTATTTCCTTTTTCCAATTAATACTCCTTGATGGGGGGCACCTGGGTGGCTCAGTTGGTTAAGTGTCTGACTTTGGCTCAGGTCATGATCTCACAGTCTGTGGGTTCAAGCCCCATGTTGGGCTCTGTGCTGGCAGCTCAGAGCCTGGAGCCTACTTCAGATTCTGTGTCTCCTTCTCTCTCTGCATCTCCCCAGCTTGTGCTCTCTCTCAATAATAAATAAATAAGCTTAAAAAATTATTTAAAAAATACTGCTTGATGATACAGGCAAGAAAGTTCTAGATCACACATGGCTGCTTTTCCCTTTCTCTTCAATGCCCGTATTATATCAGTTCCAACGTCTTTTGATTCACTTTTTCAAATGCCTGTTAAGTTCTTCTTATCTGCAATCCCACTGCAACTCTCTTCCCTTGCTTGAATGATTGATATAGACTTCTAACTAGTATCTGAGCTTCCAGTTACTTTCAGGTTAAACAAAGACATGTCATTGTCTCATATGATAATAAAAACAGCTAACATTTTCGAGTTTTTACTATTAACTGGGAAATGTTTAGAGCTTTACATGGATTAGTTAGTTCTTTAAATTGCCACACCCAGCACCTGAAGAGGTACTTGTATTATTTCCCTTTTGTAGATAGGAAAATTCAGCACAGAGTACTTAGGGGACTTGTCCAGGGCCACACAGCCATAATGGCCCAGGCAGGACCTGAACACAGGCTCTCTGTCCAGGCACTTCACCGTATATTCTCCCCTATGCAGTTGCACCCCGAAGGAGGCACACAATCCCCAGAGTGTGTCACTGGTGAAAAATTTAGAACTTCTATTTACTTTTATTTTAAACTAAAATTATGAAATCCATTAAGGTTGATTAATGTAAAATATATGGATTAACATTGGCAGCCTCACTTGGCCTGTCAGATGGTCCTCACTGCACGTAGTACCTGAGGCACCTATAAGGGAAGAAGGAATTTGACAACTTGAGAGGTTGACAGTGACATTTTCACACAGGTTTGCTGCCATTGACTCATTACATGTAGTTCACGTGCTATGAGGGGGTCATCAGGGCAGGCACATGCTTACAAAGTTGACTTCTAAAAAGTACTATATTACAGTACTTTTAATGAAATGAGAAGTGGATATGAAATACTGATCCCGAATGGAGGTTTACTCAAGGCAAAGTGTTGTCAAACCTATAGATGAATGTATTAAAAATGTCTGACCTTTTCTATCTGGTAAATGACTATTAGTTATAAGCTGTTAGAAAATAATCTTGATAAATTAAGAATATCCTAATATGCACCTTCAAAGTAAAATGGACAATCTAACAATGAGGGAAAGAATAATTGATTTTCAAAAGGAAGTCACGTTGTGGAGAGAGCATGTTAAAAACAGATCTTTGGCAATATTTACAGTGCTGCAATTTTCTCTTTTCTTTTTCTCTCCCTCCTTCCCTCCGATCAGCTGAAAATGATAGGTGTTAAATATAGAACCTGCATTCTTTGAAAATATAGAAAAATAATTTTCTATTCTGCCCCTATTTTTCAAATGAAAAATTTCAACAGGCTTTGAACCCATTTGGTAAAAGTATAAAGTACAACTTCTGATTAATTTCTGGTAACAGGCAATCAACATTAGGAAAGACTGATCCTTACCAGCCAAATTTCAATAAAAGCTTTGCCTCAGTGATAGCATTTAAAAACGAGTACCAAGAGTATCAGAATCCTCATTTGGACCTACATACCCTGTAAGACAAATACTTTGTGTATGACATTGAAATCATAAAATCATTAAAATCAAGTATCAAAATAAGACCTTCAAATCACTGTCATGAAATGCTAAACTGAAGTTGAAAGTAATTGGGATTATTCAATCAATCATAAGACATGTTACTTATAAAACATTTTTACCATAGATAAATAAAATATTTTAAATTATTAAAATATTTCAAAATCTTTTGCTTTTAAATGTCATAATGTTTCCAACAAATTAATATGAAGCCAAGTATATAAAACTAATCAATACAATAATATCAATATATTAGCGCTGTATAAAATGTTTTGACAAAAAGTGTGGAGATTACTGCTCAATATTAATATAACAATGTTTATGATTGCTGTCTACCGTTTAGAATACTTTATTTTCAAAGTGCTTATTCCTACCACTTTTCTGGAGTAAAAATTATTGCTATAATTAAATGTTTAGGGGCACCTGGATGGCTCAGTTGGTTGGGCATCTGACTTTAGCTCAGTTCATGATCTCATGGCTCATGAGATGGAGCCCTGCGTCAGGCTCTGCGCTGGCAGCTCGGAGCCTGGAGCCTGCTTCAGTGTCTGTGTCTGTCTCTGCCCTTCCCCCACAATGCTTTCTCTCTCTCTCTCTCTCTCAAATATAAATAAACATAAAAAAAAATAAATGTTAAGTTCATGTTTTTTACTTCTTTTGCTCACATATGTGTGTGTGTGTGTGTGTGTGTGTGTGTATGCAAATATGTACCTTGTTTCTAACTGGCCACATTTTTTTTCCCTTCAACTTTTCAATTGATTCTTTAGATTGATCTGACCTAATTTCCTTGCTTTGCCCCTCTGACTCACCTCCACGTCCCCCCTTTCTTGTCTGGTCTCACTGGGTTTCTGGTTTCAGGCTTTCTCCTTTTCTCTTCTCTCGTCTCCCTCCATTATTCCATCCTCTCTGGAACCCAATCAGTACTCTAGGAAGTATGGCAGTGATAGACAATCACAGACAAGTAAGTAGGGAGTTCACCAGCTTCCACTTCCATTGCGGAGGACAAATGAACTGGCCATCAGCATTCCCCAGGATAACTTAAGGGCAGGACTGTGGAAGGTTGGGTGGCTGAGCAGAGGTAAGAGGTGGGTGCCCCACATGTGGTGCATCTGGATCTTGCTACCCTGAGTTCAGTGCTCTCTCTCATCTTCTACTGAGAGCTGGAGGGTAACAGCAGGTGACATCAGAGAAAAACTAAAAATCATTAGTTGTGTGTGGGAGGACCTATAGCTGATTTGGGAAAGGCAGAAAATGGTGGGCATGTGGACCTTCCAGTAAGGGGCCAGAGCTTTGCATGTCTCAGAGGAGTTGTGCCCCCAGTGGATTAAGATGGAACTATAAAGGCACCTAGATACAACACTATTTGTTATAGGGCAGAAATCAGTGTAAGTCCTGCCGGCCCTGGCTCTTTTCCAAAGGATTTTATTTCCTGAATCACCAAAACCATTTCCTTTGCAGGCTGCCCCATGGCCCTCATGCTCAGCACGGAATTGCAAACAGTGAGGCTCCAAGGCCACTGACTGCCCTCTGGCCACACCTGCTGGCGTGGACTTTGTCCCAGTTAGGGGCTTCCTGTACCTTTGCTGCACATCAACCCTAACTGCCCTGGGCCATCCTTCCTTCGTCAGCAGCAGCCTTGAGGTGCTGCTGCCTCAGCGAATGTCCAGCCCCCGGCTGAGGAGGCCTGCAGTCACGTCCCAGGATAGCTGGCTGTGTGTGCGTGATGTGAGGGCCTGCGGCCACCCGGAGCGGAGGCTGGATCCATGGGGACACTGGGAGAAGACAGGGTGCACCGGAGCCACATTAGGTGGTGTGACCTCTGGGGATGTCTGTCCTGCATCCTCAGGACCGCTCACCATCTGATTCCTTGGCCGGCTGCACCCCCCCCCCCACCCCCCAGTCAGTAATCTGAGTCCCCGCGGGGCTGGTAGCTGCAGCCACTAAGCCAGGGCTGCTCTGTTTTTTCTCAACGGTGAACACGTCCCAGCTCTTCTTCAATGTCAAAGTGTTTTCCCATGAACGCCAGGGGTAGCATTTCCCAGCCTTATCAGCCCTAGCAACCAGAAGCCCGGTTTCCAGGAAAGCAGCCACTCGATCCAACCTGGTGAAACCCACTCCCCAGCTCAGCAACTGACATGGCATTTATGCCCCAGCACTCAACAGCCCAGTGTTTTTTTAGCTGTGGCCACATGACATCATTTCCAATTGGCCAGCCTTTCTCCTCCTCCTCCCCCGTACAGCCTCACCCCACCCCACCCCCTTCTCCTCCCTGCGGCTCAGGGTGGTATTTTGTGGAGTAGTGGGAAAGCTTTGGGCTTTTTTGGGGGGCTCATTCCCTTTGTTTCTCAAAATATCCCTGGCCCTGACTGCTCTAATCTCTTCCCTGAGTAGAGACAGCGAGGCTCCAGGAACACAGCCTGCTCCCTGAGACAGCACTCTGGCTCAGCCCTGGGGGGCCCAGCCTGGGTGGCCCTCAGGAAGACCTTCTCCTTGTGGGGGTGCCTCCCTCCCTGGTGTGAAATGGAACACTGTTTCTCAGAACCCCGCATCCTGTGAAGCCCTTGGGAAAAAATAACCTCGATGCCCACAGGCGATTGTTCAGTACTTCCCACGCCTGACACTTGTCTTTGAGTAAGTCTGGTGGCGCTCTGGCCGGCCCCGCAACAGCGGGACTGTGTCTTGTGATATGAAGAGGTTCTTTTCCTAACCATATATGTCTCCCCAAGAGCACCAATAAATAATGTGGTTGCTCTGCCTGGGTTGTCTTTCCCTAGTTGGCCCAGGAGCCCTCTGGCCCCTGCTCGCGGCTTCTCCTGTTTCAATTTCCATGTGCTCTCCGATTTGTAACTCAAGGAGCTCCCAGGCTTAGGAACAGATGACGAGCTGGCCACTCCTGGCTGTGGCACCTGGGGAAGGGGCGATGGGCAATGACTTGCAGGCATGCTCCCGGCTCCCTGGCCCCGGCTGCCGTGACACACTGCAAGGTGAGCAAGGATGTGTGCTGGGGGGTGGGGTTCTCGGGTGCCAAACCCAGAGGATGTGGCAAGGTTAAGCAAGTGAGTAATGAGATGGGGAGACGTGGAAGAGTATTTCTCACAACAGAATCTTCCAGGCAGTCCTCCCAACACACCCTCATATTCCACCTGCGTCTCCTGCCAGAAGGGGGGCCGCTGAGTGAATACTAGAGCTTGAAGACCTTTCAAACCCATCACATACCAGCTCTTTATTTCACAGATGGAGACACTAAAGCCCAGAGGAGAAAGAACTTGTCCCAAGTCAGGGTAGAGCTGGGGTTTGACCCAGCTTCCTCCCAGAGCTGTTACTCCGCACATGTAAGAGCTCAGGGGCTACCCCTCTGCCCACCCCAGCCCCCCACCCCCCCGTGTGTGTCTGTACCGCGCCCAGGAAGGGGAGTGCACTCTGAGACGGGGTGAGGGCGAGCTACAAGATTAAAGGCCGTGGAAATCATGGATTTCGTCCTTCAAGCCTGGTCCCTGTACCCCCAGCTCTAATGACCCATTCCAAAGTGATGGATTTTTTCTTCTGGTTCAAATTAAATCCCCACCCTCTTAGACCTGGGGGAGAGCACAGGCAGAGCTCCAGGTTTGGGCAACTGGGAAGAACACTGTGGGCTCTTCATTGCCTCCAGCTGTTCTTTTATCATTGAGTGCCTGGAGTGGAGGGAGCCAAAAGGGCCATGAGGGCGAAACATGCCATTTGGGAAGTGGCTGGCAATGCTGTTGTTGGTGGCCAAGCGGTTACAGTGACAGCCAGTACATCCCTAGGCTCTGATTTATCCTATCCCTGAGCACTGGAGTGCAAATTTCTGAGAAGGCCCCTACAGGTGACAAAAGCTGAGAGCAGCTTTGGGCCTTGAGGGGCATCTTCCCTCAGAGCTCTGGAATGCAGCGTATTTGTTTATCTCCAGCACAGTTCGTGCCTGCCCACCCTATCCACCTCTGCTTTCTCCTGAGCTCAGCATGCCATTGGCATTTAATAAATGTTAAAAAATAGCAACATGGGAGCCACTGACCTTCACATAAAGGCCTTTGAGACCATTGCCAGAACAGTTCCTCCTTCACGAGGCCAGACAACGATAGCCTGGAAGGGGAAAAGAGAAACACGCCCCCAGCACTGGGGCCACGGACGCCGGGGTCCAGGAGTGGTGTGGAGTTTGCAGCCAGGGCTTAAAGGCCACAATATGTGGAATGGGGCCAAATGCTCTCACAGAGATGCCTGGGCTCTCTGCCCTTTGCAAAGCAAGGACGGTGGCTTTGCTCCACCTCACCCTACCCCTCCAGACATTTCTATGCTCTGCAGGCCAATGGGAGTCACGCACGCGTGGTGATCCAACATTTCAGATCCAAGCACTGGATCAAAGCTGGGGCACTTCTGTCCCCCTCTCTACTGTGCCTGTCTGTCCTTCACAAAATCCCTTCCACCATCATTAGGCTGAGACTTCCTTGTCTGGTGGTAAAGGCAGGGGGTACTGGGGTTTTCCAGCCAGTCTGAGTCAGGTTTCGATCTCTTCCTTTTTTTAAAAAAATTATACAACCTTTTCTTTACCCACAAGTCCTGGTCATGGAGTCTAGGCAAAGTATTCTTTTTCCACCTGCTCTCTCCCTTCCTCTTTTTCTTCTTCCCTAAAGACTGGAAAAGGTGAATATTGTAGAGGGAGGGATCTGTGCCTACTGAGGGCTTGGAATTAGAAGGCCAGCTTTATGTAATTTATTTAACCTTGCTTTCTAATTGAATTGACAGGCAAGGCCATTGAGATTTGGGGAGAGTAAGTGGGCAGCCAGGGTCAGCAGCTGGCTGGGGGACAAGGCTGCATCCCGGCCAATCATATGGGGACTCACAATGTCACATGTGTGACTCGCTAGATCCCTTTTCTTCTCAATGACAGTGTTATAAGAAGAGTGGCCGTGGTTAGCCCTGTTTTACAGGTGAGGCAACTGAGGCTCAGCGAAATTACCTTCCTAAAATTGTCACTTCAGTTTCTGAGCCACTGTCACAGCAGCAATGGCTATTTTCCAGGAACCCTGGGCATTATGGATGGCTGGACTGTTGGTGTGACCAGCCACCCCTGTTTGCCCAGGACACTCCCAGTCTCAGCAGTGAAACTGCCATGTCCTGGAAAACCCCTCAGTTTTGGCAGGCCGGACAGGGAGGTCCTCTCACTGACAGCTCTTCCATCATTTACTCTGTCCTCTTGCCTCCCCACGGTGCATCATCTGTCTCTCTTGATCTTCACAGCAACACACTGTTAACTTCCCTTGTTGTCTTGGGAAAGGCAGAGGGGGCTCTGGAGGTGGAGAGCAGGTGCTAGTTCATGGTTTTTTTCCAGGATTACAGGGAGAGACGTAGCACAGTGCTGGGAAGGCAATGAATGCCCATGACATGGCCACTCCTGGCACTAGCTTAATGCGATGCAGACGATGGAAGGATGGAAGGGGCAACCAAGAGTGACAGCAAAACTGGGGACTCTGGTGCAGTGCAAGGGAGCTCTGAGTGGGCCGCCTCTGTTTGCTGAGTTCCTCCTCAGGAACTTCCTCCATACCGGGTCCTTGAGGCTGTGACTAGGTCCAAGAGGCAGGCTGTAGGACACGGGTTGCAGTGAGGAAACCCAGGCACAGGGAGGCCAGCAAGTGCCTAAGCAAGGATGTGGGGAGCGAGGAGTTGAATCCAAAGCTATGCTCTTAATTGTGGGATGGGGCTGCCTCTTAGTGGGGGAAAAAGGATGGGGAGGAAAGTGCTTGAGAGGGACCTTGAAAAAAGCACATGCAGGAAGAAGCAGACAAAACTGAATCTCTGTGGGAGCCGGGAGTATGAAGAGGGCTCTCTGTGCCATGAGCATTCCCACCTGCCAGGCATTGCTCTGTGCCTTCCCATATATTAACCCCATTTCAAACCTCCCCAGTTCCTGTGAGGTTGCTATCATCATCATCACCATCATCATTTCTAGTTTACAAAAGAGAAGGATGAGGCACAGAGGGGTAAAGTCACTTGCCCAAGGTCACATCTCTAGTAAATGACTTAGCTAGGATTCAAACTTGTCTAATGGTGAAGGGCTAGTGGAGTTTTTTCCCCTCCTCTTCCTCCTAATTTTTTTTAAGTTTATTTTTTTATTTTGAGAGAGACAGAGACAGCATGAGCAGGGGAGGGGCAGAGATAGAGGGAGAGATAGAAAATCCCAAGCAGGCTCTGCACTGTCAGCATAGAGCCCGATGCGGGGCTTGAACTCACAAACTGTGAGATTATGACCTGAGCTAAAATCCAGTCAGATGCTTAACCGAGTGAGCCACCCAGGCGCCCCTCCTCTTCTTCTTCTTTAAAAATTACACAACATTTTATTATGTACTGGCAAGGTCAGTGGAGTTCAGGCAAAATCTTCTTTTTCAGACAGCTCTCTCTCTTCCTTTTTTATGTTCTTTTCTAAAGGCTGAGAAAGGGTGAATATTTCAGCCCCTCTTCTGTGCTGCCTTTTTTCTGGCTCAGGCCCACCATGGAGCAGGGCTTGCATGTGGGGGTGGGAAGTTGGTGACTGGTAATCCCATGTGTGTGAGTGAATGTGTGTGCGTTCAGATCAAAGTTGCTCCAGGAAAACATTTGGATCCTGGAGCTGGAAGGTCAGCCCCGCCTCGCCTCACCCCTTTGTCGTTCATCTCTAAACCTTCATCAAGCCTTCATGGTTAGTCTGCTTGCAGGAGCACAGGGAAAGTGCCAAACCCTGAGATCACCTGTTGGCTTTGTCCCAACTCGCTGCTCAGGAAAGTAGCCTTTGTGCATCCCCTGCACCTGTGTCTGATGGGAAATGAGGGGTGGGAGGAACACATCAGGAAAGAGCCTGTGCTGGTTGTGGGTTCCATGCCCTAGGGGAAGCTCTTGCTCTGCCCCACCCTTCTGGACAAAGGGGAGCCCTGCCTCACCTCTTCTCAATGTTACCCTTGCAACCACCTCTTCACTCTGGCCCATTACTCCCCTGCCTCCACCTGTTCCCCCTCCCTAAGTCTGCACAGGGCTCGTCCTGGAACCAGTGGAACCAGCCCCGCTGTGAACAGCATAACCATGAATGAACCACACATCAATAGGTTGAAATGGATGAACGACAAAAGCCTGATACCAGCCACAGTTGATGGTCTACCTTGTAATGAAATACAGAATCACCTTCTGCATAGCGGGGAGTCCTGTTTCAAGTAGCTTTCACCCTGGAAGCTCTCTTCCTGCCAATAAGTTAGGTAATTAGATCTATACCAGAGCGATGGAGAGAAGCCATTTCCAGGTAGAATGCATTTTGCAGAGCAACCAGTAAAGAAGAAGAAACTGCCTAAACTGGAGCATTGCATGGGTATCTAGTGATTATGCTTCATAACAATACAGAGAATTAATCTTTACAGCTCATAGTAAGTACCCCATAGAAAGCTTTGAATAAATGAGTAGAAACTCTGTTTTTATATCTGAAGTTGGAGCAAGTAGACTGAGAAACAGAATTCTATGTGATCAGAATATCAACACTGTTACAAAATTGTGATTATTCTAATCTAGACTGACTTGAAAGGTAGAGCAGTTTGAGATACAGAAATAGATCATGAAACCAAGGTAATGAAAGAAAAGAATCAGCCATTGATATACATCACTTTGCGGGAATTGGCTAAAAGCAGGTGCTGTGGATTAGTGCACAGGTTATGTACTGCCCAATGTCAGAATGTACTCTTCACGGTGACTACAATATGCAGGGTGTTTTGCAAGGTTATGGCTCTGGATAAGCGTTTTCCCAATCTCTTAGTGAAGGATATTTTAGAAAATGAGTAGCAGAACAAAACAGTGCATGTTATTTGGTTTGTCTACACATATATTTATGTTTGTCTTAATAGTTTAACAAATTGTGTATAATTCACTCATGTGGATTCGATAATTAAATTTTTTTTTGATTATGAAATAATTATGGATAGATTTACAGGAAGTTGTGAAACAATGTACAAAGAGGTCCCATGTACCTCCAGTTTTGCCCAGTGGTAACATCTTGCAGAACTAGACATAATATCAAAATCAGGAAACTGACAATTGTGCAATCCACCAAATGTATTCAGATTTCAGAGGTTTTACATGTAGTCATATATGTGAGTGTGTGTGTGCTTGTG
Organism: Neofelis nebulosa; assembly: GCF_028018385.1. Taxonomy (NCBI): domain Eukaryota; kingdom Metazoa; phylum Chordata; class Mammalia; order Carnivora; family Felidae; genus Neofelis; species Neofelis nebulosa. The sequence continues at coordinate 25,297,868 of NC_080787.1, forward strand.
TGTGTGATAAGATGTATGTATACTTGTGTGATACACACACACACACACATACACATCTTATACACACATCTAATGTCTTATCACATTAAACAGGTGGTAGATTTTTGTAATCACTACCACAATTAAGGTACAGAACAGGTCCATCCTCAAGGATCTCTCCCATCCCGCTATACCTTCCTCCATCCCTAACACCTAGTAACCACTAATCTGTTCTCCAACTGTATAATTTTGTTATTTCTTTTTTTTAAGTGTTTATTTATTTTTTAAGAGAGAGACAGAGACAGAGCATGAGCAAGGGAGGGACAGAGTGAAAGGGAAACACAGAATCTGAAGCAGGCTCTAGACTCCAAGCTGTCAACACAGAGCCCAATGCCAGGCTTGAACTCACAGACCGTGAGATCATGACCTGATCCTAAGTCGGACGCTTAACCAACTGAGCCACCCAGGTGCCCCAGTTATTTCAAGTATGTTATATAAATCAATCTTTTTTTTAATGTCTATTATTTTAAAACCAATTCTTTTGCAACAGCGTTCTGGCATAGGGATTTCTACACAAGTGTTTCTAAGGAAAAGTGGTTGAACTTGAGAGACTCAACTGATAGAGAAGTCAAGAATATGGTAGTTGGAGGGGCGCCTGGGTGGCTCAGTCGGTTAAGCAGCCGACTTCGGCTCAGGTCATGATCTTGCGGTCCGTGAGTTCAAGCCCCGCGTCAGGCTCTGTGCTGACAGCCCAGAGCCTAGAGCCTGTTTCAGATTCTGTGTCTCCCTCTCTCTGACCCTCCTCTATTCATGCTCTGTCTCTCTCTGTCTCAAAAATAAAATAAATGTTAAAAAAAAATTAAAAAAAAAAAAAGAATATGGTAGTTGGAGATACAGGACAGGAAACCAAGAGAGCACTTTGATTTATTAAGCACTTACTGTGTGCCAGATGCTGTTCTAAGGTTTTGTGCGGGCTGCCTGCAGAATGGAACCTGGAGGGGCTGCCTTCTCTTTGGGGTCCTTGCCCTACCCTCACCCAACATACACTCATAGGTCCTTTGTGTACGCACTTCATATTGGGTCACCATCTGCCAGAGAGTAGGAGTGTCTCTTCCTACTCTGAGAGCTAGGCATCAACCATAGGGTCTCTGGCCACTGAGTTGTTCAGGTTTGAGTTTCCCTCCCCTTGGGTTCTGAGCAAGCTCTGACTGCCCAGGGAGCTGCATGCCATTCCTCTGTTTATGGTCCTTGGATTGTCCTTGCTTCTACCTCCCAGCTGCTAGAACCAAATGCTATCTGGCAGCTGGACGCAGGTGGCCTTCACTATTGGCATTATGTCCTGTAGCCACTTGACTGCCTCAAGGTTCTCACCTCTGAAGACCTAGAGAGAAACACACAACCATTCTTGACACCCTCAGCATTTACAGGAATGAAAGATTAATGGAGAGGAACTCATTGTTCTAAATCCCCAGCTGGATATGAGATTTAGGAAATTCCCTTCTTGGGGTTATTAAGTCTCAGTGGGTTGGTGAGTCTAAGTTTCTAGTGACATAACATAATTGGCCTATTATCCAGGAACTTGGGGCTGAATTAGCACAAACTGACATTGAGGGACTTTAGACCCAGGATGGATTATTGGCATGGGTGGTTCTTATGTTGGGAGATCTTTGAAAACAGAAGTGAACAAGGTGGGCCTGAACGGTTGGGTGCCATCTTGTCTGAAGTAAAGGCATAAAGTAAATATTACCTGAGAGCCTTTGTTGCACTTTGATTTTGCAAAATACCTACTATATGTAAGTGGACCTATGGCCTGAGGCAGAGAAGATACAATCTTGGTGTTCCAACTTTGCCTGGACACCAGTGAATATACTACAGCTATTCTGTAGGCCGGATCCTCTGGTATTATACTCCAATGGAGATCTGAGTACTAGATTGGATATTGACAACCATTTTGAAGTCGGGACACTTGTCACTGTTTGATTAGCCCTGTGGATAAGTACCTCATGTTGGCTAGCATTAATATTTTATTTATTAAGGCAAATAATACTTGATCGTGTTGTGAATTGCAACAGGAGATAGTCTGCATTTAACCATCCTTTCTATGTTAGAATCTGAGGCCATGAAGCTGGAAGTCACAAAGTCTGGTATTTGAGTTCACAACTCATATACGGAGAGAAATGGTGCCACTGCGCACATTAAAAACCATGTGATCACTTTCACACCAAATGGTAGGCACTTTGGTGACTTTGGACATTTACTGGTGACTCATTAAACTATTTGTCTTCAATCCTTTGCCTTGGAAACCCCCTCTTTCTCCGGCCCCTCCTTATTGTAGTTAAAATAGCTTAAAGTCCTTGTGAATCCTTCAAGGGCAAAAATGGATGGATTCCCTCTAGAGTAGATTCCAAATCAAAGCAAACAACATTAAAGCAAAGTCCAAAGCATTTTGATCAGAAATGAAATGTTGAGGAATATTTTGTTTATAAATGAAAGCTCTGTGATGCATTGGCAGTGTGGTTTATCTGTAAAGAGAAGTCCTTGGATTTATAACTCAGACTCACTGTGCACCCCTTTTATTTCATGGCAAGTGTCTTTCTGGCAAGAAGTACATTAAAGACTCCCATCTCTTATTTACAATCCTAAGATCCAGAAAGCTATGAAAACCAAAAGCATTTTGTATACCTAATACCACTTGCCAACAAAATCTGACCTGAACTGACTTGAAACTATTAATAGGCTTTATTTATCTCCCTTATCATGAATCTTCATGTTTCATTGCAGAAATATTGTTTGCATATGGGGCAGTGCTCCTCTGTGAGTGTTGTTATACAATATGGGGTATATACACCCCATTATCTTTCTAAAAATCGGAAAAATTCTGAATTCTGTAACACAGCTGCCCCAGTGGTTTTAGATAAGGGATTGTGGACTTGCAGCACAATCATTTTTTTTCTTTTTTCTTTTTTCCATGCTACACAAATATCAGATCCTGTTTTTGATAGGTGATGGGACCCAACCAGATGGCCGAGCTTGTCAGGCTTCTAGTCCCTGTCACTGACAAAGTCTAAGGCAACATGATCCCATGTTAAACCCCAGGGCTCCAGCGCTTCCTCTGCCTTCCTCTGCCCTGCCCAGAGTTCGAGTACTGGCAGCATTGCCTTTAGGCTGGCAGGACACAGAGGTGGCTGCAGCACTGTGAGCCTGCATTTCCAGGGGGCCTTTTCCAGCCCCTCCCACAGCTTCTCCATCTGGAGGCAGGGAGTAGGTGGCGAGTGGCAGGCTCACTGCTGCCAAGGCTTTCCCTGGAGTGCGTGAGACCTTAATGGTAAACCCACAGAGCCACTCATTCATTGATTTGTCAATGCATTCATTAACTCAGTTAACATTGTGCACCTTTCGTGAGCTAGGTGTATTTTATTGAGATCCTTGTACAAAGTGAGAGAGAGAGAGAGAGAGAGAGAGAGAGAGAGAGAGAGAGAGAAAGTGAAGCTTGGACTCAATTAAGATTTTCCTAGGCAATGTTTCATAGAATCCAAGAGGTTCTATTAAATCTTTATTAAATCTGTTAATGGGTTTTAGAGGAAAAAGATTTCCATGACCAAGTAAGTCTAGAAAGTGATGAACTAAGCAGAGTGAAACAGGTTTCTGTAAAGTAATGTGTGTGCTAAACATCCCAAAGGGGGCATTAGCATTGACCAAGGAATGCTATGTATTTCCCAGCTCACGTTATTTTTGCATTCCATGGAGGTGTAGGAGGAATTCTGTAGGTGACAGAGCCGAATGACTCCATGAAGCAATGTGAAAAGTTTCCACCATGCTCTGTCTCTGCCATTGTGCCTCTTCCAACTACTCTGAAACAATAAAAAAGTGCAGGTGGCCACCTGGGCTAGCGTTGCAAAGGAATGCTCTTCTGGGATCATATGATCTTGAAAAGTAATAGTCCTCTGAGAGCAACTTCCAACTGAATCTCTTTGAACTTTTTAAAATTCCCTGGACAGCTTGCCTTCCATGGTATTGAACAACACAGCACAAAAAACCATTATTGCTCCCTGACCTGTTAGCATTTTAGGAACCAAGATTTCTCATGATCCAAGGCTAAATGGAGGAGGACAGAAGGAGTCCTGTGTTCATGACTGGTCTTACAGTTAACATCTATCCTAGGAAAACCGACAAACGTGCACCGTGTAGTATTTTAGGAGATTCTCCACAGTTAAAATGTTAGTTTTACTGATGGAGTTAGAACAACAATTTATGATAATGCATGGGACAACCTTTTGTCAGAGATAAGGTGTATGTAGTCTTGAGTAGGATGGGAGTAGATTAGATTCTTTAGTGTTTTCTTTCTTTCTTTCTTTCTTTCTTTCTTTCTTTCTTTCTTTCTTTCTTTCTTTCCTTCTTTCTTTCTAAATATTTATTTATTTATTTTGAGAAAGAGTGAATGTAAGAGGGGCAGAGAGAGAACCCCAAGCATACTCCATGCTCTCCGCATGGAGCCTGATGCAGGGCTCAAACTCATGAACTAGGAGATCATGACCTGAGCCAAAATCAAGAGTCAGATGCTTAACCCACCGAGCCACCCAGGCATCCCAGCATTTATTTCTGAATTGAACTTGGGTTCTTTTACCATGTTTGTGATTGTAGCTGTTGTTATACTTATTTCTGCCACTGACTTGCTCTCTGATGGGAATTATGTCACTTTATTTCTGTTTGATTTTATGGTGCCTTAGTTTCTCCAGAGGCAAATGAGGATTTGTGAGTATTTATGGAGAAATCCCTGTGAAATTGGGAATACTCGTAGAGTGGAAAATTGTAGCTAGTATGAAATGACTTTTTTTTTTTTTCAGGGATCACTGTGTAGTAGAGCACTCAATAAAAATGTGGCAGGAATGTAAGAATGCTGGTCCACTAGGGCCAGCCTCTTCTGTCTCCTCACCTAGTGAATCTCTCAGTGGTCAATGGAGATTTGTAGCACTTGTTGAGTACATAAATAATTGCTTAATGACCCTCAGAAGGAAGGAAGGAAGGAAGGAAGGAAGGAAGGAAGGAAGGAAGAAAAGAAGGAAGGAAAGAGGAGAGGAAAGAGGAGAGGAAGGAAGGAACAATGGAGGAAACCATCTTCTGAGCTAGCAGGTAACAGAGTGTCACCGTTATTCTTTTCTCGTCATGGAATTCAGGAGACGCGTGAACTTTTTCCTTCACAATTCTTTCCAAATATTATGAAATATATTTCAATATTATGGAATATTATTTGATCAGGACTTTCGTTGGTTCACTACATTTTATAAGAATATACATTTCCCATTTTTATTCTTTGTGTCCCCGAAAACCTGTGTCCTTTAGTAGTGAGGTCAGCCCCCATTTGGCCTGTGGGTTAACTGACTTGATCTGCACACTACTAATATTTAAATCACTTGATCCTTTCGAAATAGTCTATGCAAACCCAAGTGACCTCAGTGCAGCAGACATTTTTCTTCTCTAATTGTAAGAGAGCCAAGTTCACTCTGTTCCTGGACCCTCCGCCTCACATTGCCCTGCATTTCCTTCTCCTTGAGGGGCCATGGCATGGAAGTCAAGGATTTGTGGTCCACAAAAAAGAACACCACACCTAGAGCCAGGAGACGAGAGGCTGAATGCCACCCTAGCTACTCACTCATCCTTCATGGGGTCTTGGGCAAATCTCTCTGCTTTTCTAGCCTTACATTACCCCACAGGACTGTCCTGGAATGCAATAAGCTCAGTGTGGCATGCTTTGCTTTTCCCTGGTAGAATGCCACAGAAAGCCCAGGGCAGGGGCAAGTGGTTCTAGGTCTACACTGTGGCCACACACATCCCCAGTCTCTAGGAGTTCCCAACCCTCTGGGGCTGAGGATGCATCTCTGAGCAGCCTGAGCCGACTAGAGCCCACATCTTTTGCCACAACCCCCGCTTTAACGGAGGGGAAAAAAAAGTATTGCCACCTAGTCGTCTTTTGATTGGTTAATAATAATAACTCCAAACCCGCTATTCTGGGAGCCGCGAGATCTAGGTTCTGGACTGGAGTCTGAAGTATGTTAGTCCCAGTTCTCTGCATTTCATTTTCTCTATCTGTAACCTCAGGAAGGTGGACCTAGTCATCTTTAACACTGAGTTCTTCCACATCTCCTAAGCACTGTTTTTAATACTTATTGTGTAATAACAGTACACAGGTACAATCTGCAATGCCCATTTTCCAGAATAAGAAACTGAGTCTCCGACTGATTCACAAAGGCAATAAACAGCGGATCCCATTTTTAGCCAGGAAGTCAGACTTGAGGCTGCTGAGTACCGACTTCACTGCCTCCTTTAAGTGATTTTTGGGGCAGATTTACCCGCCCCCCCCAATCAGGGACTCCTCACCCCTGGGCTTTTGGGATACAAAATAATGAACCCACTTCTCAGGGAACTTCCTGAGAAGTTTTCTGAGAATTGTTGTTCCTGCATTTACTTAATTAATCAGGTGCCCCAGGCCTCATGATGGGATGTGCCTGGTCCTTTTCTGGTCTTCGCCAGTTAGCTCTAAAAGTCCTTGAACACATATTGGTATAAAAAGGCAACCTTTTATCTTCGGTTTGTTGTGCTTTTCCTTTAATTTCTGAGCATAACAATGAGTGTAATTAAAGACAAAGATACTGGTTTTATAAACCACCAGCTTATGAGCCATTCTGCTGTGGTCCTGTTGCGTCTGATAAAGACGCATTTGAACATCATTTGAACAACCAAATCTGGGCATTTCAAGAGACAGATGTACCAGACAGCTATTCAGAGCTGAGTTGTTTTGCAAGGAGAGGCTGGATCCTTTGAAGCCAGAGTGCCCAATTCTGCTTTCTGAGGTGTGTGCACGGTTCCTCTAAATGCCAGCTTTGTGTGCATATCTGAGGGCTGGGAAGAAGATGTGACGCTGGTGATGAGGGCGTGCCTTGTGCACCCAAAGCTGAGCTATTTTCCTGTCCCTGCCCACACCAGGTCCTTTCCTCCTCTGCGGGATCCCCCTGTGCTCACCTAGAGATAAGGCAGCACCGATGTTTCCCCGGAGGCTAAAAGACCACCTTGTCTGTACTCCTGGCAGCCTGCAGGCTGGTGACTGGACCTGCTTGGCCCCCAGTCCCACCCTGGGTGCCCAGCTTCTCCTATTTCAAAAGAAACCCTTGCTTGAATAAAGCCCAGGAGGAAATGAGTTCAGAAGGAGGGAGGTGTCTCATTTCCAGAAAAGGCTTCAGATTCAGACTCTGACCTCACCTGTCCGTCCACCTGCAAAGGGCCCATTGAAATCAAGGCATCCTAGACCTTGGCCCAGCCTCTGAGTCACTAGGAAACTCTTTCCTTGTCTTCACTCCTGGCCCTGGGTACTTTTTGTAGGGAGAGCTTTCTCTTGCTGTTTCCAAGCTAAAGCATCTTTTTCTTATACTCTCTGCCTTTCTGTAGCAGGAAAAGACTCCAGATCGCAATGACATGATTTATATTGGTTCCCAGTCAGGCATCAGGAACTTCTGAGTGGAGGGTGGAAATCCAAAGGGAGGTTGAGTGCCTAGCCCCTAAGTGTCCCTGATTGAGAACCACTGCCCCCAGAGCCGCGTTCAGCCATTGTGAAAGTGTCTCTCTCACAGAGGTTGGGTACTATAAATTGAGACCTCAAATCCCTGACTTACTCCCTTCAGGCTGTGTTGTGTCAGGGTTGCAGTGCCCCCACATCTGTATCCAGCTGAGCTGGGAGTGCTTATTCTGACAGCCTCAGGTGAATGCTTTCCCAGGGAGAAGTCGGTGCATGGCCTGCAGAGCAGAGCCCGTCAGGGTGCAGATCTGGATCACAGCCCCCACTTTTAGGCTCTTGGTTTCCTTAGATGCACAGGGAGTTCATACTCATGATAAGATAAAGACTAGGGGGGCCTGGGTGTTTCAGTCAGTTAAGCATCTGACACTTGATTTTGGCTCAGGTCACGATCTCACAGTTTGTGGGTTTGAGCCGCACATCCGGCTCCATATTGAAGGCAAAGAGCCTGCTTGGGATTCTCTCTCTCCCTCTCTCTCTCTGCCCCACCTGCTTGTGCTCATGCACTCTTTCTCCTCTCTCTCAAAACAAATAAATATTTTTTTAAAAAGATAAAGATGAAAACTGGTAATAGCGAATATTTGCTGAGTATCAGGCATTTGACCCACTGCTTCATGTTCATTTTCTTCTTTAATGTGCACAACTCCATGAAGCAAGCACTTCTTCTGTGCCCATTTTATGGACGAGGAAGTGAGGTGTACACATAAGTTACGTGTCAGCCTCACACAGCTGGGAATTTGTCAAATTTAGATCCAAAACATGATTTTTTTTGACTCCTTGTGATAACCTCACTATATTATTTTTGGAATCAACCAAAGGTCTGTCTATCTATCTATCTATCTATCTATCATCTATCTGTCATCTATCTATCTACCTATCTATCATCTATCATCGATGTATCTATGTACCAAGCATCTATCATTTATTTGGAGAAGGATCTACTTTTCACTTCCTTGAATCCTTGAGGTCACCTGACGATAGAGGGGTTACTTCTAGAGCTGACAGGGTAGAGGGGTGGTGGGCAACCTGATCCCAGGTCCTCTCCTTGCTGGAAATCCTTGCACGACTTAATCTGGGGTGAGGCTATCCTGTTGCCGATCTACCAGTTAAGGCCCTGAGATCGACTAATACAGCCACATCTGCCCAGTTGGGGAGGAGTAACATTTTTTTTGCTCAGGGGACTCCTCCCATCCCCCCAGTCTTTACACCAGCTCTAACTCCCCACCCCTACCCCTGCAACTTGAGTGTCTCCCTTCCTCCAACACCTCTTGGCTCTCACCTGACCTCACTTGGGGCCACATCTGGATGATCTTCCAGTGTCATCCATCAACACGGAGAGATTAGAGTTCTCTGATGGTGCTTTCTTGTCATCAGTCTGTGTGTGTGTGTGTGCGCGCGCATGAAATAGCTTTACCAAGATAATTTACGTACCACAAAATTCACCTACTTAAAGCCCACAAATCAATGGTTTTTAGTATATTCAGAGGTGTTCAACCATTGCTACAGTCCATTTTAGAACATGTTCAACATTTAAGAAGAAACCCCTTTAAGTATTCCCTTTACCTGTCCTCTTCCTGTCCTGGGGCAGCAATGAGCTGCAAATCTACTTTCTCCCTCTCTTTCTTTGTTTCTGTTTTAATTTTCTAAGCAGACAGGGAGAGGAGTTAAGTGAAGGCCTCTTCTCTTGCCATAGAAGCTATGATCATTTGCATGAGAATGTGGACTTGCCCCTGGTATAACAATCCCTCTCCAAGAGGGGGCTCAGCAAGGTGGGAGGTCAGAGGTCACGTGGCCATTCACCACCCAAGACTAAAGCTCCTGCTGTCTTCCTCTGCCCATTGGACTGGAGGATTCCAGGAGACACCTCTTCCCCAGGGGTGTTGCCAAAAAGCCAATGGGAGTGCAGACACTGGGGCCTCCAGGCAGCATTAGAAGTGAAGGTGGATGGTGCCAAGGCTGGAAGGAAACTAAGAAGTCCTTAGGGCCCATTTAGGGCCCATTTCTGGATCTGGGAACTGAGGCTCAGAGAACTTAAGACGGGACTGGCATCCAGGTGTCTGGAAATCCTGGGCTTGGCTTTCTTGCAGCAGAATAGGCACACAGCTGGCCAAACCCGGTCAGGAGAGGTTTTTTTTTTTTTTTTTTTTAAGTTTATTTTATTTTTTTATTTGCAGGGCCAGCGGGGCAGAGGGAGAGAGAGAATCTTAAGAAGGTTCCATGCTCAATGCAAAGCCCAAGGCTGGGCTCAATCCCATAACCCTGGGATCATGACCTGAGCCGAAATCAAGAGTTGAATGCTCAACCTACTGAGCCACCCAGGCATGCCTGGGCTGCGAGAGTTTAAAAGGAATCTGCATGGGGTGTGAACTGAACACGGGGAGAAAGGCACCAGTGCCTTGTGATTGGAAAGCAAAGCACTGTCTGGGAGGGTCTCCCCACAAAACTCTATCGGCTACTTACTGACTGAAAGCAGGGACTGATTTTATGAGGGAAAAACCCAGCCACCCAGCTGGCCAGCAGACCAAGAGCACGATACCGCAGGCGGGACATGTGGGCCCAGGGTGCCCCAGAGGTGCTCCAGGACAGCTGGTGTCACTTCCGAGGCTGGCTGGGGAGGAAAGATTGGGCTGAACCTGCTGGGGCTCAACTAAAGAATGAAAGGTCATGCTCTTGAGATTGTAGGGGACAAGAGAGGCAAAAAAAGAAAAAAAAAAGGCTGTGTGGTTTCTGTATTGATGGAGTCTATATACAAGGCATGATCTTGGATTGGGTTGTGAACCAGAAAGGGAAAGGTAACATGGTGGGGACCAGTGGTGGAAACTGAATGGGGTTTCTGGTTTGGAAGCCAGTGCCATTATCGAAGTCCATTTCCTGCTGTAAATGACTGTACTGTGGTTATGCAGGAGAGTGTCTTTGCTTTTGGGAAATACACACGGGAGTATGTAGGAGGGATGGGGCATCAGGTTTACAGCTTGCTTCCAAATAGTTCAGAAGGGGAACCAATGGAGATGGGGCGGGGGGAGGAGAGAGGGAGGAAGGGAGAAAGAGAAAGAGAGAGAGGGGGCAAATGGGGTAATCTGGGTGAAGGGGATATGGTAGTTCTTTGTACTACTCTTACAACTTTTCTGTAATGTGGAATTATTTCAAAATAAGAAAAAAAAAAAAAAAGGAAACAAGAGAGCCCCCTCCCAAAACCCCAGTCCAAACCAAACCAAGAAAGCACAATAAAAATCCTCAGGAGACCATTTAGTGCCCTCATCTTTGTCATTAGAAAGATTTCTAGGGAGGGATTTTAAAAATATTTATAAAAATAATATTTTTATTCATATTACTTAAAATTTCTTATTATTTCAAAATGTATCTTAATTTAATGATTTTTTTTAACGTTTATTTATTTTTGAGACAGAGAGAGACAGAGCATGAACGGGAGAGGGTCAGAGAGAGGGAGACACAGAATCTGAAACAGACTCCAGGCTCTGAGCTGTCAGCACAGAGCCCGACGCAGGGCTCGAACTCATGGACTGTGAGATCATGACCTGAGCCGAAGTCTGCCACTTAACTGACTGAGCCACCCCGGTGCCCCAAAATGTATCTTAATTTAAAGTCTCCAGAGGAGAAATTTCTCTTGGATGTTCTCAGGTTCAAAGGTGTACTGGGAGGAGGGGTGCCTGGGTGACTCAGTGGGTTAAGCATCTGACTTCCACTCAGGTCATGATCTATCTCATGGTTGAAAGTTCCAGTCCCACTTTGGGATCACACTGCTGTCAGCCCAAAGCCTGCTTCACTTTGGATCCTCTGTTCCCCTCTCTTTCTGTCCCTTCCCTGCTTGTGCAGGGGTATATTCCCTTGAATATACCATTATTCAGCTTGTTTTTAATAGTAAAAGTGCTCTGGGAACTGGGAGTGACGAATTGTGTGTTCACTCCTCGTGAGCATAGGGAACACTCATGCTTCCTCCGCTTGAGCTATTGGAAGGCCCAGAAAGGACCAGCTGGCCCATGGGAGTTGGGTTAATGAGTAGTGATTTCTAGACTGAGGCAACACATCTCCCTGGGTGGTTAGGATGCTATTATTTAGCCCAACGACATAACTGAAGCAGTTGTTTTGAGACATGTCTAGACTGAACCAGGAGCATGTAAATTTAATAATAATCCCTTGCCTCTCAGACACAGGTGTGTGTGTGTGTGTGTGTGTGTGTGTGCACTCACCTTTACCTATACTGGTGTACACATGTGTGCACACACATTCTCATCTGTTGCACAGAACCTGGAGACCCCCACACTATGGTTGTGCCCAGGACCTGTCCCACTTCTCTCTGTTCCTACCCCTTTGTGCTCCCTTCTGTAGTGCAGAAGCTGAAGTTTGCAAATTACATTGTCCAGATTCTCTTGTCATTTCGGGTCCTGTCAGTGTCTGCATGGCAGGTGTTGTCCTGTGATTGGAAGGAGACAAGACTTTTTGTCTTGTTGCCTCTGGAAGTGGCAGTGGCAGCAAAATTGGGGCTTTTTGGTTCCTGCCCAGGCAGTGCACTTTCAACAACTGTGGCAGCCTCAGGAGGAGAGCTTGGGGTCTGAGCTCCCACTACATCAGCTGAGTGTGGGGTCCTGGCCTGCTGCATGCTGCAGTGGTGGGTGGTGAGGGGCAGGCACTCCAGCAGCCACTGGGGGCAGCCCTGTGGGCTCTGGTGATCCTACTTTTAATCTTTGACTTCAGCCCTAGACTTGGTAGCAGATTCCTGTTATTTATCTCTGGATAACCTTACCTTTTCTCCTCATTTTCTCAGCTCTTCCAATATTTTGTTGATCTTGATCACTCCCTATATTGAATTCCTTCTGTTTGAAACACCTGGAGTGGTTTCTGATCCTGCAGGTTTTGAGGACTAGATGGAAAATTTTTGTCTTGACACCTTGATGATTACCAAATGGTTAGTAGCTATGGAGCAAGACAGTTTGGGTGAGGAATGTCTTGTTTTTGTGCTTATTTCTGATGCTAATAATTTAATGGGGTAGAGCAGGTCTGCTGTATTTATCTCTGATTTTTTTCTTGTCCTTGTGACATTTGATGCAATTAAATACTTTTTATTTACACTGTCACCCAAGTACCTGTTTCCAGCCAGGCTCACAGCAGCATTTCTTACCTTCCACAATGTTAACAGAACCTCCATCACACTTCAAAGCCTCCTTTTGGCTTATAATTTGGATTTCAATTCTTTATCTCTCTTTGACTTTATTCCTCCATTGATTTACTCATCCTTTTGTAATTAACTATCTCATTCAAGCAACAAAAATTTCAACTCTAAATAGATGTTACTGTGAGCATCTAGTATGTATTATTAAACATAGTAGACTAGTATGAACCCCCAGTATGAATCTGGAAACACAGGGAACTATATGAACACACTTACTGTCCTCATGAGCCTCCTGGTTGGTGTAGCTGATGGGCCAGGCAATTTCTAGGTGGTGTGAGGAGGCCTTCAATATGCGGCACACTAAGCTTTCATCCACTTTTTCATTTAAAGGCATATCCTTGTTGGGGCATCTGGGTGGCTCAGCTGGTTGAGCTTCCCACTTTGGCTCAGGTCATGATCTCACAGTTCGTGGGTTTGAGCCCCCTGTTGGGCTTGCTGCTGTCCGTGCAGAGCCTTCTTTGGATACTCTGTCCCCCTCCCTCTACTCCTCCCCACTCACACTCTGTCTCTTGAAAATAAATAAACATTTTTTAAAAAGGCATATTCTTGGTATTCCCCCATGAAATGCACATGAGTCTCCATGATCCACTGTACCTCACACACAAGAAAGCACTGGTCTGGTCTGATGTAGAACATAATTCAACAAATGATTAATGTAGTTAAAATAAAAATAAATAAAATCTGGAGGCAATAGTTTTTCAAATAGGGTATGAGAGTCTGAGACTAACAGGCAACCCAAGAGTAGAAGAGTTGTCAGTGGCCTTCCAGCTGCCCTGATAGTCTGCAGACCAAGACAGTCCACCCTCCTGCCCTGAACTGAGGGGCAGGAGTTGACATGTCCCATTTTCCTCTAGTGCCCAGAATTCCTGGCACTACTGAAATCATATCTATCTCTTTTTCAAACACTCTTTATGGTTCAGCCCAGTTAGATAACTCAACTGTGCATTGACGTAAGTCCACCTAATGTATTTGGTGATATTATTTTCTCTTTCTTACTGTTTCTTGTATTGTGTTTTTGTTTTTTTTTTTACTTTACTGAAAATTACCTTTACTTTTGAGCTGACTGCTCTTCTTCCCCCCAATACTCCTTTTCCCCAAAGAAGGAGACAAGAGTGAAAGTGGTACAGGAGACTGGATGTGCCCACTTGGGTGAATATGGGCTAGAGGTTGTCCCTCTACTGTGTCCAGCCCTCTGTCTAAGGAGAGGCATTGGTGAGGAAGCAGGCTTCCCTGGTCAGTGTGATAACCTGGGAGGAAGTGGGTGCTCTGAACTCTGTCTTGGAAGCTCTAGAGGCTCAAGGGAGGCAGCTGATTTCTAAATGGAGATGGAGTGTAAGAAAAGAGGGCATGCGAGTGCATTCCAGCCGAGTAAAGTGTGAAGTATAAGGACCCCAGGTCAGAGAGCCCAGGACATTTGCCAAAGTCCTATAATAAATCTTGGTCTCTGGGGAGGGGAAGGTGGGAGTTGGGGTTGGAGCAAGTGGTGAGGGTCTTATATGATATGCTAAGGAATTTGGATACCATCGACAGATTTTCAGGAGGGGTCTTGCCCAGTGAAATTTGTATTGTAGAGCAAACACATCATACCAGCCAACTATCCCAGGTAGAAAATGGGGAGTAACCTTGTCAGGCAGGACACAAACTCGGAATCTCTCACGATAATCCAGCTGAGAGATGACAGATGACAGTGGCTCAGGACAGAGGTAGTGGAACTGTGTGTGGGCTTTTCTTTCAGAGATTTTCTGAATTTTGGTCAGTTTTGATGTTTTTAGTCTTGGAAAGATCTTTTAATTTTCCTTGGACACTCAGATAAGCTTGCAAAACACTTTCAGTGCCAAGGACTCAGAGGCATGTGGGTCATTTCATCCCCCCCAAAAGAAATAGGTTTAGAGTCTTTTGGTGAACTGGTGTTTGGCAGCAAACAATACCTAGAAAAATTATTTTGCGTAGAGTAGGTTGTTGATGCTTTGACCCTTGACATCTATTCTAAAAAATTAAGATTAGAAAATAGCCTTGGGTTCAACCTCCACGGGAAACGAAGCAGAAAGAGTACTTGGTGAATAACTATCAGGACCCCAGCAAAATCTTTGTGGGGAGGAGAGCATGGAAATAAGAGGAAACAAGGCTTGATTCTTGTCCCGTGTGATTTACCATAAGGTGGGACAATGAAACATCACTCGTTATGTTATGTAATTAAGTGGTAGAGATTTTGTGGCCAGGATGGAGCTAAGTGACTGGAAGCTGCTGCATGAAGGAGGGCTTGCAGGAGCCCTCAGGGGCTGCAGAGAGAGACAGGAGAAGGTGTGCAGACAATGAGAAAGTGACGCACAGGGGCTGGGCAGGAAGACACCTGCCCCAGGGGCTCTGGGCTGGGCCAGTGTCAGCTCCAAATAGAGCTGCTGCGCACAAAGCTTTCACAAAGATCACGCGCTCAAAAGAAGCTGGCATCTTACTGTTTTGAGTGATGATTCCATGTCCTTCTCAAAGTGTTTAATACTCCTGGGCCAAGGGTTTGGATAGGAAATGAAACCCTGATGTTGGCATGGCTTCACAAGAAAGGGCGGGCTTGTGCTGGGCTGCTTGGCTCCCCATGGAGGCAGATTCTCTCTTCTCATCCTCAGATACGTCCATAGTCACTGGAAAGGGAATCTGTGGACTCTTTTTCTGGGAGTTGTGCTGGTTCCAGATAGGTTGAGGGGTTTTAAGGAGGAATGGATCTAAGGGGTGCCTGGGTGGCTCAGTCGGTTAAGTGACTGACTTCAGCTCAGGTCATGATCTAACGGTTTGTAAGTTTGAGCCCCACATCGGGCTCTGTGCTGACAGCTCAGAACCTGGAGCCTGCTTCAGGTTCTGTGTCTCCCCCTCTCTCTGTCCCTCCCCTGCTCGTGTTCTATCTCTCCCTGTCTCTCAATAATAAATAAACATTAAAAAAAAATTAAAGAGGAATGGATCCATTTCTCCTTTTTCCAGCTCTCTCCACCCAGGGGGCAGAATGGCCCAGGAGTTGATGGGGTTCCGAGGGGAAGGCTTCTTCATGGAATTGGAGAACACGAGACATATTCATTGCCCTTGTTGGGCCGCTTGTCTCTTTTCAAGGATAAAACTATAAATTCCTCGCAAGGTACAAAAACAGTTTTTAAAAACTCATTCTGGGCAGTCAGAAGGTCTAACCCGACCATCGGTTACGGCAGGGAAGCCGTTGCATTTGACAGTAGAAACCCGGAAATGGCTCTGTGTGGTGCAGGCCTGTCAGCGCTGAGATGGAAGCACGTCCTTGGCTTTCATCTCCAGGGTTTTCCAGAACTCTCTCTACAAATGCTTCAACTAACAGACACAACCTCCTGAGGATCTCAGAGTTGTCAGAATTTGAGATCTTTGACATTTTAATAATACTGGCTTTGATTTGTCCCCTCTGAAAACAAATCCAAATGAGCCCAAATCTCTGGATGCGACCTGCCCCTTTAATGCGTGTATTAGTCAGGTTGGGCTGGGTTATGGTGCAGTGAACAAGCATCCCCCAATCTCAGTGGCTTAAAATCTGAAAGGTTTATTTCTCTTTCTCATTACATGTCCACTGTGAGCAGGCTGAGGCCCTGCTCCATACCTGGGCCTTCAGAGTAAGCACCTTCCCTGGGTCTACTGGTCCCCAGGCCAGATGTAAAACCAATGCACCTGGGTGGCTCAGTCGCTTAAGAGTCAGACTTTGGCTCAGGTCATGAGCAAGCGGTTCGTGAGTTCGAGCCCTGTGTCAGCCTCTGTGCTGACAGCTCAGAGCCTGGGGCCTGCTTCGGAGTCTGTGTCTCCCTGTCTCTCTGCCCCTCCCCCACTCATGCTGTATCTCCCTCTCTCTCAAAAATAAATAAACATTAAAAAAAAAATGCCTGGTGAATCATCGCTGTTTTCTAGAGCTTCTTTCTGCATACAGACCACCTCTGCAGGCATTGCTTTGGCCTCAGTCAGACACGAGGCCACTTCTAACTTCAAGGGGGAAGGAAAGGCAGTCCGTGGTGTGCCTGGAAGGAGAACAGGAGATTTGCCGACTCCCCAGCTGTGTGACCTCTGAAGGGTAGGGATGAAATGGTGGTGCAGTCTGGTTTAATGGCCTGCAAGCCAGATTTTCTCTTATTAGTTCTCACCATTAGGCAAATCCTATACTTCTAAGAGGTACCATTTCCTTATCCTTTTTTTTTTTTTAATTTTTTTTTCAACGTTTTTTATTTATTTTTGGGACAGAGAGAGACAGAGCATGAACGGGGGAGGGGCAGAGACACAGAATTGGAAACAGGCTCCAGGCTCCGAGCCATCAGCCCAGAGCCTGACGTGGGGCTCGAACTCACGGACCGAGAGATCGTGACCTGGCTGAAGTCGGACGCTTAACCGACTGCGCCACCCAGGCGCCCCCTCCTTATCCTTTTAAGAGGGAGTTGGGTGGGAAAGGTGGCAAATGGAAAGGAATAATTATACCTGTTCCATTTGCCTCATAGGAGTGCTGTGTGGATCAAAATAAGTCAACGCCAGTGACAGTGAAATATGAAGAGAGAGGGACACAAATATTTTAATGATGGGCTATGCACTGCTCCAGGGAATTGGAGCTCAGAAGTGGTTGTCATGAGCAGCTGCATTTATTAGGGGAAGGTCGCAAGTGACCAAAAAAAAACAAAACAAAACAAAACAAAAAAAAAACCACACACTCAAAAACCCACCAAAATAGTTGTAGCTTAAATACGGTAGATCTTTGTTTGTCAGATAAAAACTGAGAGTGTGCAGCCAGGATGGGGATGCCAGTCTCACAGTCCTCAGGGCTTTGGATCCCTCCACGTTGCTTCTTTACCATCCCCCATGTGTCTCCCTAGTTTAGCCCAGGTTCCCCAGAAACCAGAGCTTGAGGCAAAAGCAAAGGCACTCACACTTTATTGGAGAGTACAGCCCCAGGAAGCAAGATGGAGGGGGAAGGAGAGTGAGGCAGAGGTGGACAGGGTGAACTACAAAGGACTGCATCACTAAGTTCATCACAGCTTTTGGCAAATGCAGCCAACTGTTGGGTCTTGTGGGATGTTTCCAGAAAGGTCGATTGGGGCTTGGACCAGGAAATGTGGGAGGAGGAAGGGAGAAAAATTTGTCTGACTGGTCCTCTTTGGTCAAAGTTGACTTTCGCAGGGTCCCTGGACTTCGAGGTGCTACTGTCTGGCATCTCCTTCAAGGGAAAGCCAGATCTCCAAACAGCGGCAGAACCAGGAATGTAGAGCCCAGTGAGTGACTAGGAGTCAGTGGGGCTCTCTACCTGCCCATCTCATCCAGGGCACAACAGAGCCTGGCCTGGAGGACAGTGTCCCCGCTCAGGTAAGCAGGTCCTCTGGTGTCTTGCTCCTCAGCAGCAACAGGGAAGCCTTGGGGCAGGAGGTGAAAGGGATGTGATGGGAGGCATGAAGTAATGTGCTGCTGGGCTGTACC
The DNA here is from genome assembly GCF_028018385.1 of Neofelis nebulosa. Lineage (NCBI taxonomy): Eukaryota > Metazoa > Chordata > Mammalia > Carnivora > Felidae > Neofelis > Neofelis nebulosa. The sequence continues at coordinate 25,316,050 of NC_080787.1, forward strand.
TGCAGGCAACATGAGGAATCGGGAACATCCACAACAATGGGCCCGGCCCCGCCAAGCAGGTGAAATGTCACGGCACCCTTACCTCTGCCACAAGATGGCATGGAATTCAACTGGCCTCCCTTTAGAAAATCCAAACCCTTCTCCGACTTACAAGAATGTGGTTGAGGTCAGGTGATCCTCTGAGAGGATTATTAGTGGCGTTGAGCAGAGAAAGTTTGTTTGAGTAGATCCGGAAGATACATAAACTGGCTGTGATATATTCCACAGGCCCAAATGTCTGCATGAGTTCCAGCCATCGTGTCCCTATACCTAACAAGGAAGATGAAAGGAAAGTTCGCACATGACACCCTTGCTGACCTCCCTTTGGCCAGAACTCAGTCCTAGCAGCACACATAGATACAAAGTGTCATCTTTATTCTTGGTGGTCTTATGACCATTTAAAAACTGGCTAAAAGAGGGGCCCTGGGCCCCCCCCGGGTGGCTCAGTCGGTTATGAGTCTGACTTTGGCTTAGGTCATGACCTCACGGTTCATGGGTTTGAGCCCCGTGTTGGGCTCTGTGCTGACAGCTCAGAGCCTGGAGCCTGCTTCTGATTCTGCGTCTCCCTCTCTCTCTCTGCCCCTCCCCCACTCACACTCAGTCTCTTTCTGTCTCTGGAAAATAAATATACAGTGAAAAAGTTTTTTAAAAATTAGCTAAAAGAACAGACTACTAGGGTCAATTGGCAGTTTGTGCCACAGCGGCCAAGGTTGAGAGGCCCTGAGTTAGCACAGCAGAGTGTCCCCAAAGTGGGTCATCATTTTAAACAGACATGAGCTGGGATGTGAGAGAGGTAGGGATAGGTGAATGCGGGTGGGGAGCATTCCAGGGGAACACAGAGATGTGGAGGAAGGAAAAAGGGGGGAGCAGGGCAATGGGAGAGATGAGAGGGTGAACGGAGAAAGAGAAAGAGGGGCAGGAGGATCTCCAACCCTCAGACTGGGCTCTTTTAGTTTCTATGGATACCACAGGCTCTTTAATAGCAGCAGACGAAGATGAGCAAGAAGGTGGGTTCCTGTTGACAGCAGGACTTCCACCCAGCCAGGGCTGCACACACCTCATGCTGACCTTGGCCTGCACCTCATCATCCCCTGCCCCTTGTCCTAGAAACCTGGCCAGCTAGCCTGCTTCGGATTCTGTGTCTCATTCTCTCTCTGTCCTTCCCCGACTTACGCTCTGTCTCTCTCTGTCTCTCAAAAATAAATAAATGTAAAAAAAAAAAAAAAATTAAAACAAAAACCTGGCCAGCTAGATACTCCATGCTTAGTCTGCCTCCTTCTCCTCCCACATTCTTAGATAAGAAATCAGATGAGTTCCTTCTAGGATCGCGTGCTCCAGTTTTACTCCGTCAGTCTGGCATCAACCTCGGGACCTTCTGTGGCTCCCCTGCACTCTGAAATGGCCCTTCTTGTGTCTGAGAGGCTTCCAGGGAGACACAAAAAGGATCCAGTTTGCAGGACATTAAAGGTCAAACCAAGAGCCTCCCCTCCCCCTCTGCCAGGGGGCACTTGGTCTCCTAGGAGAACAGACCCTTCAGAGACATTTGATCAGGATGGGCTGGTTTGGCCTCCCCTAAGCGCATTGGAATTGTGCATCGTGCATCGGGACTGAGCCAGACTGTGGAGGGAGGCTCCCTCCCCACCTGGCTGGTCCTGAACTGAAACTAGTTGGTGCCTCCCCAAACCTGTGTGAACTGAAACCACCCAGTTTCCTCAGACAGCCCAGCCTCGTGCGTCATCTTGCTGCATTTTCTCCTGCCCCGAAGGAGGAGCCTGGCTCCACTGTGTGTCTCAGCACTGTGAGATACTTGGTTCTGGCCTTGGCCTTGATGCTGTCACCAGAGAAGCCTCCACGCAACCTTGGGACATGTCCTGGGCGTGTCCTGGGTGTGTTGGGCACCAGGAAAAGATTCTGCACTCTCTTGGTTTCCCTTGCCCGAGTCGGGGTGGGAATAGTGAAGGAGCTGTGAACCAGAGGTGGCTCTGGCCTTCCTTCCCACCTTCTTCCCACACAGTTCTAGAAGCTGCCTGCTGAGCCCTCTGGAGGGCAGCATGGGTGATGCAAAGAGAAGGGGTTCAAATCTCAGATGCCCCAGGTACTGTGCAAGGTTGTCATGAGGCTCATAGAGCCTCAGTTTCCCTGTCTGTAAAATGAGGGTATTACTTAGACCTGATCGGGTTGTAGTGAAAGGCCCTGGCATATCCTGAGTCACTGTTCTTCCCAGCCCCCTCTGCCCCAGTTCCTGGGACCAGAGCAGCTCGCTTTGCCTCCTGTATGAGCACCAGCACGTGCATGCTAATTTAACACCAGCAATGCCCAGTAGGTGCTTCCTCTGAGCTACATTCCAATGAAGGATGTTTCTGCATCCTGGCCGGACCGTGGGGCCTCTGCAGTCTCAGTGGAGAGACCATGGGGGTTTGTGGTTTCTTTTTTGTGTATCGGTGTTTGCCACAGTCCCAGGAGCCAGGTGGGTGGGTGCTGTGCTGGACATGAGAAAGTGTGAAAGCATCAGGCCTGGTGCACAATGGTCTCCATTGTCAGCCACCACACTCACCTTCAGGGCAAGCCTCGCCTCGCCCTTCAGTTCCCAAGGGGATCCCTGCACTGATGTTATGGGAGGCAGCCCCCCATCCCCAGGGCTGGCCTGGTTTTCCAGGTGCCACTCTATAGCCTCAGAACGGCTGTCTCCAAGCAGGCCCTTCTCCACTGCCCTCTCTGAATAGCACCTTGACTAAAACTTCCCCCATAGCCTCATTTCCACCTCCTTCCCCTCCCACCCCATCACCGTCCCTTGGTATTCCCTCAAATCTTTTCCCTTTAAATTTTATATTGAAGAAGGGCACCTGGGTGGCACAGTCGGTTAATTGTCTGACTCTTGATCTCAGTTCAGGTCATGATCTCATGGTTGGTGAGTTTGAGCCCTGCATTGGACTCTGTGCTGACGGTGCGGAGCCTGCTTGGGATTCTGTCTCTCCCTCTCTCTGCCCCTCCCCTGCTTGTGTTCTGTCTCTCAAAACAAAAAAATAAACTTAAAAATAAATTAAAGAAAAAAAGTTTATATTGAAGAATAATATCGTTTGACTTTTTTTTCCCCCAACAAAGAACACGGTCATAGCTAAGGATTAAGAGGACATCTTGAGCATGCAGGCGGTGATGACCACTCTGTCACAAGCTTCCGGTAACCCTGAGGAACCCCAGCAGCCTCCTGGTGTGGGTTCTGTATTGATTCCAGGAGCTGTCAGGGTGACATGCTCTCGGGGAGAGGTGGCAGCGAAGGGGCCCAGCATCCACGTGGATTAAACAGTGACTCCGAGTGGGGAAGAAAGGTGGGAGGTGGTGAATTTCTGCAATTCCCCCTGCAGGCATAGGCGGAACTGAGCCACGAGTCTACAGGGGCTGGTCTGAGCACAGACGCAGACGTGGTTACAGACGTGGTTACAGAAGGGAGGGATTTCGGTGAAAAGAGGTAGTGAGGTCATCGCTCTCCCAGGTGTGTTTTGGGAGAAGCATGTCAGGTGGGAGTTGGAGGATTAGGCTGCACTGAGTCAGTCTGCTTCGGAGAAGAGGTGGCCAGCCGGGAGTAAGGGGGTGATGAGAAGTGAGGTGGCCAGAAGGGCTCTGAGACGTTGGCACTGGCTTTGCGCCGGCAGCTCTGTCTGCGCATGCGCAGCTGCCCACCTGAGCCCGTCCCCTCCCTCCACTCGCTCCGCCTTCCCACCCCCAGGCTGCGGAGTTTTCGGCTGGATGAAGTGAAGCAGGCGTCGCTCCAGACTGAAGGGAGGGGAAGGCAGCCCGGGCTTTGTCACTACTTGGTTAGTCCTTCATTCATGCCCAGATCCAGCTCTCCTCAGCCCCCGTGGTTCCTTGATTCGTGGTGGCGCTTCTTTCTAGGTCCTTCCCTAACATTTTCCCCTTTCCTCCCTGGAGCCTGGGCTCTTGGCGCCCCCTCTCCCCAGCCCCAAACTTCAACCACACACTAACGCTTTTTGTCCAGTTTATATTCTTCTTCTTCTTCTTCTTTTTTCTTCGCTACCCTTTGGCACAGGTCCTGGGTCGGGCAGGAGCAGGGCTGTTCTGCAGAGCGAGGAGAGGGGCATCCAATCCCCCCTTTTCCTTTTGTCGCCCCGGAGACCAGGGAATTCCCACATGTAACTGAGCGCAGCCTAGCTGTCCAAACCGCAGGACGGGGCTGCTGGCAGCAGGGCGCTGCAGGATCAGGGTGGGGGACTGGCAGCCCGGAGCATGCTGTGGCAGGCCCCAGCTCCTAGCCAAGCCCCAGGGCCCGCGCTCTGCCGCTTAGGCAGGCAAGTGGTGCCTCCCTTCCAGTCTCTTGTCTCTATTCCAGTAGTTGAACCTTGAGGCCTGAGAGTGCTGTAAAATTTGACATGGTCAATTCTGCTTTTAAAATGAAAACCCAGGCTCAGTTGGTTAATCATCCCACTTTGGCTTAGGTCATGATCCCCTGGTTCTTGAGTTCCAGCGGGTGTTGGACTCTGTGCTGACAGCTTCAGAGCCTGGAGCCTGCTTCAGATTCTGTGTCTCCTCTCTCTCTGCTCTACCCCCCCCCCTTTCAAAAATAAAGATATTTAAAAAATTAAAAAAAAATAGAACCCCAAACAAAACCCACTGTCCATTGAACTCCCAATCAGAGAGCAAAGCACTCTGTGGGGTCAGGGGCCTGGCCCAAGTCCTGGCCCTGCCACCAGCTGGCTGAGTGACCATGGGCAGGTCACCTTATCTCTCATGGCCTCGATTTCCACAGTTGTAAATTGGCAGGGGTGGATAATATTTCTCTAAGGCTTTTCTGGTTTTCACTATTACGGCTCTGAGTCTCATTATTGTGAGCAAATAATATGGTCATAAAGTGAGTTACAAAAATAAACATAAAAATAAAAAGTGCTACTCTAATTTTTTAGAATGTGAGTGTTATTTTCAAAGGTGACTTGGAAAATGCAGCTGTCCCAGAGAGGAGGAATATTTTCCTGTGCCATAAAAGGGGTCAGAACTGGTGTGGCTTAAGCTCAGTATTTATGTTTCAGATAGAATTGGAAACTCGCTTCTCCCCTTTAAGCACTGGAGGGAATTAGTCACACCTCCCTGTGGAAGTGGAGAAGAGATTCTCTGGGCTGCTCAAAAGGCTCTTTCAAAAAGTTCTGGGGACAAGCAATGCTCTGTGTGTGTGTGTGTGTGTGAGAGAGAGAGAGAGAGAGAGACAGAGACAGAGAGAGAGAGGGAGAGACAGAGACAGGGAGACAGAGAGACAGACAGATGGAGAGGCAGAGAAAGGCAGAGAGAAAGATTGGAGAGGAAAAAGGTACACAGAGGGAAGGAAATGATTAAGATATCAATCAATGACCCGAAAGGTTTGCTGTCCAACAGAAAGACCTAAAATGCTAACATATAGAACAATATACAGAGTATAATACGGCTATAAACAAAGGCTTCTGGGGAAAGTGATGGAAAGGGTGGTTGATTCAGGCTGGAAGGATGCCTGGAAGACTTTCTGGAGGAGGTGACATTTGGCACAGAATTTTCCCTTAGGGAGTGAACTGAATGTCTGGGGGGTGAAGAAACTGGGGAGGGCATCTAAGCAGGGGAAACAGCAACTGTGAAGGTAGGCCCTCTGGCAGCTCTCTCTCTCTCTAAGCCTTGGGGCTCTTGGCCCAGACCTTCTTCTTACACATTTCTCCCCTGGGTGGGGCAAGATGCATAGCAGGTCAGCATCCTGGTGCTCAACTAGGGTTCCTCCTCTTCTCCTGAGGTGCCATAGGGGAAGTTGTTGGCAGTCTGCAGGCAGCCATGGGAGGACTTCCACTTTGCTTAGTGAAATCTTTCCTTAGAACCACAGTTGGTTCTTGCAAAAATTTCCGGTCACATAAAAGCCAAGAAGCCAGTTTCTGAAAAGCTTTACCCAGCAGGAAAGGAATACCCAAGGAAGAATGTTGTATCATTGATGAGACTCGTTCCATCTCTATGTTCCTTTACAGTCAAAATGGGGAGGGAGAGGTGAGGACGAGAACACAGACCATCTGTGAGCAAAGTCCTTGAGTGGACAAAAAGTTCTCACCAGTGCGGAACACTCTACCATCCCTCCATGCCTCATTAGTTCATCGGACTTCCAGTAGCTTCTTTGGCCAGCTGCAATGTTGAGTTTTGAAGGAGAGGGTGAGGATCCCAAGGATGAATAAAGCGAATGGTCTTCCTTGTGAAGTTGAGAATGAAGGATCACACAGTGAGCCAGGTGGCTACAAGATACAGTGAGAAGTGGCTGTGTCCTGGGGGCTCAAGGAGGCATTCTTTGTGCGTAGTGTGGAGGGAGAGTGGTTTACCCACAGAGACAGACAAGAAGGATGTCCGAGAAACAGCTGAGTAGCAGAAGCTCCGAGTCCCAGTGGGTTGCTGCCACTAAGTGTCACCCCACTTCCCAGTGCCTCCACTCAGTGGTAATAATTGTTTACGAAGTGCTGTGTCACCTTTTGGGGAGAGGGGGAGCTCTGCAAGAGAAATCTCTCATCATCTTACCAAGCACCACTTAGCTGGTTTCCCTGGGGCCTCAGCACACACCAGAAACCTAATCAGTGCTTATTGTCATGGAAGCAAAGAGATGTCATCCTGTGACCCATGTCCCTGAGATGTGCTTTGTCAAGTAGGAAAGTGCACTTTCTGTTACCTTGACCATATTCAGAATGGAATCCTCTAAATCTATTGCTACTGTGTTTGTGAGGTTTTAGTTTTCTAATTAAAGACAGTGTGTTAAATACATCTTAACGATAATGTATGTGAGCTTTAAATGTATGGAATTGAACACATCTTTTATTTTATTATTACTATTTTTTAATGTTTATTTTTGAGACAGGGAGAGAGAGCAGGGGAGGGGCAGAAGGAGAGGGAGACAGAGGATCTGAAGCGGGCTTGATGCTGACAGCTGAGAGCCAGATGCAGGGCTCAAACCCACAAACCGCAAGATCATGACCTGAGCCGAAGTCGGACGCTCAACCAGACAGCCACCCAGGTGCCCCCTGAACACATCTTTTAAAATCAGGCACAGTTACCATGATTTTAGTGGCTGTTTATTGAGTAGGGATATGGGGTTTTGCACTTTTTTTTTCTAACTGTTGTCAGTTATTTTGATTTTTCTTCTCAACCTCCCTGTGTCACCTTTAGAGCATGTCCAGGGGTCGACACATGGACTTGATACAAGCGTCTACAAGAGCAGGCTTGAGGGAGGAAGAGGAGGAGGCTGTAGGACTGTGTACAGCAGCGAGAAAGAAAGTAGGGAACCCCGGGTCCCAAAGGAGAAGAGGTGGGAGGCAACGAACTTGGCAGGGCTGGAGGCTGAGCAGGGAGGAAGCCAGGGTTCACAGAGGGGTGCGGCACGGACGCCGTGAGGAGGGTTTGAGGTGTGGACGAGGTGCCTGTGGCGTTTCAGGCTAGTTCACCATCTCCCCTGGAGTGAGCCCCAAAGTGAAGACTGTGGGCCCTTTTAGACCCGATTGTCCCCAAGTGATGGCATCTGGAGGGACCTTCTGTTACTAGTGATAAACCAGGTGAACCCTAGAGCCTGCCTGCTTGGGAGAAAATCCCACCGTTCCACTTGATGACCGTGTAACATGGGCAATTGATTTAACTTCTCAGCACTTTCGTTTTCTTGCTTGTAAACGGCTCAGAAAGACCACCTGTCTCCCAGGGATGCTGTGAGGTCCACGGGAGATTAGGCCTGTATGAAGTTTAGAGTAGTGGCTGATGCAGAGCTACAGGGCTCAAAGGACTACCGATGTTCTTCTTCTCCCTTATCTTTCTCCCTGTGGACATCCTGAAACACCTTCTGTGCCCTCAGCCTGATTTCTGGGTATGAAAGACCGGGGTAAGATCACTTCTTGTGTTTGTGTTAGCTAGGATGTCTTTAGCAGCAAAGTAATAAAAAGTGACTTCTTTCATGAAGATGTTTATTTTTACATAACAGGAAGTTCAGCAGTAGATGGTTCATCCAGATATTTCCACATCTCACAATCTTTTGCCCGATTTTGAGCAACTTAGGTGGTCATTAGCCAGTCTATCAAGGTTGAGCAAAGGACAGAGAGATGGTCAAAACCAAACAGGTCCATTTATGAGGTGTGGCCTCAAAGGAGAGGAGCTGTATTTAAAAACAAAAACAAAAACAAAAACATGCCAAGATGTATGTTTTCACCTGAGCGTTGTCCTTTGAGGTGGTCACTTTGGAAAGCATGGCACTTCTTCCCATGTGCTGTGCTGCTCAAATGTTTTTAACTCTTTTACTGGAAACTTCCCCAGAGGCAAATTATGAATCACATAGAAAGGTTAATATTAATTTTATAGTGAGATCCCTTGTTGGACCCTAAATAGGCCTCCTTTTTGATGTATTCATTCATGAGGTTCTCAGTTGGACAAATCTTTTATGACTGTCCACTGTATTCAAGCAAGAAAAAAAAATCACCATTTTTATTAATCAATGATTACAGCCTGGGGACTTTAATGGGTGATCTCACTTACCACACAATGACTCTGAGCAGTTGGCAGTATCCTCTCCAGTTTAAAGATGACTGAATGGAGGTTCATACTAGTCAAGTGGCATTTTGAAAATCACACTGAACAGAGCCACACTTTGAATCCTGTGTGCTGTGACTCCACCTTCCCCACACTTGCTCCATAGGCTTGGTAGTTGTTCTCAAGGGTTTACAATTAGTAGGGTATATAGGAAATGCACAAATATCACATGGTGGCACAGATTGTAATAAGTGTCCTAAGAATGTATAAATATTTTAATAAAGGGATGCAGAGTCAGGAAAGATTCAGTTTAGCCCAGAGTACCAGAAGACTTCATGGAGGTAGGCTGGAAAGTAGGGCAGGACAGTGGGAAGGGGCAGGGGTAGGAAAGATAAGAAAGAGCCTTGTCTGGAACACATGACAGGTGTGGATGAGGGCATCGGGAAAGGGCTGGGAACTCAGGTTGGAACTAGTTTCTAGAGGTCAAGGACTTTCTATTTTATTTCATAATCCTTGCAAAGCCCTTGGAGACTTCAACAAGGAAACATATTCAAAAACATTTTAGGGAGATTAACTTGACAGTGATGGCCAAGGTAGGTGGGAAAGAGATCTTGAAAGCAGAGACACCATGTAGGAAGCTATTCAAATAGTCAAGACACAGTATAATGTTTCTAAGACATTCAGATTTCATGAGCCAGCCATGTTTACCCCCAAATTTAAGGGACTGAGATAGGCATCCCAACATTTTATTTTTCTAAATAACGGCACAAACAGCCACAACAACCGTCTAAGCCACTACCGTTTCTTAAGTGCAAAAACATGTCAACCTCTATAAGCAGAAAGGACATTATCTCTGTGTAAAGGACTGTGTTTTCCAAAAAGGACATCTGAAACCTTATATAATATATGATCCCTCTTCCCAACATGTGCTCACGTGCATGCACACACACACACACACACACACGTTACTTTTCTCATTTCATAACAGACCAGTAAAAAATTGGTTCTGGATATGCCACTAGTTTGTAACCCACACACAATTGTTACTTTTAGCATTTCATAATTTCATAACAGACAGGTAAAAACTTGGTTGGGACATGCCACTAGTTTGTAACCCAGCTTCCGGGAACCACTGTGGTAGAATTTTGTGGGGTACATTTCAAACAACCCCTTTGTCTGGGAATGGTCCTCATCAATAGACACTGCTGAAGGAGCACACCTAGAGACCTGTGTTAACACCCATAATTCTACCTGGACTAATTCAGATGCTGGAATCAAAGCTGGATTTGTGGCAAGTCTAGAGGTTAAATCTCCTGGCTGGCTGGTTTAGTGGTCCATCAAATCTCTCTTTAGAGTTTGAACCAAATGACAGAGCCTGCATTTAGTCTCCAGAGCACATGAGGGGTTGGGACAATCATTTGGGGACATAAACAATCTAGGTAAAGACAAGCTGGACAATGGCACAAGTCTACAGAAAGGAATCCACAGAAGCACCAAATGGCCCGAGAGGGAAAAAGGAGCTGGAAGCAGCAACAACCTTATCCCTAAAGCCTTCCAAGTCTAACTCCGTGTCCAGCTGCATTTCCATTTTTGTGTCTGTGAGATCCTCTTGTGCCTTTTAATAATCCCCTCGGGTTGACTGGTCATTTCTTTCTGGCAACCAAAGAACCTTGGCTAGGATTGAAGTCAAGACAAAAAACAAAGCTCATGATGTAAAAGAAAGGGACACACAGAGAGAAACAGGAAAGGAGAAGTGAGTAAAAATTGGTAAAGGATGGAATGTGGGGCCAAGAGGGAATGTCAAAGATCACTCCAAGGTCTTGAACCAGGGAAACCAGGGGTGTCAGAAACACAGGTGAGGAGTGCGTTGAGTTTTGGCATGTTGGGTTGGAGGTGCTGGTGTGGGGTGGTTGGTTGGTGTAAAGGTCTTGGACCAGGAGAGAGACTTAGGAGTCAGCCATAGCAAGGAGACATTTGGAACTTTGCGATCAGATTGGCCACAGAGGAAAGCATGTAGATGAGAAGGGAGGGGGAGTGAAGAAAAATGAGGGTGGGGGTTGGGTCTGGGTTGGATAACTCAAGAGGAGTGTAAGGGATTGTGGGATTCTCCCGAGGACAGTCATGAAATGGTGAAGGTAAATGGAGGCAAGAGAAGCAGAAGAGGGTCTTGGAGAACAGAAAGGATTGAGACACCACTGGTTTCCTTGCCCCTGGAAATGAGACACCACTGGTTTCCTTGCCCCTGGAAAATGCTCTGTAGATGTATGTGAGCTTACCTGAGGAAGAGTGTGTGTGCTTCATACAGACTTCTGGAAGCATACATTCTGGTGTGCTAAAATAACTCTCAGAGTTCTCACTACATCTTAGTAATTCTGGTTTAGGATTTGGAGATGGAAGAGGTGCGTGGGTATGAGGGAAGGCAGGGACGAAGGAGAGAGTTGATAGACGAAATTAGAACACGAAGGAAGGAGAAAGGGGATGAGTTAAGATCTTTGCCAAAAATGGAAGTTTTTGGATAATCTGTGGGTTTCAGTGATTTGTAACTGTTTTTCAAAGGGTCTGAGGGCCTTCTACCGAATGCCATGTGGGTTTATTTCGAAAGGAGATTCTTGGGCCCGAGCCCAGACTTCCTGAATCAAAGCTCTAGAGTGGAGGCCCAGAATCAGCATTTCATTTACTTTTTATTATTTTACTTTATTTTATTTTATGCCTTTTACCTTGTTTTTTAGTAAGTTTCTAATTTTAATTCCAAATAGTTAACATACAGTGTTATATTAGTTTCAGGTGTACAATATAGTGATTCAATGATTCTATACGTTACTCAGTGCTCATCATGACAAATGTACTCCTTAATCCCTTCACCTATTTTATCTATCCCCCACCCACCCACCTTCTGATAACCATCAGTTTGTTTTCTGTCATTAAAAGTCTGTTTCTTGGTTTGCCTCTCTCTCTCTCTCTCTCTCTCTCTCTCTCGTATGAAATCATATGGTAGTTGTCTTTCTCTGACTGACTTATTTCATTTAGCATTATAGTCTCTAGTTCCAACCATGTCATTGCAAATGGCAAGATTTTGTTCATTGTGGCTGAATAATATTCCACTGTATATACATACACCTCTTCTTTATGCATTCATCTGTTGATGAACACTTAGGCTGCTTCCATATCTTGGCTACTGTGAATAACACTGCTGTTAACAGAGGGGTGCTTGTATCCCTTTGAATTAGTGTTCTTGTATTGTTTGGGTAAAAACGCAGTAGTGTGACTGGATCATAGGGTAGTTCTATTTTTGACTTTTTGAAGAACCTCCATACTGTCTTCCACAGTGGCTGCACCAGTTTGTATTCCTACCAACAGTGGTTCTTTTTTTTTTTTTTTTTTCACATCCTCACCAACACTTGTTTCTTGTGTTGTTGATTTTAGCCATCCTGACAGGTGTGAGGTGATATCTCATTGTGGTTTTTGATTTGCATTTCCCTGATGAAGAGTGATGTTGAGCATCTTTTCATGGGTCTGTTGGCCATCTGTATGTCGTTTTTGGAGAAATGTCTGTTCATGTCTTCTGCCCATTTTTAAATTGGATTATTTGTTTTTTGGGTGTCAATTTGTAGAAGTTCTTTATATGTTTTGGATATTAACCCTTCATTGGATACATCATTTGCTAATATCTTTTCCCATTCAGTGGTTGTCTTTTAGTTTTGTTGATTGTTTCCTGTGCTGTGCAGAAGATTTTTATTTTTACATGGTCCCAACAGTTTGTTTTTGCTTTTGTTTCCCTTTCTTCAGGAGACATATCCAGAAAGATGTTGCTTTGGCTGATGTCCAAGAAATTACTGCCTATGCTCTTTCCTAGGATTTTTATGTTTTAATGTCTCAAATTTAGGTCTTTATTTCAAACTTATTTTGATGGGGCAATGAACAAATAAATGGTGGTGATTCATGCTGTGAAATATTATACAGCTGTTAAAAGGGTGAATTAATGCTATACTAATTGATGTGAAGTGTTAAGTTAAATAAGCAGGAAGGAGAGATGTGTGTATATAACATGGTCACATATTTATATAAAAATAATGACAAAAATAATACTGTCTTTGTTCCAGTGATTTTAGTGTAGTTCCGTCAACAAGTGGAAAGTCTGGAGGGACACATACCAGAATGTTAACACTGATTTTCTGGGGAAGGAAAGGCAAACTAAATAAATAAGAATTTTTTTTTATATATATAAAAAGGGCATCTAGGATAATAACCATTTTTGCTGACTTTTTGTAAATTAATGCTTGTGGGTGCATATAAATGCTCAGAAAGGCAAACAGAGGGACAGACACCAACATTATCATGGTGAATTTTCTCAGAGTAGGGGGATTTCTGGTGATTTTAATTGTCTTTCTTTTTGCTTTTCAGCACGCTTGAAGTTTTGCAGTGATCAACGTTATTTTCTTCACTGTGGGGGAGAAAAGTTGTGTGTGGGGGTCAGAAGTGGCATTTTAAACACACTTTCTATGTCACTGTTGTGCCCACTGACATTTGAGAACTTGTCTCCATTATTCTTAGAGGGTTGGCTGTGTTGTTTCACGTTAACTCCTCCTCTGAAAGACATAGGTGCCTTCTATTATCCACCTATTATGAAGGAAATCGACAATTCCAAAGCCTGCTGCAAAATTCTAGAGCTTTCTATGGTACTACTTATTCTATCTTATAAAGATGGAATGCAGGCAACATCTCTCTATAAACACAGGCCAAGATGGCACCTGGCAGGGTTTCTGGTTCTCCTCAAAAGACTCACCAGTGAGTCCCACCTCTGTAGTGTCTGTTGTCATTGTGGCAGGTAGGAGATATGTTCCTCTTTTTCCACATAGCCTGGAACGCCTCTCTAGAAGACATCTCCCAGCGTCATAGGAGCCATGTAACTCATAATTGTGGAATGTAGTGTAGCATCAGGTCTGTTGGCCTTAGGAAGAAGGCAAGTGACATTGACCCTGTGGTCTATCAAAATGTGCAGTATCTGGGCTGTGAATGTGAGGCATGATTATGTCAGTTCTTTTGATGGTACAAGTTTTTTGATTCCACTCACAGACCTAATAGTTGTCATTGCAAGAATGCCCCCAAGTACCAATGTAAAGTTGAGTTTTGAACAAAAAGACACCCACACTCACTCAGACAGTATGAAACAGACAAAACTTACTCTCTAATCTCTATTAATGGCATACACATTGCATCATTTAGGATTGTTTTGGCTGCAAGTGACAGAAAATCCAGTAATAGCTTAGACCATTAGGAGGGGCCCAGGGACAGTTTTGTGACTCACTGATCTCATTGAGGGTGTGGCTTTTTCTGTCTTGCTCCTCTGCCATCTTCAGTGTGTCAGCAACATCCCACCTTCCAATCAGAGATGGCCGCCTCAGCTGGGGGTTGTCTTGCCTCACACACCTGGGAATCCTGGGCAGGAAGCAAGGAGGGCCTTAGCAAAAGGCCTCCTCTTCCTGCAGCTCTCTTATCAGGGAGAGAGATCTTTCCTGGAGGTAGACTCTGGACACATGTATATTCCTGGACCAATGATGGCAAAGAGGAGGCAGCCATTGACAAGGAGGAGTCACTACCATATTAAGGGCTCTGTTAGCAATGAAGAAGGACTGCTCACTGAAAGGCCATCAAAAAACGTGTCCCGCGTTGGTGAATACTATTAACAAATACCAGTTTCAAAGGACTTTGTTTTCTCCAGCCAGACCATCGTGTCTCGTGTGGGCAGCCAGAGAGCAGCAAGAAGGTGACATCAGAATCCTTCCTTGGAGCATTTCTCCAAGTGTGAGTAGGTGAAGGCAGGACTGACTGACCCTGTGACATAACTACAAGAGCCTCTTCTCCATACCATCCGTGGTGCTTCAATCCTACCATCCTCATGTTATCTGTGGTATGTCAATCCTGCCATCACTGTGTTAGAAAAGCACCGCTGGGCCTCCGTTTCCTGCTGTGAAGCCATTGGTGGAACATCAGCAGCAGAGCTGTTCTAATGGACCTTCCCCCACTAGAGGGTTAGCCCCACTTGCTCCACAACCTCACAGAAGAGACTCCAAAGTGCAGAGGGCAGACAACTTGATACTTAGGCTGGGGGAGAAGCTTTAGGGATGGAGGATGAGTCTGAGAAGCTCCACATACAAAAAGGATTAACATGGCATAGGAGGCTGCCTGCAAGGGGTAGGCAGGGGCTGCAGGGAAGGTAAGCTGGAAAAATCAGGGGATTGAGACTGACTGCAAGGTCAAGGTCAAGGTAAAACCTTGAGAAACAGATCAAAAGGCCCTTGGATTTGTCCTATTACATCACATCAAGGAGAGAGGCAGAAAGTAACACTAGCAGTGTTGTGATAGAACACTTCCACAGATTTTTACCCAGCACTTGACATTAGCCAGACTCTGTTAGATGCTGACGTTTCAGGAGAAGCTGTAAAAGACAGAACTCAATCAAGTATAAAGATACTGTCTTTTAGCGACTTTAACATTCTTGCTCCCTCTCTTTATGGCTCTGGGTATCCCCCCTTCTGATTAGCTAAGGACTCATCCTGTGTCACATGTTTTATACACATTGTGTCATTCAAATCTCTCCACCACTCTCTGAGATAGGGACTCTTTTTGCTTTTCAGCTGAGAGAATTGAGGCCCAGTGACAAGATTACCTAGGTTCCCACGGGCAGATTCAAAAATCAAAGCTGGTACATTTTCTTCTCCTTTATGCCTACTTTCTTTTCTTTTCTCTCTCTCTCTTTTTTTATTGGTCTTTTTTAACATTTTGCAATATTTTATTATTTTTTATTTCTAATCAAGTAATAGAAACAAATATTTAAAAACTCTAATCATTCTAAGCTTGATCATGAAAAACAGTGTTTTCTTGTACACCTTCTCTCAATCGCTTTCCTGCTTTCCAGAGGCAACCCAGAGGCAACCACTTTCAAAATGTTGGCTAGTTCAATTCTAAATAACAGGCTAATGGTACTGTTTTTTGATGTGTTAATTTTAGACATTATTGTTTTCTAGTCATTAAGTTTTACCTCTCTGCTGAACACCGTCTACCTCTTCTAGATGTACCTCTTTTTACCCAGTCGGTTCCCAGGGAGGCTGACCTTTGTGGATGAAGTGCACAGGTTCCCTAATCCTCTGGCTTTGGGTTGCCTCTGGTTAATGGAGGCATCAACAAGAGATTGGATTGGAGGGATGTAAAGGAGATGAGATATTTATTCTTCTGGATAGGACCCCTCCTCCCCTTCTGGCAGACAGCCCTATCTGTACAGCTGCTCTCTGGGATTCTGATAATTGCCCCTCCCCTTGCCCTTGAACATTCAGGCCTAGAAATGGCAATGACCCCCTGTTATTGCTAGCTCAGGGTACTTCCCTATCTTTGTTTTCCTAAGCCCTGTCCACACTTTGAAAATAGTTTCTGTGTTACAGTTTCACACCACTTACCCCTCCCCACCCCCACACAATATACTGTTTACTTCATTATTTAAAAAGAAAAAAAAATGTTTCTTTATTTTTGAGAGAGAGACAGACAGACAGAACGTGTGCAGGGGAGGAGCAGAGAGAGAGGAAGACACAGAATCTGAAACAGGCTCCAGGCCCTGAGCTGTCAGCATAGAGCCTGACGCAGGGTTTGAACCCACAAACAGTGAGATCATGACCCTAGCCGAAGTTGTACACTCAACTGACTGAGCCACCCAGGTGTCCCGTTTACTTCGTTATTAAACTACATAAATATTGCTGACTACATAGCCTAGTAGTAAGTTATAAATTATGATTACATTTTCTTTACTGAACAAATTTTTGTTTTTCCTGCATTTAATTGCCTATTTCTAAAAAATGCCTTAGTTTTCTGTATATCTGCTTTTAATTATTTCTACCTGCTTCATCAGATCTAATAAATGCCCTTAGGTGTTGTTTCTCAAAGGCTCAAACATTGTTAGCTTTTTATATCTTTTTCTTGGGGGGGAAGGTGTGTAAAGGAAGCCAGCCTTCACAATAAACAGAACTTGATCTATGCACTCTGAAATTATGACCATAACTAACCCACTAACAAAGTGATGCGAACAGTTCAGGATTGTTTCATTGATCTTAAAGGTTTTACTGTCCTTGGCAAATATTGTGACGACTTGTAGAGAATAAATGTTTTACTAAACAAATAGCTGAGACCTCTTTGAGGTGTGTCTTATCATCACCCCTTCAATAGTGCATTTTAAGTTTGCTGACGTTTAGTTATACGGTCTGACTTCTGACCTGCTGAGGACCACAGGGTTCCTCTCTGCTGCCCAATCATCTCAAGGCCTAGCTAAGCACAAAGCAATTTTCAGATGTACTTGTCTGTAAATAAAAGTCAGGAGATTTTCTCTGGTCAAGAATTGATGTGCAACACGCCTCCGCCTCTGGCGGGTGAACATATTCTTATAATGTATTTCTTTTAAACATGAGATCTCTATTTAAAATTCAGAAACTATGATTTTAGTTTTCACAAGTTTTTCATAGAGACCCTTCCCTGGAGCCCTCTGTTAGCCGGCCACCATGCTGGGACTCTCCTTTAACATCATCTGATACTTCCCTTTGGCCCTCTTGTGCTGGATTTCCTGTTTCCTGGAGTTTATATTTTCCTATTTTTTAATTTACTCCCTTGTTTTGCTGGAACACATCCTTTAGCAGCTTCGTAAGAAAGAAGACACATAAGGTAAATTCTCTTGTGTCCTTATGTGTCTAAAAATGTATTTACCCTATGCTTTACTTGATTTGTGGTTAGACAAGGATAGTTGGTGTCATAGGAAGATCCTGGACTCACTTGCTCCCATGGACACAACAAACCTGCAGCTACATACGGGAAAATTCCCTCCAAAAAAGGCCTGCAAACTAGCTGAAGAGCTCTTCCACAACAAAAGATAAAACGACCACATGGACAGAGGTAGGAGAGGAAAGATGCGGTCTTGCAAAAACCCTACTTCTGGTGCCATAGCCCACAATCAGAATGGACCTTACAAATAAGGAGCTTCTCCTTCATTAGTTAGGAGTTTGTGCTCCACCTCAGACACCTCAACCTTTGGGACCCGTGCTGGAGAGACAAGGCCCCAAAACACCTGGCTTTTGAAAACCAATGAAACCTATGTCCAGGAGACCCACAGAGAACAGGGGTTCCATTCTTAAAGGGCTCATGCACAAACTCACTTGCCCTGGGACACAGTACAAAAACAACAGTTTGAAAACTGCCTAGACCATACATGAGGGAGATTCATTTGCTAATCTTTTTTTTCTTAATTTTTAAATGTTTATTTATTTTTGATAGAAGGGGGGGAGGGGCAGAGAGACAGGGAAACACTGACTCCAAAGCAGGCTCCAGGCACTGAGCTGTCTGCCCACAGCCTGATGTGGGGCTCGAACCCACAAACTGCGAGATCATGACCTGAGCTAAAGTCTGCACTCAACCGACTGAGCCACCCAGGCACCCCATTTGCTAATCTTATAGCATTTAGAGGGGCAGTAACCTGCTTGGACTCAGGTTGAGGACAGAGGTGCTGACAAGCACCATTTTTGCATTGTCCCCTCTACTTTGCTAGTGCCGGCACCAGTGGAGGCCATTTCTGTACTTTCCTTCTAATCTGTTAGCACTGGTGGATGTGTGTAGCCCCTGCACTGCTTCTTTGGCCCTGCTGGAGCTACTGGGTGAGTGCCCCCTCCTGTGCTGCTCCCCTAGCACTGCCCAAGCCATCAGGCAAGCATCCTGCTTCTATACCACTCCTGCAGCGCTATCAAAGCTTGTGGGCATGTGCAGACCACACAGGGGATGCCCTTTGAGCTCCTGGGTATGGTGGCCAGTGGGATTGTGTTTCTGGGCCCTATGGGTCTGCAACAATCAGAGAGATAGTTCTTGGCAGGCCACCACACCCAGAGCACCATAGAGACAGCAGAATGAGATGCACCCCTAGTCTTAACTTGAAAAAGGCCTATTTTCTTGCCCTGGAGCTTCATCCTGAGGGGCAAGCTTCAGATTCATCACACATCTAGAGGCTATGGAAATGATCTCAAGGAATGTATATTCTGCCTGCAAGATGCTCACTTCAGATGGAAGGTCACACACAGATTGAAAGTGAAGGGATGGAAAAAGATGTTTCAGGCAAATGGAAATCAAAAAAAGCTGGGGTAGCCATACTTGTATCAGACAAAACAGACTCTAAAACAAAG